>NC_082650.1:54441614-55042447 GCF_028023285.1 Balaenoptera ricei
AATATGAATCCTTTAAAGGAAAGACTGAGAGAAAAGGAAGAGAAATGATTTCACGTCTGTAGCCACATTATTGTCGTCATTAAAGCAAAGTTACACTAAACGAAAAAAGAAAAGAATGGTTTACATGTGTATCTAGTCATATTTATCTCCCAAAATATGTCAAATCTCCGTTTTAAATTTCATGGTATTTATTATTTTGAAGCCATCAAAAATTGTTTCTTACTTGAGGTTTTTGGACTAGATACACTACATAGTGTAATTTGAGTAGTTATGGACATATATTTGTCTAATATAAAAATTTCAGCCATTAGTATAGTTATAATATAATATCTCTTAATTTTCAGTAAAACCTATAAAATTTGATACTTTTCTGTAACCATAGAACTAGGCTCTGTGTCTATTGTGATGTGAGGGTGTGAGGGCCTCTTTTTTTCTTTTTTTTTTTTTCTAAGATCTTATTGGCTTTATTCAATGATTCATACACCAGGCAGCATCTCTCTCTCTTTTTTTTTTCTGGCCACACCACGTGGCTTGCAGGATTTTGGTTCCCCCACCAGGCATTGAACCCAGGCCCTCGGCAATGAGAGCGCAGAGTCCTAACTGCTGGACCACCAGGGAATTCCCAGGGATTCTTTAAAATAAATTTTTTTATTACTAAAGTCTTTCTTATACACTGAGAGTCATTTAAATATGTATTAGGCTAAAATTGGTCTGATGAAACCAGTCTCGTATTTTTTACAGGCCACATATTATGCCAGTGAATGGAGTTTCCAAAAAAGAATAGTCATTAGAACTCTACTCCATATTCCTTCAAATAATATTGAAAAGAAATATCTGTGGGGACTGAGCAAGAGGGACTTTTCTATTCATCTATTTCTCCTCCAATTTCTGGAGACAGAAAAAAAGTTGTTATCAATACTTAATGATATCAGTCTTTCATTTGAGAGCTAGTAAACCATTGTCAAGCCCATGTACCAATTTTTTTTTTTTTAATTCATTTCCTAGGGCTGCTATGACAAAGTACCAAAAACTAGGTGGCCTAAAACAACAGAAATGTATACTCTTAACAGTTCTGGAAGCTGAAATCGAGATGTCATTTGTGCCATGCTCTGCCTGACCGCTCTAAGGCAGAATCTTTCCTTGCCTCTTCTAGCTTCTGGTGTTTGCCAACAATCCTTGGCATTCCTTGTCTTGTAGATGCATCACTTCAGTCACATGGCCATCTTCTCTCTATGTGTCTTCACATAGTCTTTCCTCCGTACTGTCTCACATCCAAATCTCCCCTTTTCATAAGGACACAAGTCATATTGGATTAGGACCCATGCTAATGACCACATTTTAATTTGATGATCTCTGTGAAGACTCTATTTCCAAATTCACATTCTGAGGTACTAGAGGTTAGGACGTTAACATCTCTCGTGTTTTGGCAGGGGTGGGGAGCACAGTTCAGCCCCTAACAACTGACATATCTTAGTTCAGACAACTAACTTGTTGGGTTTTTGTTTTTTGTCCTAGAAAGGGAGAGTTTCATCACGATACAGATAAAAATAGAATCCATTTATAAAGATTATGGTGGGAAGAAGAATCCGGAAGTTGACATTTAAAAACTATAAAATTTCCTTTAAAACGTACATTGTATTAGGTTGAACTATATGAAATTACTGAAAAATTCAACCACTTTCACCTATAAAAATGTCAAATTCATATGTTCCAAATTAATAAATTAGTGGAATGAAAAGAGAATAAAGAAGTATCAAAAAAGCTGGAGAACAAAGAAAAGATAGGCAAGAAAGCTGTATGGGAGCTAGACATAAAGAGGAAATAAAATTTTAAGTAAAACATTTTCCTTGTTAACATTATTATTCTAATTTTTAGAATTTGTTAACAACATAATCTGTCGATCAACATCTAAAGTCATTTTTATCACAACAGAATGATGCTCTCATTTGTTCTTACTCATTTGATTTTTAAGTCATCCTATACTAAAATGTTTTAAGTATAAGAAACCATATTTGTTTAAAAAAAAAACAGTATTGCAACAATACTGCAGATTTGTTTGAAAAAGTCCTTGTTAGCCACCATTGGGAGGGAGGCAAAATAAACCTTTCAATTAAGGATAAATTCAAAAGTTCAGAATTTCAGATTCTTACAAGGAAAATAAAAAAATTTTCAGGTCATATCTCTGTTGCTAAAAGCTCATCTAATATTCAGTAACAAACAATAATTAAGAAAATAGATTAGAATTTTGTATAACTTTATTCTAACATTTCACCATTTGTATAAATATTATATGTTAATCCCCACAGGAGTGCCCATGGATAGATACCGATGTATTTTTACTTTTTCTCAGCTTGAATTTTCCAGCAGGAATGTCTCCAGTACTTTTGTATCCAATATACCTGATAAAGAAATGGGACCTGCTTAAACAAACATTATAATCATTTTCCCACGGAGGCCAACTATGTGTTTACATATGAATAAAGAAAAGGTTTTCAGGAACAAATAAATGGCTTTTATATTTTTAGGTATGCTAACAGTAGCAAAAGTTCCACCTCCCTGATTTCTGAGAGAGTACTAGAAAGTGTTTAAATTCAAGGACTTGGTACTCAATCAATACAAGTACCACACTTTCACAGACATCATTAAATCAATGGATTTGAACAATATCTAAACTTTCAGTATCATTATAATGCTATGATTGTAACAATTATTATTCCTTTAGTTGCAACAGAGAAAAACCCAACTCAAAAACACTAAAGCAAAAAAGGGAATTTAGTGCCTTATGTAACTAAACCATCCAGGAAAGACTCAATTCAGGACTCAAACTATGTCACCAGGAACCAGTTTTTCATTTCCCACTGTTAGGTTCCTTGTCTCAGTTTTGGCTCCATTCTTTAAGTCACAAATGGCTGCAAATGACTGACAGCAGTTTCCAGGACTACATTCTCCTGGGTGTAAATCTATCTAAAGGAGCAAACATCTTTGTCCCAGCATTCCTAGCAAAACTCCAAAATTTTCTCTGATTGGTCCATCTTAGAGCATATATTCGCCCCTGAACCAATAGTCATTGGTGACTAAAGGAATAAAATTTAAATCTGGCTAATGTGCTCTACCCTTAGGACCCTACCACAGAACTGGTGGAGGAGTGGATTCTAAACCAAAAAAAACGATGTATTGCCAGAACAAATGTACTGTGGTGAGGTAAGCTGAGACTATTGATTTATTTGAAATAATAATCGAACGAGTTGAGATTATAGGAATCCCCATCAGAAAGAGAAGTCGTGTTCAAATTAGTTTGATCCTTTTGACCTAGATAATACTTTGATTTTGCTTTTGATTGTGAAGGTGGTAAAAATCAGTCAAAACTGAAGTGGGCTATTTAGGGAATCCGAAAGATTATACTCTCAAACTATTTTGGAGCTGTTGCATAAACACAGTTCTGTCATATCCCAGACATCATTTGAATGCATAATCTGCACAGCCTTCCAGCACCTTTGGACTACATGGGAAGAGGTTTCTAACATAGCCAGGGGCTGAGGAGGACCCATAAATGAGGCTATTGATGCAAAGCTGTATGGATTAAGTTCAACACCTTGAATTACATGGGAAATGAAGAGGAGCGGGGCGGTGCAGGAGGGCAGCTGCAGCTAAGGGAACACAGGTGTGGCACGTCCAGAGGAGCCCACATTCTTAGTCGACAGGCAGCCATATTCTATTCAAGCAGCGTTCCCCGGGTGGTCCAACTAAGAAAGCTTCCTGTCATTAAGCTATCGCTCAGCACAAGGCAAGTGTATTGTGAATGCCAGGTTCAAAACAGTTCATTGAAAACTTCTTGGTTAAGTAATTAAAGCAGGCTGAGCTTTGGGAAATCCTCCAGGAGGGAGCTCATTTTGAGACAGCTTTCCAATTCACATGTTTCATAAGCCAAGGGTAAGTTTAGTACACATGAATAACACACACACACACACACACACACATACACACAAGCCACAAATTGTGGGATTAAAATGTAGAATTGAGGTCAGGGCTAGACCACAGCAGAATTGCATTGGCTTAAAGAAAACTAGATATTTTGTATCCAAAACCATCTGTTTATTGGATTGTTTTGCTTGATTCCTACTACTTGTATGTTCAGATTCAAATCTATATTAGAAAGTTTGGAGGTAAAGTTGCCTGCCTACCAGCCACACAGCTCACCTTTTTTCTTCTTTGGGTAAAAACCAAATAATAAGTTATATGTGTTTCACATGAATGAAAGGCAAGCAGAATTTTATCTTCTGCCAGTCTGAAAAAACAAAACAAAATAAAATGAAATATAGTCGTTGTTCCTAGAGATCTTAAAAAACGCAATGGACAAACATCCACCATCTATCCTACAGACTATCTTTTGCCTCAGGCCAAGTGACCAGAAAGGATAATTTTTCAAAATCTCTTCCAATTTTATCATTCAGTGTGTATGTCAAGTGTGTGGTTGTATGTTTTACCTTGTTCAGTTTGTAGAAACTGCCTTCATGGTACTTGTATCAGTCTCCTGTGATTTTGCTGTAACAAAGTACCACAAATTTATTCTCTCAGAGTTCTGGAGGCCAGAAGTTCAAGATCATTTTACTAGGTTAAACTCAAGGTGTTGGAGATGTTGATACCTTCTGGAGGCTCTGAAGGATAAATCAGTTTCCCTGTCTTTTTCAGCTTCTTGGGGTCACCTCCCTCCATCTGTAAAGCACATCACTCTCCTCCCAGCTTCCGTCATCACATCCCCTTCTCTTCTGGCTCTGACTTCTTCTGCCTCTGACCCCTCTTATAAGGACTGTTATGATTACAGTGGTCCCACCTGCATGACTCAGGATTATCTCCCAAATCAAGATCCTTAACTTAATCACATCTGTAAAGTTCCTTTTGGACATATTTGTGGTGCCATTCCTCAGCCTACCATAGTACTTCTTCCGAAAATTGGGTTGATATAGTTCTGTGACATTCTTCTGAGTTTGCAATTTTTAAAAACGCCTACATGTGCTAAATACTGCTAGGAACTATACTATCTTCAAAATAAAGGGCATAGTTTATGCCCTTGAGGAGCTTTAATCAAGTTGGGAGACATACTCGTCAGCCAGTTAGACAAGTATTAAATAGTAAATGGAGTGATGTCCAATGTTATCAAACCCCCAATATCTGTCAGGTACTATATCAGATGCTGGGGTGAAAAGATGAATGAGTTATGGTCCCTACCCTGATGGAACAGGAAACCAGAGTAGAGAGATGACATATAGGAGAAAAGTCTGTATTTATAAAGACTATAGTTTTACACACACAAATTATCTTATAGACCGGCATGGTGCAGAAATCTGGGCTTTTCCAATATCTTGGCAAAAATTAGTTGTGTATCCTTGGGAAGATCAGGTCACTTCTCTGATTGCTCTGAGTTTTAGCAACGTGATGGTTTTATTAGTCTGTGAGTTTTCTGAATACCTTTCAGAATCTTAATGAAAAACTGTCATCAATACTGGAATTGATGGAAAATACAACCCTAGAAATTAAGAAAATTTAAAAAAAGGATTGAAGATTATCCCCAAAAATAATTTTAAAATAAGGGAAGGCAACGGGAATTGTTACAGATACTGGGGTAGTAAAGAAGGGTGGATTCATAAAGGTTGAGCTGCTGTGGAAAGCACTGCCCACCCACCCAGGACAGGACTTCCTTTTTTTGGAATGACCAGCATACGTCCAGCTTGGCTTTGCTTGGCTGCTGCCGTAATCCACAGTGTGAGACTTAATCTTTATTAATTCAGCACCCCTGATTGTTGAGATAGCTAAAGAACATAAGAGGTCAGTTGCTCCCTGGAGATAAAAGTTAACTCCTGCCTAAAAGCTGGGACTTTCAGGCACCAGGCACAAGGTTTTCTAGCTAAAGCCTGCATATTCCAGAACATTGATGAGAAAAAATAATTCATTTCAATTTATATATTTAAATTTCTTTAAAAAAATAATCTCTCAAGCAAGGGCGCTGTGGGAAAATATGTCTTGATCTATTCTGGTGTGAAAAGCCTCAACTCACTGTATCCAGTGCTTATTCTACAATCTGACATTTTTAAAATTTTCTAATAGACCAAGTTTAAGGTGTTCCTGAGCCCTTTTTTACTCTCCCTGAAGTAGGGTTAGGGGTGAATATCAGCGAACGCGAAAAGAGGCCCTAAAAGAAAAAACAGAAAATCCTTTCTCACAAACAGCCTGAGGTGAAAAAGTGTTGGTTGTCACTGCTGGAGAGTCATGCTGGCCCCTTCAGTCTTGCTTTCTGAGTTTGAAAAGCCGCTGTTGTTGGTTGGTAGTATTAATGTGCTTCAGGAAGAAAATAAACAGCTTTCCACTGAAATGTTGATATTTATGGAAAAGGTGGAGTGGTCTTCTTTTCAGCCCCTAGAGTGAAAAAGGAGAAAAAATTGGCACATTGGAGGGAAATGATATAACTTGCAAAAGGTGTTTTCAGGAACTTTCTGAGGTGGCCAACAGAAATGGTATGTCAGCTTACAGATTTTTTTTTTACCCCAGTTGTAGAAATTAAGAAAGTACAAATTTTACTGGAAAAATTAAAAATTAAATTGTAATGGCTGGCTTGGGGAACACGTCTTTTTCCACTCCTCTCCTGGGAACAAACTGCTAGGCATTAGGTGAGATACAAACGCAAAGCAGCACAGTTCTTAGTGTAAAGAGAGGTGGAATAAATACACATACAGTTTGTTGGTTTCTTACAATGCCTATTGCAAACCTGAAATCCACGATCCTTAAACACAAGGCTACTTTTTGTTCTAGTACAGTTGAGGTCTGTTTAAAAACAGCCTTGGAGTACAATAAATTCCCCCCACTTTCCCTAATGATTTATCCTCCTTAAGTTCTTTGTGTAAGAAACGTTACACCGTTTGAACCAATGACATGAAACTGTTGAAGAGAAGATTTATTCACTTCGCAGGTTAATTCATGAAAGTGTGGGTCTAATTGTTGAATTTGGCAAGTGGAAATACAACATTTGGACAGTGCTACTCACTTCCTTTCTTAACAGCAGGTTAAAGCAGATTGATATTTTGCAGCCCCACTTTTCATTTCATGGGATTTACACCCTGTTCCTAGAGCAATCAACAGACTGTGATTGATGGTGATGCCAATTAATTCGAGTGATCTTTTCCCATGAGCTCATGGAATTTATTGTTACTGCATACACAGTTGACATTTATATTCTAGACTTTTTTCCCCTCTTTTCTTCCATAGATTTGTCTTAAGGTATTTCTAGGGCCAAACACATAACTAATGGTACATCCCCTTGTTAACATTAGATGGTTAGTAAAATTGACCTTGTCCTGCATAATAAAAAGATCATCTATTTTACTATTCTTATGCGTGTTCTACTTCAAAACTACTAGAGCCACAAAAAGGTTTTAAATGAGCACTTTTAGTTATCCTGGATTACAAAGTTCTGTCTGCGTAAATATTTATTGATCTGTAAGTGCAGTGAGGCATTTTTCATGTTTATACTGATTTTTACTGTTTGTAAAGCACTTTTGTTTCCACGATCATTTGATCCTAACAACCCACACAAAAGCTGGAATGGACAAGTATTATTATCCCCATTTTGTAAGTGGAAAAAGATAGAGGTTAAATGTCTTGTTCAAGGTTGAACAACTAGTTACTAGCAGAACCAGATCTTCAGCACAAGTCTTCAGTCTCCCGGGGCAGAGACCTCCCTCTCCACCAGGGCTGTTCAATTCTATCCTAAGGAATCTCCTCTGTGGCCACCTAAAAGAAGCATTGCAGAGGAGCATAAGGGGTGCCACACCCCATTCTGAATTCCCTCTGAAAAAACAAAAGCCTTGCTTTTATCTGTTTTACATGTTGAGAAACTGGATACATTTTTATTTGAACAACAAGATCAATGGTCTTCCCTACGCTGTCTTCCTAATGGTTAGGAATATATCCAAGCCCCCCATGTATTAGTCATTCATTAGTTCATTCAACGCTTATTAGTCAAGCACCAACTATGGCCTAGTATTATACCTAGCATCAAGGCAAGAAAGTTAAAAAGAAATAAGAACCAAAAAATAGGGTCTTTGACCTCAAGAAGTCTGTGGTTCAGTTAAAGAAACATATAAATTAGGGGGTGGATTGATGTCACAAAAATTTTTGGCGTAAATATGAATCAGTACCACATAAGGGAGTGACCAGGGTGGGATACGGTGTGTCAGGGAAATTTCTTAGGGGGAAGTAGAATCTGAGCCAAGGTTTGATGAAATAGATTGCCAGAGAGACTCTTTTAAAATGAAATGTCCTTCCTTATCTGTCAAAACTTTAGGTTCTTGGTCCTTTTAAATGAAGATGTTATCATGGCGATCTTGAGTTGTGTTTGACAACAGTCCCCATGGAATTAGTTATTTGACCATGCAAGGTAAATTGAATTCATACCCAAACACTTATGTGGTTTTTATCTTCTGTTCTAAATTTCTCTCCAGTTCCTTACTTTCTAAAAATACCTTGCATAGATTAAATAAAAACATTTGTCACATGGAAGCAACCTAAATGTCCATTGACAGATGAATGGATAAAGAAGATGTGACACATATATACAATGGACTATCACTCAGCCATAAAAAGAAACGAAATTGAGTTATTTGTAGTGAGGTGGATGGAAGTAGAGTCTGTCATAGAGCGTGAAGTAAGTCAGGAAGAGAAAAATAAATACCATATGCTAACACATATATATGGAATCTAAAAAAAAAAAAATGGTTCTGAAGAACCTAGGGGTAGGACAGGAATAAAGATGCAGACGTAGAGAATGGACTTGAAGACACGGGGAGGGGGAAGGGTAAGCTGGGACAAAGTGAGAGAGTGGCATGGACATATATACACTACCAAACGTAAAATAGATAGCTAGTGGGAAGCAGCTGCATAACACAGGGAGATCAGCTTGTGCTTTGTGACCACCTAAAGGGGTGGGATAGGGAGGATGGGAGGGAGGCTCGAGAGGGAGGAGATATGGGGATATATGTATATGTATAGCTGATTCAATTTGTTATACAGCAGAAACTAACACAACATGGTAAAGCAATTATACTCCAATAAAGATGTTAAAAAAATAATATTCTTCTATGTATTTGGCTGTACTGTTGATTGGTATGGAAAGGTTTATGGCTACTGTACACTGCATGTATTAGTTCTTTTATCAAAAAATGTCTCTCTTGTTTAAAAAGAAAAAGAAAAAAGAACACTTGTCATAGGGAAATACAAACAAGAGTGTTGTTTAGAAGATTACAAGGAGAAGTTGTATTTTCATTTTATCTCTGTAATAATAGTAATTTTTTGAAAAGGTGATATGTACTAAGTACAAAATATTTTTTTCAGATTTCCTCTAACAGCACTTGGGCACAAGTTTTTTCTTTTCCTACTGGCTCCATCGGGGTTATTTATTATTGTTGATACAGTGAAGTCTTTTTTTTATACATATAAGTTTCAGGTATACAATATTATAATTTGACATCTGTATACACTACAAAATGATCACCCCCAAAAGTCTAGTTACCATCCATCATCATGCAATTGACCCCCTTCACCCCTCTCACCCAGCCCCTAGCCCCTTTCCCTCTGGTAACCAACAATCTTTTGTCTGTATCTATGAGTTTCTTGTTTTGTTTTGTTTTTGTTTTTGTTTTTCTGAATTACACATATGGATAAAATCCTATGGTGTTTGTCTATTTCCTTCTGACTTATTTCACTTAGCATAATACCCTCAAGGTCCATCCATATTGTCTCATATGACAAAATTTCGTCCTTTTTTATGGCTAAGTAGTATTTCATTGTGTATATATACCACATTTCATTTTTTTTTTAAACATCTTTATTGAAGTATAATTGCTTTACAATGGTGTGTTAGCTTCTGCTTTATAACAAAGTGAATCAGTTATACGTATACATATGTTCCCATATCTCTTCCCTCTTGCATCTCCCTCCCTCCCACCCTCCCTATCCCACCTCTCTAGGTGGTCACAAAGCACCGAGCTGATCTCCCTGTGCTATGCGGCTGCTTCCCACTAGCTATTTTACATTTGGTAGTGTGTATATGTCCATGACACTCTCTCACCCTGTCACATCTCACTCCTCCCCCTCCCCATATCCTCAAGTCCATTCTTTAGTAGGTCTGTGTCTTTATTCCCATCTTGCCACTAGGTTCTTCATGACCTTTTTTTTTTTTCCTTAGATTCCATATATATGTGTTAGCATACTGTATTTGTTTTTCTCTTTCTGACTTACTTCACTCTGTATGACAGACTCTAACTCCATCCACCTCATTACAAATACCTCCATTTCATTTCTTTTTATGGTTGAGTAATATTCCATTGTATATATGTGCCACATCTTCATTATCCATTCATCCGATGATGGACACTTAGGTTGCTTCCATGTCCTGGCTATTGTAAATAGAGCTGCAATGAGCATTGTGGTACATGACTCTTTTTGAATTATGGTTTTTCTCAGGGCATATACCCAGTAGTGGGATTGCTGGGTCGTATGGTAGTTCTATTTTTAATTTTTTAAGGAACCTCCATACAGTTCTCCATAGTGGCTGTATCAATTTACATTCCCACCAACAGTGCAAGAGGGTTCCCTTTTCTCCACACCCTCTCCAGCATTTATTGTTTCTAGATTTTTTGATGATGGCCATTCTGACTGCTGTGAGGTGATACCTCATTGTAGTTTTGACTTGCGTTTCTCTAATGATTAATGATGTTGAGCATTCTTTCATATGTCTGTTGGCCATCTGTATATCTTCTTTGGAGAAATGTCTATTTAGGTCTTCTGCCCATTTTTGGATTGGGTTGCTTGTTTTTTTGTTATTGAGCTGCTTGTAAATCTTGAAGATTAATCCTTTGTCAGTTGCTTCATTTGCAAATACTTTCTCCCATTCTGAGGGTTGTCTTTTGGTCTTGTTTATGGTTTCCTTTGCTGTGCAAAAGCTTTTAAGTTTCATTAGGTCCCATTTGTTCATTTGTGTTTTTATTTCCATTTCTCTAGGAGCTGGGTCAAAAAGGATCTTGCTGTGATTTATGTCATAGAGTGTTCTGCCTATGTTTTCCTCTAAGAGTTTGACAGTGTCTGGCTTTACACTTAGGTCTTTAATCCATTTTGAGTTTATTTTTGTGTGTGGTGTCAGGGAGTGTTCTAATTTCATACTTTTACATGTACCTGTCCAATTTTCCCAGCACCACTTATTGAAGAGGCTGTCTTTTCTCCACTGTATATGCTTGCCTCCTTTATCAAAGATAAGGTGACCATATATGCGTGGGTTTATCTCTGGGCTTTCTATCCTGTTCCATTGATCTATATTTCTGTTTTTGTGCCAGTACCAAACTGTCTTGATTACTGTAGCTTTGTAATATAGTCTGAAGTCAGGGAGCCCGATTCCTCCAGCTCCATTTTTCGTTCTCAAGATTGCTTTGGCTATTCAGGGTCTTTTGTGTCTCCATACAAATTGTGAAATTTTTTGTTCTAGTTCTGTGAAAAATGCCAGTGGTAGTTTGATAGGGATTGCATTGAATCTGTAGATTGCTTTGGGTAGTAGAGTCATTTTCACAATGTTGATTCTTCCAAGCCAAGAACATGGTATATCTCTCCATCTATTTGTATCATCTTTAATTTCTTTCATCAGTGTCTTATAATTTTCTGCATACAGGTCTTTTGTCTCCTTAGGTAGGTTTATTCCTAGATATTTTATTCTTTTTGTTGCAATGGTAAATGGGAGTGTTTTCTTAATTTCACTTTCAGATTTTTCATCATGAGTATATAGGAATGCAAGAGATTTCTGCGCATTAATTTTGTATCCTGCTACTTTACCAAATTCATTGATTAGCTCTAGTAGTTTTCTGGTGGCAGTTTTAGGATTCTCTATGTATAGTATCATGTCATCTGCAAACAGTGACAGCTTTACTTCTTCTTTTCCGATTTGGATTCCTTTTATTTCTTTTTCTTCTCTGATTGCTGTGGCTAACACTTCCAAAACTAAGTTGAATAATAGTGGTGAGAGTGGGCAACCTTGTCTTGTTCCTGATCTTAGTGGAAATGGTTTCAGTTTTTCACCATTGAGGACAATGTTGGCTGTGGGTTTGTCATATATGGCCTTTATTATGTTGAGGAAAGTTCCCTCTATGCCTACTTTCTGCAGGGCTTTTATCATAAATGGGTGTTGAGTTTTGTCGAAAGCTTTCTCTGCATCTATTGAGATGATCATATGGTTTTTCTCCTTCAATTTGTTAATATGATGTATCACGTTGATTGATTTGCGTATATTGAAGAATCCTTGCATTCCTGGAATAAACCCCACTTGATCATGGTGTATAATCCTTTTAATGTGCTGTTGGATTCTGTTTGCTAGTATTTTGTTGAGGATTTTTGCATCTATGTTCATCAGTGATATTGGCCTGTAGTTTTCTTTCTTTGTGACATCTTTGTCTGGTTTTGGTATCAGGGTGATGGTGGCCTCGTAGAATGAGTTGGGGAGTTTTCCTCCCTCTGCAATATTTTGGAAGAGTTTGAGAAGGATAGGTGTTAGCTCTTCTCTAAATGTTTGATAGAATTCGCCTGTGAAGCCATCTCGTCCTGGGCTTTTGTTTGTTGGAAGATTTTTAATCACAGTTTCAATTTCAGTGCTTGTGATTGGTCTGTTCATATTTTCTATTTCTTCCTGGTTCAGTCTCGGTAGGTTGTGTATTTCTAAGAATTTGTCCATTTCTTCCAGGTTGTCCATTTTATTGGCATAGAGTTGCTTGTAGTAATCTCTCATGATCGTTTGTATTTCTGCAGTGTCAGTGGTTACTTCTCCTTTTTCATTTCTAATTCTATTGATTTGAGTCTTCTCCCTTTTTTTCTTGATGAGTCTGGCTAATGGTTTATCAATTTTGTTTATCTTCTTGAAGAACCAGCTTTTAGTTTCATTGATTTTTGCTATTGTTTCCTTCATTTCTTTTTCATTTATTTCTGATCTGATCTTTATGATTTCTTTCCTTCTTCTAACTTTGGGGTTTTTTTGTTCTTCTTTCTCTAATTGCTTTAGGTGCAAGGTTAGCTTGTTTATTCGAGATGTTTCCTGTTTCTTGATGTAGGCTTGTATTGCTATAAACTTCCCTCTTAGCACTGCTTTTGCTGCATCCCATAGGTTTTGGGTCGTCGTGTCTCCATTGTCATTTGTTTCTAGGTATTTTTTGATTTCCCCTTTGATTTCTTCAGTGATCACTTCGTTATTAAGTAGTGTATTGTGTAGCCTCCATGTGTTTGTATTTTTTACAGATCTTTTCCTGTAATTGATATCTAGTCTCATAGCGTTGTGGTCGGAAAAGATACTTGATACGATTTCAATTTTCTTAAATTTACCAAGGCTTGATTTGTGACCCAAGATATGATCTATCCTGGAGAATGTTCCATGAGCACTTGAGAAAAATGTGTATTCTCTTGTTTTTGGGTGGAATGTCGTATAAATATCAATTAAGTCCATCTTGTTTAATGTACCATTTAAAGCTTGTGTTTCCTTATTTATTTTCATTTTGGATGATCTGTCCATTGGTGAAAGTGGGGTGTTAAAGTCCCCTACTATGATTGTGTTGCTGTCGATTTCCCCTTTTATGGCTGTTACTATTTGCCTTATGTATTGAGGTGCTCCTATGTTGGGTGCATAAATATTTACACTTGTTATACCTTCCTCTTGGATCGATCCCTTGATCATTATATAGTGTCCTTCTTTGTCTCTTGTAATAGTCTTTATTTTAAAGTCTATTTTGTCTGATATGAGAATTGCTACTCCAGCTTTCTTTTGATTTCCATTTGCATGGAATATCTTTTTCCATCCCCTGACTTTCAGTCTGTATGTGTCTCTAGGTCTGAAGTGGGTCTCTTGTAGACAGCATCTATATGGGTCTTGTTTTTGTATCCATTCAGCCAGTCTGTGTCTTTTGGTGGGAGCATTTAATCCATTTACATTTAAGGTAATTATCGATATGTATGTTCCTATTTCCATTTTCTTAAATATTTTGTGTTTGTTATTGTAGGTGTTTTCCTTCTCTTGTGTTTCTTGCCTAGAGAAGTTCCTTTAGCATTTGTTGTAAAGCTGGTTTGGTGGTGCTGAACTCTCTCAGCTTTTGCTTGTCTGTAAAGGTTTTAATTTCTCCATCAAATCTGAATGAGATCCTTGATGGGTAGAGTAACCTTGGTTGTAGGTTTTTCTCCTTCATCACTTTAAGTATATCCTGCCACTCCCTTCTGGCTTGCAGAGTTTCTGCTGAAAGATCAGCTGTTAACCTTATGGAGATTCCCTTGTGTGTTATTTGTTGTTTTTCCCTTGCTGCTTTTAATATGTTTTCTTTATATTTAATTTTTGATAGTTTGATTAATATGTGTCTTGGCGTGTTTCTCCTTGGATTTATCCTGTATGGGACTCTCTGTGCTTCCAGGACTTGATTAACTATTTCCTTTCCCATATTAGGGAAGTTTTCAACTATAATCTCTTCAAATATTTTCTCAGTCCCTTTCTTTTTCTCTTCTTCTTCTGGGACCCCTATAATTCGAATGTTGGTCTATTTAATGTTGTCCCAGAGGTCTCTGAGACTGTCCTCAGTTCTTTTCATTCTTTTTTCTTTATTCTGCTCTGCAGTAGTTATTTCCACTATTTTATCTTCCAGGTCACGTATCCGTTCTTCTGCCTCAGTTATTCTGCTATTGATCCCATCTAGAGTATTTTTAATTTCATTTATTGTGTTTTTCATCGATGTTTGGTTCCTCTTTAGTTCTTCTACATCCTTGTTAAATGTTTCTTGCATTTTGCCTATTCTATTTCCAAGATTTTGGATCATCTTTACTATCATTATTCTGAATTCTTTTTCAGGTAGACTGCCTATTTCCTCTTCATTTGTTAGGTCTGGTGTGTTTTGACCCTGCTCCTTCACCTGCTGTGTGTTTTTTTGTCTTCTCATTTTGCTTATCTTACTGTGTTTGGGGTCTCCTTTTCACAGGCTGCAGGTTCGTAGTTCCCGTTGTTTTTGGTATCTGTCCCCAGTGGCTAAGGTTGGTTCAGTGGGTTGTGTAGGCTTCCTGGTGGAGGGGACTAGTGCCTGTGTTCTGGTGGATGAGGTTGGATCTTGTCTTTCTGGTGGGCACGTCCACGTCTGGTGGTGTGTTTTGGGGTGTCTGTGGCCTTATTATGATTTTAGGCAGCCTCTCTGCTAATGGATGGGGCTGTGTTCCTGTCTTGCTAGTTGTTTGGCATAGGGTGTCCAGCACTGTAGCTTGCTGGTCGTTGAGTGAAGCTGGGTCTTGATGTTGAGATGGAGATCTCTGAGAGATTTTCGCCGTTTGGTATTACGTGGAGCTGGGAGGCCTCTTGTGGACCAGTGTCCTGAAGTTGGCTCTCCCACCTCAGAGGCACAGCCCTGATGCCTGGCTGGAGCACCAAGAGCCTTTCATCCACACGGCTCAGAATAAAAGGGAGAAAAAAATAGAAAGAAAGAAAGAAAGAGGATAAAATAAAATAAAATAAAGCTATTATAATAAAAAATAAGAAAAAAATGATTAAGAATAAATGTATTCAGAAAAATTTGTTTTAATTTTTAAAAATAGATTTATTAATTTTTTATAATAAAAAATAAGAAAAAAATTATTACGAAAAAATTTATTAAGAAAAAACATTTTTAATTTTTTAAAATAAAAAATATGAAAAAACTTATTAAAAATTTTTTTTTAATTTCTAAAAATAGAAAATAAGGAAAAAATTATTAAGAAAACATTTATTAGGAAAAAAAATTTTTTTTAAGTAAAAAAAAAAAAAACGGACGGACCTAACCCTAGGACTAATGGTGAAAGCAAAGCTATACAGACAAAATCTCACCCAGAAGCATACACATATACACTCACAAAAAAAGGAAAAGGGGAAAAATTAATATATCCTGCTCCCAAAGTCCACCTCTTGAATTTGGGGTGATTCGTTGTCTATTCAGGTATTCAACAGATGCAGGCACATCAGATTGTTTGTGGAGCTTTAATCCACTGCTTCTGAGGCTGCTGGGAGAGATTTCCCTTTCTCTTCTTTGTTCGCACAGCTCCCGGGGTTCAGCTTTCGATTTGGACCCTCCTCTGCATGTAGGTCGCCTGAGGGCGTCTGTTTCCCGCCCAGACAGAACGGGGTTAAAGGAGCAGCTGCTTCGGGGGCTCTGGCTCACTCATGCCGGGGGGGGAGGGAGGGGTACGGATGTGGGACGAGCCTGCTGCGGCAGAGGCCGGCGTGACGTTGCAGCAGCCCGAGGCACGCTGTGTGTTCTCCTGGGGAAGTTGTCCCTGGATCACGGGAGCCTGGCAGTGGCAGGCTGCACCGGCTCCCGGGAGGGGCGGTGTGGAGAGTGACCTGTGCTCGCACACAGGCTTCTTGGTGGCGGAAGCAGCAGCCTTAGCGTCTCATGCCTGTCTCTGGGGTCCGTGCTGATAACCACGGCTCGCGCCCGTCTCTGGGGTCCGCGCTGTTAGCTGTGGCTCGCGCCCGTCTCTGGAGTTCGTTTAGGCGGCGCTCTGAATCCCCTCTCCTTGCGCGCCGCGAAACAAAGAGGCAAGAAAAAGTCTCTTGCCTCTTCGGCACCTGCAGACTTTTTCTCGGGCTCCCTCCCGGCTAGCTGTGGCGCACTAGCCCCTTCAGGCTGTGTTCACGCCGCCAACCCCAGTCCTCTCCCTGCGATCCGACTGAAGCCCGAGCTTCAGCTCCCAGCCCCCGCCCGCCCCGGCGGGTGAGCAGATAAGCCTCTCGGGCTGGTGAGCGCTGCTTGGCGCCGAGCCTCTGTGCGGGAATCTCTCCGTTTTTCCCTCTGCATCCCTGTTGCTATGGGATCCGCGCTGATAGCCGTGGCTCGCGCCCGCCTCTGGAGTCCACGCTGTTCACCGTGGCTCGCGCCCGTCTCTGGAGTTCGTTTAAGCGGCGCTCTGAATCCCCTCTCCTTGCGCGCCGCGAAACAAAGAGGCAAGAAAAAGTCTCTTGCCTCTTCGGCAGCTGCAGACTTTTTCCCAGACTCCCTCCCAGCTAGCACCAAAGCCCGAGCCTCAGCTCCCAGCCCCCGCCTGCCCCGGCGGCTGAGCAGACAAGCCTCTCAGGCTGGTGAGTGCTACTCAGCACCGATCCTCAGTGCGGGAATCTCTCCGCTTTGCCCTCCACACCCCTGTGGCTGCGCTCTCCTCTGTGGCTCTGAAGCTTCCCCCCTCTGCCACCCGCAGTCTCTGCCCACGAAGGGGCTTCCTAGTGTGTGGAAACCTTTCCTCCTTCACAGCTCCCTCCCACTGGTGCAGGTCCCGTCCCTATTCGTTTGTCTCTGTTATTTCTTTTTTCCTTTGCCCTACCCAAGTACATGGGGATTTTCTGGCCTTTTGGGAGGTCTGACGTCTTCTGCCAGCATTCAGTGGGTGTTCTGTAGGAGCAGTTCCACTTGTAGATGTATTTCTACTGTATCTGTGGGAAGGAAGGTGATCTCCGCGTCTTACTCTTCCGCCATCTTGCCCATTGATCTATCACATTTCCTTATACTTTCATCCACCAACGGACACTTAGGTTGTTTCCATATCTTGGCTATTGTAAATAATTCTGCAATGAACATATAGGTGCATATATCTTTTCAAATTAGTGTTTTTGTTTTCTTCAGATAATACCCAGAAGTGGAATAGCTAGATCATAAGGTAGTTCTATTCTTAATTTTTTGAGGAATCTCCATACTATTTTCCATTGTAGCTGCACCAATTTACAATCCCACAAGCCATGTATGAGGGTACCCTTTTCTCCACATCCTTGCCAAAATGTATTTCTTGTACTTTTGATAATAGTCATTCTAACAGGTGTGAGGTGATAGCTCAGTGGGTTTTTGATTTGCATTTCCCTAATAATTAGTGATGTTGAACATCTTTTCATATGCCTGTTGTTCATCTGTAGGTCTTCTTTGGAAAAATATCTATTCAGATGCTCTGTCCATTTTTTAATCAGGTTGTTTTGTTGTTGTTGTTGAGCTGTATGAGTTCTTTATATATTTTGGATATTAACCCCTTACCAGCCATAAGATTTGCAAATATATTCTCCCATTCAGCAAGTTGCCCTTTTTATTTTGATGATGGTTTCCTTTGCTATGCAGAAGCTTTTTGGTTTAATCTAGTCCCATTTGTTTATTTTTGCTTTTGTTTTCCTTGCCTCTGTAGTCAAACCCACAAAAACATTGCTAAGACCGATGTCAGTGAGGTTATCACCTATGTTTTCTTCTGGGGATTTTATGATTTCAGGTCTTACATTCAAGTCTTTAATCCATTTTGAGTTAATTTTTGTGTGTATGGTGTAAGATAATGGTTTCATTCTTTTGCATGTGGCTGTACAGTTTTCCTAACACCATTTATTGAAAAGACTGTCCTTTCTCCATTGTATGTTCTTTGCACCTTTGTCATAAATTAATTGTCCATATATGCGTATTTTTATTTCTGGGCTCTTGATTCTGTTCTATTGACCTGTTTGTTTTTCTGCCAGTATCATACCGTTTTGATTACTATAACTTTGTAGTATTGTTTGAAATCAAGAAGCATGATACCTCCAGCTTTGTTCTTCTTTCTCAAGATTGTTTTGGCTGTTCAGGATCTTTTGTAGTTCTATATAGATTTTAGAATTATTTGTTCTAGTTCTGTGAAATATGCCATTGGAATTTTGATAGGAATTGCATTGAATCTGTAGATTGCTTTGGGTAGTATGAACATTTTAACAATAATTCTTCCAGTCTGTGAGCATGGTATATCTTTCCATTTATTTATGTCTTCTTCACTTTCTTTCATTAGTGTCTCATAGTTTTCAGTGTACAGGTCTTTAACCTACCTGGTTAAATTTATTCCTAATTATTTTATTCTTTTTGATGTAATTGTAAACAGGATTATTTTCTTAATTTCTCTTTCTGATAGTTCATTATTAGTATACAGAAATGCTACAGATTTCTGTATTTTGGCTTTGTATCCTGCCACTTTGCTAAATTCACTTATTAGCTCTAACAGTGTTTTGATGGACTCTTTAGGGTTTTCTATGTATAGTATTGGGCACAACTTTTATGTGTGTGTATGGAGTGGGAGTATTTTGTGTGAATACTCCTAGAATCCCTTTGAATCCCTAATTGGGTTCAAACTCCATGAGGTTTGAACTAATGAAAAAGTGATGTCAGCTGCTCATTAAGCAAATTTTGTCTAAAGAAATAATATATGATCAATATGCATAAACACTTGCTTAAGAAGCAGAAATTAAACAGATTTCTAAATTTTTTTAGTACATTTTATTCTACACAAAACCCACACATTTTTTGGAAAAAGAAATTAGAAGATTAAAATTATGGTTTTGATGTCAGGTGGAGCTGGGTAAACTTTCTGAGCCTCAGTTTCCTCATCTGTGAAAAAGAGGTAATAGTAGGTATCTCATAAACTTTAGTGAGTATGAAGTGAAGGAATGTAAATAAAGATTTAGGATAATTCTTGGTACATATTGTGGTAAGCACTCCTTTTTGTTGTTATTCTTTTTTTTATTTTATTAAAGTATAGTTGATTTACAATGTGTTTAATTTCTGCTGTACAGCAAAGTGACTCAGTTATACATATATATTCTTTTTCATATTCTTTTCCATTATGGTTTATCACAGGATATTGAATATAGTTCCCTGTGCTTTACAGTAGGACCTTGTTGTTTATCCATCCTATGTATAATAGTTTGCATCTGTTAATCCCAAACTCCCAGTCTTTCCCTCCCCAACCCCTCTCCCCCTTGGCAACCACAAGTCTGTTCTCTATATCTGTGAGTCTGTTTTTGTTTCATAGATATGTTCATTTGTATTTTAGATTCCACATATGAGTGATATCAGATGGTATTTATCTTTCTCTTTCTGACCTGCTTCGCTTAGGATAATAACATCTAGGTCCATCCATGTTGCTGCCAATAGCATTATTTCATTCTTTTTAATGGCTGAGTAATAGTCCATTGTATATATGTGTGTGTGTGTGTGTGTGTGTGTGTGTGTACGTGTGTACCACATCTTCTTTATCCATTCATCTGTCAGTGGCCATCCAACACAGTTTATAGTCAGCTGGAGTTTTTGTGTTGTGCCGTGTGAGGCATCAACCCCTGCTAACTTATTCCTTGTCCTTGACAAAAACTCTTACTTTGTTCCCTTTGCCCAACCTTAAAACTTTTAAAGATATAAAACATGTTCATTACAGACAACCCAGCACATATAATTACAGAAGAAAAGAAATTAAAATGCTTAGAATCACATTCACCCAAATCAAGGCTCACACATTGCTGAATACTATTTCTCTTCTATTTGCAGATTTTTTCTTTTTTTAAAGTACAAATTTCGGGAAACACCTTATTTTCCTCTTTGGTAAAGTGTAGATAGTCATACCTCTCTTACAAGTTTGTTGGAAGGAGAAAATGAGAATATATGCAAACATACCTGGCACATAGTAATTACTCAATGAATGGGAGCTATGAGCTGCTATTTACATTTAACTCTTGATTCTGGAATTAGTTTTGATGTCAAGAAACAAATAGAGGAATAACTTAATTTTTCCCAAATGGTTAAATAATTGATTCAGTCTTTCAAAATTAAACTTTTAATTTTGAGATAACTGTAGATGCATATGCAATTGTAATAAATAACACAGAGAGATCCCCTGTACCCCTCATCCAGTTTCCCCCACAGGTAACATCTTGTAAAAGTATAGTGCAGTCTCAACCAGGATACTGACATTGATACAGTCAAAATACAGAACATTTCTACCGCCACAAGGATCCCTCCTGTTGCCTTTTTTTGGCCACACCCACTTCCCTCTTGCTCCCATCTGCCTCCTTTTAACTCCTTGCAACCACTAGTCTGTTCTCCATTTCTATAATTCTGTCATTTCAAGAATGTTATATAAATGCAACCATATAGTATGTAAGCTTTCTGGATTGGCTTTTTTCACTTAGCCTAATTCTCTGGAGATTCAGTCAGGCCATTGCTATAACATTGTTGTAATAATTCTTTCCTTTATAGATTCATTTAAGGAGAATAGGCCCACTTAGACATAATAGTATATCCGTCAATTAGTCTCTTTTTAAGTCCCATGGAAATATTTTGCCATTTTCCTTCTTTAGTTACTGTATATTTTTTGTTAAATTTATTTTTATGTAATGTATACAAATATATGTATTCTGGACCTACCTAACTTAAAATTTATTGGAAATATTCTACATGAAAAAGTGCCATCTCCTCAAGTACTCCAAAGCAGTTATGTTTCCTATGCTTATAGTTTGGGGCTTGCACTGTTTTCCTATATTAAGTTCCCATTTTGAATTTCCTGATAGGACCTGGAGTGATATAGGGGGCACTGTATCCCAGTTGGTCCACCTCCTCCTATTTTGGCTTAATTTTAATAGAAATTTAATTGAACATTTTATTTGGTAAGAAAGAGAAATGAATGAATCCTGCTGAAAAAAAAAATTTGAAGAGCTAAACCTGAGGCATGACACATTTTGTTAACATCACCTAAAGACATAACTCATTTCTTACATAGGCAATGAGGGAAGGATAATTTATGTTCCGTTCTCTAAACACTGTGCTTATTATAGGTAACAATTTGTGAGGTTTATCCTTTTTTTTTTTTTTTTCATTCAAATTCACCTTGAATCTTATGATGCCGAAGACATAATTTAACTCTTTGTTTCTGGCATTCTCTCACTTAACCTGGTGAAATGAGGTATCATTTAAGTACAATAACATGTGTCCATTCTTAAATGTAATATTCAAAGAGTTTTGACAAAAGTATGTACCTGTGCAACTACCAGCACAACCAATATAAAGAACATTTTCATCACCCCCCAAAAGTTTCTTTGTGTCCCTTCCCAGTCAGTTTTCTCACCCAACTCCCAGACTTGGGCATCCACTAATTTGCTTTCTGTCATTATAGATTAGCTTTGTCTTTTCTAGAGCTTTATATAAATGGATTCGTACAGTATATACGTTTTTGTGTGTGGTTTCTTTAGCTCAGCATAATGTCTTTGATGTTATCCATGTTGTCAAGTGTTATCAGCTCTAGAGTACATCTATTCATTCAAGAAATATATGCTGAATATCTACTGTGTGCTAGGCACTCTTCTTGACAATGGAACAACTGAATAAAAAAAGAGACAAATCCCTACTCTCATGGAGCTTGCGTTTAGTAGAGGTAGGAAGTGAGAACTTACTACAGTACTCTACACACAAATGGTATAGTTTCTATAGAGAAAGATAAAGCAGGAAATGGGTATTAGGGGACGTATGGACAAGTTTAGAAAAAATTATCTAGGAAAGCTTCACTGAACGTATGTTTCTGAGTATAGAAGGAGATGGGAGAGCAGACATCAAAATATTTAGGAGAAAGGCATTCAAGCAGTAGCAAGTACAGAAGTCCTGACACCTGCTTGGAGATTCTGAGAAATTCAGAGTGTCTGAAGTGGAGTGAGAAAGGGAAGTGAGTGACAAATTAGGTCAGAGAGGCGGGGCTGGAGGGTGGGGTGCAGATTTTTAGGTCCCTGTGAGCCGTGTAAGAGCTCTGACTTTGAGTGAGATGGAAGACATTGGAGGCTTTGAGTGACAGAGTGACATGGTCTGACTCGAATTTTAACAGGGTCACTGTGGTAGCTGTATTAAGAAAAGATGGTAGGAAAGTAAGGAGACCAGTTAGGAAGCTGTTGCAACAATTCATCAAGAGATGATGGCTTGAGATGCAAAATATAAAATAGATAAACAGCAGGTCCTACTGTATAGCACAGGGAACCATATTCAATATCCTGTGATAAACCATCATGGAAAAGAATATAAAAAAATATATATGTATAACTGAGTCACTTTATAGCAGAAATTATCACAACATTATAAATCAACTATAGGTCAATAAAATTTTTTTTAAAAGAGATGACTTGGACAAAGTGAGAGTGGTGGAGGAGTGAAAAGTGGTCATGTTCTGAACTTTTTTTTTTTTTTCTGCATCTGGTCTTAGTCGAGGCCTGCAGGATCTTCGTCATGGCATGTGAGCTCTTTGTTGCGGCGCGTGGGCTCTCTAGTTGTGGCATGTGGGCTCCAGAGCGCATGGGCTCTGTAGTTTGCAGCACACAGGCTCTCTAGTTGAGGCGTGCAGGCTCAGTAGTTGCAGGGCACAGGCTTAGTTACCCCGCAGCATGTGGGATCTTAGTTCCCCAACCAGGGATCGAACCCACGTCCCCTGCGTTGGAAAGTGGATTCTTAACCACTGGACCACCAGGGAAGTCCCTGAACATGCTTTAAAGGTAAAGTCCACAACGTTTGCTGATTGACTGAATGTGTTATGTGAGAGAAAGAAAAGAGTTAAGGATAACTCTAAGGTTTCTGGTCTGAGTTATTGGAAGTACATAGTGAGTCTAGGAAAAAAGAGAGAAATTGGTTGTGGTATGCGGGAGAAGGACAGGAGTTCACTTTAGACATGTTAGGTTTGGGATGCCTGTTGTTGACTAAGCAGATATGAGTTTGGACTTTAGAGGAGAGATTAAAGCTTTAAAAAAAAAATCTATATGCTGCTGTTGACCTCAAATGTATATTTCAAAACAACAGTGAGGTACCACCTCACACCAGTCAGAATGGCCATCATTAAAAAGTCTACAAATAATAAATGCTGGAGAGGGTGTGGAGAAAAGGGAACCCTCTTACACTGCTGGTGGAAATGTAAATTGGGGCAGCCACTACAGAAAACAGTATGGAGTTTCCTCAAAAAACTAAAAATAGAGGTGCTATATGATCCAGCAATCCCATTCCTGGGCATATAACCAGAGAAAACTATAATTTGGCACCCCAGTGTTCACAGCAGCACTATTTACAATAGCTAAGACATGGAAGCAACCTAAATGTCCATTGACAGATGGATAAAGATGATGTGGTATAGGGAATTCCCTGGTGGTCCAGTAGTTAGGACTCCACACTGTCACTGCTAAGGGCCCAGGTTCAATCCCTGGTTAGGGAACTAAGATCCTAAGATGCCACAAGTTTGCATGGCATGGCCAAAAAAAAAAAAAAAGGAATATATGGTATATAAACATACACATATATACATATGTATACACATATACATATATACATACATACACACGTATACATACAATAAGATACTACTCAGCCATAAAAAAGAATGAAATAATGTCATTTGCAGCAACATGGATGGAGCTAGAGATTACCATACTAAGTAAGTCAGAAAGAGAAAGATAAATACCATATGATATCACTTGTATGTGGAATCTAAAATATCTCACAATGAACTTATTTACGAAACAGAAACAGACTCACAAACATAGAAAACAAACTTGTGGTTACCAAAAGGGAAAGGAGGGGAATAAAATAGGAGTTTGGGATTAGCAAATACAAACTACTATATATAAAACAGATAAACAACAAGGTCCTACTGTATAGCACAGGGAATTACATTCAATATCCTGTGATAAACCATAATGGAAAAGAATATGAAAAAGACTATATATATATATATTTCAATCACTTTGCTGTACACCAGAAACTAACACAATGTTGTAAATCAACTATACTTCAATTTTGAAAAATTAATAATTGCATCTAATTACAAGGGAAAATTGAGCATTAATAATGTTTAAAGATGTTGAAAAATAACAATTAGCAATTACAAAGGAGAAATTTGGCAACGTTTAGAAAATGACTGAATGGAATAGACACAACATTTTTTGAAAGTTCAATTGTAGAATTACTAATTAATTTTGTTCTCATTTCTACCCATTTGAAGGAAGAGAGGCAGGCAGTCCTGAGGCCGGTCAGAGTTAACTACACTCTTCTAGGCAAAGGGTAACCAGTGCCTGGATTTGGGTGATGGCAGTGGGGATAAGAATGAAGGGACAGAGATCATAAAAGCTAGGAAGGAAGTGGATAAGACCTGGTGATTCATTAACAATAAAGAACAATGGCAGAGAAAAGCCAAGGTGTGGTGTAATAGAAAAAATAACATTGGTTATACTCTTGGTTTTGCCATCATCCAGATATGGATCCTCAAGACAGTCATTGTTTTTCTCATCCCTACAATGAATGGGTTGCTGTAACTTCTAAGATCCCTCCCAGATCTGATATTTTGAGGCTGGGTGACCAGAATAATAACAGTAATGTGAACAGAGATCCCAGGGAGGAATTTCATCCAAAAGGCTAGGATTTAGATTCTGAGGCTGCCACTGTTGTGTGACCTTGAACAAGTTACTTAACCCCGCTGGGCATCCGTTTCCGTTGTAAAAATGGGAATAATGATAGTGCCTAAATCACAGAGCCATCCCACATAAACCTGAGGGGAAGTGCCTGGCATATAATGTCTCAACAGAGCTGTGAAATTAATAACTGTGCCATCCATACTTAGAATTGATCACAGCTATTGCTCTTGGTCCCAGCACTGGGTGTCTCTGGACACCAAGACTTTTGTCATCAAATTTGATGTTTATTATGTCTCTACCTAGTAATATGTTATGGCGGGAAGTATCGGGTGTTTATAGGAATATGACACGTAGGTACCTGGGACTTGGGCGGCTGAGTCATCAGACTTGAAGGGTTATAGCCTTCAGATGCTACTTCCTAAAGTGAATGCTAGTTGTCACGTCCACTCTTTCTAGTCCTGCACAGTCATGTCCTAATATTTGTCATAGGTATTACCCTAAAGCAACAGAACATAAAGATCTGAGTCATTTAGAAAAAAAAATAAGTGTTGATCCAGCAGCTGTAACCGTCAGAAACAAACCACCCTGAGAATGCCGGGTACCCATGCACCAGAGGGAGAGAGTGTGCGTGACCTTCCAGGTCTCAGGAGCGTATGAAGTAAGAACAGGGGGAGATGGCGAATTTATACATACCCGCTCATTCCCTCCCTGCCCAAGCTTAGCCTCACCTGAATCTTACTATAAGGAAGGCAGTTCAAATAATGTCTGTCAACTGAAAAAAAAAAAAAAAGTTACAATTTGCCTAAGGCTGCAGGAGGAAAATCAAGTACAAGAGGGTCAAGTTTTGGAGGAGAAGGTACCAGTGAGAAAACAGTATTGGTACAAATGCCTTGATATTAAAATCATAGAAGACACCTAAATTTTTAAAATGCAGAGAACATTTTGTTATTTTCATTTAAGATTCAATCTTCTGCATTTTGTAAAATTTGTTATTTCAGAGCCAACTTTCAATTTCAACTTACGTGAGGCTGCACACATCGGGCACTCTAAGCCGCTATCTCGAACAGGACTTAAGGGTGCTTTCCAGTCTCAGGTGCGGGTAATTATCTTGAAGTTCCCTCAACTTCACTTTAAAGACCACCAAAATTGCTAGTTTGGAAATTTATAACGTAAGGGAGAAATGGTAGTTAAATAATTCTTTCTTTGTTTCTCTCCCTAGTGGCAAAGATTACTTTTGTTTTATCTCTGTTTCTAAAATTGTTTTTATTGTTCTTAAAATTACGCACTGAATAGGCAGAGTGGTTGTATCACACTTGAGTGTCTCTCATTAAAAAGGTTCATAAATGAAAAAAGTGACTCCGTGTCTTCCCAACCACCCAGAACACTAAATCCCACTATCAGGCTCGGGAATGAAAACCCAACCATCACAAGCATGGCCCCTGTGGACCCTGAACACTTGCTCTTAGTAACTAACACGCTGAAATTTCTTATTGGATATCTTTTTCTCTACAAATGTTAGTAGAGATGATCTGTAGCTGTGATTGTTTTCTTTCCTGCTGGCAAGCAAAGCTGTTGAGAGGAGGTGAGGTGTTAGAGAGGCTGCTGATGTAGGAGCAGTTTGTTCTCCAGCTCAGCCATGTCAGTGGTGACCTCCAGCCCTTCAAGCAGTTTCTGAAGTGCTATTTCTTTTTTTTTTTTTTTAACATCTTTATTGGAGTATAATTGCTTTACAATGGTGTGTCAGTTTCTGCTTTATAACAAAGTGAATCAGCTATATGTATACATATATCCCCATATCCCCTCCCTCTTGCGTCTCCCTCCCACCCTCCCTATCCCACCCCTCTAGGTGGTCGCAAAGCACCGAGGTGATCTCCCTGTGCTATGCGGCTGCTTCCCACTAGCTATCTATTTCACATTTGGTAGTGTATATATGTCCATGCCACTCTCTCACTTTGTCCCAGCTTCCCCTTCCCCTTCCCCATATCCTCAAGTCCATTCTCTAGTAGGTCTGCATCTTTATTCCTGTCTTGCCCCTAGGTTCTTCTGACCATTTTCTTTTCTTTTCTTTTCTTTTTTTAGATTCCATATATATGTGTTAGCATGCGGTATTTGTTTTTCTTGAAGTGCTATTTCTCTGTATTAAATCTCTTTCTTCATAAAATACCTGGAGGTATTTCTATTTCCAGCTCTGAACTTGGACTGATAATTAATACAACTTGTCTAGGACAGATGACCTCTAGGGATGGTCCCAATATAGCATTACAAAATGAATTTTTTTTCTGATGTATAAAAATACACATTAGAATGGGTTTTTCTGGCCACATTACTTTTTCTAAGTTGAGTTATTTTTATTGGTGCTTCCATTATTCCTGTTTTCCTAATTATTGAAAAATCAGTGGAATAAACACTAACAGTACAGCCAGGAAGTCTTGGCTCAAGAAAATGGAATTTTTCTTTATGCTTATTTTCTTGTCTACTCAGTACTTGAAAGGAGATGATGTTATGTCATCTAGACGTTACAGAATACAACATGTTGTCACTTCTCTCTTATTATGTCAGTTTTAAATATGAGAAAACTGGGACTCAGAAAATTTTAGTTAAAGTAAACAGCAAGTGGCCAAGCCAGGACTCAAACCTGGGATATTCTAGTTCCAGACACCATGCTCTATCCTAGAGCAGTTTTCTATCCCACACTGCTCCCCTGTACATTACAGATCAGGCCTAAAAGTTTTAAGCTGTATTGTGTGTGTGTGTGTGTGTGTGTGTGTGTGTGTGTTTGTGTGTGTGTGTGTATAGCAAGTGACACAAAACTCATCCCTAATCATGCAGGGTCCTTAGTTTTTCAGCCATATTTCTTACTATAATTTTTTTTTTACAGTATCAGGATATATTTTAATCTTGATCCTTTATAATGTTTTATATACGTTTATTTATAACATTATTATTAATTGTAACATTTTAAGTATGTAATGTTTTATTTATATATAAAACATTATTTATCTATGCATCTGCAAGTGGGTGTGTGTGTGTGTTTTATTAACTTCTGTGGTTTTGTTAAATACTGACCTTCACCTTTAGAAACTGCAAGGAGGGAGGGGCATATTGGAGCTTCGTATGCCAATCCTATTTTCTATTTTTGGATGATCTATATGTAAATCTAATCCCTTTAAGCCTGATGTTTGTAGAGGTTCGTGATGCTCTTTATAGCTCTCTCTCCTCTTTGAGAAACCGGTTTCTTCTCTTTCATTTCTTGTCTATCCTGCACTTCGGCATTGTTCTTTGGTATCGCATGGTATCAGAAGCCTTCCTGAACTACTGCAGGTAAACTTTCTCTTCCTTCAGGATATCTCAGATCTCTCAAATGGCTTCATTTTCTGTATAGTATCGTCATCCTTAATCATTTGGAGGATCTCCTGACAGCCTTTGGTGAATTTTTTGTACTTTCCTGTTTTATTGTATCTGCGGGCTTAGTACAGGCATGACTACAACCAAAGCTGCTAGAAGCTGAGCCAAAGGTGGAGGATGAGGAGGCAGATTCTTAAATTCAGTGCACCTTAAACTTGAGACAAAGTGGATGAAGAACAACAAAATATTACATCTCTTGTTCCTTTATTTCTCTTCTGCTACTTGAGAATCTTTACCGTGTAACAGGAGACCAGCGATGGGGATTGCGTGCTATTGTTTCAACTTGCTACATGTGTTTCACAGGGCGGGAAAGGGGAGGGTGGGATGAGCTGGGAGATTGGGATGGACATATATACACTACCACATGTAAAAGAGGTAGCTAGTGGGAACCTGCAGTATAGCACAGGGAGCTCAGCTCAGTGCTCTGCGATGACCTAGATGGGTGGGATGGGGGGGGCGGGGGGGGGGGGAGGATGGGAGGGAGGTCCAAGAGGGAGGGGATATGTGTATGCATATAGCTGATTCACTTCGTCGTACAGCAGAAACTAACACAACATTGTAAAGCAATTATACTCCCATAAGTAAATTAATTAATTAAATGAATCATAATAAATAACTAAATACATAAAATTGTAAGAAAAAAATGATTAAAGAAGACAGTTTAGGTGTTACAAACGAAGCAGACAATCTCCTTTTCCAGAACAGCAAAATGGAGCAGGAGGCAGGAAGCACCAAGAACAAGGAAGAGAAAAATAGAAAATATCTGATTGGCTAGGGCCACATAGTTACCTTTGTTTGGGGTGAGAAGGCCTAGAGGTGGGCCTTGGGGATTGGCTGACTGGATAGGCTATGTTTATAGTCAAGTGAAGCATTTACAGGGGCAGGAAAGCCATCTAAGTTTCGGTTTGCTGACCTGACACCCCAGTCAGGAGTAGCTCCATCTGGGGCCTAGAAAGTTATTTCAACATACGTAATTTTTAAAAAATCATTAAATAACATTTTAGAATATTTTTAACCAGGTGGCACTCTGTTATACAGAGTCAACTGTCTTCCACCCGGTTTGAACACGTAAAAAGGAAAACGCTGTCCAAAAGTCAGTCGGCAAATCAGAAGCATGCAAACCTGGGAACACTAGCAAATACACTGGGCAATGGGACCCTGGACTAGAAACATCATGACAGGCTTGATGAGGTGATGAGGTGAGAATAATAACGATTCAGGTAAAGGCCTGCACCTGTGCAGGATAGCGCTGCTGCTGAGGTCGGAAGAGGCTAACATTTACTGAGTATCTTGGTACTGCATCCTCTTCAGTGTGCTTTTCACTTGAGTCATCTTCTAAATGATAGTTAAATCACACACTTGGAGTATGATTTTACCTGGTGGGGTAAGATAATGCAAGGTAAATGAGAATGGGGCTGGGTGGGAGCTGACTATTCTATTTGCATTCACACTATGAGTGGGTGCATCATCTTTGAGTTTTATTGTACATGTTTGGAGATGCAGGATTTTAGTTTTCAGTAAGCCCTGTGCTGCTGACATGCTGCATATGTAGAACTATAGCATCTAGAACTTATAAGATGATAACTTCTCCTGCTGCTGAGACCACATGGGGAGTCCTGCTTCCAACTCTAAAGTGAAAGGAGGGCAAAGAGGACCACCTTCAGGAAAGAATAGAGTGAAGTCACATTCTAGTTGGGGTATAAGTTCCAAAGTCACCACACTATAAATCATGTAGAGTCAACTTTATCTTTGGAAATTCATTAAGTAGATTTTACATTGCCAGCACCTGGGTCACGGAAATGTCAAAAGCCATGAATGATCTCCTTTTGTTTCCCTATGTATGTTTTCTAAGGCTCCCCTTCCCGGGTTCACTGTGAATCCTGTGGGAATGGTGAGTGTCAATAAGAAGGGTAGCATAAAGGGATTTCCTGCCAAAGCTTTTGTTGTTGTGGTTTGGTATAACACAGATATCACTGAATCTCTGGAAGTTAAATGAGCTTTTGATGCGACTCTGCTGTTACCAGGAGAGTAAGGGAGGCTTAAAACCATGTCATATAACTCAAGAAATTAATGGTTCTCAGTCTTAGAGCAACACACTCACAGAAGACTACATAGCTACCTTAAAATGTTCGGAGGACTGTCCAGTGAAAGAGGAATTAGAACAGAGATGAGCATTTTCAAACAACTGGTAATGGCTGTCTGGAGTTCTGTATTAAAACGAATGTCAGGCAACATCCTAGGTCAGTGGGAAGGAATTCTGCTTGACAATGATGTCAGTCCAACACATGAAAGAAAGCCAGTGCCCAGATGTTACACGTGTTGGGAACAGAATGGCTCTAGTGACATATACTGAGCACTTCAAAGTGGACTTCATGTGGGGCTGGAGATGCAGTTTTCTGTCATACACAATGAAAAGTCAAAAAATAGTCAGTCTGTAACATAGTGTTGTAGGTCAATTCTACTTCAATAAAATTTTTTTAAAAATTTTAAGTCAGTCTGGAAAAAAGAGAGAAAGAGAATGAGACAGAGAAAAAGAGAGAAAATAAGAGAGAGAGAATAGACCAACTTTTCAGAAATGAGGGAACTCACCACCCTAAAGAGCATTCTCCTTCATCCCTGATGAGTTTCCACTTCTCGTGCATTCTCTCATAAAGAAATCCATATATCCTTCCAATAAGATTCCCTTTTTGGCTTTAGCTGGTCATCTGGGTTTCTGGTTTTTTCAACCAAACAATCCCTAAGAGGTCTGTACCTCGGTGGGGGCATTTTTCAATCTCATTTACTTCAATTCAACCAATATTTATTAGATGCCTTTTATGCTTCTTATGTCCACTAATTTGGGTCCAGTTATGAGCCTGGCCTATGACTGGAATCTATGGAAGATTCAAAGGGAATAGCCGGCCTAGATTATGATGAGACATAAATAAATGAAACAAGACAGAACATAATGAGACCCCTTAGTTCTTCCCACCCAGGTCATGTGTTCTGAGTTGTCTTTGACATTCCGTCCAATCAGTGCTAGTGGGAAAGAGGTGTGGGTGGCAGTGGCTGAGACACAGCCCTTCTAATTGTCATAAGTGCAAACCTGAGGGATGAGAGGAAGTTTGACACAGGAAATAGCAGCCAGCAGCAGGGCTCTCTGATGATGACAAACACAATCCAGTGATGCTCTCTAACAAGATTTTTTTTTTAATTTCTTCAGAAACTACTGCTTTAATCTCTGAAGATAATAAGCCTCACTTAAAGTCTTGAATTGACTCACTATCCATAATGACTGAGATACAAGTAGAGCTTTTATCCCACAAAAACCATTACCAGGACACAACTGATTAAACAGCTAACTGAAATCTCTATCCCAAGTTAGAACCCTTACCTCTAGGAAGAGGCTCAGGGGAATAATAAACACACAAACAGTTTCTATGTGTGTTCCAACTGCAAGGTCCAAAGCAAAGGAAACACAAACCAAGTCCACAATTGGGAAGGAAACTCTTTTCATTGGCCAGAGCAGCCAAATTTCCTCTTCTGAGTGATCTGTGCTTAAATAACTGACACTAGAACCAGTGCTACTGCTGTCCCCAAATCAAATGTCTCTGTTGCTACCTCCCACTAGAGAATGGATTCTGAAAGTCTCCTCATGCTGCTTGCCTCTGAACTGAAGTCTCGTACAGTATATCTGGTCAGCAGAGCCTGGGGCACATGCTTGGGCCCTACCTGCCAGAGATGGTGGAAGAATAAACTATTGCCTTTGCTCATGGGGAAGCATCAGGAAATTCCCCAAACTCAGGAAAGTTGTTCAAAGGTTCTAGTCAGGCAGAATATGCCAGTGTTCATTATATCACCCAGAGGGCTTATTCCTCAGGCCTCAAATTCAACCAGTTAATAACCTAGTTTGGTAAAAGACTGCCAACCATCCCCCAGGACCATTCACTCCCCTTCTTCTTAGTAATATAACTCTCTCCAAGTCTACCTGGACACATGGCCACCCAGCTAAAGACTACATTTCCCAGCTTCCTTTGCAAGTATAACCATGTGACTAAATTCTCACCAATGGGATGTAAGGAAGAGATGGCATTTGCAACTCCTCCATCTTTTCCTTAAAGATGAAAGTGCTCAGTCTACACTTCCTCTTTTCTTCTTCCTTCTGGCTTAGAAACGGCAACAACTGGACAAGCTACTTTGAATCTAGATATAGATGCATATGTTGATGTTGTCAGAACCAACCCACATGCGTGGTTCCTAGGTGAACTTGCAGGGCAGTGCTGCCTTTTCAGCCCTATTAGAACACCTTTGGGCTGTTACATAGAAAAAAAATAACTTTTCTCTTATTAAGGTGATGTATTTTATGGACTTTCTGTTACAGCAGCTTAGGCTCCACACTATCTAATATGCTTAGTCATTCAAGAGACATCACATATGTTTCTGGAACTCTTAAGATGCCTGAAGTACTAGAGGTAGGCTCATAGGCTACTGGTGTTCTGATTGCCTTAGCAAGTAATGCATAACAAACAGGAACCCTGCTGTGGGCCTAAGCAAAGTTGTAAAACTCCAGGTCAGTACATGGAATATAGTAAGCACTTAATAAATGCTAGGTAGCTCTCTGACCCTTCTTTCTCAGGAATCATGGTAGCTGAGTGTCCTGAAGGAATATTATTGGCCTTACGTGGGCCTTGGGAATGTTTTTAAAAATACTCACAGAGAAAATTGACCAAATTGTTGTCACAGCTAGGTTCCAGCTTAAATTTACTCAGATAAGAATTTAGGTAAAAGCAGAGAACTAAGCTTGCATCTCTCTCTCTTTCTTTCTCTCCCGCCCCATATGAGTGTGTGTGTATATATATACATATATATGTATTGTTCAATTATATACTGTACATATTCCCAAAATATATAACTTGTTTAGGTGGAATGCTTGCAAAGATGGAGTCCTGGTTTACGTTTCAATCCTTTTTGGAAAGAAATCTTTCTGCAATCTTTCAATGGACCCTAGCCAAGAAAACTGCTGAGTTTTCCATCCATAGGGGAGAAAAAAACCCACCTTGCTTAGATAAAGCTAGTGGCAAAAGGAGGTTTCACAACATCACAGGGAGCACATAATGTTGGACAAATGGGGGAGTGGGGAGTTTGGAGGTTAAGGAGAGTGGGAATAAAAGGAACTAGCAAAGGACAGAAGATGTGGCTTCTAGCAATGACTGTACTGTAATTATCTGTGAATCGGTCCAGTCCCCTCATTAGGTTGAACATCCATCCATTCATTCATTCATTAGATTGGTGATGTTTACTGAGCACCAACCATGTACCAGATACTGTAGGAAACAATGAAGACATATCTGTGAATGAAACAAAAGAAAGTGTATAAAGAAAATTAAAGCGGGAAATTGGTTCAAGATGGCGGAGCAGAAGGACGTGCACTCACTCCCTCTTGCGAGAGCACTGGAATCACAACTAACTGCTGAACAATCATCGGCAGGAAGACACTGGAACTCACCAAAAAAGATACCCCACATCCAAAGACAGAGGAGAAGCCACAGTGAGATGGTACGAGGGGCGCAATCACAATAAAATCAAATCCCATAGCTGCTGAGTGGGTGACTCACAAACTGGAGAACAGTTATACCACAGAAATCCACCCACTGGAGTGCAGGTTCTGAGCCCCACATCAGGCTTCCCAACCTGGGGGTCCAGCAACAGAGGAGGAATTCCTAGAGAATCAGACTTTGAAGGCTAGCGGGATATGATTGCAGGACTGTGACAGGACTGGGGGAAACAGAGACTCCACTCTTGGAGGACACACACAAAGCAGCGTGTGCATCGGGACCCAGGGGAAGGAGCAGTGAACCCAGGGGAGACTGAACCAGACCTACCTGCTAATGTTGGAGGGTCTCCTGCAGAGGCGGGGGGTGGCTGTGGCTCACCGTGGGGACAAGGACACTGGCAGCAGAAGTTCTGGGAAGTACTCCTTGGCGTGAGCCCTCCCAGAGTCTGCCATTAGCCCACCAAAGAGCCTGTAGCTTCCAGTGCTGGGTCACCTCAGGCCAAACAACCAACAGGGAGGGAACTCAGTCACACCCATCAGCAGACAAGCAAATTAAAGTTTTACTGAGCTCTGTCCACGAGGACAACACCCAGCTCTACACACCACCAGCCGCTCCCATAAGGAAACTTGCACAAGCCTCTTAGATAGCCTCACACCAGAGGGCAGAGAGCAGAAGCAAGAAGAACTACAATCCTGCAGCCTGTGGAACGAAAAACACATTCACAGAAAGGTAGACAAGATGAAAAGGCAGAGGGCTATGTACTAGATGAAGGAACAAGATAAAACCCCAGAAAAACAATTAAATGAAGTGGAGATAGGCAACATTCCAGAAAAAGAATTCAGAATAATGATAGTGAAGATGATCCAGGACCTCAGAAAAACAATGGAGGCAAAGATCGAGAAGATGCAAGAAACGTTTAACAAAGACCTAGAAGAATTAAAGAACAAACACCTAGAAGAATTAAAGAACAAACAAACAGAGATGAACAATACAATAACTGAAATGAAAAATACACTAGAAGGAATCAATAGCAGAATAACTGAGGCAGAAGAACGGATAAGTGACCTGTAAGACAGAATGGTGGAATTCACTGCTGTGGAACAAATAAAGAAAAAAGAATGAAAAGAAATGAAGACAGCCTAAGAGACCTCTGGGACAAAATTAAATGCAACAACATTCGCATTATAGGGGTCCCAGAAGGAGAAGAGAGAGAGAAAGGATCTGAGGAAATATTTGAAGAGATTATAGTTGAAAGTTTCCCTAACATGGGAAAGAAAATAGCCACCCAAGTCCAGGAAGTGCAGAGAGTCTCAGGAAGGATAAACCCAAGGAGAAACACACTGAGACACATAAGAATCAAACTGACAAAAATTAAAGACAAAGAAAAATTATTAAAAGCAGCAAGGGAAAAACAACAAATAACATACAAGGGAACTCCCATAAGGTTAACAGCTGATTTCTCAGCAGAAATTCTACAAGCCAGAAGGGAGTTCAACGATATATTTAAAGTGATGAAAGGGAAGAACCTACAACCAAGATTACTCTACCCAGCAAGGATCTCATTCAGATTTGACTGAGAAATCAAAAGCTTTACAGAGAAGCAAAAGCTAAGAGAATTCAGCACCACCAAACCAGCTCTACAACAAATGCTAAAGGAACTTCACTAAGTGAGAAACACAAGAGAAGAAAAAGACCTACAAAAACAAACCCAAAACATTTAAGAAGATGGTAATCAGAACATACATCTCGATTATTACCTTAAATGTGAATGGATTAAATGCTCCAACCAAAAGACACAGGCTTGCTGAATGGATACAAAAACAAGACCCATATATATGCTGTCTACCAGAGACCCACTTCAGACCTAGGGACACATACAGACTGAAAGTGAGGGGATGGAAAAAGATATTCCATGCAAATGGAAATCAAAAGAAAGGCTGGAGTAGCAATACTCATATCAGATAAAATAGACTTTAAAATAAAGAATGTTACAAGAAACAAGGAAGGACACTACATAAAGATCACGGGATCAATCCAAGGAAATATATAGCAAGTGTAAATATATATGCACCCAACATAGGAGCACCTCAATACATAAGGCAACTGCTAACAGCTGTAAAATAGGAAATTGACAGTAACACAATAATAGTTGGGGGCTTTAACACCTCACTTACACCAACGGACTGATCATCCAGACAGAAAATTAATAAGGAAACACAAGCTTTAAATGATACATTAGACAAGATGGACTTAATTGATATTTATAGGACATTCCATCCGAAAACAGCAGATTACACTTTCTTCTCAAGGGTACACAGAACATTCTCCAGGATAGATCACATCTTGGGTCACAAATCAAGCCTCAGTAAATTTAAGAAAATTGAAATCTTATCAAGCATCTTTCTGACCAGAATGTTATGAGATTAGAAATCAATTACAGGGAAAAAAAACATAAAAAACACAAACACATGGAGGCTAAACAATACGTTACTAAATAACCAAGAGATCACTGAAGAAATCAAAGAGGAAATCAAAAAATACCTAGAGACAAATGACAATGAAAATACAATGATCCAAAACCTGTGGGATGCAGCAAAAGCACTTCTAAGAGGGAAGTTTATAGCAATACAATCCTACCTCAAGAAAAAAAAAATCTCAAACAATCTAAAGGAACTAGAGAAAGAAGAACGAAGAAAACCCAAAGTTAGTAGAAGGAAAGAAATCATAAAGATCAGAGCAGATATAAATGAAATAGAAACAAAGAAAACAATAGCAAAGATCAATAAAACTAAAAGCTGGTTCTTTGAGAAGATAAACATAATTGATAAACCTTTAGCCAGACTCATCAAGAAAAAGAGGGAGAGGACTCAAATCAATAAAATTAGAAATGAAAAAGGAGAAGTGACAACGGACACTGCAGAAATAGAAAGCATCATAAAAGACTACTACAAGCAACTCTATGCCAATAAAATGGACAACCTCGATGAAATGGACAAATTCTTAGAAAGGTATAAGCTTCCAAGACTGAACCAGGAAGAAATAGAAAACATGAACAGACCAATCACAAGTAATGAAATTGAAACTGTGATTAAAAATCTTCCAACAAAAGTCCAGGACCAGATGTCTTCAAGGTGAATTCTTTCAAACATTTAGAGAAGAGCTAACACCCATCCTTCTCAAACTCTTCCAAAAATTTGCAGAGGAAGGAACACTCCCAAACTGAATCTACGAGGCCATCATCACCCTGATGCCAAAACCAGACAGAGATACTACAAAAAAAGAAAATTACAGACCAATATCACTGATGAATATAGACGCAAAAATCCTCAACAATATACTAGCAAACAGAATCCAACAACACATTAAAAGAATCATACACCATGATCAAGAGGGATTTATCCCAAGGATGCAAGGATTCTTCAATATATGCAAATCAATCAATGTGATACACCATATTAACAAATTGAAGAATAAAAACCATGTGATCATCTCAATAGATACAGAAAAAGCTTTTGACAAAATTCAACACCATTTATGATAAAAACTCTCCAGAAAGTGGGCATAGAGGGAACCTACTTCAACATAATAAAGGCCATATAAGACAAACCCACAGCAAACATCGTTCTCAATGGTGAAAAACTGAAAGCATTTCCTCTAAGATCAGGAACGAGACAAGGATGTCCACTCTCACCACTATTATTCAACATAGTTTTGGAAGTCCTAGCCACGGCAATCAGAGAAGAAAAAGAAGTAAAAGGAATACAAACTGGAAAAGAAGAAGTAAAACTGTCACTGTTTGCAGATGACATGATACTATACATAGATAATCCTAAAGATGCCACCAGAAAACGACTAGAGCTATTCAATGAATTTGGTAAAGTTTCAGGATACAAAATTAATGCACAGAAATCTCTTGCATTCCTATACAGCAAAAGATCAGAAAGAGAAATTAAGGAAACAATTCCATTCACCATTGCAATAAAAAGAATAAAATACCTAGGAATAAACCTGCCTAAGGAGGTCAGAGACCTGTACTCAGAAAACTATAAGACACTGATGAAAGAAATCAAAGATGACACAAACAGATGGAGAGATATACCATGTTCTTGGATTAGAAGAATCAATATTGTGAAAATGACTATACTACCCAAGACAATCTACAGATTCAATGCAATCCCTATCAAACTACCAATGGCATTTTTTTTACAGAACTAGAACAAAAAATCTTAAAATTTGTTTGGAGACACAAAAGACCCTGAATAGCCAAAGCAATCTTAAGGGAAAAAAACGGAGCTGGAGGAATCAGACTCCCTGACTTCAGACTATACTACAAAGCTACAGTAATCAAGACAATATGGTACTGGCACAAAAACAGAAATATAGATCAATGGAACAGGATAGAAAGCCCAGAGGTATACCCATGTATCTATGGTCAACTAATCTATGACAAAGGAGGCAAGGCTATACAATGGAGAAAAGACAGCCTCTTCAATAAGTGGTGCTGGGAAAACTGGATAGCTACATGAAAAAGAATGAAATTAGAACACTCCCTAACACCATACACAAAAATAAACTAAAAATGGATTAAAGACCTAAATGTAAGACCAGACACTATAAAACTCTTAGAGGAAAACATAGGAAGAACACTCTTTGACATAAATCACAGCAAGATCTTTTTTGACCCACCTCCTAGAGTAATGGAAATAAAAACACAAATAAACAAATGGGACCTAATGAAACTTAAAAGCTTTTGCACAACAAAGGAAACTATAAGCAAGACAAAAAGACAACCCTCAGAATGGGAGAAAATATTTGCAAACGAATCAATGGACAAAGGATTAATCTCCAAAATATATAAGCAGCTCATGCAGCTCAATATTAAGAAAACAAACAACTCAATCAAAAAATGGGCAGAAGACCTAAATAGACATTTCTCCAAAGAAGACATACAGATGGCCAAGAGGCACATGAAAAGCTGCTCAACATCACTAATTATTAGAGAAATGCAAATCAAAAAAACAATGAGGTATCACCTCACACCATTTCGAAGGGGCATCATCAGAAAATCTACAAACAAATGCTGGAGAGGGTGTGGAGAAAAGGGAACCCTCTTGCACTGTTGGTGGGAATGTAAATTGATACACCCATTATGGAGAACAGTATGGAGCTTCCTTAAAAAACTAAAAATAGAACTACCATATGACCCAGCAATCCCACTACTGGGCATATACCCAGAGAAAACCATAATTCAAAAAGACACATGCACCCCAGTGTTCACTGCAGCACTATTTACAATAACCAGGTCATGGAAGCAACCTAAATGCCCACCGACAGATGAATGGATAAAGAAGATGTGGTACATATATACAATGGAATATTACTCAACCATAAAAAGGAACGAAATTGGGTCATTGTAGAGACATGGATAGACCTAGAGACTGTCATATAGAGTGAAGTAAGTCAGAAAGAGAAAAACAAATATTGTATATTAACACATATATGTGGAATCTAGAAAAATGGTACAGATGAACCGGTTTGCAAGGCAGAAAGAGAGACACAGATGTAGAGAACAAATGTATGGACACCAAGGGGGGAAAGTGGGGTGCTGGTGGTGGTGGGATGAATTGGGAGATTGGGATTGACATGTATACACTAATATATATAAAATAAATGACTAATAAGAACCTGCTGTATAAAAAACTAAAATAAAAATTTTTTTTAATGGTTAAATTCATTCAAAAAAAAAAGAAAATTAAAGCAAAGATAGGAGATGATGAGTGACAGTCGTGTTCTCAGATAGGATGATAAGGGAGGCTCTCTGAGGAGGGAATATCTGAACAGGAAACCTGAATGAAGTGAGGCGGGAGCCCTGTGGATATATATCTGGGAGTGCCAGGCAGGCGGAGCGTCTAGGACTGAGACTCCTCCTGCCTGGCACTGAGCAGGGACTTACTTGGAAAGTTTCAGGAACAGAAAGGAAGCTGGTGTGGCGGGAGTGTAGCAAGGTAGGAGGAAAGTCAGTGGAGATGTGGGCAGAGACGGGGTCGGGGACTGGATGACAACGGCCTTGTGCTTTATAGTGAAGGACCCAGATTCAGTGCTCTCAGAATAGTTCCCGATCACTGAGCCCAGGGCTTGGGTCTCACTCAGCCCAAGGCCCCTGTGGCACTTTCACACTGTAGACACTATGCAAAGAAACCGGTTAATAACTGCGAATAAACTACCCTGGAATAAACTCTAGACAGGCACATTAGGTACCTCCAGCCGTGCAAAATACCTGTGTCAGGTTTACTTAGAGATTTTGGCAATTCTCTGCACAAATGAGCTTATCTTTGGCAATCAGCTAGTTACGTTTGCTACAATAAAAGACTAATCATTCTTATTTCCACATAATTGCTGATCTTGGAACTTGGCAGGCAACCGCTCAAGATAATAAGTGCCTGAAATGTCCTGAGACCTGGAGCAGCGATGGCACATGTCTATTTTAGTAATCACTTTGGCAGACTCCTTCGAAGCATTTGTTAAATAATCTACTTCTGTGTTTCAGGAAAATTGAGTCTTGAGTCAATGACCCAGGAAATGCAAAGGAATGCTGCCTGCACGACAGATTCCATGTGTTGATAGAAACACTTTTCACTCTCAGATTCTCTAAGAAAATTATGAAATGGCATTGCTTCGTGTAGAAGTTTTCTTCAGTATATATTCATTTAGTGTTTATTTTAAAACTACATCCCCTTCTTTTTTAAGGAAGACATTTAAATTATGGGATTTTCTTTTTTCTTTTTTCTTTTTTTTCCTGAGGCAAGAATGGCCTTTGACTCCAGGTTAGATGAAGATACCCCGTACAGGACATTGAGGGCTTTGTGATGGCAACAGGAAAAGCCCAAGAAAAGAGAGAACCTTGCTGAAGGATACATGCCCGAAAGGGAAGGGTGGGCACTGCTGGGGGAGGAGGGAGGAAGGCAGAGAGCAAAGAAGATGAAGGAGACCGGGAAGTGACTATTATTTCAAGAGATGTCCTGATAAGCTTATTGCAGAGCGTGGAGCACGGTCAGTGACCTTTAACTGGACTCAGATTACATTTGCTGTCAGTGTTCAGTCGTCACAGACATGGTCCCATCCTTTTGAAAGACACATACGAAGTAGAACTAGATAGGAACCACGTCTGTAATGGCATTAGGTTTTCACCTGTTTTGTGTAACATCCGTATAGGTATTGAAAGCCACTCTACCTTCTCAACATTGACCACTTACCAAGCCAAGTAGGGTGCTGTGGTCCCCAATCTGAGCATAATAGTGGTGGGTGCTCAAGTAGAAAGAGTGATTGTGGCAGGAGGTGGGGGAGACAGTCTGAGGGGGGAAAGAGACGGGATCTATGTGGGATGGTTTTAATTTCATTGAGACCATTTCTTGGAGGCTTTATTATCTTTAAATAAGTTTTTATGGTAGTCTGCAATATGTATTCTTGAATAATTCTGTTTTTAAGAGTTTCTTCATTTTGTTTTCCCTTCTTCTCCAGAAGAGATGCCATCTCTTATATTTTAAATCTCTTTTAAAGGATTTAATTTTATAGTGCCGTTAAGACCAAAACTATGTCAATTTAGTGAGGGAAGAGATTTAATTGCTTCAGAACATGCACATTTTGAAAAATAAACATGTTTCTTTTTCTCCTTGGTCAATTTGGCAGCATGAAGTCACTTATTTGTGGCTGTTATTTGTCTCCACAATTTCCCTTAATAGTAGGTTTCACAGTCCCTATATTCATGAAGCATTTCCTTATGTCTGGACCAAATCCATTTTTGCTCTAATTTGAGGCCAGAGGCTCTGTGGAGATGCTCACAATTGTCTATTGAATAGACAAACACTTGGAGTTTGTTTTGAAAACTTGCTTCTCTTTCCCAGGGTAAATAATCCTGATCTCACAGCCTTCCTCAATAGCAGTATAATGCATTCGTGATAATGTGCTCATGTTTAAAATTGGTCACAGTTCTACAATCTCAGGACTAGTGCAAGAAATGCAACACAAAATTTATTTGACAATCCTACTTGATAATCCTATTATCCCTCTTACTGGAATGGTCCTTTAATTTACAAAATACTTTTATGAACAAGAGCTCATTTTATCTGGATCACAAATCTGTGAGATAAATATTACTTATTTTTCTTTTCTTTCCTTTTTTTCTTTACAGGTGAGGTCACTGAATCTCCAGCCACACTACCAATAAGTGGGAAAGCAGATTCAAGTCCGGCTCTTCTGAGACAAAGACCAGGGGCACTTCCGTTCCCCAGCAGCTGCCTACTACATGCAAAGCCCTGTGCCAAGTGTTGCAAAGGATACTAGGATGGGTACTCCACTCCCAAAGACCTGCTTACGAGGTAAGGAGAAAGGTCTCGGGGAGGAAATGGAAAGATGTGGGCTCTGATTGTTAAGTAGGGTTTGGGCAGGTGGAGAAGAAAGTTAGAAACATTCCTGGTGTGAGGGGACCTGCCTATGTGAATGTATGCTGTGCAAAATCATCACATGTTAAGCCTGTCTCTTCTCATGGTAGAGGGCATCCATCCTTGGAGGCGTGATAAAGTTCCATGGTTAAGAACTAGGGCTATGAAGTTCCAGAAGTCTAGATTTAAATCCTGGATTCACCAAGTACTAACTGTAATCTCCTGGGCAATTTCCTTCATCTCTTTTTGTTTCATTTTCTCATCTGTAACATGAGAGGATTAAATGTAACTATTCATGTAAACACACCATAAACATTAGTTATCATAGTACCAAAAATGCCTTTAGTAAGAATAAAGAGTGGATGGGGGTATTCCTAACTCGTATCTCAGTTTTCTATTTCCCAAGGACATGATTCAAAAGCATTCTTAGCCTTGCCGCCAGTTCCTTGCGCTAAAGCACAAGATCATTCTAATTTCACTCTCGTTTTACAGGAAAGGAAACTGGGGAATCATCTGGTGGATAAACCCCTTATCCCTTCCACAGAGATAATTTTAGTTCTCACAGTTGAATATTAGTGAGTTCAAGGAACCTAAACTGCCCACACAAAAAAACCAGTAGGAGAGGAAAATATATCAGCTTCTTAACTGGCCTCAACTGCCATTTACTTTCCATCTTAAAATGCAGGTTTGGGGTATTTGTTGTGCATGATTTGCATTTTGTTTAAATTAGAACGGCTGTTTCTATCAAACTCACCTTTCACTGTGTCCCCACTCCTGAATTAGGCATAAGGGGTATGATTGGAGTCACCACATACTCACAGGGACTTGATCTTAACCTTGAGCATCCCCAGCAAAATGTGTTGTGTGTGAAAGCTTTCTATCAAGTGTGCTCTGGACAAAAAGAAAAATGAAATCATGATTTAGGGGCCAGTGAGGAGGGCTTTTGTTAGAGAGATGGGAGAGGTGAGTATATCTTGCTCTGAGGTTGATCAGTGTCTCTATTTTGGGGTGGGAGAATGGAGCATCACAAATAGTCTTCATTGCTCTGAGTGAGCGGTACCTGCGTACAGGTCACTAAATAATCATGGTTCTGCTTTTCTTCCTCGAAGGACTGCTTAGTGTGGTGGGGGGAATGTCATTGGGAATTTCAGCATAGGTGTATTAGTTTTCTCTGGCTACAGTAACAAATTACCACTAACTTAGTGGTTTGAAACGATGCAAATTTAATTATTTTGCTGTTCTATAGAGCAGAAGTCCAACATGGGTCTCATTGGGCTAAAATCAAGATGTTGACAGGGCTGCATCCCTTTCTGAAAGCTCAAGGGCAAAACTCGGTTCCTTGCCTTTTCAGCGTCTAAAGGCTGCCCAAACTCCTTGGCTTTGGTCCTCTGTCTCTCTCCCCAAAGCCAACAAAAGTAGGTTTAGTTGGTCTCATACCACATCACTCTGACCTATTCTACTGCCTCTCTCTTCCATTTATAAGGACCCTTGTGATTACATTGGGCCCACCTGGATAATCTCTATTTTTAAGGTCAGTAGATTAGCAACCTTAATTTCATCTGCAACCTTCATTTCATTTTTCCATGTAAGGTAAAATATTCATAGGTTTTAGTGATTAGGACATGGACATCTTTGGGGAACCATAAACCTGACTACCAGAGTAGACACTGGTGCCAAAAGACATCCTCAAAACCATCTGTTCAACAGATCCACTGAGTAGTTAGGTTATAAGCCTCTCTTTTGTCCCAAAATATCTACTAAAATTGTTAAGCCTACCAGACGTGGACACCTTGGTGTCGGCACTTATCTGGAACAGCCGCTCTGCCTGCTAACTTGGAGAGAGACAAGGAAGGAAGACAAATAGAGTCGAGGTGCTATGTCCTAAGCTCAGTTCCTGTCACCCAACCTTTTGTTCGTCTTTATTACATGCACTGAGAGCCTCCCTTGCTCAAAAGGACCATCATCTCACACTCCAAGGATCACACACCAGGAGCTTCTATACAAAGTTCTGTTGAAGTTCTACCGTGCCCACCTACCATCTCCTAACTTCAGCTAAAAGTGGGTCATAATAATCCCAGGTTCATCTCTTGTTGGCCTTCCGTCCTTCCTAGATATTGAACTTCATTTCCAAAATGCCCCAGGACAACAGAACTCCAACTCTGATCTGCTTAAAAGTCATACATTCAGTTATATTTTTAAAGTTCAAGTCATGACTCAGTCTATCCAGTTGAGTTGCGATCATCAGAAAGGAGTAGCCACAAGAAGGTATTAGAGATATTTCAGGACAATTAAATTTAATTTTTAAGTTGTACATTAAAATATTTTTAAAGTTCTGAGAGACCATGAATGCTTTTTCTTCATTCATTCCTCTTCTGTACCAGAGTAAGGATCGAACCACTTACATCAAAGGAAATTATCTAGTTTTGTTTTTAAGATCTTCATCCCACCAGAGGAGGACACAACTCCACAAATTTTCTTGTCAATATATTCTGAAGTTTAACAGTTCTCCTATCCAGAATGTATTCCTGGTCCAGCCTAGTTTAAATCCACTTATTCTTTTATATTCTTAGTTGAAGTGTAAAAAAATCTGGTTTTCAACTTTATACAGAAAACATTTAGATACTTAAAGACTCTTATCAATGTTCATCCTTGCTAGTTTTGCCAGAGCTAAAGTTGGAGAATATGGTACATATTTTGACGAGAATTATGCTAATCCTGTGCTGTCTAATCTGGACTCAGACATTGTGTGTGTAAGTGCATGTGAGTGTGCGTGCGTGGGCGTGTGTGTGTGTTCTTTTAAAACCAGAATTACAAGAGAACCCCAGCCATATGGGACATCTGGAAACTCTACTAAATTCCCCTTTTTTTCCAGATCAAATAATCTCAGTTCCATTTAAGTTTTCTTCAGAAATTCAAATGTATAAACACTGAAAAGAGCCATTAAAGGAAGTAAGAACCACACCGTAGCTAAACAGCTAGGGTGACATAAAGCCGAGCTTTCCTAGAAGCAGAGAATAAATAAGTGACTTTTTCATTTATTTCCTATTAGCAGTAGAAATCTATGAAACAGAATCACATATACCAACAGATATTTGAGTGTCCAATAGATTTTCAGACCTGACATAGGCTTTGTGAACCAGACAAGTAATGTGAGTCTTGGGACCTGCTTGAATTACACACACACAGGTCTCGGGAGAGCCAAGGGAGCCCTGGACATGCAATTGACTCAGACCTTTCATTCACCCAGGGCTTCAAATGTGGACTTTGGGTTCTTTTTCCCTAAAGGAGGTCTTTGATTGACAGAAGATGTTCATCATTCGAATTTAAGCTTCTGTTCCATTACAGGTATCCCACCTGTAGTACACTTTAAATTAAGTATTTTTTATAAATCCTGTAATTATCTTATGAAAAGCCAAATTATATTGTACTGCTTTTGTATGAAAAGCATTAATTTATTAACCATAAACATTTAAAATGTACCACAATTATTTATAATCCTGTTATAAAATTGAGAAGTGGCCCAGGGCCTCTCTCAACCTCTGGGAGGCCCTGTATGTATAAAATCCTGTCTTGGTGTCTGGGCCTTCCAGTAAGAACCCACAGGCTTCCATGTGGCACTATGCCAGTGTCCTCAAAAAGCAGGGTCTGCCTTTATTGACCTGATGCTTTGATGGCCTTTGATCAGGCCATTGTACCAGAGCAGCCAAGATACAGGGCAAGATGTGGCCTTTCGGTAACCTTCCTTCTTTGTGTGAGAGTAAGACAAGTTAATTGGGCTTGACAGTACAGATGACCCTTTCAAGTCAGGTAAAATGAGACTGTTGTGCTTATCACAGGTAGATAACCATTAATATTGCTTGTACTGTCTATGGCAAGAGAAAGGGGCTTGTTTGTTTTAAATGTTTTTCAAGGAAGGCAACAAAGATTCCCCGGTGATGGGGTGGGGGGGTTGCCTGGCTGACTTCATCCAAGGAAACAATGGTGCCATTTGAAGGGTTCAAGACACACTGAAAGGTAGAGAACACACTCCCATTGATAAATTATTATTATCGATAACCCTTTCTTTGTTCTTTATGTCACATAATTGTCGAAGTTCAGACTGTGAGACCTAGTGCTCGCTTTGGAGCTCTCTTCAGAAAGCTACATCTGAAAAGGAAGGCTTCTTGTATTTTAGTAGCAATGGAATGTCCCAGGATATCTGAGCTGATATTGTTGATACTTTATTAAGCAATTTGTTTTGCTCACCATATATCCTGGAACTCTTTTTCCCTTTGTATTAGTTTGATCCTCTTTATGAGAGACACAAATGACCGTACAAGATTTCCCCCAGAAAAGGATCATTCACTCTTCTCATTAGGCAAGGTTTCCAGGGTTGGAAGACGGTGCCATCCTCTCCTCTTCCCTGTAGAAAACCAAAAACTACAGGCTACTCTCAGGGACTCAGAGGCCCTTTGAGGTCATGTGACTTTGGTGCTCACTATTCTATTTCACTTGTGTTGGTCCTGTTCTCCTGTCAGCAGTTCAGAATCTAATTTAGGAAGAAAGAAAGAGAGGCAGGGAAGGAGATAATAGGGCTAGTCTCAGTGGAGGTTCCCAGGTGGCCTGCGGTGGGGTCCTTCTCCCTGTGAACAGTCCTATAGTTAGGAGCATGGTCTACGGATTGATGTCATGTGTCTTACATTAGCAAAGAGCGATTTCCAAATAATTCCAAGATTTACCAGTAAAATAAGAAATAAATCTGAGTTTTGTTGCATAGCACTAATGGAATTTCATCATTATAGTATTGGCAGGGCTACAGAAAAAGAATTTTGTCCGTTTATTGTTCTAGACTTTGTGAATAGGTAGCATTTCTTTTGGAGAACAACTTGACAAACACATATCAAATACCAGACAATATAATATCCTATTTCTGGAAATATATCTTAAGAAAACAATCTAAGAGGAGAAAAGCATATTATTGGAAAGTATCTCTAAATAAAGAGATATGCTTAGAGCCGCATTACCTATACTATCCAAAACTGGAAAGACTTTAAATTTCTGACAAAAGAGGCTAATCGAATAATAAAATATCAATACTGTGAATATTAGGCAACTATGAAAATAATAAGTATGATGGGCAGACAGGGAACAATACTTATGAAACATAAAGTAAAAAATAATGTAAAATTCTGTATGTACAAAAGACTACAATCATGAAATAATTTTTATGTACATGGGAAGGGTCTGTAAATAAGTGGAAATTAATTCTATGGGACTTTTTTTTATCTTTTAGAATTTCTTGATAAAATAGTTCAAAGCTGATTTAATCAGCAAAATATATTTTATCACAATAAATTTTAATATAATATTTTAATAAAATAAGATGAATTCATGTTTAGTGAGTTTAAGTATTGCCAAGGGTACATTTTCTTATATCATTATAGACAAAGGGCTGTTAGGAGATTAGTTACCCTAGAATGCCGTAGAAATACTTTCATCGTCAAAGCTTTTAACTGTGGTATACTCGATATACTTGAAAAGATTAAAATGTTAGATTCACCATCCTCCCTTCATGGCATGATCAGTGGAAAGTATCTTTTTTCATCATCTTGAAAAAAAACAACAACACAGAATTACTCCATGCAGTTTCAGAAAAACAGTGAAAGTGCCTATAGAGTTGAACAGAATCAGTTCTCACTCATTTTTTAAATCATCTCAAGAGCTTTTAATAGTGTTCCAAATTCACCAAACTAAATAAACTAATAAATATATTGTGAATAGAGCATGATCTTATTAACAAAGCAAAACTTAGTTTCTTAAAGTTCTCTGGGTGACAAATATGCTTGCATGAAGATGTTTATTGACTTCCTTGTCGGTTATGGAAGTCTGCCTCTCACTCTTGGTTGGAAGCTCCTTTAAGGACAGATAATTTCCTTTCGCATCATTTATACCACCCCCAAATGTGCCAGCACATCTAGCACATGATTGCTGTTCAAAAAACGCTTGCTTAAATAAGTAACGAATGAACAGGCCAAGCCAAATTTTAAATCTTTTTCCTCTTTTAATTGTCTATATACTGTTTAATAAAACAACACCAGCATCTTTGATTAAAAGCCAAAAAGAATCCATCGTTTATTAATAGAGTAAATTCTACCATATGCAGAGCCAGAGACTTCTACTTTTATATTTTGTATACTTCTGGATTGTTTTAATTTTTTATTATGAAAAACATATATTACTTCTGTAACATAAAAAAATAGGATAAAATGATAGGCTGAAAATGTTTGGTTTGGGCAAGAACATTCACACTTTAGGAATTTGTTGTTCCTGCAGGGGTGGAAACAAAAGGAAGTGTCAAGGGTGCTGAAGCACAGAAACTTTAATGTAAATGTTAAGATTCACATAGCTAGACCTCAGAAAAATGCTACTGACCCAGATCTCCCCAATCCTTTGCTAAAGCAATGAAAAAGAAGCACATTTTCCTCCACCTTTAAAGTAATAGTTTAGGGATTTCCCTGGTGGCGCAGTGGTTAAGAATCCACCTGCCAATGCAGGGACACAGGTTCGAGCCCTGGTGCGGGAAGATCCCACATGCCACGGGGCAACTAAGCCCGTGCGCCGCAACTACTGAGCCCACGTGTCACAACTACTGAAGCCCACGTGCCACAACTACTGGAGGTTGTGTGCCCTAGAGCCCACACACCTCAACTACTGAGCCCATGCGCCGCAACTACCGAAGCCTGCGTGCTCTAGGGCCCGCGTGCCGCAAATACTGGGCCCACGTGCCACAAATACTGGGTCCGTGTGCCACAACTACTGAGCCCGCGTGCTGCAACTACTGAAGGCTGTGCACCTAGAGCCCGTGCTCTGCAATAAGAGAGGCCACTGCAATGAGAAGCCTGCACGCTGCAACGAAGAGTAGACCCCGCTCGCTGCGACTAGAGAAAGCCCGTGTGCAGCAACGAAGACCCAACACAGCCAAAAATAAATTAAATAAATAAATAAATAAATAGTTTACTATCACTAGACCTTGGGCGGGGACAGGGGCAGGGAACCATGTTGTTTTGCACTTCTTGAGAGTGAGTACAACTCCCCTCAGGAGAAGGGAGGAAAAAAATATTAAAGGACAAGTCGTAGCCCTTCTCTTCCCCCCAGCAATTTTGTTCAGGGTTAGTAAGAACTTACAAGACTGTTGGCTGCCAAACTTACCTAATGGTCTCAGAACTGTGGCTCAACACTGAGTTCATTTTACTCTGATATTCAATTTATGGCAACTTGAAACTGAGTTAAATCCCCTTACGAGTGGGCTGGGCAAAGTGATTTTCTTCCAAAGACAGGGGGAGAAAGAGTAACTTTATAGAGGAGACGTCTGGCAAACATTACCTCACCCAGGTGATCAAGATCAACAGAAACTATGATAAGTCTTGCTGATAGCCTGTACCCTTGAGATAGTGTGATGAGGCGGGCACTTTACTTCTGTGGTCCTTCTTCTCCCAACCCCTAATTCCAATATAATCATGAGAAAAACATCAGACAAATCCCAATTGAGGAACATTCTATCAATATAAAATACTTCACCAGTATTCCACAAATTTGTCAAGGTCATTAAAAGCAAGGAAACTCTAACAAACAACCAAGAGTTGCCTAGGGAGACATGACAACTAACTGTAATGTATTACCCTGGATGGGATCTTTCCTGTAATAGAAAAAGATATTAGGTAAAAACTAAGGAAATCTGAATATAGTAGGAGCTTTAGTGAAGGTCTGTGTATTAAAACGGGCTCATTAGTTATGACAAATGTACCATAGTAATGTAATATGGTAACGATAGGGGAAACCGGAAGCAAAGTACGTGGGCTCTCTCTGTAGCATCTTTACAACTTTTCTGTAAATCTAAAACTATTCTAAAATAAAAGGTTTAATTTTTAAAAATAAATAAAGTAGGGATAAGGGAGAAGCAATTTAATATACCAATGTTAGAAATTAAAGACTTCTTCAAGGATGAACGTTCTGATTGTCTGAGAAATATAGGCCAGTCTTTGTGGGTTAGTGTTAATCTAAAAATGTTCTTTTATGACGCACCCTTTCAATGCATTTGAATAAAACAAAAAAGAGTTACATCGGAAGGTTGGAAGAGACATTGGAAATATTCTCACCCAAACCCTTTTATGAGTGAGCTAGTACAGGACTGAGAGGCAGAGCCAGAGGGCAAATCCCCAAACTCCAAGCCCCCAAACTATGGAGAACCCCAACACAACAAAATGCCAACTGAACACAAGTAGTCTATCTCTCAGGTATCTAGCAGTCAGCTCGCAATCTGCCCCTGCTGTTGATCAGTTAGTTCCTAAGAAGAGATTAGGAATTTCAGTCTCGCAGGCTGAAATTTGGTATATTTGCCCGATGTTTCCAAGTAACTTAGAATTTAAAGTGATCCAAATAGTGGCATAGCTGAATATAGTACTTTAAAAATCACTGATATTTCTTGATTTGCTTTAAAGCTGCTCTATAGCCCTGGAGTATCACAGCCGGTGTATTCAGACTTCTACGGCTCAAAGTCTGAGCAAGTGTTCAACTTATATCCAGGAACATCCCCGAGCGAGAAAGGGCTTACCGTACCTTTCAGCCACGTGCGTCCCACCTTGGTGACCCCAAAGGGATGTGAGACACTAGCTTCAGGGAAAGAACCTTCTTCTTTCTTTTCCCATCACCTCTTGGAGTGGCCGAGGATCTCTGAGGATGTAACTAAAATGCATTCATCGAGGCCATCTGTTATGATTGTGTAGACTGTCCCTTGTACAATGAGCACAGCCACACACAACTGCCCTGCTTAGGATTGACACCAAGCCAGTCGTGAACCAGAGTTGATGTTTAAAATGAGAAGAGGCCCAGGTGTTTATATTTCCTTTAGCTCTTATGATCGCTAAAGCTCTTTGCTATCTACCTTTTCCAACATGCAGGTAACACTCTGTTAGTGATTGCTCTGATAAGTTTACTATTTTTTTAAAAAAATACATGCAGGAGGTTGCCTCTGATATTCCTTCATAATTTTGTATGTCCAGCAAGCTTTCTAAACCCCTCCTACTCTCCCAGACAAAGAGGCATAGACATCCCGGTGCTTAGGAAAGGTTACTAGATTTTATAGTACCTCAGCTCAAGAGCCCAGTGAATCCATGCTAGAGACCAGTCTGATTTTCTGTGAATATGCTCACCATGCACTACATCTGAAATAGTAGAACTATTCTGCCATCCAGCAAAGATGTATTCATCCTTACTAAGCGCCTCTCTCGGAGTTATTTTCACCTGGAAAACGGGGACAATAATGTTGTGAAGTATTATTCTACAATATCATGCCAACCCAAAATAATGTGGTAGATATTTCCAGTGGAGAAAACACTTCAATTTAACTGTTTCCACAACTCCAGGTCCCAAAGGAGAATAAGTAGCTGTTTGAGTTGGCTGATTCAACACAACTATTCTTTTTTTTTAAATTTATTTTACTGAGGTATAGATGATTTACAATGTTGTGCTAATTTCTGCTGTACAGCAAAGTGATTCAGTTGTACATATGTATACATTCTTTTTCATATTCTTTTCCATTATGGTTTATCACAGGATATTGAATATAGTTCCCTGTGCTATACAATAGGACCTTGTTGTTTACCCATCCTATATATAATAGTTTGCATCTGCTAATCCCAAACTCCCAATCCATCCCTCCCCACCCCCTTCCCCTTGGCAACCACAAGTCTATTCTCTATAACACAACTATTCTAAAGTAGAATTAGTAGTCACATTGATAAGATTCACTCATAGATCGAGAAGGAGCTATCACAGCATCTGCTATAATTAAGTGTCCTGGGCCTGCACTTCTGAAATGCAGACAGACAAGACAGTCCCAGATGAACTGGGTCAAAGGGCAACCTATTCAACTACAGTCTAACTTTTCTATTTGGTGGCACAACTGTCCAGTAACAACTAGATAGATACAGTTTATCAGGTCCAAAAGAGAAGACCTTCTAGATAGAAGAAAAAAATTCTCCTATATTAGATAATATAAAGTTACCTTAGAAGAGGATTTCATTGAGACATTAACTTTTAAAGATGTTATGATATTTTATTTCTTGTGACACACTCCAGCCGAGCAATTATTAACGTCAACTTCACCAAACAGAGAGAAATCATTTTTTGAGGAGAGTAATTTCAAAGCAAGTGTGTGATTTCCTTCCAAGGTGTATTTCGTATTTTGCCAGTTGTAAAAGTTGGGCATTACGTGCAGGAAAAACGACACCTACACATGTAAAGGGCCACAGTGTTCCCCATCCTAGACCAGTGCGATCCAGTAGAACTTTCTGTAATGATGGAAATATTCTCTATTTGTGCTATATTGTCCAATAGCCAGATGTGGATACTGAGTACTTGAAATGTGGCTGGCGTGACTGAGGAACTAAATTTTAATTGTATTTAATTTACACTAAGTAGCCACATGTACCTAGTGCGTACCTCGTTGGGCAGTGCAGCTACAGACACTACGTTATATCCTCTCTGGAAGAAGTAAAAGTATTATGGCACATGGATCAAGGTAAACAGTAGTGTTTAGAGAGTATGGGGCTTTGTGCCCATCATTTCATCATTAAATCTCTTCAGCTGTAAAATAGGAACTTATGGCTCAACAGAGAAGGATGAACTTCAATAGAAGTTTGAGTATTTTTCAGAATTTTATATGAATCATGTATTCCTAATCCTATGAATGAATGTATTTTATGCCACTTGATTCCATTTCATTTAATATTATTAAGAAAACAATGATATATGGAACTGGGTAAAATGCTATGGAAAAAACTCTTGAAAATAGGAGCTATTTGGTAGGCAGTCTCTCAAAGGAATTTACAATTTTAATAATGTGAATATTTAGATAACATGTTACTCTGAAAATTGAAGAGAGGGTATACAAACTATACTCTTGAGCTCTTCCTCAATTGTAGACTTGTACATTCAGCTGCCCACTTGACATCTCTACTTAGGCTAAGGATGGACAAAAGAGAATTTTATGTGAACATGTAACTTCAAGTGACTTAGATAATCAGGTACCTTGATTGGGAGATTTGATTACATTATGTATTAGCAGTGTTTGAATCTTTATAAAATTCTTTGTATTAAAAAAAATACATTAGTTTTAATCAGCCATCATCATGTTGACCATCAAGATTACAGAGCACCCAATAGACAGAGGAAGACCGAAAAAAAATGCAAAGTATAATCCTTGTTAGGATTAGGAATACATGATTCATATAAAATTCTGAAAAATGCTCAAACTTCTGCTGAGCCATAAGCTCCTATTTTACAGCTGAAGAGTTTAATGGTGATATGATGGCACAAAGCCCCATACTCTTCAAACTTCACATTTATTTTTTTATACTTAGACTAGTGCTTACCCTGATCCATTCACTTTAAGCTGTTAAAATCGGCAAAATTTTAATAAATGAAAAAGGCTTTACATTTTTAATAATTATTTGGGATTCATTTTGATGAGATCTGAGCTATGATAAAATGTAAAATGTAATGACATTGCATGTTGTCATATATATTAACTTTTCCAACACACTTAATACAAAAATGCCAAACTTATACAACATGCAAAAAGAAACTCCTACGGATGTTAGTCCACCCTTCTATATCTATGTTAAAAATAAAGCTATAAAAGACCCGTCTGAATTTTACTTTATATGGCAGTTTTAGTATCCTAAGACCTTTAGCCACGGCCACATTCAAAGTGACTGGAAGAAATTACTAAATTCAGTTGTTTACAAGACATATTCATTTTTAAAGCCCTACTTTTCCATTCATTTTACAACAAATATTGTCCATATTTTCTTTCTATCCCAGCGTCTTAAAATGTGGAGCTTTAATTTTCTCATCATGTTGAAAATGAAAAAAATCAAGTAAATGTTCTCTGAAATTCTGAGGCTAAGTCAAAGACAGCTAGCTTTCTCTTAAGTCACTAAAGACTGAATTTTTGCTGCCACCTGTTGACGATAATTGCAAATAATAAATCTCGCCTCCACAAATCACAAACTTCCATAGTTGAAAAAGTCCTTAGAAATCCATCTCCACTACTTCATTTTATGAACAATGAAAGGGCTCAGAAGGGTTAAGTGATTTTCCCAAGGTCACTCCAAGGGGGCAGACCTGAGAGTAGACTGTAGGTTTGGGCGTTGGAGTTCCGTGTTGACTTTCCTGTACCATTTATTCTCACTTGTTGAGGTAACAGAGCACCTGAAATGCATGGTCCTCTGCACGCTTCCTGAAATACTGATGTGCTTCAATCCGTTACATTAACTAGTAATATTTTTTGCCTTATGGAGGAACAAGTCTATGTCTCTTTAAAATATTGTAGCAAGGGCTTCCCTGGTGGCGCAGTGGTTAAGAATCTGCCTGCCAATTCAGGGGACGCGGGTTCGAGCCCCGGTCCGGGAAGATCCCACATGACACGGTACAACTAAGCCCGTGAGCCACAACTACTGAGCCCGCGAGCGACAACTACTGAAGCCCGCGCACCTAGAGCCCGTGCACTGTGCCGAAGAGTAGCCCCCACTCGCCGCAACTAGAGAAAGCCTGCGCACAACAACAAAGAACCAAGACAGCCAAAAGTAAATAAATAAAATAAATACATTAAAAAAAATATATATATATATATATATATTGTAGCAAGTAGGTCCATTTGATCTGACATTCAACCCAGGCTGGGCATGTCTGGATGGGGTGGTAAGGTGGACTGACCAGGTGTCTGCAGGAGTGACCGAAGGGCCTTCTGGGAAAGAGTCCTTCTTTCTGAGAGAAGAGAGCTGAGGGTCACGAGTCTGACCCAAGAGGACATGAGATCCTGGGTGTGTCCCAAAGTGGCTAAAGGCTCGTGTGTGTGTCTGAAAGAGAAAGAGCTGAAACAAAAGAGTCAATAAAACCTAAAGAGTTCTTCACACTGTGGGCACTGGCTTCCTTGTGAAAGGACACAGCTCCTCTGAATCTTCTTCAGCCCATTTCACAGGCACCATCATCTCTCGGGGAGGGGCATGCATTCTTCAACACAGGCATCCCGTGCTTGCAGGTGCTGTCACCATGGAGAGTCAGGGCACGGGCAGAGGACCACATGGCCCCTGTCTGACCAGATTTATTAGCACAGAGTAAATATCCCCTTCAACTCCTGTAATTAGTTGAGAGGGGAGACTTTTAAGGACTTGGAGTTCTCTTGATTACTAACGGCAGCATAGCTAGAGAGATGCTGTTTGATTTCTTTTACTCTGAGCACCAGGCTAGTGCCACAGCATTGACACTTGTTCATTCAAACGTTATAAATATGAAATTGTGGAGAGTTAATTTAAAAAAACCCAAAAAACCCTAGGAGTCACACTAACCTAATCTAAAGGAAAGGCGTTTGACCTTAAAATAAATGATTTAATCTCTCTAAGCCTTGGTTTCCTCATATGTAAAATGAGAAAGTTATTAACCAACCCTTTCTACTTGCCTGAGATGTCTGAGAAACTGCTTTAAAGTTGTAAGACTTATTCAAATGGAAGGCAGCATTTGTTAATTTAACCTATCCTTGCTTCTTATTGATTTGCAGTTAATTGTGACCACGTGACTTCCTTTGGCCAATAAAATATAAACAGAAGTGACCCACCACTTCCAGACAGAAGCTTTAAAAGCCAGTGTGTATTTCACTACATTCTTGTCACCCTAACATAATTATGGAACACCCATTAGGATGGAGCCTCTATCAGTCTGGATGGGGTCCATGAGTACTACACATGAACAAAGCCCCTTACTGGTCCATACTGGACATGGCGTGTGAGCAAGAAACACACTTTTGTTGATTTAAGTCACTGAGATTTGGGGATTACTACCTCAACACTACCTGGTCTATCCTGACTGATCCCTGGGCCTATCCCATATCTGGGATACAAATGTAAAATATAAAGAAACAGTATGAGTCAAGTGGAGGTGACTGAAGGAGGGCTTCTTGGAAGATGTGTTTTAGGGAATGATTTTAAAAAAAAGTCTAACAGAATAAGAGATAAGCATTACTAATGAAAGAATTATCATGTGCATATGGCTAGCTTAATTTGAAATATGGCTAAGAATCAGATGGTCAATAATAACTACGTGATGTTTTTAGACAATATCCAATACTAATCGCTCATACATTATAATACCTGAACTGGCTTTAAGGAAAATTAATTCTTTGCCTGCGTTTCTATGAGGCTTGTCTATTAAATGAAGAGAAAAATAAAAAGCCTGACACACAGACGTCTTTTTTCTAGGTAGCACCTTTTTTATCTATCATGCCAGTGGCGGTCTCTATGAACAGGAGCACAGATAAGTGATCTTTAAATATCTGAATCTGGACAAAAAGGAGACAGATCCAAGAGACATAAACAGATAACAACAAATTCTTCATGAACAAAATTTCCATCCCTGCTTATCTCTGCTGAATGTCAATTTTAAACTCTCAGTGGGGAAAGGTATCTCCAAATCTCTATTTTACCACTTCTGTCCACACCTTCACAGTGTTATGAAAAATGACCCAGAAGACATTGCTGAGTGAAAGGATACCTTACCAGGGTGACACAAGTGAAAGAAAGAAAGAACCCAACACTGAGGCCTTTGCTGGGGAGCCTGAGGATTTCCTAATAGCAAATCGGACGAATCAGTGGTTATGAAAGCAGCAGCTGCAGCTCCCATTAAAACAACACACACGCCTCTTTCTCTGCCTTCCTAAGAAGCCTCGAGGAGAGCAGCTCACAGCGCTCTCCAACCCAGACAGGTCGAACATCTCTGCCCTTCCTGAGCCCAAGAGGAAGAAAGCATCCACACAAAGGAAATATTTTTGTTGGCTGTCACTCCAGAGCATGTTGACATCCCTGTTTTTAGCAATCCACTGGTCTGGGTGTGGTCGCTCCTTTTGAAAGTTGAGTCTTGAGGAAGTAGGTCAAGTGAGCCACTGTTGTTGTGCTCTCCTGAGCGTGGCTACATCCTTGCCCTCATTATGCGTGTGTTGCCTTGGAATTGGTGTCTTGCTGACCCAGAGTGCCACCTACTGATTCACCAACCAGCATTTCTGGTTACCCCAAGTGACCAGCAGGGCTGGACTCTTTCCTTCAAACAGACTGAGCTGGGCAAGCAAATGACCTGTCATGCTGAGAGTCGGAGGGGATTGATCGAAGTATGGGATGTAGTTGAGGAAAGACTGGTGGTTAGAGTTGAGATAAATAATCCAAGGGGACCAAGGTACATCTGCAGGAGGGAATTAGGAAATGAAAGAAGACAAGGACTGTGAGATGGTCAGAGGCAAGCGGACAAAGGGCTTTGAGGGACAATGTGAGCAATAGTTCTGATTCACCGTCCACCAGCTCTTCCTCCCATCACTGTGGCAGAGACCGCCAGCTGTTCCCCACAAATCCTCTTCTTCCCGGCATGTAGCTGAGCTCCATTTTCCTGGTTCCTTGCAGTTGGTGTAGCCACGTGACTGGGCTCTGACTAATGGAATGTGAGAGGAAGCACCACGTGCTACTCTCAGGCCTGGCCCGCCCACTCACAGTCCCCTTCTCCCCTTCTAGCTGCCTGTGGTGGTGACATTGGAAGCCACGTGTAAATAACAGCATCTCTGCGATCAGCCTGGATCTCTGCCGGGAGTAGAGCCCACCTTCTTCCTTTCCTACCTCTACCCGCTAACTTGAAACTACTCAGTCCTGTAAAGTGAGAAAGAAAGAAACTCTAAGTGGTTCTCTAAGCCACTGAACTTTTAGGACTTCTTTGTTGCTGCAGCAAAGCCTACCCTGGCTCTTATCATTTTTATCACATCCATGATATGACCTGACTCACACACTATTATTTACTATCAATCCAGTGCACGATTCTCCTAGTTCCCTATCAACAATGAATATAGGAGACCTGCCTGGTTTGACCAGTTTTCTTCTCCAGCTTCATCCCTCCTCACGCCCCACATTGTCTTATGTGCTCCAACCATACTGAACTCCCATGCTCCCTCACATGCATCTCTGTTCCTCAGCTCTCAGCATTTCCATAGGATGCTCCCTGAAACACCCTTCACCTACCCCTCCCACCCCACCTCCTCCCTCCTGATCTGTACCTGGTTAATTCCTACTCAATCTTCCGATTGCAACTTGCCCATTACTACCTCGGGGAACCCTTCTTGTTCCCTCCAAGACTGAGTTAGGTGCCCTCTGCATTCTCACAGCCCCCTATCCTACAGGTCTTACTGCACTCATCTCCCTTCCAGAATCTAGGCTCCATGAGAACATGAACTGTGTCATATTCATAACTGAACCTTCGGATCTTAGCATGGCGCCTGGAATGTGGCACACACTCAATAAATATTTATTAAATGAAAAACTTACTCCTGAAGTGGCCATCAAAATCCTAATATAATAATCTGAGATAATGTTTGAGAATGAGACAATATATATGACATCTTTTTATAATTCCATTGCTTAATTCCATCCCTTGTACATGGATGTTGCCTGTACGTACCTAAGTGATTATCTTCTTTGAGAAAGACTTGTATTTTTCATTTAAGGGAAAACTGGGCAAAATTTTGGTGCCTGACCCAATATTTGCATTTTATCCTATAAATGACTTTTATCCATTTTCCTAGTTGTACTTCTGTATGCATAAGAAGTAACATGTTTCCTAAATGATAATTGGAAAAATTCCAGAAAGATCAGTATAACAATTGAAACAATTAAATATATGTGAGGAATGGATGTCCCTAATAACTGACACAAATGCAAAAGAAATACTTTAGATAAATAGAGCAACACATCAGGTCAAGTTTAGAATTGAGGCTAAGGTGTTGATCTGAAGGATAGAAGATTTTAGTGGCTTGTCAAATCCTCTAGGCCAGCAAATAAAAATCTAATCAGGAACTCTTAGACTTGTGAAAGTCTGTTGAAGAGAAGCTGATTTCAATGATGGAATGCACCCACACACTCAAGTATTCTAAGAGAATGGATTCTGAAGAGCTAAGGATAGGAAGCAAAAAAAAAAAAAAAAAAAAAAAAATCCTATTCTTGTTAAAGTTTTGAATTATTATGGCAAATCTTGATTTTCCAGGTAAATTCTCAATAACACACTTTGTGTTTGTTCTGATCATGATGAGAGATTGCCTTATAGTAGATAATATATTTTTTATATTTGTACACTATAGTAGATAATATATTTTTAATATTTGTACATTCTTTCTAGAGCAGATTAAAGGCAGGCAGTCCTGGGCTGTACACACAGGCTGAGTGCTCTTGGCAGTTGTAGGTGACATGCACATGTGTTTTCATGGGAATGGTCTTAATCAGAATAGATGGAAGCAATTGGTATCACTGCAAACTTCCTGGGTTTAGTACCTCAGGGAAGGGATATTTAATTCCACTTTAAGGATCTAGGTGAAGTATTGGACAATGTACTTGAGAACTAAGAGAGGATCAGTAGCTTAGAAAGTAGTCTCAGAAGTTGGCCTTGCAAGAAAACGTTCCCCAGAAGGATTAAGCCATTAGCCGGTGAGCAGACTTAAGGGAAGTCTCCCGAGAGCCTCATGCAACATTCGCAGAAACTGTACCATAGCATAAGCATTTCCAAGTTCTCTATAAATTGGAAACTTCCCCAGATAAGAAGTCTAATACTTAACTGCAAGAGCTGACCCTGCTTGAATTAAAAGCAGAACTGCCAAGTCTGAGTCAGGCCAGCAGAGGGCAGAGCAGTGAACCTTGAAACGCCGGCGGCCCAGGCTTAGGAGAGTTAGGCAGATGCGAGCATGAACTGGAGCCTGATAGTGGATAAGGGGTAGGGGATTGCCTGTGAAATTGGGGCTGCCTTGACAACATAAAGAAACCATCAGGACTGAGTCCAGACTTCTGAGGAGTAGACTTTAGAAGTGTGCAATTACGAATTAGTCTCTACTTCACTTCAAAGAATATGGACCAGTAAGCAGTTGGCTCCTGTTTCTAACACCAGAGACAGGAGAAAAGGACCACAGCAAACCGTGCCCCAGACACTCTTCCAGGAATCTGCAACTGGCACCTCAGGTCCTTCTGGCCCGGGGGAGATCCTGCCACTCTGCTCTCTCTGGCACACTCCCTCTTGACATAGGATAGACAGGAGGCCTGCACAGTGGCACCTCGGACCTCAAAAAACCCTTACTCCCCATCTACTGCCAGCCACCTGGATGGGAGGATATCCTACCTTGCCCCAAGGTGCGAAGAGTGTGAAGATATTGCTTCCTTGTTTACCTACTGGATTCCAAATCATTAGGCTTCTATCTTAAAACGAAGTTCATGTGTTATCAGAGATCAGTTTGGTTTGAGCCCCCATAGGTGGATTGGAAAGAGAGGACAAGTGAGCTATATTTACTATGAAAGTTTATTTTTGAGCCCAGTACCCAGTCTAAGATGTGAAAAGAGGTCCTTGGAGCAGCCAGAGTTGCTGTCCTCGGACTCAGTGGATAGAAAGGGTTGAGAGGGGGCGCAGGTACTCCAGTATGAACCCAGAAGCCTCCCTGGACGGCAACTAGCTCTTAAGAGGAAATGCTTGCAGAAAGACGTCCTGAGGCTCTGAGCCACTGCTCCATAGCCTTCCTACTGGCAGCTTATTGAATACTGTTTATAAAAATGGAGACTTCCTTACATTACACTGCGATCAGTGTGCTTACTAGTGTTTCACCCCTGGGCTTTTACATCTTGTGGAAACACCCAGGCCCCGCTTTCTTGCTGGCCCTTAAATAAACCACATAGCTGATTGTGAATTCCCTGGGTACCGTGAGCAGTAATCAATCAGGCAAGACCTTCTCCAAGGCCCTCCTGCCCCTCTCTGTATCCTAACAGTTCAGACTCACACAAGCTCTGATTTCCCTGGCCCCAAACTCTGGGTCTCATGCCTTCACTTTGATGTCTGCCTTTGGATTGCTCAGATTTGGCAGACTTCAAACTCTTAACCCCATTCTTGGATCTTGATCACATAGAGTGGCTTTGCGGTTTGTCCACCACTTTATCCTACCTGAGGGGCACCCATTGGCCCAGAGGAGGGCTCCACTCCTTCCCTGTGCTTATGTGACAATCAGGTCAGTCTCTGGTCCCCAAAGCTTACAAAGGAAACTGTGAGTTGGCACGAGCTTCGTGGGCTATCTGGTGAAGAGATTCCCTCCATAATCTGACAAGTTGACAAAACAAGCCCAAAGAGTAGTCTTAGGCCACTAGTGTCTTTGATACCAGGGTTATGCCAGGAAATTCAAGATCAGTTAAACATGAATTTAAAACCATCGATTTCCACAATGACTTCAACAGAATGGATGGAGAATAAGAAATCAATAAATACTGTCTGAGATTTACTCTTGTAGTTAAGAACACACACACACACACACACACACACACACACACACACACACAAGCACACTCCATAAAGACTATGACATGTTGATTCTTCAAACTGTAATGAATTATTTATTCAACTGCTGCCTCTGCAAAAAGTGGTGGGGGAGGAGATGCAGGTCTGTTCATTTTTTCATATTACCCCCTTAACTTCAAAGGGCTCTTTTGAGAACTAACATCTCCAGTTTTAAAGAAATGTCTACCTGCGTTTCAGCAATACCATCAGTTTTATTTCAATTTCTTTTGCTTCTGTTAAAGTCAAGCAAATACTAATTTTTAAAATTTATTTTAAAGTAATATGTATTGTATAATCTATTGCATGTGTACACCAAAGTTTATTTATTCAATCTACTGTTAATGGACATATTTTGTTTCTAATAGTTTGGTGCTATTATGCTCAAATACAGCTATAAACATTATTGTACATATATCCTGGTGCACATGTAAACATTTCTCTAAAGAATGGAGAACGTTACTGGAATTTTAATGGAATTGCCAGTTGTAGTGTAGGTTCAAGTTCAACTTTACCAGGTGAAGCCAAATTGTTTTCCAAAATGGTTTTACAAATCTGCGCTCCACCCCTGCCACCAGCCCCCTCTGACCCCCTCAAGTAGTACATGAGCGGAGTTCCCCTTGCTCTACATCCTCTCTTTCACTTGATATTTTCAGAATTAATTTTTCTAATCTATTGGGTTTGTCATGGTACCTCACTGTGGTTTTAATTTGCATTTCCCCGATTACTAGTGAAGTTAAGCACCATTCTGTATGTTAATTGGTGATTTGGATTTCTTCCTTTATGAAGAGCCTATTTAAACCTTTTGTCCATTTTCTACTGAGCTGATAAATGCTTTCTTGTTGATTTCTCAGAATATTTAAAATATATTCTGCATACTAGATTTTGATAGCTATGTGTGCTATAGATATGACTGTCTTTAATGTAGACTCTTCCTTTCACTCTCTTTATGTTGTATTTTGATGAATGAGGTTCTTAATTTTAATGTAATTAGAATTATCATTCTTTTCCTTTACAGTTGGTGCTTCTGTTTAAGAAATCCTTCCCCGTCCTAAAACTAAGGGGATTTTTTTCCCTTTCTGTCTTAAAAAGTTTACTGCTCTTTCTTTTGTGGTAGGTCTTTAATCTACCTGGAATTTATTTTTATGTATAACATGAGCTATAAGTCCAAATTTAAAATTTCTATATTAAGACGATTGTTTTAGCATCGTTTATTATATTTCATGTTTTAGCATCATTTATTATATAAAAACCAATTGTACTCTAAGAATACAATTGTTTTTTATATATCCATTTTGTAACCAGCAGTTCCCTAAATTCTATTAATTCTAATAATTTATGCATAGATATTTTAAAAATTATATACATATGTAGTCATACTATCTTTATTTATAACTCATGAATGGATGTTGAATTTCAATAAATATGTTTCTATAATCTTAAAATAATCACATGACTTCTTATTTGTTATTCTAATGTGGCAAATTTTATTAACTGACTTTTTTGAATTTTTTGGGGGGTGTACAGTTTAGTGATTTTAATTTTAATTATTTATTTTTTTAATTGAAGTATAATTGACCAAAAAAATTCTATTAGTTCCAGGTGTACAATAGTGATTCTACATTTTTATGCATTGCAAAAAGATCACCATGATAAATCTAGTTACCAACTGTCATCATACAAAGTTATTACAATATTATGAGCTATATTCCCCACACCATATATCTCATCTCCCTGACTTATTTATTTTGTAACTGGAAGTTTGTACCTCTTAATCTCCCTCATCCATTTCACTATCACCAAATTCCCCTGTCCTCTGGCAACCACCTGTTTGTTCTCTGTATCTATGACTCTGTTTCTCTTTTGTTATGCTTGTTCATTGGTTTTGTTTTTTAGATTCCACATATAAGTGAAATCATATGGTATTTGTCTTATTTATTTCACTTAGCATAATACCCTCTAGGTTCATCCATGTTGTCGCAAATGGCAAGATTTTATTCTTTTTTATGAGTGAAGAATATTACATTGTATATGTATGTACCACTTTTTATGTATCCATTCATCTATCAATGGATACTTAAGTTGCTTCCATCTCATGGCTATTATAAATAATGCTGCAGTGAACATAGGGGAGCACATATCTTTTCAAATTAGTGTTTTTGTTTTCTTTGGAAAAATACCCAGAAGTGAAATTGCTGGATTGTATGGTACTGATATTTTTAATTTTTTTAGGAACCTCCATACTTTTTTCTGTGGCAGCTGCACCAACTTACATTCCCACCAACAGTGCACGAGGGTTCCCCTTCTCCACAGCCTCCCCGACACTTGTTATTTGTTGCCTTTGTGATAATAGTCATTCTTACAGGTGTGAGGTGGTATCTGACTGTGGTTTTGATTTGCATTTCCCTGATGATTAATAATGTTGAGCATCTTTTCATGTGTCTGTTGCCAGTTGTGTATCTTCTTTGGAGAAATGTCTGTTCAGATCCTCTGCCCATCTTTTTAATCGGGTTGCTGCTGTTTTTGATGTTATTTTGTTTTGATGTTTTGATGTTGTTTTTGTTTATGTTATTTGTTTTGATGTTATTTTGATGTTGAGTTATATGAATTCTTTGTATATTTTGGATATTAACCCCTTATCAGATATATTGCTTGCAAATATCTTCTATTCAGTAGGCTGCCTCTTCATTTTGTTAGTTGTTTCCTTCACTGTGCAAAAGCTTTGTAGTTTGATGTAGTCCCATCTGTTCATTTTTGCTTTTATTTCCCTTGCCTGAGGAGACATATCCAAAAAAATATTGCTAAAACCAATGTCAAAGAACATTCTGCCTATGTTTTCTTCTAGGAGTTTTATGGTTTCTGGTTTTACATTTGAGTCTTTAATCCATTTTGAGTTGATTTTTGTGTATGGCGTTAGCAAATAGCCCAGTTCTCTTCCATTACTCTATGTGTCTGTTTTGGGGCCAGTACTATACTATTTTGATTACTGTAGCTTTGTAGTATACTTTGAAATCTATTCACCTATCTTTTCCTCTATATCATATAGTCTACTGTTGATTCCTTCTGGTATATTTTTAATTTCAGGTATCATATTCTTCAGCTCTTTTTGGTTCTTTTTTTGTATTTTCTAACTCTTTGTTAAACTTCTCATTGTATTCATCCATTCTTCTCCCAAGTTCACTGAGTAGCTTTATGATCACTACCTTGAACTCTTTATCGAGTAAATTTCTTATCTTCACTTCACTTAGTTCTTCATCTGGTTTTATCTTGTTCCTTAATTTGGACTATATTCCTCTGTCTCCTCATTTTGCCTAACTCTCTGATTTTTTATTTCTGTGTATTAGGTAGGTTGGTTATGTTTCCTGATCTTGGAGAAGTGGCCTTACATAGGAGATGTCCTATGGGGCCCAGCAGCACACTCTGCTCTGGCCACCAGAGCTACATGCTATAGGGGTTTCCTCTACATGGGCTGCATGGGCTCTTCTGTTGTGCTGGGGCTGACTACTGTGGGTGTTCTGGAAGGTGGGACTGGCCCCTGGCCACTTGGCTGCCAGGCTCTGCCTCATGCAAAGTCTGCTAGCATGCTGGTGGGCAGGGCTGAGTCCTTGGGCATTGCTTGGGGATGGGGCGGGGGGGAGTCCAGTGCTGGTGCTGGCCCACTGGTGGGTGGGGCTGGGTCCCCACACAGCTGGCTGGTCAACCTGGGGCATCCCAGGACTGGTGCTGACTGGCTGGTTGGGCAGGTAATCCCCCAGGGCTAATAGGCTCTCAAAGGAGAGAAAATTCAGCATTGCTGATTAATTTTCACTGAGTATAAAATTTACATTCTGGGGAAAAGAAAAAAAAACAGTACATCGGATTTGTCAATCATTGTGTTCAATTCTTCTGTATTTTTACTGACTCTGCTTGCTCTTTAATTACTAAGAAATATTTTAAAACTCCTGTTTTGATTGTGAATTTGTTCCTGTTTATTGTTCTGTTAATATTTGCTTTATATTTTAGGGTAGTATGAGGTTTTTATTGTATGTTCATACCACCAGCATTGTTTAAGAATCTACATCCTCTTCTATATTTAGTACTGTCACATTTGTTATATTTTGATAATTGAATGGGTATAAAATGAGACTTCATTGTGATCATGATTTCTATTTCCCTGATTATTAATACTATTGTTCAGCTCTGAGTGCTTATTGACCATATGTGTTACCATTCTGTCCCTAACCTTATGATTTGTATCAGAATTTGTATCTGATTTGTATCTTTTATCCATTTTTCTATTGTTTGTTCATTTTTCAATCCAAGAGGAAGTTATTTTTATGTGTAGCAAATATCTTTTCTCTGTTTGTGTCTTGCCTTTTCACTCTCTTCAAAGAGTCATTTGATGTCTAGAAGTTCTTTATTTTAATGCAGTCAAATCAATCAATATGTCCTTTATGGTGATCTTTTTGTGTGCCATATTTAAGAAAATTTTTTCTGGCCCCAGTTAAGAAGGAAATTTCTCAGTGTTTTTGTTTAAAAGTCTTAACATTTTGCTTTTGAAATTTAGGCTTTAATCCTTTTGGAGTTTATTTTGGGGTATTTTTATTGTTTGGTTTATTTTTGGAGTTTATTTCAGTATGATATGAGGTAGGAAAACAATTTTATTTTTTCCTCATAGATAAACATTTATTTTGACTCTGTTGATTAAATACAGTTGACCCTTGAACAACATAGGGGCTAGGGACACTGACCCCCATGCAATAAAAAAATCCATGTATAACTTTTGACTCCCCAAAAAGTTTACTAATAGCCTACTGTTGACTGGAAGCCTTACCAATAACATAAACAGTCAATTAACACATATTTCGTATGTTATATGTATTATATATACTGTATTCTTACAATAAAGTTAGCTAGAGAAAAAGAAAATGTTATTAAGAAAATCATAAGGAAGAGAAAATACCTTTACAGTACTGTAGTGTATTTATTGATACCATAAGTTTACATCATTTGTTTGCAAGATGAATCATCTGTTTGTCAGTACCTACATCAATATTGTCTTATATGACACAAAATACTGTAGATGTTATACATATTACAAACACTAGGCATCAAAAATGAAGAGATAATATGAAAAAGAAATTCATATTTATTTACAGGTTCACAATTCATGATTAATAATGAAAAAGCTTCAGTGTGATAGCCTAGTGTAAGCAGTGTGATTGCTTCACGGCAGGCTACACATTAATGAATGAGTCATAAAATTTTTATGACATACAGTATTACAGTCATATGAATGAGTTAGAAACATTGTTACCTTTTTTTTTAAAACCACTTACCTGTGATAATAGACTGATATGCAGTTTGTCCAACTATGAGAGAGGCATACTCTACAGTAATGTGATTCTTTGAAAGCGAAGTTATAAAACAGTAAGAAAGCTAACACATTATTAATGTTATATTAATTATTACTTACCTTATGCCTATGTAAGGATAGACCACTATCTACATATATTTTATGCATTCATGACATACTTTTTCTTAATTTTTTTCATATTTTTAGGCTACTTGGTTCATCTGTTTTTTTAAATTAGCACAAATCTCCAAAAAATTTTCCAATATATTTATTGAAAAATATTCACATATAAGTGGACTAGTGTAGTTCACACCCATGTTGTTCAAGGATCATCTGTGGTTCCTCCATTCTCCACTAATATACAATAGCACCAGGGTCACATATCAAAGTTCCCTGTATTTGTGCGATTGTTAGTGGCTATTCTAGCCTATTCCATTTTTCTATCCCTGTTCATATAGCATCCTATCTCAATTACTGTAGCTTTATATTAATTCTTGTTAGGAAAAGCTTCCCTTCCTTCCTCAAAAGTGTTTTGACAGTTCTTACACTTTTACTCTTCTGTATAAATTATAGAATCAGCTTGTCAAGTTCCACCAAAAAAAAAAAAAAGAAGTAGAAGTATTGAGATTTTAACTACGGTTGCATTGTATCTACAAATCAACTTGTGGACAGTTGACATCTTTTCAATATTAAATATAGCAAGCCATGAATATGGGCTATTTCTCCATTTATTTAGGTTTTCTTTCATGTCTTTTAAGAAGGTATTCTGTTTCTCTATGGTCCGATCTTGCACATCTTTTTTCAGATTTGTTCCCGGCTCCTTTATACTTTTCTGTTGCTAAGTGGGTTTTTTTTAAATTAATTTTTCTATTTGTTTGTTCATGTACCTAAAAACACAGTTGACTTTAGCACATTGATCATCTATCCAGCCACAGTGAGCCACTCTCTTATTTTGAATAATTTTTTGGCAGAATTTTTGTTCTCTAAGTAAACAATTATACCGTATAAAAATAATGACAGTTTTATTTTCTCTTTTCTAATCCTTCAGTGCAATGTAGAGTAGAAGTGGGTATTGCAGCATGCTTATTCTTCTTTTGAGATTATACATGGAATACTTCTAATGTTTCCATATTTTAAATGATTGTGGTTTTAGGGGTTAGGTTTTTTTGGTCTTTATTTTTGTTTTTTATAGTTACCTAAATCAGGTTAAGGCCATTCTCTTCTATTCCTGCTTTTCCTTGAGATTTTATTCATGAATGAGTATGGAATTTTGTTCTCTTAACATATAGAGATGATCAAATGGTTTTTCTACTTTCTATCATATTTAATACTTGTCCTTTTCTTTCATATTTTCCATCTCTTTGTCTCTCTGTATTGCATTTAGTGTCATTGCCTCAGAGCTACCTTTCAGTTCACTAATTAACTTTCTAATTTGATATTTAATCTATCCATGACTTTTTTATTTCACCAACTTATTTTTCATTTCTAAAGGCTATATTTTGTTTTTTCCAAATCCATTTGGTCGTTTTAATACTTTCTTACAACTTACTATTCAGGGGATGACATTTTTTTCTTGAAACTTTTCATATCTTGGCATTCTATATTATGTATTTGATCTTTCCAATACCTAAAACCCTCAGAGAGTCTAAACATGTTGCTTGTTACTTGTTCTTACTCTTATTTATGGTTTAAAAAATGTCTAGATAGAAAAAAAATAATCATGCTAGATAATTCCAATGGGGAATTTAATGCAAGTAATTTGTTATACAAGTAGGATAGGCCTGGAGGATTGAAAAAGGAAAGGTGATGTTACCTGGAGATTAATAACTGTCACAAGCCACTCTTTCTCCTAAGGTTGGAGGAGCAAAGGGTGAAGTGGTGTCATGCAGACCCCATGGTGCTACACCAGCCGCACCGTCACTGGTTACTGCCATTTCTCCATAGGAAGCCACAGCCTGCACTCCCACGGATGCTGCAAGAGCCTGGGAGTCGGCAGTGCCTTTGATATTAATGAATTTGCTGCTGACCCCTTAGGCGCTGAAGGTTCCCTACCACAGATCCAACTATGCTGCAGCTCCAGCAACCTGCAGTGACCTGCAGGTGCCTGCCATTACCAGCACCTAAGAGAAAAGAGAAAAGTAGTCTGTCCTCCTACCCCTTCTCATCTCTGTTTTCTTCCATTGATAGAACCTAGCCAGAAACCACCTGACGAGGGCATGTAGGAAATGCAGTTTTCAGGTTCACAGCCTCTAGCAATGCAAAGGATTTCAAAGGAATGTGAAAGTGTTGCTGAATGCTAACAGACTAAAGCCAATATCGTTTCCTTGCATGATCTGAGATTGTGAGTTAAATCGTGGTTGAGTTCATGAGTAGAAAACCTCTGGGCCTACGTTAGGATGCTTTCCTTCAAAGATGACCCCTTTTAACAGACAACTCAGATAGTCATTTGTTTTGAGGGCAATCTTTCTGGAGTCTGTACATGGAAACTAAATTGCACAATTCCAAAGAGTAACATATACATAGAACGTAGTGCAAATGATGCCCCTTGGAATTCTTTATCCTGGTGACTCTATTGCTTCACACTCTCCTGTTTTTGCTCATATTTCTTTAATGGCCAGTCTGTTTGGAGGGAGTGAGCAAGGTGTCCCTGGGAGCCTGGAGATGCATTAACAATCCTTCCTTTAGCAGGAACTATCTAGTGTACCCTATCGCCCAAACTAGAAGTCTCCGTGTAGTACTTTTATAAAGACAATAAAGAGATTTTCTTTCCCCGTTCCCCCACAAATAAGGAGGGAAATGGTAAGGCCAGTATACAGTTGGGAAATCTGTCAGCTACCTCTTAATGGAACGTGAGCTATCAGCAAGGCAGGGCTTCGAGAACTTAGATTGCCCTAGGGAATGAGGCAACCTCTAAACCAGCTGGGCGCCAAACTCTTCAGGTTTTATAGGACCCTGAATCTCCAAAGGTGCAGAGAGTAATGGGCTGAAGACTAATGTTTCCCAGCGCTAATTATATATTAGAGGCCATAATACTATGCTATGGCATACAGTGAAACGGTTAAACTATAAATGTCAAGGAAGACCAGCACAGTGAACTTGAATGTAGATTTAATTCTTCAGAATTAGCTAATTCAAGATGATACCTGTAAGGACTGCATGAGAGAAGCAGTAGTATATGGAAAAACAGTCTGGTTGCTACTCAGTAAGCCCAGAGAGACTCAGAGGTACTGAACAGGATGGAGGGCCTCTAGTGCACAGGTTAGACACACTGCTTAGTGTCGATTAATGAGGAAAAACACCAACAGGTCCATCATTACTACCCAGAGTTGGAAGAGTTCCAACAGAACTTAAAATTTTTAACATTAATATTCTAAATGTCATATAATGAGGTGTTGTTCTGTGAAAGGCTCTCTCTCTGTTTGTCCAGCTCTGGTTTTCTGCATGTGTTGTCCTGTGTTTATTGTGTCTCCATATTATCTTTTTGTGCTTATTTTTACCTTCATATCATATCTGGGATGCTGTCTCTCCATCTTGCTTTGTCTATCTCATTTTCTTTTCCTCTCTGTTCTTTCCTAATCTCCTATCTCTACTTTTATAGCCAAGAATTTTGAACAGACACATTTTTGTATTGCATGTTGTATTTGCTGAAAGGTATTAAGTTCTAAATTTAAAACAGATGAACAGATGAACACCTTTCTTTGCTTAAATGAAACAAGTTCATTTAACATGTAGGGGCCACACCTGATTTTTCTCCTAATAACAGAATAGGAAAAAAGATTTCTCTCTCCTGATTTGGAAACTTGGGAACCTCATTAGAAATGGTATAAATAAGTTCCATAAGCTGAAGTGGAAAAATACTCCAGATTCATTCTTGATCCACCTTCTCCACCCAATTTTATCTGGATTTAATTCAGCCCTCTCCTCTCATTCTGGTATTAAATTCAGTTAGGCATTAAGTTGAGAAGGGGAGGAGGGAGTGGAGACTTCACGGCTGTAATTCCAGACACCTCACATAACCTTTTAACCACATGGCTATATTGAGAGAAGAGTATTAAAAGGGAACAGCTACAGTTCCTAAAAAGATAAGATCTATGAATTTATTAAGAACCGCAGGCCCAGCAATAGCCTCTGAGCCAAATCTGTGCTTGTGGATTGTTTGAAAACAGAAGACAACTACAGAGAAAGCCCTTTCAGTAGATAGACAATTACCTTCATCTGTCCACAAGGTATGGCCAGCACTCCCCCAGGGCAACTTCATTCTTAATTCCTGAGTTAGTTGTGAGGCTCCTACATCTTCATTTGAGTTCTTAATTAGAACTAAAGAATCTTAGAATTCTTTGAAACCACCTGACCCAATTCTCTCCTGTTGTAGATTAAAAACAGTGATGATGTAAGGACTCATTCAAAGCCAGTGAAACAGCGGCAGGGCCAAGAAGAGAACCTCACTCTTATTCCAGGTGCTATTTCATGCTGCATGATGCTTTGCAATATAGGAATACATACGAACTTTCATTGAGTCACACTGGAAAACGTAATGTAAATCTTTGGGGGAAAGCAGTCGTAAATGACTGCACTCCACCAGTCAGTCAGGGTAATTAGCTAGTTACCTGGAAACCAGAAGTCAAATTAAAGGATGGCTCATCGGGGCAAGCACACGAGGTATCAGGCTTTAAGGGGTGCTAGCTAACAAGACGCCACTCTTGGTGTGAATCAGAGAAACAGGCTTCCCCCGGGGCAGATGCAGCCCCTTGCTGGCGGACCTTTATGAGACGATAAAGACAGCCCTTCCTCCAGGTGAATGCAGCCCGTGTACGCAGAGTGGCAAGCGGAGGGTGAGGTGGATTTCAGTCTACACTTACCCCATTGACTAAGCATCCTTGTGCATTTACCAGAAATCAACTCTGGTTGGTGGGGAGGAATACTTTGACAAGAACTTGGAGTGGGGTTGAGATAGCCAAGCAGCAGTAAATGATCACTAGCCTGCCTCCTTAGGAGGGTGACTCTGGTTAACTGAGTGGGGTGCAAAGTTTGAGGTCAGGCACTAGAGCAGGGGCTGCCAGCTTCCCTGGAGGTCTTTCTGTATCTCTGCTAGTCCCCATCCCCCAAAGGCCTTGTGCTGTGGTAATGAGTTCTAGGTTAGAGCATGAGTTGTCACAGTGTTAATTCTGTAATTCCCCTGCAAATGGTGTGCAGTGACGGATGTCGAACGGCACTCTGGGGTTTATTCTGGAGGTAGCACTTCCATTTCTGAGATGGCCCAAATACTTCCCTTCTCCTCATTTTCTATGGTCAAGGTAGAGCAGGGACTTTGCAGTCAAGTGACGGATTTGAATTTGAATCTTGGCTCTGTCTTAGCTGTGTGATGACATCGGACAATTTCCTTTAAAGCTACTGAGATTCCTTTTCCTCATCTGCAAAATGTCTGTGTTAGGAGGATGAAAGCAGACAACACGTATCAAGTACATGGCAAATGTAGGGAGTGTACGATCATCCAGGCCAGCAGGAGGGGGACAGGGTTATCCGGTCTTCCCCTCCTTGCTACCTCACTGCAGGTGCAGACTATCTATTGCTGGCAGCTCACTGCTCTGCCTGGGCCACGTACAAACCTTTGGCTTTCAGCGACCAGAGGAGCTGGGCACCAGGATAACTGCCTGGAGGGAAACAGAGGATGTTACTTGAGTTGTGATTTGTCCTTTGGGTACCACAATTCCTATAATGTCTACCTCAGGTCCTGATAAAATGAAGTCCTAGGGAGATTCTACCTATTAACAGGTGGGCATTAGACCACAGAATGCTACTTATTTGTGAAGAGGGAGACCATCAGAGAGTGGTTAAGAATGAGTGTTGGCATCAGAGCAATCTGGGAATCTTGAATCTTTTTTGTTTTTTCCATTATTTGTGAAGTCCCGGGCTAAAGACAGCCCATTTTCCTCAATTGCAAAATTGCGATATTATTAGTTCTTATCTAATAAAGTTAAAATGAGGTAATTTCCTGGCATATAAGAAGCAGTTAATAAGCATTAACTATTGTTGTTGTTGTTGTTGTTAGGGAATCTCCTGGGACAGGTGTTCCTAGGTTGCCCTTAAAAAAGAACCCCAAGTGGCAGAAGCATAAGGTAATGCCTGGCAGCCCCTGGGCCAGGTGACAGGCAGGCAAGGCGGGAGGTGGTGACTGGGCTACAGAGTGCTAAGTCCCCGTGTTTGTTTTGCACAAAGTTGGCATCAATAGTGTGAGCTCTCCCACAACTGCGGATTCTCAGGTTGCCCAAGGAGGATGGGTCTGGAAACAGATGCAAAACATAATTATCCAACATCCCACCACTAACAGAAACGCTGAACTGTGGGTGAGGCACGGAATTGGGATAGTAATAAAAATGAAACAGAAGACACAAGTTTACAATAGCCACCGTGCCCACCTGGAATTCAGGACGTGAAGGACTTTCTGGTCACACCCATACCCTCCTCCCAGGACTTTTAAGAAGCTAGGAGTACAAAACACATTGGGCACACACCATGGCTCTGATAACTGGGGCTTTAAAGCTTCTTCCTGATAGTCCGGAAAGCAAGGCCAGAACACATTATCACTAGCCCGAGGATGAATAAATATAACTATTAAAATTTCATGGGTTTGAGGTCAAGCATCTAATACCTCCCCGCACCTCCTCCCCCCATAAAAGATGCTCAATAAACAAACACACTGGCAGAAAAGAGATGCCGATAAAGGAACAGGCAGGATGAACAAAAGACCCTAGATGATTTCTAGTCCTCCCACCTTGGTCCCCTCTCAACTGGTAAATCTCAAATAAGGGCTCATCCATTGTCCTACTCACACCTCATCGCACCTAAATAATCCAGCTGCCCGACCACACAGCGCCCACCAGGGGTGTTGAGAAAAGAGGTGTGTTTCCTTTATGGTCCTCATGACCCATTATTCCTTCCTTCCCAAGTCCAGGGTCACAGGCAGTGTAAATTAGATCACCTCAAGCCCTTTGCTCTCAAGGCTGGGGAGAGGCCCGGTCTCTCCTCGCCTCCCCTACCCAGTCCGGGAACAGGAAGATGGGGGAATCGAATACGCAAACCCTGCGGTTCGTTCTGCTCGAGGGAGGCCCTGCGAGCGCGGCAATGGCGAAGCGGCCAGCGGGGGGACTTCGGGGAGGGCGGGAGGGGGCAGGAGGCGTGGTGGCCCCGCCGGCGTGACCGCACGTGTGCCCGGCGCGGTGGCCGGGGCCGGCGTGTGGGGCGTGTGGCCGGCTCCGTGGCATGGTGGGTGTGGCGGGGATGCCCGGGGCGGTGGTCCCGGCGTGGGTGCGCCGCGCGCCGGGCACAGTAGTCCTTGGGCCCGGGCGGCCCGGGCGCGGCCGGCGCTCCTGCAGAGGGAGCTGTGCGCCCGGCCTGGCTCACGCACGGCGCCGCCCCCTTCCTCTTGTCGCCGCCGCAGCCGCTGGGCCCGCCCGCCGGGGAGGGGCTGCCGGCCTCGCCGACAGCTCCTTCCTGCTTCCCGCACGTCCTCGCCGCCGCGCCGCAGGTCCGGTCGTGAGTCCCGGCCGAGAGCTGCCCGCCGCCGCCGCCGCCGCCGCCGCCGCCGCCGCCGCCGCCCGGCCCGCGCCCCCGCCTCGCCCCGCGGCCCGCCCGTCCCCCTCGCGACCGCTCCGGAGCCCGCGCCGCCCCCACGCCCCCGGCCATGCTGTCCTTCCAGTACCCCGACGTGTACCGCGATGAGACCGCCGTGAGTACCCCCGCCGCCCCCTGCCCTCCCCTCCTGCCCTCCCCTCCCCCTCGGCCTTTGTTTGCAAGGCCGGGCGGGGGGCGCCGGGCTCCTCCCTAGCTGAGGGGGCCCTGGTGGCCGTCACCCTCCGCCTGCTGGCGGCGGAGTCGGTGGTCAGCCGCCGCTGGGCCGCTTCCTAAGATCAGCGGGGTCAAGGGCAGACGCCCAGGTGGGAATGGGCATCTTACGGGCGTGGGAAGACAGAATGTGTCACTGCTTTTTGACTGGCGGAAGCTCTTGCTTAAATATGGTGGTAGGAAAAAGTGTGTATGCGTGTAGGTGATGTCCAATTATAAAACAAAAGCAAACTTTTTCAACTCACAAATTAAAAATACTTAGAGTTGAAGTTCATTCATTCGATTTTAAAACGTGTATCGAGCGCTTCCCCTGCCCTTGGCCGAGCGCTGGGCGACGGGCGCTGGGGATGCAGGGCCGAGGTAGAGTCCTGGGGAAGGTGGAGCAGGGCCCCGAGCTGTGGCGGTGTTGATCCGAGTGTTCCTAAACTAGAACAGGAGTTGGTGGGGGCGAGACGAGGTCTTAGAAGGGGAGACGATGGCCTTTTAAAGAATGAAGTTTTGCCTGGTGCAGGGGTTAGCCACCGTTTCCCTCAGCTGTAGATGACCTCAGGGTCACTGTTGAGGTCCCCAGGGTGGAATTCTGGGCAAACACTTTGTGTGTGTGTAAAAATTAGTTTGGCATCTTAAGAACTGGAGTAAATCCAAACGTTGTGGGCATGATTGTGGTAGGAATAGCCAAATTCTTCAGATTACTTAAAATGGAATCCAAATAAAAAAGATTTTTGCACGATACAGTTCTAGGTTTTTTCTATTTGCTTTGACCCGATTAATGCCAGAAAGTCTGTACTTTAAAGCAGCCTCATTTGGGGATAAAGGGTACTGGGGCTTTAGAGTAAAGGACGTATTGTATTAAATTAAGACTTCCAAGTGACACTGATGCAGCCATGGTTTCTTTGACCTGTGGTCATCTGGTAACCATGTTTTCTCAGCCTGTTCAGCTGCTTGCTTATTAAATTTACTCTGACAGCCCAAGAAGCTCTATCCCTGTGGTTCAGAGAGTTGTTTCCTTTGTGTCTGGGAGAAAAGTGATCCAGCCGGAATGGAAAAGAGGAGAGACCAAGTAAGAAGACCTGAGCGCTAGTTCTGGTTTTGTCACTCACTCGCTGAATGCTCTTTGGCAGATCACTTACCTGTTACAGGCCTTCTCTCCCATATATGAACCATTAGGGCTGGCTTGGCTAATCACAGAGCTTACTTGCTGCTGTAGTAAGAATATCATCATTCATTCATTCACATGATGGTCTAGCCCTGCAGTGTAACGGACTTTAGTAACGGGAAGACGTGAATATCTCAGTTTGGTTCTTGAGGATCTTTGAGTTTTCAGGAGAGATAAAATTGTAAAGAACTATCATGTGGTTTGATAAGTGCTGTTTTAAATTTGTTTTATTTTATTTTTAAAGGCGGGGTTGCTTCTTGCTTAGTTTTTCCCTTTTCGGGTTACCAAAATCCTACAGTTCACTTATCTGTGTTTTACAGTTCTTGAAAGGGTTAAGTGAGGATTTTTTGAAGACATCAGAAAGCTTATGAACAATTAACTTGAAAGAGTATACCATGGATTTTAATACTCTCCAGTTCCTTTTCATCAAAGAACTCATGATCAACCTCAAGGCCAAGGAAATGTGGTTCTGGTCCAGCCTGGACCCTGCTCTGTGGATCCCAGTGTATTTATCCCAGCCCTGATAGCCTGCATGGAGTGTCTTTTTCCTGTGACAGAGTCCTGATTACTAACCCTAGGCTTGACTTACGCATTTGCTCAAATTGTAGCCTTGATTTCTAGGATGGGTTCATTTCTCTCCAGCAGGTGCTAGAGATTGCTGTAGCTCTCTGTCTCTCTCCCTTGAGCGTCTTCCAGCTACATACTGCGCAGTCTCCTGCTGAACCGTGGGGTTGGAGCATGCAGCCCTTTGTGGTGGATTTCTGCTTTAGTGAGCAGAGTTTTGGAAACCTTGCCATTCCACTGTAATGCCGTTGCCCGTCCCCCGAGAGTGTTGCCCTCAGGGAATTCGGGCCTGCTACAGCAGTTAGAAGAATGTATAGGGTGAGTGGAGAACACAGAGGCGGATGAGATTAATTTCCATCAGTAGGAAGAGACAATATGTGAATTGAGCCTGGAAGTCGGCCAGTTGGTTAAGGTAGAAAGGACATTCCTGGCGTGTGACTTAAAGTCATCGTTATGTAGGGCTGTACAGTCATGGAATTGCATTTGTTTTAGGATGGCAGGAAGGCCATTGTGACCAGAATATCCATGGGTGGATGAGCTTGGAAGGGGGCTGGAAAGGGAAGAAAAGGAAAATGGGGCCAGGTTTGATGGGCTCTGCGTGCTGTGTGTACAAGTCTGCACTTCATCCTGAAGGCAGCAGGTGAGCTGTTGAACAATACAAGTGAAATATTGAATAGTAACAGTGTCTTATCAGGACTCTATTTTTAAAGCCTCTCGGGAAAATAAGGCATGGTTTGCAAACTTAAATCAGATGGGAGAATCAGATACTGCACAACTTGAGTTCAGGGGATGTAGCTATGAGATCACCCCATTTGTAGGGTATCGTCTCGTAAAAGAAAAATGTAGGGAGCGGGCGGGATGGGGAGAGGGCACTTGGCTCCCGGGATTCTCCTGGAGAGAATCAGTTTCTTGTCCTGGTTAAAAATGTCTGCTTGATAACTAACTTCAGTCTGCTTTAGATGGCGATGGGGCTGTTTGCTCAGAGGTAAACACCATGCAGGAGGCAGTCCAGTGTAGGATACACTGGGTTCCGAGTCAAGGTCCAGCTGTGCACCTGCCAGTTCAGAACTGGCCTGCTTCATTAGCCAAAGGTTGAGTCCGCAAGCTTTGAGGTCGGCTCAAGGTGGGTCACAGTCCTCCCTCCCACTTATTAACAATCTGACCCTTGTCAATTGCTTTAATTCTCTCCAGCTTCAGTTTCCTCATCTGGAAAAATGAGTCGGTAATAACCTCCCGGTGAGGACCAAATCAGATAACGTGGCTATGGCGCAGTGTTTAGCTCACAGTAAATCTGTGGCCTTCCAGTCTCTGTGAATTGCATTCTGCAGTCTGGAAAATAGGAATATCATCAGCTCTCTTACAGGGTTGCTTTAAAGTATCAGGCACAACAATATGGATATTCAGCTAATGTTCATTGCTTTGGGTCTAGCACTTGGCAACACCTTCACTTAGCCATAAAACTAAGATGACTTGCAGTTAATCTTTTCCCCTTCTTTGTGAAAAGTTAAGTCTTTGGGTATGTCTGAGTTTTAGTAGCATCATAATCGAGGAACATTTTTAAAGTGTCCGGTCTGTCCCCTCCAAGGAATATTTGGGGAAAAGCTGTTGGCAGATTGTTTGGAGTCACAGCGCTGATTCTGAACTCGGTATGGCCCTGGGCGTGTTGCCATCTTGTGCCTGACATCGCTCCTAAAAATACTGGATTGGAAGATCTTTCACGAGTTTAAATTTGTTTGATTCCTTATTGACAGAGGAAAAGATGGTTGTTACTATAAGCGTATTTTGTAACCATTCCAAGGTGTGTAAAATGTAAGAGACTTGCAGATGAGAAGAAAAGACAGAAAGCTTTTCTTCAGTGATGATAATCAGCTAAAATTTAGAGAGGCTTTTGGTAAGGATTGAAAATTGGTAATTTTAGGAAGACTCATCAGGAAGGCTTTCATCTGATTGTGTCAGTTGCACTTGTCAGTCATTGTTTGCTGAGAACGGTTCCTGTGTTCCACCTGAACTGCCCGTTCTTCCAGGTGTGCATTTCCCCAGGTGCTCTCCTCTGGCACCAGATGAGGACAGATGCTGACCCCTTGCAGAAAGCCTGAGGTTTGAGGCTTGGGGGAGATTCTTCTCAGTTGGCCAGCAGCCACGCTGAAACTTTGACCAGCAGTAGAAACAGCAGGTTTTCCTTTTCCAGGAGAGTGTTCTCTTTCCTTCGGAAATAGCCCTTACATTTTGGTATTATAGAACAAAACAAGGAGACAGATGCAAAACTCATTGGAGGCACTGGTAGTCTTCTGGACAACCTCATATAAGAAGCCTTAGCCGGAATGCTATTGAGTTGTTGAGAGAGACTTGACTGGAAAGACGTTGTCCATGTAGTTTCATTTGATTAGACTAATCACGTGAGTATGAAATGGAGAGGTTTTGTAGCGACATTTACCTGTGGATAGTTTCTTTAGGCATCATCACCTGGGGAGTGGCGACTCCCTGTCATCCTTCTGGCCTCGGTCTGAGGGCAAGCCCAGGAATGTGGTTTTTCAGAAGCTCCCACGTGGTTCTGAAGATCAGCTCCTGTGAGTTCTCCTGAAAGTGTCCCCTCAGCCAGGCCCTTCTTGCACTCGGCAATTTTATTCATCAAATATCAGGGTAGTCCCAATGCGTGATGCCTTCGTGCCTCCTTTTCTACACAGTGAAAGAAAGCATTTCATAACAATGCACTAAACGGAAGAGAAGCTTCAGTTTTAGAAACGCTCTTTTATGGCATGCAAGTCAGCTTTGTCAGCTGACATCAGCTAGCATCATTGCACATTAGTTAACTTGCTTTTTGGCAGTTCAGACTTAAGGGCACAACGGATCGTATTGTACATTGTAGGGAGATTTTCTAATCATCAGTCAGCTTAGCAAGAACAGGGCAGTGCACTCGCGTGTGGTGGCTCCCTCCCAAGTGTGCCCTTCCGGCATCCCCACCGCATTGTGTAATTCTGCGCTTTGCTGCCGACAACACGTTTTCAAGTTTCTTTAGCACAGCGGCAGGCCTTTGTTTTGTGTTGTACAGATGGAGCGGTTCCTATTCTGACCTTTCATCTTTCTTCCCTCTCCAGCTAAAACGTTCTTTTCATGAAGGGTGGCTTGACACCTTTGAGAACCTGCCAGCTTCGGTTCATGTGGTAATTTGGGCAGACACATTGCCAGTGAGCCAATTGGGCTATTTCTGACTGCCCCTTTCCTATCTCTCTACCACATTTGGAAAGTAGTAACTTAATTGGGATTAGACACTAGTTATCTAATACCATATTTTGTCTTTTGCAGGTACAGGATTATCATGGGCATAAAATTTGTGACCCTTACGCTTGGCTTGAAGACCCAGACAGCGAGCAGACAAAGGTAAATTAGGGTTTATGATTAAAGATAAGGCGGCCTTCATAGCTCAGACCAAACCCTAGACATCAGTAACCGTGGCGTTTCCCTTCTGGTATCATCCTGTGTTGTCTGCAGTGAGAGGGTGAATAGACATGTTGGTACTACCACTTTCTGTGAAATGATTCATGGGAAAGAGGTGAAAGCATTTTTAGTCCCATAGAAGATCACGTAACTGTTTTGAATAATGTTTGTGGTTTATAGGGACACTAATGAACCAACTATTTGAAATGAAAATATTTGAAAGAAGGAAAACAGAATTTTACCAAAGGAAAATGAAAACCTACAGAAAAATTATGTGAAGGAAAAAATTGCCTAATACATTTTCTCCAAAGGAAAGAAAATCGTATATATTTAAGAAGTACCAGGTCCTGAAAACTGAATGCTGGTCATAGATTACTTATTGATTTTAATGCAACAACAATAAAATTATAAGTAAACTAAATTCTAAGCATCTTCTTATAGTTTATAAGGGGGTGGGGGAGAATCTTCTACTCTGTCTAAAAATATGAGGCTTTCCTATTCTTTTGGAGAAACGTAGTATTTTGAGCTGAAGTCTCATTTCGTTAACGAAGCTTACCTCTAAGTGCCATGTCCCATGGATATTTTTTCCTCCTTGGAGTGCCCAAGACTTGTCATTTGAGATTCATTATTTACATATACTCTATGTGGTTAGGTTTGCTTGGTTGAGGGAATAGTGTTTCTCCAGTCCGCTCCAAGTTCCTTGACTCTTTCATTTATAGCCATGCTAACTTAGTATGTAAAAATATGTATACAATTTCTAATGTGCTCAGCATTCCAGAAGTTTATTTGAGCTTCTTTAGAATCCCAGAGTACATTTCCCATTAAAAAAAAAATGTTAATGCAAGCTGAGTAGTTTTCTAAGCCAGCTTCTAAAAGCCTATGTCTTAGCTGCTCTTATATCTTGTGGTCCCTTGCCACCGTATATACCAGTGTTCTCTGGAGAGCTGAACTCAGATTTCCAAGGCAATTCAGATTTTCCAGGAAGGCATTCCCTTCTGATGTGGACCTGGCTAGTGGAATCGGGATTCTCTCCTTGCCCATCCCCCGTCCCCAACCCTTGCACACTCCCTGGTCAGTGGGGTTGCAGGCTCCACCACCTTCATGTCCTTAGGGAAAAGCTTCACCAGGAACAGAGTGGAGGGAAGGGCTTAGCCAGGCACGATGATACCTGGAGGAGGAGAAAGTAGAGGCAGGCATCCACTCTTTCTTCTTCATTTCCGAAGCACTGGCCTGCCTGCTTTCCTTTCTGCCGCCCTCAGCTGTTCTTCGTGGCCAGCATTTTTCTCCTCCTCTGCCCACTGCAGAAACTCTTAAAACTTCTTCCCTATCCTTTCCCTTGAAGTAAGCACACCACCATTTTGAGATTTTCTAATGGTTTTTACTTCTATCTATGCTCCCTCATTCTCACCCTTTCCTGATTCCCTTCAAGAAAGACAGAGGTCTCATGGGTGAGAATGATTGGTGTTTGGGTTTTCATTTTCCTTTGGTGAAGCAGTGGGTTATAGAGGTTGATCGGTAACCATCCCCAGGTGAGAAACAAATGGGTAACTTGAGGTGCAGGCCAAGGCTCGAGCTCCGCAGGCGAGGGCAAGAGGAGCAGGGAGCAGGTGTGGGCTGCCTCCTCGCCTCCACTCTGCCACAGATGACCTTGACCGTCCAGCTTTGGGCTGAGCTGAGACAGGGATTGAGCCTGGGAATGGAGAGTCACAGGCAGCTTCGTAGCCTGTAATGGAGGGAAGGAGATGAACTTCCTGTGCATCTCTGGAAAACTGTCCCCAAGGACTGTCTCTATGACAATTACTTTGAGGTATTGGGTACAACCTGGATTCCTTCAGCCTTTGATGGTGATTGAGTGATGCAGCTATGTTGGAATGACCCAGTTTTTGTTTACGTGTTAATGGATGCGTACTTTGCTGTTCCTTAATTGATGATGGCTGGTCCTGTGGTTGACAAGCCACTTACTAGTAGATGAAACTTTGCTAATTGGTGATCTTGCAGTCAACACTGGATAGACGCTAATGACGTTGATGTAATACACTCTTATTTTCGTGGTATACATTTATTGGATGTTTACTATGTGCGGGGCACTTCACTGGTAGCTTTGCATACCCTATCCCATTCAGTTCTCAAACTCTGACATAGGCCTTTTTATTTTTCCCATTTCACAGATGAAGAAATTGAGTTAGAATGATTAAGTAACATGTCCAAGTTCACATAGCTGGTAAGAGTGGAACCCAGGCAGTCCAGGTGGTTATCAACCTCACATTAAAGAAATGATAAGCGATCAAAGACTCTGGGTGTAATAGCTTTGGAAATGCAAGCTATAGGAGTATATTCACGTCTGTGCTTGCTGTGGGACTCTGTATGTCCTCCTGCAGGTACCCTCAGCTTCCCCCCACCCCCCTCCCACACTAACCTGTTCAGACGGTCAGACGGTGTACCTCAGGTGTCAGAGGGCTGTGCAGCTCGTGCCTTCCCCCTGCACCCTCCATACACACCTTTCCCAGTCCCCCCTAAACAACCTCGTTATTGACGCGAGCTAGCTGTCATCTGAGATCTGATGAGTGAAATTTCGGTCTCAGACTGAAAAGACAGAGTGTGTTTCTCTAATGCTCAGAAGAGCAGCAGGAACGTTTTCTACTCACAGTTAGAGGCATGTACACACAGGTGTATTAGCCGTACCTCGGTGTAAAGAGGAATATCTTCACGTAGCCTCTAAAACAAAGAAAAACTGCTTGTTACATTTTCAATAAAAAACCAGCCCAGAAGTGAGGAACATTAATAGCTCATTTATACTAAGATCTGAAATGCTATCGGTAAGTCTTTGATTTAATCTAGTATTTAATATAGGTTATCCAACTCTGAGAGTTCCTGGCATTTGAGGCTTTATCCTTTATAAAAGAATCTCAGAGCAGACTTGTAACTTAGAAAATTCTCAAAGACAGTGGTGGTGGGGACTTGAATCTGGGTGAATTCTTTCAAGCTGTCAAGCCCCATGTAACCGTATTTTATAGCAAGTGTTCCAGTTTGTAGAAGATCCTACACAACTCAGTTGTTTCTTTGAGGTCAATTCAACCTTTGTAAAGAGGAAACAGTGTTGCAGCACTGCCCAATAGATTATATAATGTAAGCCACGTAGATAATTCAGAGTTTTCTAGTAAGTAGAAAGAAACACATTAAGTAAAAAGGAACATGAAATTAATTATAATAATTTAATCTAGTATACTCAAAATATTAACATCTCAACATGTAATGAATATAAAATATTATTAAGATATTTTACATTCTTTTTTTTAAAACTAAGTTTTCAAAATCCAGTGTATATTTTATACTTATAGCACATATCAATTCAGACCAGCCACATAATCAGGTACTCATTTGCCACATGTGGCTGGTGGCTACCATTTTGGACAGTGAAGATAGGGACCAACCTTTCTTGTGAATATAGATGTAAAGACTATAAATAATGTTAGCAGGTTAAAAAAAAAAAAGAAAGCAGAATTTGTCACAGGAATTCAAGAACAATTTAATATTATTATATTCATAGATCAAGTAAACCTATATTATATAATTAACCTAGTTAATATTTTAAGAATTAAAGAAAATCCAAAGCTAAAACTAGAAATAACTTTAATAAGATAAATATTCAAAACAACCTAAGCACTAGGCTGGAATATCTCTGTCACTACTATTTTTGTATGTTTGCAAAGCTTTGACCAGTGCAATAAAACATGAACTGAAATTTGTACAGGTGAAAATAAAATTATCATTAATTATAGATTCTATGATTATGTGTCTAGAAAACCTCAGGGAAACAACTGAAAACTTTTTAGAATTAATGCGTTCAGTGAAGTGAGTATGTGCCAAATAAATGTAAAATCAGTAGCAATGATGAAAAATCAACCCATCTGATAGCAAAAAGCAAATACTTAAGAAGAGTTTTCAGGCCTACTGGGAGAGTAATAGTGTCACTTCAGAAATAGGCAGATCTAGAAAAGGGCCAGTTTGGGGCATTATTTTTAATAGTGAAAAATTGGAAATCGCCATTTCCAACGATAGTTTACTGTTTAAGTCAAATCTGGTGGATCTGCTTAACGAAATAGTACATGCCTCTATTAAAATGTTGGGCTGTAAAGATTGCTTACTAAGTGAAAAAGTGCTCATGGTAGAATATGAAGTGGGAGAAGGATGCAAGATTGTAGGGCTCCCAGTGATTACAACTTTATAAAGTATGTTTGTAATTCTAGGAGCATCTGTATGGAAATACAACCTAAACAATAATAAGATAAAGGGAAGGCTCTGGGTTAAAAGCCCTTTAGACATCTCGTAAGTGTGATATACTCTTGAGGTGTCTGAACCATAGTGAAATCTCACTGGGGTAAGTGGGACACCAGGGCAACCTTGGAAGTTTCCCGTGTGAGATGGCAGAGAGGGAGGTTTGCAGTCATTAAAAAGGATTTGAAGACAGATAGGCAGGTCCCAACAGGTGGTCAGTCCATACTTCCCATTCGGCAGGCTCTGCCAGCTTGTCCTTTGCAGGTCATGGAAGGAAATGTGTAGCAGCCTCGATGCACCCCGATATTTTGACACCGAGGTAACTTGAGCCTCCAGACTACTAATAGCAAGACACCCATCGCCCACCCACTGACAGTAATGTGCATGTGATTCACTTCCTAATCTTTAACTTCCTAAGTTTCCTGTGGCAAACAAACAAGTGAACCCCAAACCCCACGCTCGGCCTTAGCTCTTTGCAGCCTCTTTCTTCCTCTCAGTTGGTGTCCTGGCCCCTCTGGGCGTGCCCTGTTCAGATCTCATTTCAGATACTATCACGGGCCATCTCCTCTTTGCCTGTCGATAAGCCACTCTGCATGCCCCTCCATGTAGCTGATACCCCTTCTTCCTTTGTCCTGTCTCCCATCAGTATAAACCATTCTCTTCGTGATCAGCAGCAGCCCAATTGCCAAATCCAGTGACCTTACCATGGTCCTGTGTTCTTCACTGTGCAGGTGGACCACGCGTCCTGGGGAATAGTAGAGACTTTTATGTCACCAGCAAGGGGACTGCTGTGCCCCCCCAGCTTTGCATTGCCTCTCAATCCCTTGCAGTTTGCGGAAGCAGCCGTCTCGCTGTCGGGTCCCTGTGAGAGTACCGAATGCGTATTTCTTTCCCCTGGCCTCCCCGTCCATCGTGGTGCAGTCAGTCCACGTGGCACCATCTGCGCCCCTTCCTGATAGTGAGAAATTCTCTGCATCCCTGGGCTTGGTTTTGCAGCCCTAAAGTCCAGATAGAAGCAATGTCCTTGTAGCCTTTTGAAGAGTCTCCCCATTTTACTCCATCTTATTGTGGCTTCAGCCTCTTGGTTGAATATTCCAGAACTTGTTACTGAGTTAGTGAAGGGGAGATACAGAAAGGAAGAATTTACACCTTTCATGGGATAGCTGCTGTCAAGTAAGTAGTTGTCAAGTAGTTGTCAAGTCTGGCTTCCACAGAAGCTCTGTCCTGGGGCTTTGGTACAGGAGGTAAGCAAATGTAGAATACCAGCTGCAGATATCAAATGACTAATTTATTTTTCCCTCTCTGAGAGCTGCCTCGGGCAAAACGACAGTAACAACAGCTCCATCCCTCGTGGATCATGAGAGAAGAACTCTTAATAGGAACCAGCAAAAAAAAAAAAGAAAAAAAAATTGTTTTTATGTTCAGTCCTTCTAAAAAATTACATTACCATTTGTTTCAGAGAGGATCAAAGGAATACAGAACGTAGGTCTTCTTCCCCATACCCCATTTGGCTGAGTAGTTAGGGGTCGCCCATTACACCTGCTGAGAAGGGGCTGTGAAGGTAATGAGCAGAACAGTCCCTCAGTCTTACAGGTAAAGAAGCTCACTGTGGTGGCTTCTCTTGTTGCGGAGCATGGGCTCCGGGCATGCGGGCTTCGGTGGTTGTGGCGCGTGGGCTTGGGTGCTCCGTGGCATGTGGGATCTTCCCGGACCAGGGCTCGAGCCCGTGTCCCCTGCATTGGCGGGTGGATTCTTGGCCACTGTGCCACCAGGGAAGCCCTAATTTTTTATTTTTAATTAACCTTTTTATTTTCAGATAGAAAATAAAGATTTGTATGCAGTTGTAAGAAATAATTCAGAGAGATCCCATGTATCCCTTACCTAGTTTCACCTATTGGTAACATCTTGCAGAACTGTAGTACAGTATCACGACCAGTGTTGTGCAACATCGGTGTAGTCAAGATACAGAACGTTCTATCACTACAAGTATCCTTTATGTTGCCCTTTTATAGTCACATCAACTTTCCTCTCATCCACCCCTTCCCCATCTCCTGGTCCCCTTGTTAACCCCTGGCAACCAGTAACCTGGCCTTCATTTCTATAACTTGTTGTTTCAAGAATGCTATATAGATGGAATAATACTGCGTTTAATCTTTTGTGAATGGATTATTTTAACGGAGCATCTCCTCGGAGATTCATCCAGATTGTTGCATGTATCAATATTTTGTTCCCTTTTGTTGCTAAGTCGTATGTGAGTTTGTTGAACCACTTACCTACTGAAGACATCTGAATTGTTTCCATTTGGGGGCTATTAATAATAAAGTTTCTATAGACCAAAAAAAAAAAAAAAAAGCTGGAAACGTCACCTTTCTCCTCCCCTGCCCGCACTGTTCCCTTCCTTGGCAGGAAAGATTTAAATCTCAAAGGACTTCTGATCATCTCTAGGGTATTTAAATAGCCTAGGATTTCTGTGTAGGTATTTTAATGTCACAGAGGTCAGTGGAGAACAAAGTTGAGGGCAATCAACACCTTTCCCTGGGATCCTTTCTGCCTATCCTAATATGTGGTTTTTTTCTTTGCTTGCTTGCTTTTGTTTTTGGTCTTTGAGGTTAACCCTAAAAGCATGTAGCGTGAGGAGTTGCTGCTCTGTGCTGGTATCAGTCTGGCCTAGATCTCCCTGGGCGGTGTGCTTTCCTAAAGTGGGGCAGAGCCCGCGTGGGCAAGAACTGGTGGGGGAGCTGGGTGAGCCACGATCCTTTCGTCCACTTGCATTTCCCCCTCAGGCTATCAGGCCTCAGAGGCAACCGTGGAAGCTTGCTCCCAGGACTTCCACTAACATGAAGGGCCAGTTCGATGTCTCTAAGCCAACAGACAGCAGATGAAGCTGACTGGGAACTGAGGAATACTGGATATAATTAACAGCATAAGAGACTTTAGGTTTTGGTTTTGGTTTATGGTGTTCTTTCGAAGACTTTAGGACAAACTGTGAATATCCTCTTTTTAAGTAGTTCCTTCATCCTGTGAGTTTCCAGCCGTTTCCCATGTCACCTCTGTTGGGAGGCAGGGTGGAGGAACAGAATATTTGCCAGATGGGAATAGAAGTCATAGCCCTTGGTCTTTCATTTTCTTGGCCTTTGAGCACAGCCAGCTACCTTACCTGGGATTCCTTTTCTTCATCTATAAAATGAATATAGTCACACTCAATTCATCTAGCTCCAAGGTTTTAATGACACCCAACTGAGAAAATGCATGTAAAAATTCATTTTCCGGGCTTCCCTGGTGGCGCAGTGGTTGAGAATCTGCCTGCCAATGCAGGGGACACGGGTTCGAGCCCTGGTCTGGGAAGATCCCACATGCCGTGGAGCGACTAGGCCCGTGAGCCACAATTACTGAGCCTGCGCGTCTGGAGCCTGTGCTCCACAACAAGAGAGGCTGCAATAGTGAGAGGCCCGCGCACCGCGATGAAGAGTGGCCCCCTCTTGCCACAACTAGAGAAAGCACTCGCACAGAAACGAAGACCCAACACAGCCATAAATAAATAAATAAAATTTTTAAAAAAATTTCATTTTCCCCACACAGCAGAGCTCTGTGCAAAGGTGATACATCCTAGGCACTGCTGCTTCAATGTATTGAGATGTAGACCTTCAGAATCTAGTCCTCTTATTTGCTTACTCAGAATGTTGAACTTTAAAGACGCCTCTGTCTTTTTATTTTCATCCACAAAACGAAGCAGGATTTTCCTTTTGAATTCTAGTTTTTTAGAAGAAGATACTTAAATTCTAAGCATTGAATTCCCCACACCTCCGCCAGCGGAACTGCGGCATCTAAGTGTGGCTTAGTTGTTCTGAAGGACGATGACTGAACTAGGCCAAACATTACCTTAAAGCTATTTGGTAGCTCCTCTTTTAATTGGTGTTTTCTGAACCCACTGGCAAAGCTGGCCTGTGAAACGCCCTGTCATCCATTCATTAATGTTTCATGTAAGGACCTGGCTTGAGAATTACTACTGTGTTGTTCCTCCTCTAGTGGAAACAGGAAATGCTCTAGGTAAATCTGTTACCACATATCATCTCAATCTGCAAGGCGTCTCAGGTCTTAAAGGTCTCACCACCTCCTACAGAAATGTTTAGCCTTATGTATGTTCGCAGACGTACTTCTGATGAATCCACAGTTGAAATATGTATTTCGGGAACAACATCCTTTTGATCTGTGCATGGGGTAATTGTCAAAAGTATGATAGAATCTGCTGGTCCTGGGCCATCCTCTTTCCTAAGCAGTGCTTTCTCTTGTCTTTTTCTGTCTTCTTTCTCTTGCTTTCTGTAATGAGGTTTTTGAGGCAAGCAGTAGAAATGAATTCTGGCCATGTTAGGCAAATCAGGAATCCATAGCAAGGATATGAGGCCAGCTCCTGGGATGCACTGAGGGACAGGCTTGGAGCAGGCAGTTGTGGGACTCCGTGGTGGGAATTTCCACTTTTCACCCAGCACTGCTGATGGCATCAGTGATTACAGTGATTCGGCCCTCTGTCACTTGTTCAAGTGACTGCATCCCAGGAGAGGGAGTTTGGATTGGCCAAGCTCCAGCTGTGTGCTCACTCCTTGGCTGTACTGTGGCAATGAAAAAAGATTTGGTAAAAAGCCTTAGGGACCCTCTTTGGCTTCTGTAGTGGCAGGACAGCTATGTGAAGTTAGTGTCTCACTAAGCAGGGTAGAGCCCTGGGGAGGAGAATGGATGCTGGCTGGCCCTGATGCCATAGGTCCACTGGTTTCATTCCCCTTCCTTGTCCATATGTGCTCATGCCCTCCCCTTCTTCCCCTGTCCTGGGTTTACCGGTGTGCCCACTGCACCAAGCATTAGGTTAAATGGGGGTGAGGAGAGGGATGTATTGTCATGAGCAAGACAGATGTGGCCCATGCCGGCTTGGACTCACACATCAGCCTAGGAGACCGGAGATTGGAGCTGGGTGAGCCGCTTAACCTTCGAGCTGCTAGAGGTCAGTGCCGAAAGGAGGCCGAGCCACATCTTGAGTAGAGGCTGGGAGTCTCGCCCCATTTGTTCACCACCAGGGAAAGCTCCATTTTAGAAAAGCAGACCCCAAACCATTGATGAAATTCTTAAGGTACTTGTGTACATTTAACATTAATATTTTCCCCATAGGCAGCTACTCGGCTTTGGTTCCAATAATCTACATGTCCTCTATGAGAAATGCTGATGTCAGACGTGGTATCTTTGGGAAAACAGTTATTAAAGAACTAACAGCTAAAGAACAAAGATAACTGACTTCTCTGAGCCTCTTTCTTTTCTCTTAGGTATCTGGAATCCATTCACCAGCCCATGCTGCCATGTCCAGGGGGAAAGCATTCAGTCATAAAAATCACCTGGGTATTTGTTAAAAATAGACATGCCCAAGGTCTACTTCTGTAGCATCTGATTTGAGTAGAAAGCTATTTCCCAAGCACCTCACCAGGTAATTCTTAAGATCCAGAAAGCTTGGGAAAACTGCCCTAGAGAATGCTTAGACATGATTAGAGAACAATAATAACACCTCTGATTTATATAGGGCACTTTCAAGGAGTTAAGGTTCTCATGGATGCCTCACTTGTTCATAAAATCTTTGTAAATTAGAGGGACAGTGTTCGTGATTCTAATTTTTCTCATTGGGGGAAATCAAGGCATGTGTCACAATAAAGACTTCTGGGTCTCTCCTGTATAACATTGGATGGCACTCTGACCATTTGGATCAGCTCTCTGTTTAATCATGCACACCATTCTCTGGAGCTCCAGTTCTGCCTGTGTAAAATCTCATACGCTTCTTGTTTTTATCCCTGCTGGCACTGCCTGGTTCAGGCATGCATTGCCACTGAGCTAGGCATTCAGTAGCTTCCTAACTTGTCTCCCTTCTTCCAGAATTTTTTTCTACCCTGTTCTCCCCAGCAGCTGATAAGAACGCTTCGAGATCTTGGAACCTGTTTATTCATGGGAAAGCAGTAGTGTATATTCATTTAATGAACAGCTTTAGAGGTAGAAAGACAGGTTTGAATCTTAACTCCACAATTTTATCAGAGTTGTGACATTGGTCATGCTTATTAACCTCTCTAAGCTTCAATTTTTTTTTTTTAATTTTTTTTAAAATTTATTTTTGGCTGCGTTGGGTCTTCGTTGCTGCGTGCGGGCTTTCTCTAGTTGCGTCGAGCGGGGGCTACTCTTCGTTGCGGTGCGCGGCCTTCTCATTGCGGTGGCCTCTCCCGTTGCGGAGCGTGGGCTCTAGGCGCGCGGGCTTCAGTAGTTGTGGTTCTCTAGAGCGCAAGCTCAGTAGTTGTGGCGCACGGGCTTAGTTGCTCCGCGGCATGTGGGATCTTCCCAGACCAGGGCTAGAACCCGTGTCCCCTGCATTGGCAGGCGGACTCCTAACCACTGTGCCACCAGGGAAGCCCCTAAGCTTCAATTTTCTGATTTATAATCTGGAGACAACTACTGTGTATGGTTGTGGGGAAAATTAAGTGATAATGTTTTTGAACCGTGGAGCAGAGTGGTTGACACAAGTAAGTGCTTAATAAATGCTTGCCATTGCATTTATTATTAAATAGTTTAAATAGCACAGGAACTATCTGCTTGATAATTTAAAAGGCCTCATCTTTAGAGCTATTTGGGACAAATTCTTTTATTGCAATTATTTCTTGGGCTCTGTTTAGATCTGCTTTCTTTTTGGATCAATTTTAGTCATCTGTATTTCCTAGAAAATTGTCCATGTCATTGAGATTTTAAAATTACTAGCAGGGGATTATGTGAAATAGTTCTTATAATGACTTTACTCTCCTTGTTTGTGTCTCTATTTGTTTTTTTTTTTTTTTTTTGGCTGTGCTGGGTCTTTATTGATGCGTGCGGGCTTTCTCTAGTTGCGGCGAGTGGGGGCTACTCTTCGTTGCGGTGCGCGGGCTTCTCATTGCGGTGGCTTCTCTTGTTGCGGAGCATGGGCTCTAGGCACGTGGGCTTCGGTAGTTGTGGCACGCAGGCTTGGTAGTTGTGGTTCGTGGGCTCTAGAGCGCAGGCTCAGTAGTTGTGACACACGGGCTTAGTTGCTCTGTGGCATATGGGATCTTCCCGGACCAGGGATCAAACCCGTGTCCCCTGCATTGGCAGGTGGATTCTTAACCACTGTGCCACCAGGGAAGTCCCTGTCTCTATTTCTTTATTATTTCAAATTTCCAGCATCTGTAACTTCTCTCCCCCTTTTGATTAGTTTCGCCAGCACTTTGGTTGAATGCATGGGAGTTTTTTGGTTGCTGTTTGTTTTTTTAGAAAGAAATGGTTCTAGGACTTATAAGTTGTACTCTTTAATTTTCTAGCTAATTAATTTCTTTTTATTTCGCTTTGTTACTTTAAAACTTTTTGGTTTGAACGTTTAGTTAAATTTCACTCTTTCTCATTGGTGGATCACCTTTTCCAGGCTTCCCTCTCCAGCCCTTGGGCAAGCTTCCGGTGGATTCCTCCTCTTCTAGCCTGCCCATGCTTGGCCAGCTGAGCGGCTCCTGGAAGAGCTGTATCAGTCAGGACTCTTGACGAGCAGCACCTGAAAGCCAGCTCGCTCTAGCTCATATAAAAAAAAAAAGGAGCTGAGTGGTTCACATAATTGAAGATCAGTACATGCCTTTAGGCACAGCCTGAGCCGGGACCGCACATGATATTTCTGGAAACCTGTCTCTCTTTGTCTCTTAGGTCATCTGCTTTTCTCTGATTGTTTTGCTTTCTAGCAGCCTCTCCCACATGGTAGGGAAAGATGGGCCTTGCCCCTTCAGGTTTTACACAGTCCTGACAACCCCAGATCTCATAAGATAACTTCTCCTTCCAGTGTTCACCTCAGTCCCTGAAAAAGGATTCTGGTTACTTAGCCTGGGTTCATAGCTACTTTACTGACTGTTACATGTAGAGAAGAATTGATGAAAGACTCTGCTTATGAAAATGAACAGGGTTTTACTTATGTGAAGAATGTAGAAAGGAGTTAGCATAGTTAGAACATGCTATCACGAACATTATCTATGACATTTAATGTAAGCTGCCGGCACCCGGAAATAATAAAATCTGATCAAGAGAGAGGGTAAACCCCAAACTTCCTGAAGTTGTAACTCATTTTCCAGGCCCAGCCTTTTTATTTGGGTGCAGAGCACCTCCCCTGGGCCAGATGTACCTCGTCAATCACAGTGTGGGCGCTGTCCTTCAGCACATGGCACACTCAGGCACCAACACCGTCCCCCGAGCCTGTTCCAGGTACGCTCCTGAATCCGTACTGTGGACTACTAGATCAGGTCAGCTGCCCCGATGTGCGTGGGAGTCATGAAACAAGCCCTTAGATCAGCCTCGAGCCTCATCCTGCACGGATGTCCTGCCCGGCTCTGGATCAATCCCTGCATCTCGGGGAGGGGGACTCTGATGGCTAGCCGAGGTCACACCTCAGCCACCCCACCCCCAGTCTATAACGGGGGCTTCCTAAAGGTACCGAAACGAAACAGATGTCAACTCGTAGTGTTTTTACCACGTTCTAAGGACTTTAATTCTTTTTTTTTTTTTAACATCTTTATTGGAGTATAGTTGCTTTACAATGGTGTGTTAGTTTCTGCAGTATAACAAAGTGAATCAGCTATACATATACATATATCCCCATATCTCCTCCCTCTCGCATCTCCTTCCCACCCTCCCTATCCCACCCCTCTAGATGGTCACAAAGCACCAAGCTGATCTCCCTGTGCTATGCGGCTGCTTCCCACCAGCTATCTGTTTTACATTTGGTAGTGTATATATGTCCATGCCACTCTCTCACTTCGTCCCAGCTTACCCTTCTCCCCACCCCGTGTCCTCAAGTCCATTCTCTACATCTGCATCTTTATTCCTGTCCTGCCCCTAGGTTCTTCAGAACCACTTTTTTTTTAGATTCCATATGTATGTGTTAACATACAGTATTTGTTTTTCTCTTTCTGACTTACTTCACTGTGTATGACAGACTCTAGGTCCATCCACCTCACTACAAATAACTCAGTTTCGTTTCCTTTTATGGCTGAGTAATATTCCATTGTATATATGTGCCACATCTTCTTTATCCAGTCGTCTGTTGATGGACACTTAGGTTGCTTCCGTGTCCTGGCTATTGTAAATAGTGCTGCAATGAACATTGTGGTACATGACTCTTTTTGAATTATGGTTTTCTCAGGGTATATGCCCAGTAGTGGGATCGCTGGGTCGTATTTTTAGTTTTTAAGGAACCTCCATACTGTTCTCCATAGTGGCTGTATCAATTTACGTTCCCACCAACAGTGCAAGAGGGTTCCCTTTTCTCCACATCCTCTCCAGCATTTATTGTTTGTAGATTTTTTGATGATGGCCATTCTGACCGGTGTGAGGTGATACCTCATTGTAGTTTTGATCTGCATTAAGAACTTTAATTCTTAATGTTTTTGTTTTTCTTTTTTTTCAAATATTCTTGTTATAGTTTGGATTGCCTCATTGATACAAGAATTATTCAAGAGAGGATTTGTACGTGTTTAACTTCTTCCTGGTTGGATTTTTAGTTAGGTTTGGATTTGATGTGCAGATCACCTCTGTCCTTGCCAGGCTTCTGGTCAGTACTGTGTACACCGAAGAACGGAGCCAAAAAGGGTTAGTGTTCCAACGTTGAATGGGCTCCCTGGTAATGGCGAGATTTGAGAACAAGGCTTGAATGAATCTAAGGTCGAAATGAGACTTTCTGTTTCCTTCCCCCTTGATTGACAGTAACTAGCCCAGTGAGGGAACAAGTTGATTTGCCTTCAGGGGGACAGGCAGAGAAGGTGGAAAGAGGCCTGCCTGGCAGGGCTTCTGGAAGGCCCCACCTCGTCTATTACCCACATGCAGCGGGAAGCTCAGTGGGAGCTTTCCTGACCTGAGAGCAGATGGTCCCAGAGAGAAGAGAGGGACCCACTCTGGGCTTTTAATGTTAAAAGACAAGCCCCATGGGTTTTGGGCTCTCGCCTGTTGGATTTGACGTGGCTCGTCCTTGGGGTTTGTAGGGGTTTGTGGGACCAGGAAGAGAAAGGCCCCTCTCTGGGTTGAGGTAATGGCATGGTAGTTACAACCGTGACCCGAGCAAACTTTTCTTTGTCGTCTGATGGACTGCTAATGTTTGAGAGTTAGGAGCGCACTGGAAAATAAGGGGCACTCTTCTCTCTTTTGGGTGTAGGTTCCTAAATCTGTCTTGTACGTCACCCCATTCCTCCATAGTCTCCGTTTCTAAAGCTGTCTCCTGGAGCAGCTACCTCTCATTCTCTGTTTGGCATGCCTCCGGTTTTCCATGTGACCGTCCAGCCCTCCTGGCCCTGGGTCCTCCTGCAGCCTCCGGAGTGAGCTTTGCTGCCTCTTGCCTTCTCATTTATGGGCATATCCCTGCACTTTGGAGAGTCGTTTCCGAATTCTGCTACACTCCCAGCAGGGAGAGGGGGTCCAGGTGTGCTTCCTCCTCTGGCCTCCGAGATGCTCTCAGCCCTTCACACATGACTACGATCGGGGTTTTCTGCCAGGCCGTGCTGTGGCACCAACCAGTTGCTTTAACCAGCTCATTCATATGTGCGTGTCTTTGTATGTGTGTGTGTGTGTGTGTATCTATATATTTAAATAAATAATATATTTACGCACACCTACATATAATTTGCAACAGAAACTCCTCCAAGTTTGTGGGTTGTAGATAGCACCATCCCTGGTTTCACCTGGGTGGTACCCATGCTGGAGTGGGTCTCCCACCTGGAAGTCCCTCCTGGGCATTGGACTGCCTGCCTGCCCCACTCCCCAAGGCCTACGCCACCCTATCCCAGAAGTAGTTTCCCCTTCATTTGTTCTCCTGTAGCTCTTATCTTTATCCATGTGATTCATCTGTTTAATCCTATGTTGCCCGTCATGATGTTCTGAATACATATCTATGTAATGAGTAGCTGTATGCATCCTTTTTATTCCTATATGTAAAAATTGTGCTTGTAAAAGGACTTGAGATATTTTGTGGATTAAAGCGTAGTACATATGAGGACAACTTGAAAAAAATTCTTTCTGAAGACAGTGAAGGTAAAGGCATCTCCAGCTCCCAAACTGAGCCACCCTTTGCCAGGTAGCTTTGTTTTTTTGTTGTTGTTGTTGTGGTTGTTTTTTGTAGATTATGGTAAGAACGTTCAACATGAGATCTGCCCTCTGAACAGTGTTTAACGCGTTAATGTGTACGGTATGACATCGTTAACTACAGGCACAGTGTTACACAGCAGAGCTCTCGGATTTAATCGTGTTGCATAACTGAAACTTCGCTTTGAAGGTTTCTAATAGTCAAGGCAAAATGAAATGTGAATTGGATTTCTTAGCTTTGAGCAGCTGTTCTTAGAAAAATATTTTCAGACTCATCCATAGCTCTAAACTCTAAACTGGTGATCCTCTTTAAAGGCTCAGCTGCTGGTGTCATTTCATGGGCTTTCAGGTTTCAGTGATTTAATAATATCCTGGAGTGTGACTTTCGATGCTGAGACTCCTGAGGGACAAGGAGAATTTCATTCTCCTCACCCGGCTTCTTTACCATTCTGCAATTCCTCCAGTTTGTCTTTTCTTTATCCTTATACCTCTTCTCCCTTTCCCCCAAATTTGTTCTAATTTTCAGACCCAGAAGCCAGGCTATTAAATCCATAAATGACCAAGAAGGCATTACTGGCATTCTTTGGAACCCTGCATTTCACAAAACCCCTTTACAGAAAATTTGTCCCCGCCTTCATGAAAAGGACTTGCCCAAATTATAAATATGTACATTATGACAGAACTTAGACTTTTAAGAACTTGAACATTGTTTGCATCTAGATACTGGAGTTGGAAGGGTGCAGTCTTTAAATATTGCTCTAGTTAAAGTAATTGACTAACACTTGTGGGTGAGAGGTAGCAAGATTGTATATAATGAGCCTAGTTATTTAGTAGCATTCTTATGGCTGGCTTAATGGTTTTCTGAACATTTTAAATGAGAAAAGCCAGTGTGCCTGCTTTAGTGTGAGATGGGTTCTGCTGCAGCAGTGGTAACTGTACTTGAGAAGCAAAGCAAGATAGAGAAACCATGGGAGGGTGCAGTTCCACCTTTCCAGGGAAAATGAACTGAGGATCTATGACTGATGGACCCGCCGTGGTCCTCCCAAGAGCCAGGGTATAAGGCCTAGATGCAGCCTCGTACAAACACAAATCAGAAGGATTAGGGAAACGAAGTCTGCAGGGCTCCCTCCTCAGAGGACCCCCAGTGGAAGGGGAAGGGGCCAGCCAAGACCCTCAGTCTGCTGGGGTCTCAGGATGGGAGCCCTAAGTAGCTAGAATGTTCCAGTGAGGCCCTTCTGGGAAATAGCCATCAAATCTAGATGTGAGCATGCGCTGTGCCCATCTTCTCTGTCCCACTCCCGTTACAATGGTCGTTCCTGCTCCTTTAGAGACCAGCCATTCCACTTGGCCTTGTCTCTCACTGGACCACTGCCCGGGCTTCCTAACCGGCTTCCCTGTTTCTGCTTTTACTCCCCTATAGTCTGTTTTCCACCCAGAGCAAGAGTAGTCCTTTGAAAAGGTGAACCAGACTATGTAACTGTCTCCCCGCCCAGTCATAGCTTGTTTGCATTTGGAGTGAAGATTGAAACTTCACATCTGCCCACCAGGGCCCACGTGATCTAGCTCCTGCCTGGGTCTCAGTCTCTCTCACTCATCCCCAGCCTCCCTGACCTCCCTACTCTTCTTCTCACCTGCCAAGCTCCTCCGCCCAGGGCCCGGCACCTGCAGTTGCCTTGGCCTGGAACGCTCTTCCCGTCTTTACAGAGCTGCTCCCTCTTGCCTATCAGATCTCAATTCAGAGCCTCAGAAGAGCCTCCCTGGGCATCCTGCTAGAAGTAAGGACACTCCCATCCCAGTGTTGCCCAGGATTGGTGGTGAATGATGGTTTTCAAATTTCCATGGGGGCTTTATATGTTTGTGAAAGGTAACGAAGGTGTCACAGCAGCATCACATTGCTGTGGCGCCCCCTCCCAGTCCCTGTGCTCACCGTGGGCTGGCAGTAGCGGTTCAGGGGCAGCGCGCGTCGTGGATGCTACTTTGAGTAGCAGCTTCGCCCCACGGCTACCCTGCGTGTGTCCTTAGGACTAACTGTTCTCTGCAACCCTCTGGCTTGTGTTTTGTCTCTCCCCGGTAGAATGTTCGCTCCACGATGGCAGGGATCTTGTCTTGGATTTCTCACCCCTCCACCCACCATGCCAGGATCGGTACTGACGCACGCTAGGTTCATATTAAATCCTTGTCGACACTCCAGCACCCTGATGGGCCTGCCCTGCTGAGCCCAGCCCAAGCGGGAGGGGATCAGAGGAAGCCCAGGCTGCCTGCCTTCTCCCCAGTGGGTCTGCTTTGTCTCCACATCCAGTATCAGGCAAGGAGTCGGCCTCGGTCACTGTTACAGTGACTGGAAGAACATGATTCCGCTTCAGCAGTATCGCTCACTCGCTGTGTGGCGCTGGCCGAGTGCCTTCGGTACCACCTGCCTCCCCTTCCACGTCTGTAAAGGAGGCCTGGCGTTTGCTTCGCCCATGAAATCAGGTGATGCTCTTGCACACGCTTAGCAGTCTCCAGAACGCTGCCCCCGCGTGGCTTCGCAGCTGTGCATTGATTTTGTAACTAAAAAACAAGAGTTAATCTCCTTGTTGACACTTTTTAGTGAGATAGAGTGGGGTCAGCAAACTTTTCCTGTGAAGGGCCACACAGGAAGTATTGTAGATGTGAACCACGTAGGTCACTGCTGGGTTTGCAGCCCGCCCCTCCCCCCCCCCCACCTGCCCAACAGTTAAAAATATAAAAACTATTCTAAGCTTGAGTGCCATAGGAAAGCAGGCCAGGGCGAGGTTTGCCAGTCCCTCGTGATAAGCAGTTGGAGTTGTATTTCTGTGGGACTCAGTCAATTTTATTTTCTGTTTGAATGAAATAAGAAATGTGACCCATAACAGTTTTATTTCTCTTGAATTGATCCTCTTGCAAAGCTGTTATTCATCATTGTACTCATACCTCACACTCTTTCTCACTTGTTTTCAAGTGCATTGTAAACTTCGAGTTTTAGAACAGCTTTCTCTCAGCACAGAATTGTGGTTCTCCAGGGTGGGGTCAGTGGTTTGTGCAGGAGAGACCGTTTAGAGACCGTTTGGAGCTGGGGTCGGCGCTTAGATCTGGATGAACTCTGATAATAACGCATTTTTGCCTGCCATTCCAAATATAGTAAGTTGTTAATTTCCTGAAGTTTTCTCCTATCAAAAGGGTTTAACCTTTGTATAAACATCGGATTAAACCTTCGATTGAATTTAGAGCTGATACATTTATTCTTGTTTCATTTCTAATAGCCAGATGTGAATTATTATGAAGCCAAGTTTTTATAGTATTATTATAGTATTATAAACTTTCTAACTGCTTAGTTATAAATAGGTTACTCTTGGATACAACTGATCTGTTGTAAAAACTGCTCCTTCCCCTGCTTTTGCTGCCAGGGTCTCCTGATGGCCTGCAGGCCATCTCTTGTTCATCTTATAAACCATTATTGTTGATATACTTATTCAATTCACTTTTCAGTTTTGTTTTAAATATTCTTTAGTTTCAACATTTAGCAAAGTTCTCTGGAGTTGACAAAGGTAGTAGGTCTTAGAAAGATTGTCAAAAACAGAATTGATATGGGACTTCCCTGGCAGTGCAGTGGTTAGGAATCCGCCTGCCAACGCAGGGACACGGGTTCGAGCCCTGGTCCGGGAAGATCCCACTTGCCGTGGAGCAACTAAGCCCGTGTGCCACAACTACTGAGCCTGCGCTCTAGAGCCCGCGAGCCACAACTACTGAAGCCCGCGCCTAGAGCTCCTGCTCCACAACAAGAGAAGCCACCACAATGAGAAGCCCGCGCACTGCAACGAAGAGTAACCCCCGCTCGCCGCAACTAGAGAAAGCCCGTGCGCAGCAACGAAGACCCAATGCGACCAAAAAAAAAAGTTGATAAAATAGTACCTAGGAAAAAAAAATAAATAAATAAAAATAGTACCTAGGTATCTCTAACTTGGTTTCTTTAACTCTGATGTTTGGGGCTCACCAGCTGCTAAGAGGCCTGGAGCCTTGCACAGGGTGAGTGTAGTTTCTTGACAGTGTGTGATCTGAGTAGCTGATACTGTGCTTGGTTAGAGCGTAGATTCAGGAGCCGGCTCTGCCACTTTGCAGCTGCGTGATGTTCGGCACCTTTTTGACCACTCTAAGACTCAGTCTCCGCATCCAGAAAGCTGGGCTAAAACAGAACCTTCTCTATAGGATTGTGAGTCCTAAATGAGTTAATACCTGCTTGGTGCATACTTAGTGCCATGGAATTATTAGTTATTGTTATTTATGGAGGGAAAATATGCTTTCACTGATACATTTTTTAAATCTTTTTTTTCCCGGTTTTATTGAGATATAATTGATGTACAGCACCGTGTAAGTTTAAGTGTAGAGCATAATGATTTGACTTACGTGTATCGTGAAATGATTACCAGGACAAGTTTAGTTGACATCCGTCGTCTCCTACAGATATCAAAAGAAAGAAAAACAAATATTTTTTTCCTTGTGATTAGAACTCTTAGGATTTTTCTCTTTTAACAACTTTCATATATATCATATAGCAGTGTTAATTGTAGTCATCATGTTGTGCATTACATCTCTAGTACTTATTTATCGTATAACTGGAAGTTTGTGTCTTTTGACCACCTTCATCCAGTTCTACTTCCTTTATCCCCTGCCTCTGGTAACCACAGATCTGATTTTTCTATGAGTTTGGGGCTTTTGTTTTTGTTTTTGTTTTTTTTTAATTATTTATTTATTTATTTATTTATTTTTGGCTGTGTTGGGTCTTCGTTTCTGTGCGAGGGCTTTCTCTAGTTGGGGCAAGCGGGGGCCACTCTTCATCGCGGTGCGCGGGCCTCTCACTATCGCAGCCTCTCGTTGCGGAGCACAGGCTCCAGACGCGCAGGCTCAGTAATTGTGGCTCACGGGCCTAGTTGCGCCGCGGCATGTGGGATCTTCCCAGACCAGGGCTCGAACCCGTGTCCCCTGCATTGGCAGGCAGATTCTCAACCACTGTGCCACCAGGGAAGCCCCCTTTTGTTTTGTTTTATATTTTAAGAATCCACATATGAGTGAGATCATACAGTATTCGTCTTTCTCCATTCAACTTAACATAATGTCCTCAAGGTCCATCCATATTGTCCCAAATGGCAGAATTTCCTACTTTTTTAATGACTGAATAATATTTGATTGTCTATATATATTCCACACCTTTTCTTTACTCATTCATCCATCAGTGGACACTTAGGTTGTTTCCATGTCGTGACTATTGTAAATAATGCTGCTATGAGCATGGGGGTGCAGATATCTCTTCGACATAGTGTTTTTGTTTCCTTAGGATATATTCCCAGGAGTAAAATTGCTGAATCTTGCTGATACATATTAATGGATAACACTCCCCATGGAAAATTTTATGTCTGACTTGCTTTGTTCATTTAAATTTTCTCTCCAGGCTTTTGTGGAGGCCCAGAACAAGATTACTGTGCCATTTCTTGAGCAGTGTCCTATCAGAGGTTTATACAAAGAGAGAATGACTGAATTGTATGACTATCCCAAGTATAGCTGCCACTTCAAGAAAGGGAAAAGGTATGTGAAGTTGCTTTCATTTAATTTTCTTTTTACTTTTCTGATCTAATACGTTCTTAAATTTTACAGTACAAATTCTGAATAACTTATCAGTTTATAAACTTAATTCATTATAAAATCAATTCATTTCTATGCTGGAATATGAGAATAATATTTTTTGGTCTGTTGACCAATTCTTAAAAGAAGGACTAAGAAATTTAGCAGAGATGTGTCCTAGGACGAAATCTAGATTGTAGGAAATGATTGTTGTCTTGTGGCTAGTAATTGGTGAGATAGCAGGATTCATAGACAGCAATGGAGATTTGTTTGCCTCTGAAATTAATTCTCTTTAGCTTATACTACTTGAAAAGACTTTATTATATGCATTTCTTCCATCCAGGAATGGAAATGGGCCAGGATGCAGCACCCATTAATTCACCTCTCTTGTTCCTTGCCCTCTGACACCCACTTAAAACATAGTCTCTTGTTTGCTTTTTAACTCTCTTTGGAACCACTACCACAAATTTACTTTAGAGTTTGTTAGACTTCACTTTCATAGGGATCAGCAAAGTATGATCTGCATGCCAAGCCCTATCTACCCCCTGTTTTGTAAATAAAGTTTAAATGGCACACAGCCATGCCCATTGTTTGTGTGTTATTCAGGGCTGCTTTTGTACAACAACTGCAGAATTGAGTAGTAGCATCAGAGTCTGTATGGTGCACAAAGCTTAATTAATTTGCAGTCTTGCCCGTTACAGAAAAGGTTTGCCCACCCCCTACCCTAGCACCCTGGCTAGGGATGGGAACCAGCACTTCATTTTAGCAAATCTGCTGTCTTCTCCATGGAAAAGAAAAAGTTACTGCTTTATTTGAATATCCGTTTTCATTTTAGGAAATAAAGCAGGCTTTATTTAGCTAATGTGTAGAATTACAATATATTATTTGAATTCCTAAAGCAATTCAGGGAACAAACTCTAGCTACAGGGAGACGGTGGGACTTTCCTCTCTAGTTCCCATGTCCCTGGCACGGCCTGTTTGCAGTTGTACCTTTGTATGTTGTTTTCCTTTTTCTATTTGTTTGTATGTATTTGGTTTTACTCCACAAATAGAAAACTCCATAGCTGAATAAAGACCATCTCTGTCCCCCAGGTATTTCTATTTTTACAATACAGGTTTGCAGAACCAACGAGTATTATATGTACAGGATTCCTTAGAGGGTGAAGCCAGAGTGTTCCTTGACCCCAACATACTCTCCGATGACGGCACGGTGGCGCTCCGAGGTGAGGGCTACACAGCCAGGCCCACGGGAGTCCCGGGGCCCTCGCTCGCAGCTCTGAAAGACCAGACAGAGTGTGGACCGTATTGTAGAACAGACGCACACGCAGTGTCAGGAAAGCTGATTTATGCACGGTAAATTCAGTACACATGGGTAGTCACATCTCCTTCTGATGGCATGAAGCAGGACTAGAGAATAGTTCACACTGGACCTAAATTAGCTTCTAGGGCTTCTGGGATCTTGAAGTATCATCATCACTTTCTGTAGCTTCTCTGAGACCTGTCTATGTTTGGAAAAAAATTAATTCTCTTCTGTAAGAAATTTAAGTTGTACAAAGAATGTTTTAACTATAAATATAAAACAGGAAAGAATATTTATGAAATCTGCTTCCTTGAGGGGAAAAAGTGATGTTTTCAAATTTAGTTAATTGTTAGCATGTTAGAATAAAAAGTATAAAACACAGTCTTGTAGAAATTAGACAACTTGGTACCTTGTCCCCTGAGGATGCAAGTTTAAAAGCTGAATAAATAAGTTTTGCTGTATGCAAAAATATGTATGCACTTGCCGTATGTCGCCTAAATAACTTCCCCCGAGATAACCTCCTCTACGGGCCATGAGATTACCCCAGGTTTGTACCGTAAGCACCACTTCTAGGGTAAGGAAGTTGTCTACACTCTGGTTCTGTGGTTTAAAAATTGTACACTCTGAGAATCATCTCTGGCTAGTATTCTAGATGTTTTTAGTTAAATTGGCTCAGCATTTCCTCTGTAGCATCTTGTGTTTTGTAGAAAAAGCATAAGTGTAGGTTCAGCCCTACAGAATTGAGCAGTTGGAATGCTGAAGTCCTGTAACTGATTAGGTAGGAATTAAAGAGGCCTGTTCCAGCAGATCTGTGTGAGAAGACCCTTTTATAAAGGCATTCAGTCATTTAGTGCTTCCCTCCTCCTCTCCCCCAATAGGCTGTGTATGTACACGATGATCTTTAATCTCATTAGTATTGAGAGTAATCAGTATTGGAAATAAGATGCCAGCCAGCTTATTGTGAGTATTCTTCCATGAATTTGATCTTGGAAATGAAGACCAGTTGTGAGTGAATTTAATACACTGATTCTGTGCAGTAATATACCCTAAATAGAAGTTTATTTCATTTTAACCAAGGTCTATCTTGCAACTCATCCGGAGGACTTCATTATAACGGGGTCTCACCTCTCACTTTGATAATTCATTCCAGTAACGTTTTTATGTAATGCTTATCATGTATGGACCCTGATGGATGACAAGGTAAATTAGACATGGGACTTGGTCTCAGTCTTCGAGTTTTTTGAAAATGATATTATAGGGAAGTCACAGTATAGGTAGACATTCAGATTCTTTTGATAGTATATGATTTTTTAAACATATATTTCAAGTCAAAGTGTTTTATTTACATTTTCCCTGAAAATTTTTAAATTATATATAATTTATATAGAGTAAAAAGTGAATATTTACTCCTCATCACATTCTTGACTCTTTTCTGCGTTTATATACATTTGAGCCTGGATACTTTATAGGAATTATAAGTGATTATTAAGAAGGTTTTATGAAATTTTAACCTTATTTTTCACTAGTAGAAGTTCCATGTAAAATAGTAGGAAACCCGTGAAAATAGTTGGGTTTCTTAGGATAATTTTTAACCCCCAGTGAAGTTTAACAGACATCATAAGAGGAAATCTCTGGTGTCAGTATCTGGTACCAAACACTACACATTCCTTATAATCATAAAGCTAATAGAAACATATAAATATTTGTCAAGAAACATTCCACAGTGGTTAGAACATTCTGTGATTGCCCCAAAGAATGGGGGACAGTGCGTTAGTCCATCAGTGGTGTTGCTTTCCTTATTTTTTCACAGTCACTTTTGGAATGTGCACTGCATGAGTCTTTATTGCAAACCGGCAGGCTTCATTTACCTGGGCTTTTAGTTGTCGGATGGTGTGGACATTAATCCTGGAGTGCCAGCAATGCTCAGAAAACGAGGTTGTAAAGAGGGATTTCAAGTAGTTTGGAGTCCATTCCAAAAATTATGTAATGGCTCCAGTTTAGTTCTGTTACATTCAGTCATTACTCTAAAAGCAGTTTCCTTACTCCTTTTCCCCCTCCTTCCAAGTATAAATAAAATATGCTGAAAGTCCTAGATGAGCTCTGCTTTTAAATGAACTGCTTATTGAATTATAGAAAAGTTTTAAATGGAAGCATCTTAGTGGTCATATAATCTATTAACTTCATTTTACAGATGAAGAAAATAAGGCCTGGAAAGGTTAAGAAACTTGTCCAAGGTCATAAGGCAAATTCCTGGGAGACCTGGGTGAGCCCCCAGAATTCCTCACAACCAATTGCGTGCTCCTCCTTTTGCCATATTCTGCCTCCATGTGTGACAGAGAGCTTTGCCAGGCAGCACAGTGGGCAGTGGGCAAGGCTGGGAGTTGTGTCCCCATGTTCACCATTTGACAATTTCTCATGTGTCCCTTAGGCTATGCATTCAGTGAAGATGGTGAATATTTTGCCTATGGTCTGAGTGCCAGTGGCTCAGATTGGGTGACGATCAAGTTCATGAAAGTCGATGGTGCCAAAGAGCTTCCGGATGTGCTCGAAAGAGTCAAGTTCAGCTGTATGGCCTGGACCCACGATGGGAAGGGAATGTTCTACAACGCATACCCACAACAGGATGGGAAAAGTGATGGTAGGTTGAGACTTCAGATGAAGCACCTTTTTCATGAAATGAAGCGTGACTTCACATGACTAAAGAAAGAAGCTAAACCCTGCATAGAGGTTGCTTGGTCTAGAATCATGTTTCCTCGAAGGACGTTGTATCTGTTAGCATAGTTGTGTAACAGGTCCTGCCAAAACTTTGTGGTTCAGAATAACGACCATTTATTTTCGCTGTGAGTCTGCAGGTTGGCCAGGCAGTTCTTCTGGGCTTAGCTGAATTCTATCATGTATCTGTGATGACCTGCTGGTCAGGTGACTGATCTTAGTGTGACTTTTTCACATGTCTGGGGCGTCAATTCTGCTCCATGTGGTCTCTCATTCTCTAGCAGGCCAATCCAGGCTTGTTCACATGGCAGCTCAGCAGGATTCCAAGGGGCAGAGCTGAAAGGCATGACTTCTTTGATGCCTGGGCTTTCTATTGGAACATCACTTCACTGCATTCTTTTGGCCAAAGCAAGTCACAGGACCAACTGCTTTTCAAGGGGTTGGGAGAGAGATACAGGGAACTGTGAAAAATTGGGGCCATTTTTATTGCTGTCCATTCTTCACAGACGCAGACGCATTCTTTCTCCCAAGGGGATCATGGAGAAGATGGATTTTTTTTAACAAAACCAACTTATTTAATGATGTTGAGTGATGATAAAATTTTGCAGGAATCACATCTCTTTCTCTGCTCGGAAGTTACAGGTCACCTGTTGGTCACACTCGTCTTGACACTTTTGTCCTTGTTAACTTCCAGGACACACCTTTGTTCTCCGCTTCAATTGCACAAAGATCCTATTGTGTGCAAGTGGTCCCTCTTTCTTTTCCCCTTCACCTGTCACCTGTCACCTTCCCAGGCAGGAAGGGCCCTGTAGCTTGTACCTTGCTGGTACAAGCTGTCGACATCATCTTCTTTATGCTACTCCATATTTCCATGTGGTGTACAGCATTTTCATGTTGTCTTGGTTGATCTTTACAGGTGGGTTACCATTCCCTTTGCTAGAGATTTGGAGCTGGGGTACAGAGTCTCAGTTACTTGTTGCAGGGCCTAGAGCTGGCAGGAAGCACGGCTAGTCCAGTGCTTTCTCCTGCACATGCTGTTCCCTTATCATGAATTGCTGTATCTTTGTCATCTTTAGATAGGCTTTCTTTTCTCTTTTCCCCCCAGTTGAATTGGGAATAAGGCTATAATGCTTTTCATCTCTTTCAGCTGCATTTATCAATAGCTTTTGCTGCCTTTGATTAGATTACTGTAGTACCTTTTTCTTAGTTCACCAATGAACTACAAGAGGAGCTAAGAGTAGGCTTTTTATTCAAGGATGTTGGCTAAAGAAAGACCTCTGTGCTCTGTACACTGAATTAGCTGCCTGTATTAAGAGTGCTGCTGAGTTAGAAAATGTTGGCTGTTTCCAAGTTCTAGGAGACCAAAAAAGTATATAACTGGCCGTTTCTTGTTAGAGAACAGTGTTATTAAGTTAACTTGTGAAAAACATGGAAATTATTATTTAGCCTTAATTTCCATTGGCAGAAATAGTAATAATTAGTAATTGTGGTTGATTTAAGAAAGCCAGCATCTTCTCCCAGCTGTAATTTTGCTGTCCTTTTGTTCGGAAGACCTCAACAGCCTTTCAGGTTGTGTGGTGGAAGGACTTATGAATGAGGCTAAGCAATGCTGGCTATGTGCTTGTTACCAGTGTTCCTGGAAAACCCATGGAAAATCACCAAGTAAAGCTTTTTTTTAAAATGTTATGGTATTATCTTCCTTTTTTTCTTCATTGAAGAAAATCAGCCTCCAAAATCAGCAAATATATGTGATTATTTCCAGGGTGATACCCAACTGATACTTAACTCTCTCTTTTTTTTTTAATAGATTTAATCTTTTAGAGCAGTTTCAGGTTCACAGCAAAACTGAGCATAAGGTACCAAGATTTCCCATACACCCTCTGCCCCTCACACATGCATAGCGTCCCCCATTATCAGCACCCCCACCAGAGGGTACGGTAGATGAGCCTGCACGGACACATCATAATCACCCCAAATCCACAGTTTACATTAGAGTTCACTCATGGTGTTGTACATTCCGTAGGTTTGGGCAAACATATAATAATATATATCTACCATTGTAGTATCATAGAGTGTTTTCACTGCCTTAATAATCCTGTGTTCCACCTATACATCCTTCCCTCCCCTGCCAGCCCCTGGCAACCACTGATCTTTTTTACTATCTCTATAGCTTTGCCTTTTCCAGAATGTCATGTAGTTGGAATCATACAGTATATAGCCTTTCAGATTGGCTTCTTTCACTTAGTAATGTGCATTTAAGTTTTTTCCATGTGTTTCTATGGCTTGCTAAAAACACTAAAAAACATTATTTTAGCATTAAATAATATCCCATTGTCTAGATGTACTATAGTTTGTTTATCCATTCACCTCTGAAGGACATCTTGGTGGCTTCCAAGTTTTGGCAATTATGAATAAAGCTGCCGTTAACATCCGTGTACAGCTTTTTGTGTGGATGTCAGTTTTCAACTCATTTGGGTAAATACCAAGGAGCACAGTTCCTGTATCATAACAGTATGTTTAGTTTTGTAAGAAACTGCCAAACTGTCTTCCCAAGTGGCTGTACCATTTGCATTCCCACCAGCAATGAATGAGAGTTCCTGTTGTTCCACATCTTGGCCAGCATTTGGTGTTTTGAGTGTTCTGGGTTTTGGCCATTCTAAGAGGTGTGTAGTGGTATCTCATTGTTTTAATTTGCAGTTCCTTGATGACATATGCTGAGGAGCATCTTTTCACATGCTTATTTTCCATTCGTATTTCTTCTTTGGTGAGGTTAAGATCTGTTAAGATCTCTGGCCCATTTTTTTAATTGGGTTCTTCATTTTCTTATTGTTGAGTTTTAAAAGTTCTTTGTATATTTTGGATAACAGTCCTTTATCAAATATTTGCTTGTCTTTTCATTCTCTTGACAGTGTCTTTTCGTGGAACAGAAGGTTTTAATTTTAATGAAGTTTGGCTTATCAGTTATTTCTTTCATGGATTATGCTTTCGGTGTTGTACCTAAAAAGTCATCGCCAAATCCAAGGTCATCTAGATTTTCTCCTGTGTTATCTTCTGGGAGTTTTATAATTGCATTTACATTTTTAGGTCTGTGATCCATTTTGGGTTAATTTTTGTGAAGTGTATAAGGTCTGTGTCTTGATTCATTTTTTGCATGGGGTTGCCCAGTTGTTCCAGAACCATTTGTTGAAAAGACTGTCTTTTCTACATCGTATTGCCTTTGTTCCTTTATCAAAGATCAGTTGACTGTATTTATGTGGGTCTGTTTCTGGGCTCTCTACTCTGTTCCCTTGATCTATTTGTCTATTTTGCTAATACCACACTGTCTTGATTATTTATAATAAATGTTGAAGTCAGGTAGTGTCAGTTCTCCACCTTTGTTTTCTTCCTTCAGTATTGTGTTGGCTCTTCTGGGTTTTTTGCCTCTCCACATAAACTTTAGGATCAGTTTGTCCATATCCACAAAATAACTTGCTGGGATTTTGATTGGGATTGCATTGCATCTGTAGATTAAGTTGAAAAGAACGGTCATCCTGACAATATTGAGTATTTCTGTCCATAATATATTGAGTATGTCTTTCCATTTATTTAGTTATTCTTTGATTTCTTTCATCAGTTTCATTAGTTCTCCTATAGACCTTATACATATTTTATTAGATTTATACCTAAGTATTTCATTTTGGGGGCTGCTAATGTAAATGGTACTGTGTTTTTAATTTCAAATTCCACTTGTTCATTGTTAGTATATAGGAAAGTGATTAACTTCTATATATTAACCTTGTATCCTACAGTCCCGCAACCAGATACTTAGCTTTTTAAATATTTCTAGCATTGTACAGTATGGGAGGAATAGATTTTCTTAAAATTGTCAGCTGCATTTCAGTGTACGTTTTTAATTCCTTTAGGCACAGAAACATCCACCAATCTCCACCAAAAGCTCTGCTACCATGTCTTGGGGACTGATCAGTCAGAAGATATTTTGTGTGCTGAGTTTCCTGATGAGCCTAAGTGGATGGGTGGAGCTGAGGTATTGTTCTACCCTGAGATTTTACCCACAAACACCATCTCTCTTGGATTGTGTATATAAATATTCTTCTTATGTGGTGATCTTTACAGATGGTGGAAGTCCTTTGAGTGAATATTCTTTTGTTAAAAATATTAGTACTCAAATGGACTCTTAATAATGAAGGTGGTAAATCTTTTAACTGTAATCTCAACATAAAAATCTTAATACTAAAAGTAATACATGCTTATGGTAAAACTGTAAAAGTACAAAATAACATAAAGTAAAACATGAACATTTCAAAACTTGGAATCCTAATTCTCAGAGGTGAGGAGAGTTTCCTTCCAAAGCTTTTCTTTGTATACACAGGTGAGAATGTGGGGGGAGAGAGAGTGTGTGTTTTTCTTTTTTACACAAGTGTGCTCTTCATGCCTCTTGTTCTCTTGTTTTTACATTAAAATATGTATCCTTTGGATATTTATGCGTCTCATAGGTGGTTCATACGTTCCTTAGGGGTGTTGATAATAACCAACCTCTGTTGAAGTGATACGTCTTTGTAGTTGCGGTCCCAGATTTTATTCTGTATCTTGCGAATCACCTGTGAAAAAACTTAGAGGTCCTTAGAGTAAGAATTGGACTCTTGTTAGCTCATTTCTGGGTACTAAGAAATATATATATATATATATATATATATATATATATATATATTTTTTTTTTTTTTTAAGAAAGAAAAGCATTCTGAATGTTTTCATATAGGTGGGCTATCATCCCATTTTTAGTGGGAATGAGGAATCCACTAGGAACTTTTTAGCCCATTGAGCCTCTTACCCCTTCTCGGGGTTACAATTAGAACTTTGGTAAGAAAGGGGTATTTTAGATTTGAACTTCTGTGCATGGGTCTGATTCATTGGGGGATAGAATATGAATCCACGGTTTTTTAGTCCACGTGCGTTACTATACCTTATTCCAAATTGTCCTTTTATTTATTTTGATCCTCTAGAACCGTAGTTGGCAGCCTACTGCCCTCAGCCGAAATCTGGCCAGCTGCCTGCTTTTGTAGATTGGGTTTTGCTGGAGCACAGTCACGCCCATTTGTTTACTTGTCTGTGGCTGCTTTCAAGCTGCCACAGCAGACTTAACTAGTTGCCACAGAAGGAGGCCCTGAAAGCTGAAAATATTTACTTTCTGGCCCTTAATAGAAAAGGTTTGCCAGACTTTAATGCAGTATGTTAAAAGTGAATTTATAAGACTTGCATATTATTGCCTGAAACTGTGCCCTTTTTTCATACTTCTTCTTCCCCACCCTACAAGCGTTTCTTGTGTAGTTACTGTTGTCATTTTTCCCACATTTGTTTTTCATGGCTTTTCTGACTTTATTTGTCGATTGTTTCCACTAAGTTTTCTTCTTAGTCCAACTTCTCATACCTAAGGCTTCTGCATTCCGCAGATAGTAGGTATTTATTTATAAAATAATACACATTTTTATGTGTATCTGAGTGAAGCAGTTAGGGGAGGTAAATATGCTACCAAAAAAAATTTGTAATGTTAGGTCATGTGTTTCTTTTCACCTTTTTGGGGGGAAAGATGTTGATGGGGAAACATTACAGCAGACCTGTTTTAATCAAGGTAAAATTATATGGTTGATAAAATGAAATACAACTGAAAATAAGTGCCAGAATAACTGATCTATTTTAGCATATTAGTCTAAAAGAAAACAAGCTTCACAGTAGAATACACATGTAACTAGTTGCTCAGATATCTTTATTAGCATTTGGTTGAAACAGCTAGTTTTTTTTTTTTTTTTTTTACTTCTTAAAATCATGGTAAAATATAGCTAACATAAAACTTATCAGTTTAATCGTCAACATAAAGTTTATGAGTTTAATCATTTATAGAGTTCAGTGGCATTAAGTACATTCACATTATTGTGCAAGCATCACCCCCATCTGTCTCCAGAACTTTTTTCATCTTGAGAAACTGAAGCCCTGAACCCATGAAGTGATAGCTCTGCATCCCCTCTTCCACGCAGTCCCTGGTAACCACATTCTACTTTGTGTCTCTATGTATCTGACTGTTCTAGGTACCTCATGTAAATGTCATTGTATAGTATTTGTCCTTTTGTGACTATTTCACTTAGCATAACATCTTCAAGGTTTATTTCCGTGTTGTACCATGTGTCAGAATTCCCTTCCTTTTAAAAATTGAATAATATTCCATTGTGTGCATATACATTTTGTTTATCCAGTCATCCGTCAATGGACACTTGGGGTGTTTCCACAGCATTATTGTGAATAATGCTGCTGTGAGCCGCCAGTTTTTTAAAATACAGTGGAAACATAGCTTGTATGCATTTAAAATATATGTATATTCAATTCTGCTACTAGGCAACTGAAAAGAAAAGCAAATTTAAATAGTTTGGGTGATCCTTTTACCATTCACTCAGTAGATATTCACTCTTCGTAACTTGTCTAATATAATCTTTACCATAACCGTGGGAGGGCGGTGATCATTCCATTGCATGGACAAAGTGAAATACCTGCGAGGGTGATTAACTTGCAGGTCCATGGCTGGAACTGCCTGCTGGGTATGCTACACCCACAGCCTGTATCTTCTTAACCTCTAGCACTCTGCCTCCCTTGTCAAAAGGTAAGAAGTTGTGCGAAAACAGCAGGAATGACCATTTAAAGAATGACAGTAAATGAAGAGATGCATCTGTATTGCACAGAAGCAATAAATGAAGTTGTTAAAAAAAAAAAAAACAAAAAACGAATGGGATGTGTACAGTGAGTCCTAAGAAACTTTATACTAGATCAGGGCCCTGATGAGCAAATGATGCAGAGGAAGTCTGTAAGCAAACCAGTAGGCTTAGTAGACACAAACTGGGTATAGATTTCATTAAGCTGTATTCCAGCTGCTTGGGGGGTCTTGTTAGATGTCACCCTTCCAGTGGCCAGGGTTAGTTGGGCAGGGTCTGTTGAGAGGAACTTCTTGCTATGTGGAAGAGCAACTTTGTCACTTAAACATGGGTGCTATAGTTCTGAGCCTTCAGAAGCCTCAGGTATGCCCTGAAATTGATTCAGTTCCAGGTCAGAAAAATCTAGGTCGTGCAAAAAGTCGTGATGTACAAGTTTCTTGTACCTGTCAAGGAAGTGTGATAAAGCCCATGGGAGTCCAAGAAGCTGGTGTGCTGTCGGCTGGCTGGACCAGAAGCGCCCACGCCTGGTGTACGAATGAGTGCTCAGGGCATTCACTGGAAATGAAGCAGACGGTTTCCTAACAGGCTTTATTTAGTGACCCACACCTTAGAGAAAAACAATAGTCCTGATCATAACCGCATACCAAATGCATGTGCTGCGGTTGTTGCTTTTAGGATCGTCATTTTGAATCTGGTATTTCGTGAATACACTCACTTAACAGTGTCTCTGAATGGAGGGCCAGCACTATCATGATGGGGGTGTACTGGAGCAGGAATCAGGAGATGTTAATTCTAGTCCTGTCTGTGTGGCCTTGGGCAAGTCACGTCATCTCTCCAAGTCTGTTCACCTAAGTTTCCTTTAGAGCCTTTTTCAGTCTGTGGATGGAGGATTTATCACAGCATCTCATAGACCCTGGAGGGTTGGGCTTTGTGGGTGTGGCTGAGTGAGTGGATGTCTCTGAATTTCTTGGGTGCGCTGCCCTCCTCCTCCCTTTTGGCTGCCGCAGTCCAGGTTCACTGAGGACTTCCCTTTATATCCTAGATGCTATCTCCTCGTGACTCATCTCCTTCCTTCACAGATACCTCCTCTGCCTTCCTACATGGACAGGTCCTTCTTGCCTTGAGCTGCCTGTCAAGTTACTATCATGAAGCAGCTTTAGTTTTCCCACTGTGGCCTAGGACATCTCTCCCCTGGACAGCATCTTCCACCCGGCAGAACCCATAGCCTTCTGGACACTTTAGAGTATTTGAACTGTTACTAAAGGTCCATTGCAGCTCAAAACAAAATATCAACTCTCCAATTTACTTGCTTCTTCCCTCTCCCCAGCTCAGGTTTTGTGAGCACGTGGGGGACTAGCAGGTGGGGTAGGTAATATTTGTTCCCTAGACTTGGACATGAGTAGTCATAGTGGCTTTGTTCATGATAGCCCCAAACTGGACACACCCCAAGTATCCATTAACAGGTGCATGAGTGAATGAACTGTGGTACATCCCTATGATGGAATACTGGTCAGCAGTAAAAAGGAATGAACTATTTTTTTTTTTAATTTTATTTTATTGAAGTATAGTTGATTTACAATGTTGTGTTAGTTTCTGGTGTACAGCAAAAATGATTCGGTTATACATATATATATAAAAGTTTGCATATGCTAATCCCAAACTCCCAATCCATCCCTCCCCTCCCCTCCCTTCCCCTTGGCAGCCACAAGTCTGTTCTCTAGGTCCATGATCTGTTTCTGTTTTGTAGAAAATTTCATTTGTGTCATGTTTTAGATTCCACATATAAGTGATATCATATGGTATTTGTCTTTCTCTTTTTGACTTCACTTAGTATGATAATCACTAGGTCCATCCATGTAGCTGCAAATGGCATTATTTCATTCTTTGTTATGGTTGAGTAATATTCCATTGTATATATACACCACACCACATCTTTTTTTTTTTTTTTCACAGAAGTGTGCTGCATGATCTTCTGTTTTTTTTTTTTTCACACACACACACTGTATTTTATTTTTACAAGAGATAAATAGACTGACGCCAAGCTTTGTAAATGGATGACCACAACAAAAGCAACAATGATTGCAATTACCAAACACGAAACACACTCATGCTATGTCATAATAATGACATTCAGTCCATTAATCCTCCACTGTAACAGCTCCTTTACTTTGCAGTGAAAATTGATTTGTATATTCTTTGCCTGTGAGTCCTTGTAGAATTTTTTTTTTAATTCAAACAGAAAGTCACAAAAATTATAATCATCCTCAGTTCACTCAGTCCCATGTAATTAATTTTTTTTTCATCTTGATCTTTTGTTAGCACTTTTATGAGTTCATCAGTTTTTCATTAGAGTTCTGGAAATGCTTATACATTCAGTTCAGCAGTACAGTCAGTTACCAGAAACCTGTACTTGTCAGAGTCTTTTCCATGAATTCCTTGAAGATGAAACCCTTTTATATGAACATATTTGCAAAAGCATCACAGTACACCCAGAACTGTCTGTAAATGACAAAAGACTTAAAAATGACCACGGTTAAAGATTTGATGAAAGTTCATAATAATGCAATTGACAAGGAAATTTAGTTATTTCTGCACCATATCTTCTTTATCCATTCATCTCTCAGACATTTAGGTTGCTTCCATGTCATGGCTATTGTAAATAGTGCTGCTGTGAACATTGGGGTGCATGTATCTTTTCAAATTATAGTTTTGTCTGACTATATGGCCAGGAGTGTGATTGCTGGATCATAAGGCAATTCTGTTTTTTAGTTTTTTTGAGGAACTTCCATACTGTTTTCCATAGTGGCTGCACCACTATGGGAATGAACTAGTGATACACTCAACAGGAGGGATGAATCTCAGAGTAATTATGCTCCGTGAAAGAAGCTAGAAAAGAAAGAGTACACAGTATTTGATTCCATTTATGTAACACTCTAGAAAATGCAAAGTAGTCTATAATGGCACAAAGCAGATCAGTGGTTGCTTGGGAATTGGGGGATGGGAACAGGAAGGAGGGAATATAAAGGGGCAGGAGGCAACTGGCGGATGGTCAGACTGAAAGGTTGGAATTTAAGTTTTACGGGGGGCGGGGGAGGGGGGCAGGGGAGTGGCCATTCTGAGCAGTGACAGGATTGCCTGCTACCTCCCCTCAGCCATTCATCGTGTTTTAGTTTCTACGGTGGCCGTGCAGGGGGAGGAGTTGGAGAAGGGGAACAGGATTTTTGCTCATCCGGAGCTGTTTGTCCATGTCTCCTGGCAGCTTGTGGTCATGAGGGGTGTCTAGGTACCAGCTCTTTGTGATCCTTTTGTAGTGAGATCCCCTCGACTCTGGGAACCTCTGTACTTTGTCGTTCCCTCGTGTGGACAGTAGACTCTCTGGCTGACCTTTCGCATCGTCCTCCCTTCCCCTCAAAGCTTCTGCTGCCAGCAGGATTCCCTTGAGGTTCATGCCTCTCTGGCACCCCCTTTTCCATCCTTTTTCAGCAGGCTCCTTTCCAGATGACTGGAGTCCAGCTACCTTCCTGGTGCCTCTTGTTCCAGGGGAAGCCACGTCCGTGGGTCGCTCCATCCTGGACGTGCAGGCAGTGTTCACCACTGCCCTCCTCACCTGCCAGCCCAGGGCCTCCTGCCTTGGTCCCTCCTGCACCCCCAGCTGCTGTGCCCCTGGGGGTAACATGAAACACATACCTGGCATTGGGCTTGGAGGGGCAGTGATGTCAGTTATTATGTAAGATAGACTGTGCGCTTTCAGATGGAGGGCAGGATTGTGGGAGCATGGAAATAATCATGTTTTAGAAGGTTCTTTTGGACAAAAAAAGTCTATTTTAAAGTGACTTGTAGAGCATTTGGAGGAAAAAAACCCCACAAAGCAAGCATTTTGAGGCACTTTTCCCAGCAGAGGGTGCTCTAGAGTGTAGATTCTGAAAATATATCAAGTCCCTTTAGAAAGGATTAAGAAGAAAATGCCCAGCCTCTTTGTGATTATCTAGCTGAATCCTATGCTGAGAACCTAATTTTATTGTACAGAGGTAATCTTGATCTTAATATTTATCACATATCCCCATAAACCATCTTTATATGTTCACTGTGATCCCTAGTAATTAAAATATACATATACAGCTGACCCTTGAACAGTGCAGGGGTTAGGGGTGCTTATAACTTATCGTCCCTTTATATATGCGGTTCCTCCGTATCCACTATTCCACATCCACAGATTCAACCAACTCTGAACCCGTAGCATTTCCTACTGAAAAAAAATCTGTGTGTAAGCGGACCCAAGTTGTTCAAGGGTCAACTGTGTTTGTGTACACATTTATGTATATTACATATATATGAACTTGTACACATTTATGTGTGTTAAATATATATGAACATTACCTAATGCTTGACTCATGGTGGGCACTCAGAATGTTAATTTCTGTACTCCCCCTTCCCCCGCTGAGGCTCACGCACACAAAGACCCTGTAGACGCTGGTGCACCCAGCGTTGCCTTACAGAGCATACGTACTAAAGTCAGATGTTCCTCAGGAAACTCTGCCTCACCTGCCCCTTTCTTGTTGGATGGTTTCCGCTTGAGCAGTGTTGCTCGGCAGCCCTCTTCCTGGTCGGCACAGTTCATGCATTTACTCCCCAAATACCTAGAAGCCCTTATTACCTGGGGTCCACCACTGTGCCGGGGCCAGGTGGTACTCAGGAGCAGAGATGGGCAGGCTCTGGCCCTGATGGAAGATGTTTTGGCTGTAGTAAACTATTCTATATAAACATTTTTAAGTAATACATAGAGGCTTGGGGGCCCATGACAGAATTCCCACCACGTTCAGTTTGTGTTTCATTCTAAAGACACCGTTGTCCTCTTGACCTTAACTTCGGTACTTGAACCTGAGGCTGCCAGCGTGTGTTCTGATCGGTGACCCTTCACCGTGCTGTCCCAGGGAGTCCTGCGCTTTCACTGGCTCCTGGAGACTGATTCCTTCTGTTCATCACAGGAGTGGCAGTCCTTGTATCAGTCCCAGGGGGACTCGTCCCTGGACTGTGTGTGTCCGAGGCTCACGGCCCACGTCCTCTCTTTCGCCAGCACTGCATGAAGTGATAATCTCCATCAGGCTGATGGGCACGCAGGGACATCTCAGAGCATGGTGGGGAAGGCAGAAAGTCAGGAAGCCAAACTAGAGACCTGGATGTGAGCAAGGCTGCAGGAAGCGCTGCTCTGAATTCATAAAACAGCTCCTGATAGGAGAGAGTTGGTTTTGTGGTACAAGCTGGATTTGCTGGTCAGTCACTTTTCTCAGCTACCCCCCTTACTGCTCAGTGGGGGGAAAAAAGAAAACAAACAGTCGATTCTGAAATAACCGAGCTTATGTGCCAGAGAAACAATCAGGTAGACGAGAAACAAGAGTGGCTATAGCATGTCGAGACCTCCGTTACTAATTTTACTTTGAATGGGTTTTCTTTCCCTAGCATTTTCTGGTATATCTGTTTCTGGCATACCAAGCAACACATCATAGAGTACTGGGGTTGATTTCCTTTCTCCCGCGTTGCCGTAGTAGCACCCAGTATTGGGAAAGCTGATTTAAGGACTACCTATTAGAAATGTTTATGCCAGTGCACGTCATATTGCTTAGACTATCCCGTGCTTCTGCTACTGACACTGTCTCCTGTTTTTATTACAAATCCCTAATGAGTCCCATACATGAAAAGCCATCACTGTAGGTGATTAGTTTGACATTTAAAAGTTTTCCTAGATTATGTTTTGGAAACATACTTAGTAAAGAGATGTTGTCATGATTCACAACTGTTATGAAAGGAATCCACAAGAGTCTGTGAGATAAAACTGATAAGAGTTTCCTGCTCTGAGAGAAACATGATTAACTCTCAAAGCTATTAAAATCCATTTTCATGCCTTTTGTTAATTTCCCAGGCAATTTTAAGTCTCACTGCTTTTTAGTGCACTTTTTTTATACACACAATGAATTATTTTGTCATAATATATAAAAGAAAGTAGTTTCCTCGATTTGAAGAAGTGCATGTACTTTCAAATTATGAAAAGACTTTATCCACCCTCTTGTTGGATTCTAAGTGGAAAAAATTATATATATTAAAGAAATTTCATGTTCGTGAAGCTTTGGTTATTAACACAAGACCATGTAACCATGGAGTCTAGTAGCTCTAGTATAAAACAGCTTATGAGCTTTTCTTTGAAAAGGATAATACGTTTGATGAAAGTCCACGTATTCTATGTATATGTAAATATTAGTTATGGGTCGCAACGTTTTGAAAGACAACTTTGTAGATAGTTAAATGGTTGCGAATTTAAAACATTAATAAAGTGATCTTCTGTTAATTTTCTCTTAATATGAAATGCATGAAGAAAAGCTAGCTTATTCAGGTCAGCTGAAAAGCCCAGCTGTTTTTACTATATAGTGTTGAGACTAAAAATAGCCAGATTCATCTACTTTAAAATTTTTATGCTAGTAATAATAAATAAGTTTATTGTTTAAAATAACATACAAGGGACTTCCCTGGTGGCGCAGTGGTTAAGAATCCACCTGCCAATGCAGGGGACATGGGTTCAAGCCCTGGTCCGGGAAGATCCCACATGCCGCGGGGCAACTAAGCCCATGCGCCACAACTACTGAGCCTGCGCTCTAGAGCCCGTGAGCCACAACTACTGAGCCCGTGTGCCACAACTACTGAAGCCCGTGAGCCTAGAGCCTGTGCTCCACAACAAGGGAAGCCACCACAATGAGAAGCCCGCACACCGCAATGAAGAGTAGCCCCTGCTCACTGCAACTAGAGAAAGCCCAAGCGCAGCGACGAAGACCCAAGGCAGCCAAAAGATAATAATCATAATAATAAATAAATAAATAAATTTTAAAATAAATAAAATAACATACAAAGATCCCATTCTCTAGAGAAACTACTATTATCAACATATTTATTATTTATGTTCTATCAACATAGAACATATGTTCTATTTCACACTTATTTCCGTCAATTCATATTTTTTTAAAAAGCCTCCAATGAGCCGATGGTGGAGCCAGTGACCTCTTGTGAACACGGTGCAGCTTGACCCAGACTCTGGTCTGAATGGATCACCGTCACACCTACATGAGGCATTAACAGAAGAAATTTCATAAAAACTTATTGTTTGGGAGTAGATTCCCCAGAGGTTTGCTCTGGTTGCTGCTTATCTCTAAATTTCGTGTCTGATGGTTTCTGGGTTTGTAAGCGTTACATTCCTGAATGTGCTGAGTCATGTGTGTGTTGGAGCAGCACATATGAATCTAACAGAATAAAGTATAAAATATATACACTGTCGAATAGTTTGCATGATGTCCGTCAAAGGTTTCCTTGGTAAATATGACTGTGTCCCACAATACGCACAGGTAAAATTTCTCAGTGAACTCATGTGGCTTCTTTAATGAAAGTATAAAGTCTGATAACCCCATACCTTATGCCCGACCTTTTGATAACTGTAAAGGTGCCCCTTTTTGGGTGCCCCTCTCCAAAACTAGAAACCACCACTTAAAAAGGTTTCCTTCAGTTAGCGTAAAATATGCCAAGATGAGAAACCAGATGACATGATGCCTTGCACGCTGTCACAGGTCAGGTTCCCTGGGGAGCAGCCTCCAGAAGTTCAGTGGGGGTGCTTTCAGAACCTTCTCCCGTGCTGGGGAGTGAAGGCAGAAGGGGGAGAAGTTGAATGAAATCATGACAAGGGCCTCAGCCGGTCCTATAGGGAGCTCTTGAGCTGGGTTAGCCCTTCAGCATTTTCCTAACTAGCGGTGAGGGGCCTGGGCCTTTATACCTTTATGCATTAATCAGTCACTGCATGTGGGATGAACGGAAAAGAATGTGTGACCTTGGGAGGGGTGGCTCTCTTCACCCGGAGGACAAGGCCCCAAGGTGCTCAGCTGAGAGCTGCCTGCTCCCAGCGCCCGGCAGCTGGGGGAGTGAGCGCTTCAGCAGACCCCAGTGTCCGCTACTCGTGCTGATGTCTGTTGGTGAGATGTACACTTGAGAATGACTGTCTGTGTAGCTTGAGTGTGTGTTAGACATAGCTCTCTGAACCAGATACCTATGCCAGCATAGCAGCTATAAGAATGGAAAGAGTCAAGCAATCACTTTTAGAGGAATTCTGCTTCCCTTTTAAAAATCAGTTAGGGACCATCCATTCCCAAGAGCCTTCTCAAATGAATTTTTTAAATTTATGTATTTATTTTGGCTGCACAGGACAGCATGCAAGATCCTAGTCCCCCAACCAGGGATCCAACCCACGCCCCCTGCAGTGGAAGCGCGGAGTCTGGACCTCTGAACCGCCAGGGAAGTCCCCCCAAGAGCCTTCTCAGATCTCACTCTTCCTCCCAGCTCCCTTCCCTGTTAGATGCTCCTCTCTGGCACTCTCGTCAATGCTTTGTATTTCTCACTATTAATGTTTACAATATAACTGTGTGTGTGTGTGTGTGTGTGTGTGTGTCTAAGTGTCTAACTCTCCCACCTAAGCATAAGGTCTTGAATGCCCTGTGCTATTGATCTGTGTGTTCTAGAACCTGGTTCAGCCGCAGCAGATTCTCAGTAAATGTTGGTTGAATAAACAGCCTCAGCTCTGACTCCCCCAGATAGTGGATGGCTGTGTTTGGTGACACATGTTAAATTGTGTCTCTGGTAAAGGAGATGGAAAGTTGGCTGGCGGCAGATTCTCCTGTTAAAACCAGCCACCTTTTGTGACAGTTTTATCTCCAACTTCATCTACCCCAGGAGCAAGGGAGGATGGCTTTTGGCTTTGTTTTTTATCTGCTTATGGATAATGAATAGCTAAGTACCAGCAGATTTCCAAATGTTATGTAGCCTATCTGAGAATACCACATTCTTCGTACATTTGAATTTTTTCTCTTTCCAGATACTTTTATCAATACAGATGTTATTCCTGTCTCCCTTAATTAACATTTTCTAAAGATATTTAATCAGTACTCTAAATGTAATTCAGCAAATGACTTCACACAATTAGGTTGTCAAAGTAACTTGTGTCTAAAGGGAAATACTTTTTAAAAAAATTGTCAGTAGTAAGAATGGTAAAGAGTTTTAACTTTCATCCTGTTGGTATTGTTTGAAATGCAATCAATGGACTTAATATCAGCAAATGTCAATATTTTATTTACAATTGTTCTTAGAATTTTGTTTTTGTTAATTAATATTTATTTACATAAAAGGTAGATTTCATGAAACAAAATCATTTTGACTTAAGGAAAATTTGTTTAATATACACGTAAAGTAAAAGGAAGCTGTGATTTAAGAATTACAAATTTCATAATTGGTCAGTCTAGCATTATTGCAACCCTGTTGTGAAAAGTCAGTGCTTTTGAATGAGATTAATTGCTTCTAGAGAACACGGTTTTTCTAGCCTGTGTCTTATTGTTTAAAGAAAAACAATGTTTTGTGAACTGGAATTTATACTGTTCATGAAGGCCTGAAGGGGCCCTTGGCTCTCCTGGTTTTCTATCTTTCTTTTATCTGGATTTCAGGAAAGTCACTTTCTTCTGTTGAGATTTAAGTCTCCTCGTCATCAACATTATTTCTGTCTTCCCCTCCCAGTGATTCCCAAAATTCGTTTTTTAAATTGTCTTGAAATAGTCTGAATGTGAGGCCGTGGTTGAATGCACTGTTACTGATTAAATTTTAGTGGAAGAAGGTATATTTCTAAACTATATATTTTAGGGCAACAATGACTTATAAATGATTTTGAAATTTGAGACCTTGAGCATTTGAAATTCAGAGTTGTTTGCAGTTTAGCAGATTTGTTTAGTGGCTATGGAATATCTCTGGGTTGTGATGAAGAGAGTTATAGAGAAAAAGACTGACTTAATTGGCATCACAACAGCAATCCCCTTGGGACTTCCTGCCTTAGATTAAATATAAACTGCGGCAACCATTTGGTGCAGGCAGAAATACTGAGAAAAACTCATTAGATGTGCTTGAGACAGCTGTCATCGAAGGTTTGGTGTGGTTCTTGCATTGTTTTACTGCCCTGTCATTCTGTTGGCTGAATCACTGCAACTGAATTAGCCATCATTTATGATTGATGTAGCATGACTCTAAGCACTAAGCTATAAAGAGTCTGTCTTTATTTAAAGGACAAAAGAACAAAAGTATGAAGTATTATTAATGCTTTCCATTACATTTAATAAAGTTATAATTGTGAGGTTGCTAATGATATTCTTAGTAAAGGATGGTTTAAAAATGAGGTGGAACTGAATTTCTAGACACTGGTTTATTAGCTATGTATATGAAAAGCTTAAGGAAAATGTATAAAAGACTAGAAATAAAGTATATAACTCCCAATGCAGTCAATGAAGGGAACAAGTTTATAAAGAAATTTATATTAATACAGTGTAAAGAGAAAAGGAGAAGGGAAAAGCAAGGTGACTAGAATGTTCAAAATTAAGATGTGGAAGTAGTAACAATTAATAAAGACAAAATATGGATTCTTAGAGTGAATTTTTAAACTCCGTCAAGCCAGATGTTCATTTTTAAGAAACCCACTTAAAATGTAATGACAGGTAATTTTCGGAAATACACTGAGGATGAGAATGGAGAAAATAATACATGGAAATCATAAATGTATATGCAGTTTCTCCAAAACCATTTGACAGTCTTTGAAAAGGCTAGAAGGAGCCTGGAAAGAGATGAAGAGACTGCACCTGAGTAGTTCGGTGTCATGTGTAGTTTGTGACCAAAACTCATTAAGCAAAATATGATTCATTTTTTGGAAAGGAGACAACTTCAGAACTCAGAAAAAATGTCACCAAGAAAGAACAGCCAAATTAAATGGGACTTTTCTAGAATCTTTTATAAAACTGTACTTAGTTGGAATCCCACTTCTATTTCACAAGTACAAATTACCTCTGTGCTTTAAAATAATTGTTCTGAGAAAGAGGTGTTTCACATCCGGTGTGCTGCCGAGTTCTTAAACATACTGGATGTTGTAGACACACACAGCCATTGTGATGAATTTACAAATGCAGAGAGCCCGACTGACAGACAGCTGGTTTACCAAAACAAACCTGCTGATAGAAAGTGGATGGGCATTTCTGGAGAGCTGGAATTTAATTCCTCCAAGTCTAAAAACTCCATGCTGCTAGTAAGTAAAACCCTAAAAATAGCCTACTATGTAATAAGACAAAAGAAACTATATCATTGTTACGTTTTTTATTAATCATAAATATTATCTTTTTAATTAGTCTTATATTACATTCTTAATTCTTACATCTCTGTATTTTAAACATACATAATACTATACCCTAAAATTGTAATTATCCAATAAAGAATTAAAAATGAGTTAAACAAATAAAAGCATAATGACAAGTTTTTGCTTCTGGCCATGATGTGTAACTGATACTGGACTAACCCTCCTGCCGTAAACAGCTAGAAAACTATCCAAAGTAGACAAAGCATCTGTTTGCAGATATTGGTCTGCAGGTATCATACGACTGTGACGTGTGAGAGAGATGTCATATGATTGCCCCAGCTTTCTGCCTGGAGGAATTTTCTGAACTCTGGCACAAGAAGGAGGAACCCCCAGAATATTACAGTCTCACTGAACTAAGGCTCCAAAGATTGGAATTCAGGAAGACTGAAGCCACTGGAATTTGCAGGCACAGTGCCCAAAGGGGGAACCACCCACTAAGAGTCCCAGAAATCTCCTTGGCGTCCCCCTGCATCTTAGGCTGACTGTTGAGCGGTGCATGCATAAGATGAGGCTCCATGATTCAAGCTGAGAACAACGACCAGCGACTTGCAAGCTGTTAACTACCAGAGGTTTATCAAGTCTGGGAGACTTTCACATTCTAACCATGAAAGTAGAAAGGCCTTGTGAACACCCAGGGTATTCAGCAGAGACCCCAGAAAGGCCATCCATGCCTTTGCAGGAGGGCTGTAGACCTTCCCCAACAAAGTTTGAAAGTAAACCTTAGATGGATCCAGCTGATCCACCAAATTAACTGCCTCAAAACATTTTAAAGAAAGACCAAAAAAAAAAAAAAAAAAAAATTAAAAAAATTCCTCAATATGTAAAGAAGCAGGAAAATGTGACTTATAACCAGGAGAAAAACTAGTCAATAAAACAGATCTAGAAATTACAGGTAGTAGAATTAGCAGACATAGACTTTTTGAAAGCAATTATAAAAATAATTTTAAAAGGATTTTAGGAAATGTTAATGAATTATAAATGAACAAAGAAATAGGAAACATAAAAATAACCAAATATTCTTCTGGAGGTGAAAAATAAACTATCTGAATCGAAAAATTCTCTGCATGTGTTTAATAGCAGTTTAGATACTATAAAAGAAAATACCTGAATTTGAAGACAGCAAGTTGAAACTAAGCCACAGAAAAAAACTGAAACAAAAATGAACACAGTCTTACTGAACTGTAGAACAATACTAAGTGATCTAACATTATGTATTTGAAGTCCTAGGGTAGGGATGAGGGGACACAAAAATCATACGAGGAAAAAAACAGCCAAAAATGTTACAAATTTGGTAAAATAGACAAACCTGCAGATTCAAGAAGCTCAACAAATCTGAAAGAGGCTACTACAGCAAAGCCCATTATAATCAATTCGTAGAAGACCAAAGATAATAAGAAAAATTTAAAAGCAGCCAGGTAAGAAAACACATTACATTGTACATAGGGAGAAAAACATGAATGACTTCTCATCTGAAACAATTCAAGTCAGAAGACAGTGGAAAGGCACCTTTTTTTTTTTTTTAAGCTTTTATTGGAGTATGGTTGCTTTACAATGTTGTATTAGCCTCCACTGCACAACAAAATGAATCAGCCATACACATACAGATATCCCCTCCCTTTTGGACTTCCCTCCCATTTAGGTAGAGTTCCCTGTGCTATACAGCATGTTCCCATCAGTTGGCAAGACACCTTCTTATGAAGCCTTCCTTGACTGCCATATTTAAAACTGCAGTCCCTCCCCACACATCCTGCCTCCCTTACCCAGACCTGTTCATGTTCTGTACGGCATTTAGCATTTTATAATAGACTACGTTACTCCATATTTATGGGCGTGTCTCCTCCACTAGGGTGTAACTTTTCCCCCTTGATTTATTCACTGATTTATCTTTAGCATCTAGGAAAATGTCTTGCACATAATAGCTGCTTAGCAGCTATTTATTGAATGAATAAATGAAGGAATAGCAGTTGTTGGTAAGTGCATCCGTCAGGGTTCTCCAGAGAAACAGAACCAATGGAATATATGTATATATAATATATATAGAGAGAGAGAAACTTGTTTAAAGGAATTGGCTAACATGATTGTAGGGGCTTGACACTTCCAAAATCTACAGGGTAGGCTGACAGGCTGGAAACCTAGGGAGGAGTTTCAGCTTGAGTCCAAAGGCCATCTGTTGGCAGAATTCCTTCTGGCCAGGGGAGGTTAGTCTTTTTCTATGAAGGCCTTCAACTGATTGGTTGAGATTGACCCACATTATGGAGAGTAGTCAGCTTTACTCAAAGTCCACCAGTTTAAACGTTAACCTCATCCAAAAAAAACACCTTCACAGAAATATCTAGAATAAACCAAATATATAGGTCCTGTGGCCTAGCCAAGATGACACATAGAATTCTTCAGAGTAGGACGTGGAAAACAGGACAGCCGATACGTGAGTGTAAGTCAATACAACCAGTTAGGAAAATAATTTGGCAACATCTAGTAAAGTTGAGTGTGTGCATATCATACCACTGAGCAGTTTTACTTGTAGTTATGTACCCCGGGAAACAGGTATATGAGGCCACGATAAACATGTTCAAGAATTTTTTAAAGTATTGCTTGTAATAAGGACAAAAACCACAAAGGACGAAAATGGAAATAATCTAACTATGTGGTAGGAAAATGGATCAATTAGTTGTGATGTATTCCTAGATTGGAATATTTTACAGCAGTTAAAATAAGTGAAGCAAATATACATGTATCAACATGGATTAATTTTTTAAATTATATTGAATGAAAAAAGTTGCAAACGGATGTATATAGTCTGATACTACATATCAATTTTGACAACTCAAAACCATAATGTATTATTTGTTGCATTCATTTTTTATCAAGATTCTTTTTGCTACCTAAGATTCTCCTGTTTAATATTTTAAAAGAAATCCACTGAAGCACAGGTCTTTTATCTCTGCTGCCTTGTGATATATAGGGGACTAAAGATACGCATTAAAAGTTGTTTAGGGCTTCCCTGGTGGCGCAGTGGTTAAGAGTCTGCCTGCCAATGCAGGATCGTGCCCCAGTCCGGGAAGATCCCACATGCTGCAGAGCGGCTAGGCCCGTGAGCCGCAGCTACTGAGCCTGCGCGTCTGGAGCCTGTGCTCCACAACAAGAGAGGCCGCGATAGTGAGAGGCCCGCGCACCGCGATGAAGAGTGGCCCCCGCTCGCCGCAACTGGAGAAAGCCCTGGCACAGAAACGAAGACCCAACACAGCCATAAATAAATAAATGAATGAATGAATGAATGAATAAATAAGTTGTTTAGTTCAGTAGAAACTTGCTAATGTGACCAGTATGAACCACAAATGAACGTTTGTGCATCTGTGCCCATTTTGCTAATTCTTACTCATTTAGAACAGCTTTTAAAATGTGTAACCTGGGACAAAATTTCAAATTCAGGGACATTATATTCAAAATGACAGATAGCGTGTATTTTTCATTTAAAGAATAGACTTTATTTTCTTTAACTTTTAAAAAATTTAAGGGCTTCCCTGGTGGCGCAGTGGTTGAGAATCTGCCTGCCAATGCAGGGGACACGGGTTTGAGCCCTGGTCTGGGAAGATCCCACATGCCGCGGAGCAACTAGGCCCATGAGCCACAACTACTGAGCCTGCGCGTCTGGAGCCTGTGCTCCGCAACAAGAGAGGCCGCGATAGTGAGAGGCCCGCGCACCGCGATGAAGAGTGGCCCCCGCTTGCCGCAACTAGAGAAAGCCCTCGCACAGAAACGAAGACCCAACACAGCCAAAAATAAATAAATAAATAAATAAATTTACAAAAAAAAAAAAGTCAAAAAAAAAAAAAAATTTAAGTGTAATTGACATAGACTATTGTGTTAGTTCCAGGTGTACAACGTAGCGATCCAACAAATACGTTACAAACGATCACTGTGACAAGTCCAGTAACCATCTGTCACCATACAAAATTATTACAGTATTATTGACTATAAAGAATAGACTTTAAATAAAAGTCACACTGAGTCATGGCATTCAGTTATATATAAATATTTTCAACTTAAATATTTCACTGTGTTTTGTTAAAATAAACTGTGATTAACAGTGAAATAAGTTAAAAAATTGATGTTCACCTTTTCTTCTGATAACTTTCATATCCAATCCAACTGTTTGGGGTAAAGATACTGCATTTGCGGTGAACCTTTATTTTTTAATTAATATTTAACAGTGTTCTCACAAAAAATATATTCTAATCAGCCCCGTGTGCTATTTTTGTTCCCTTCATAGTTATCTGACGACGGTCGCTACGTTTTGTTGTCGATAAGGGAGGGGTGTGATCCCGTAAACCGACTCTGGTATTGTGACCTCCAGCGGGAACCCAGTGGCATCACTGGTAAGCTGTCTTTCAAACACGGATGGTTACTCCAGGAAGCTCCATTAAAAAGCGATTACGTTGGTCTTCTAATTGATTTCCCAAGAAACCTTCTTCCATTTAACCACGTCATCTCAGTTCATATGGTTTTTTCTTTCGATATTATTCCTTAAAATGAAAAGAAATTGAATGAAGGCTCTTTGTTGGCTTTAGCATTTTCTCTGTAGATTGAGGCTAACCATATTTTTTGCATGCTTATGAGTGTGAAAGTTTCCCGTCCACATTGCACATGAAGAGTGTTTGGGGGAAACTGGCCCTTTGGTCTGTAAAGCATTATGACTCTCTAGATGGAATGGTGCAAACTGTCACAGGAAAGAGATAGGACACCAGTGACAATTTATTGGGTTAAAAGATGATCACAGGACAACTGCTCAGTACTGAACACACGTACAATGTCAGCCTGATTTTGCGTGCTGAAACCATATGTATCAAGATAGTAAGCATAGGACCAGCCAGTTACAAGTTCTAGATGCGGCTCATTTTAAATGTTGTTTTCTTCCAACATTTATTATCATACTAGCACCATCATCAAGCATTAAAGCTTTTCAGCTGCACTATTTACTATGCTGAAAATTCTCAGACTCAAACACTCTTATCAGGGATACACTAGCACCCAGACAAGGATACAATTACACCATGTTCTGGTTAATGTAAAATAAATATATTTTAGAGATAGTTGACACAAATTTTCAAAATATACAATATTGAGTACATTTCTAATTGTTGATTAGATTACCTCATTATTAGTATCTAATCTATATTATGATCAGAAAATATATACCTTTTTTTTTATTATTGATAGGACACTGCATCATTTTTAAACTTCTCTGAGCAAGGTCTGTATCCTAACATTCTTAGCTGTTACAGAGTACCATTCACACATACAGCAGGATGAAGTCATCTCTCTTTAATATTAAATGTATATCCATTGAATAAAGCTACATTTTTTTTTTCTGTTTGGAAAAAAAAAAAAAAAGATACACCCATTTTGATCTCAAGAAAATTGCATCCACCGCATCAGTTTCACATTGTCTGACAGGAGCACACCACCGCCCAAGAATCGCTCACTTGAGTTGCAAGTCTAGGTCTGCATAGAGCTGAGCATGGAAGGTCAAATCTGAAAGAAGCCAACAGCAATTACTGTGCTGCCGTCCTGCCCAGTGTTCCTCTGTGGGTCTAGGATGGTGGAAGGGACTTGGCCTTTCTCCAGTTTATTAAAAATTTCAGTTACAGTGTTCTCCCTCCAGAGAGTGCTGCTTTCATTTTGTATTTATTACTTCATTATATCTTTAAATTATTAGGTAGGCTAGTTTTTAAAAGGTACACAAATTGTCTTCTCTGCAGCTGGAGTAAATTAAGCAGTTTCATCCACATATTCATATACTGAACTGCAATTGCTCCATCCACTTTAATAATAGATGGTAATACTTTGAATGAGACTTAGCAAGTGCTGGCGCCTCTGTTTTCTCCCTGACCTCTTGGCCCTTACCTTTTTTTTTTTTTTTTTTCACTATCTCTCCCCCCACCACTTTTTCAGCACTCATGAGGAATTAGAGAAGAGGGTGTGATACCCAGAGATTGGGATTCCAGAAGGAAGGTAGTACAGAGGTACACAGGTGTACTAGAGGTGCATGAGGGAGAAACAGGGAAGCACCTAAGAAGTCCTAGTGGCCGGGGAGGAGTCAAGATGGCGGGATAGGAGGACGCAGAATCCGCCCCTCCTCACAAGTACATCAAGAAACCCACTGGCTAGGATGCATTCAGATTGGAAGGCATTATTTACCACATAAGCCAGGTCCTGGCCTCCCTTCCCAACTTGATCTTTCCTTAACTTATGTGACCATTGTCTTCTCTGTTTCCTAGATGGTTTTGTGTAGCTTAGGTGAAGAGCCCAGCACAGAGTAAGCACTCAGTAAACGTTAGCAATTATTCTTGTCCAAATTGTTCTCTTTTTCTCTCTTTCTTTAAAAATTCTTACAGAGGAACTTTAAGATTATTTTGCCATGATCTGAAAAAAATCCAGCTATGTTTGACTAGGGCTATGTGTAAATCTATAAATTTATTTGGGACTGTATCTCTGAGTTGCATAGGAGCTACATCTTTCTTACTAAAGGTATTTCTAGGTGTTTTATGTTTGTGAAATATTGATGGTTTGTGAATGGATCTTCATGGTTTAACCAGAGAAGCAGAACCAGTAGGATATATATAGTAAGAGATTTATTGCAAGGAATTGGCTTACACGATTATGGGTCTGGCTAGATAAGTCTGAAACCGGTAGGGCAGGCCATCAGGAAGGGCAGGCTGCCGTCCACAAGTTGAATTTCTTCTTATTCATCGAAGCCTCAGCTCTGCGGGAAGGCTCAGGCCTACCTAGATTATCAAGGATAATCTCCTTTAGTTAAAGTCAACTGATTATGGTCTTTAATCATATCTATAAAATACCTTCACAGTAACACCTAGATTAATGTTTGATCGATTAACTCAGGACATCAGCCTAGACAAGTTGAAGTAGCAAAAAGACCATCACAGTGAGCTCGTGGAAAACCACATGGAAGACAATAGAGCAAATAAGTCTTATGATACTAACCTGATGTCATTTTATAAGAAGGTTACTAAACTGACCAATATGTGGAATTCATTGTGTCATTCAGAAAAATACATAATATACTGTTGACAAGAAAGCAGAATTTAAGTAAGATAGGTGAATTTAAGCTGTTGAGTTGCACACAGATGGGTTAGATCAGTTTGGAGATCGTTCCCAGTGATAGCTGCTAAATTCTGGGTGTAACGCTGGGCCTGTAATCTTTTTTAAATTATTGCTTTATTAGTATTAAACTTGTGGGTAACATAAACCTCAGAGGAGCTCTTCTTTTGAACGGTGGTCGTGGGATTCTGAAAGCTCTCAACAGTTGCGATGATTGACCAGTACTAAGAAGATGAACCGGAAATCAGTTTCCATCCTTGTGTTCAAAAGTCAATTGTGTAGGTCAAGATTAGAGAGGTCTTTGGTTTTTTTGTTTTTTTAATTGATTGCTGCTTCGTTATGAGTTAATAATATGATTATAACTGATTAAAAAAACAAGTACTGTGTGTGAGTTTAACTGTTGGAGACACTAAGTATAGTTGGTTTATAACAGGGGAGACATAGCAGATGGATATCATAATCATTAAAATTTTTTAGATAGTTCTTATTAATTACAGTTGAGTATATTGAGACAGTAACCTTAAGACTTTCAAATCAGATGTGAATTTTAATCTCAGCTCTACCTCTAAATAATTGGTGACCTTGGGAAAGTTATCCTTTTCTCTTAATATTTCCACAACTACAAATGAGGCAGTGATACCTACTTCATGAGGAATTGTGAGGAATAATGAAAATGCATAGAAAAGGGCCTAGCAGGGTTCCTGGCATACGGTGGGCTCTCAAGTATACCTTCTTTATCCTTTTGTTTTTTGACTAAAAGGGGAATATTTGGAATTACTACACAATGGTTTTAGGTAGTGGATTAAAATAGATTGAAGATGCCCTAAAAATAATTTATCTTCAGTATCGAAGCTGCTCCAAACACAGATCTTGATTTTGACTTGTTCTCTGTAAAACCTGATTCATAATCAGAAAAGAGGCCTTACATCAAAGAAAACATGAAGAGGTGTGCCTCTCATGGGAGATATGTTTAATTTTGCAGGTTGATAACTGAAAATTCCAGGGGGCATATGCCCAGTTGGTGACTATGACTGCCACCTAGGATCTTTTTCTTGCTGTTTCCATACTGCTTCCCCATTTTTGTTACCCTGTTTAAACTAAGGAGAAGAATAATTAACATTTAAGTTAAATGCTAAATACGCTAGTTAACTGAAATATTAGGTGAGTTAAACCTGAATAGCTGGTGACTGAAAACTAAATCCAGTGTTATAAAATCGTTAATGTTATATTGCTGAAACTGATATCCCTTTTGATAACCTCAGGTCTTTCTGTTATAATTTTAATCATTTTTACCTTAAAGTCAGGGAGATTTATCAGTATTTTACTGTACATTAATTTTTTATTTATTAGGGCACCACTAAATTGCCTGTCTGGAGAGCTAAATAATTTCACTGAAGCTCTTTTATAACATTTCCATCATCTTTGTCTCCCAGGAAACCTTTCTGCCTGTGTGCAGTTTGAAATAAGAAACACAAAAAAGTGGCCAATGGCTACTTAATATCATAGAAAAAGATAAAAGGAAAACAAATGCTGGAGAGGGTGTGGAGAAAAGGGAACCCTCTTGCACTGTTGGTGGGAATGTAAATTGATACAGCCACTATGGAGAACAGTATGGAGGTTCCTTAAAAAACTAAAAATAGAATTACCATGTGACCCAGCAATCCCACTACTGGGCATATACCCAGAGAAAACCATAATTCAAAAAGACACATGCACCCCAATGTTCATTGCAGCACTATTTACAATAGCCAGGTCATGGAAGCAACCTAAAGGTCCATCGACAGACGAATGGTTAAAGATGTGGTACATATATACAATGGAATATTACTCAGCCATAAAAAGGAACGAAATTGGGTCATTTGTAGAGACGTGGATGGATCTAGAGACTGTCATACAGAGTGAAGTAATTCAGAAAGAGAAAAACAAATATCGTATATTAACACATATGTGGAACCTAGAAAAATGGTACAGATGAACCAGTCTGCAGGGCAGAAATAGAGACACAGATGTAGAGAACAAACATAAGGACACCAAGGGGGGAAAGTGGCTGGGGGGTGGGGGTGGGGGTGGTGGGATGAACTGGGAGATTGGGACTGACATATATACACTAATATTTATAAAATAGATAACTAATAAGAACCTGCTGTATAAAAAATAATTAAAATAAAATTCAAAAATTCAAAGAAAAAAAAATACAGAATGGAAAAAAATCTTAGAATGTTGAGAATTAAAAGTATTCTCTCTGATTATGATTTACATTCGTCATGTCAATTTGATTTTCTGTTCAAGGACTAACTGACCTTCTTACTACGTGCTGCTCTGTAAGCTTAATCTCTCTCCTGTTACCCTTTGCCTCTCTTCGGAGAACCTCATTTCTGCCATTTACATTTGCAGTATTTTTACTTAGTAGTAACACGAACACATTTCTTGCAAACAATGGGCCGTAGCCTTTCCGCAGGAACTGCAGTTCCTGTAGCTGCTCCTGTCCTTACCTGTCTGAACAGGTAACTCCCCTGACTCACTTCACTCGCCACTGTATGGAAATGGCACTAGGCCCATCATCTGGGCATTAGAAGTCTTCATAATTTTCCACGTGTTCAGAACGGCTAAGCAGGCCCCCTCCAAAGAATATCGCACCCTCTTTTGCGCTGGCGGCCAGAGACGTGTTCCAAGTCACTATCAGCTTTCTCTGGGAGAAGAGGGACTTCTGCCCTAGAAGTTACCATGCTTCCTCATGCTTTTGGTTGATACTTTTCCCTCTGTAGTTGGCCCTTCTTCCCCTTTCCCCTATTCTGATTTCTTTTTCTCTCCATATAAAAACACTGTGTGTGAGTATTTTTTGAGCTGCCTGAGATCGGGGATCTTGACTGTCTTGCTCTTCTTGGAGTCCCCAGCACCTAGAACAGTGCCTGATGACAACAAAGATTCTCTCCTTGACCAGACTTTAGTCAGGCTCCTCTGAGCCTCTTCTCAATTAGGTCTCAGCCTTAGTTCCTTGCCCCCCACCCTCCCCGCTTGGCCTGCATATCCCAGTCGTTGTGAGAATCCTGCTAAGTCTGTTTAAAGACAGTCCCTTACCCCTGATATCTGATCAGATTCCTCATTCCCCTGTCCATTCCCCGCGTGCTTGACCTGCCTTCAACAGGAATCCCCCTACCCTGATATCTTCTCTTAGTAACTTTTGATCACCAGTCCCCTCGCTCTGCACATTGGCTGTAAATCTCCAGCTGTCTTTTCTGTATTTGAGTTCAGCCTGACCTCTGTCCCTAATTGCAGTAGTCTTGACACCTATCACAATAGTCCTGAATAAAGTCTTCTTTACCTTTTTACCAGTGTCAGAGTAACTTTTCTTTAACACAGACTCATAGTAAGTGGGCACCAGCTTGTCTCCAGCAACTTCCCTTTAGGGATCCCGTGCTCAGGGGGCCCTGCTTGAGAAGCCATCCTCCATCTGTAACTGTTAATTTACTTGTATTTTGAATCTTTACCCTTCTGGCTTCCAAGCTGTTTTAAATTAAATTTTTGTCCTTTATTTAACCCTGAGAACGATCAAAAAGTACAGACCATGTTTCTCCAGTCCTGTGTATTATATGAGCAGAAGATTTCTGCTTCTCTTATTTAAAATTGAAAGTAAAAAGGTATCAAGGTATCACTTAGGACACCGGGGAGGCATGACATTTTATTCGTTCTGCAATGGAAAAGACAGCTGTGTCTTGACTCCTGTGATTCTTAATGTGATTCATGCATGCAGATTAGTTGAAATTAATCATCCTGAACCTTGCAAGAAAATGATTTTGTCTGGATTTTCTTAGTTATATTTTCTGTACCTTTCTAAATCAAGACTACTATTTCTTTTGAGATATATATATATACACACATACACACACACACACATACACACTTTGTTTCCTAAATTTGTTATAAATATTTTGAATACATAAAGTTGCTTCATGTAGCCTAAATTTAGAATAACTTTTCACGTATTTTTTACGTTACAGTTAAATACCAGGCCTCAGAGTTGTCTGTTTTCACTCCAGTATGAGGGCTTCTAAAATTTTTAATGGAAACTTAATTTAGGGACTTCCTGGCGGTCCAGTGGTTAACACTCCACACTTCTAATGCAGGGGGCATGGGACAGGGAACTGAGATCCCACATGCTACACAGCACAGCCCAAAAATATATATATTAAATAAATAAATAAATACTTTGAGGAAGAGCTACAATTTAAAAGTTTATGAATTCCAAATCAATGCACCTAATAAAGTTTCATTTAAAAGAAATGAAAAGAAAGAAAAGTTAATTTATACCCTAAAAATATAAAAGATGGTTTTCAACACTTACACATATTTAACTTAGTGTATTAATTTCTAACTATTCTTATTGGGAAAGTGGAAGACACTACTAACTTCTTTTAAATCTGGTTCCTTCTATTGTCTTTACATTATCAAGAAGTGTATGTAAGGTTCAGTCTGAAATGTAGGATTGTGTGAATGTTATATTTAGTCATGAAGCAGACATTAATTGGTGCCCACTTTGTGCCAGGCGCTGTGTTGGGTGATGGCAGTGAAGACAGCCCATCCCCGCCGGGTGTGTGCTCCCCGCCGGCTGGACGGAGGCCATGACACGGCCAGTGCACAGCATCAGGTCTTATCAGTCGTGCTGTCATCAAGCATACATGCCCAGGCTCAGAGTTAGGACCTCTCTGGAGTTCGGAAACTCTAGACTCACTTCTCTCTGTTGTCCGTCTTCTTTTTTTTTTTTTTTTTTTTAATATTTATTTATTTATTTGTGTTATTTATTTATTTGGCTGCGTCAGGTCTTAGTTGAGGCACATGGGTTTTTCGTTGCGGCATGCAGGATCTTTTGTTGCAGCACACAGGCTTCTCTCTAGTTGTGGCGCACAGGCTCAGTTGCCCCCGCAGCACGTGGGATCTTAGTTCCCTGACCAGGGATTGAACCTGCGTCCCCTGCATTGGTAGGCGGATTCTTAACCACTGGACCACCGGGAAAATCCCTCTGTTGTCTCTTTTGTTCGTTCTCTTTTCTTTTGGGTTCTTTCATTTTTCTGTGGAAGGTCAGATAACTTTATTCTCTATTTTATAGGATAGTCAGCAGCAAGAGACACTGACCATTTGGCCCTATTCTGAATTAATGTACAACTATATCAGAGGTTTTTAAATAGAATCCGTAGGAAGTAATTGTAAGGTGCAAAGAACTATAAATGTCTAAAATCCTTGTTGTTGGTAACTTAACACCCTTTTTCAGTGTAGCTATCCTTAAAACGGACCTGAAATGGTCTTTGCTCATGTCACAGCACTTATGAAGGGTTTAGGGGGAAAAGATGGGTGATGCTGACATACTGATTTTTGTAAGGAAATAGCAGTTTATCCTATACTTCACCCAGACTTTCACTAACCTGTCTCTCAGGTTTTACCTTTTTTGCTTAATGTTTGATCATTTTCAGCACTCACCATGTGTTCATTTTGATGCTTTCATGTCTTTAAAGAAAACTGGCTTTCTCCTGCATGAGAAATCAATCTACCCTACATGCTAACATAGAACTACAAAAGGAAGCTCAGTGTTTATCAGACACTTAAATTGTTCACTCAGCCATCTCTGGCAGTGCAAGGCAGATGACCTCTTGTTTCTAGGTAGCTGGGACAATTTTGACTCCCATGTTCATGCCTGGTGGGGCTGGACATCTTTTGGAGATGGAGAGGAAAGGAGGAGATAAACATTCAAGAAGCTTGAAACAGATGAGTTGTCTAAAGTTTAGAAAAGTCATCGGGGTGTTAAAAGTCAGACCAACAGAAGGAGGGCTTCTGTGAAAGGCAGGGAATTATTAGAAAATAAGTCTGTGTTTCAGAGTGGGAATGCCAACAACCCAAAAGAATTGGAACGTCGAAAGACAGTATAAAAATAAGAAGCAAAACATGAATTTTGAAGTAAAATATGAAGTACTAGTGATAAAATTAATAATTTTACTAATTTTTAAGTTAGTGATTATAAAGGCTTTTTCTAGGAAAATGGCTATGTGCCCTGAGAGATGGAAACTAGATTTTATTAGTTCGCCGTTAGCAAACAGTGCTGTTCAGAAGCCACATTCCGTTTATTTTTGTCATTTGAAGAATGCTGGGGTTATTTGGGATGGTAGTAAGTATTGTTTATTTAGCATTTCCTGTGTGCCAGGTTCTGAGCTATGCGTGTAGATATTTCACTGTCTTCTTAAACAACCTCTGAGGAGCACATGTTATTCCAAGGAACCTGAGGCTGGTGAGGCCAATTAGCTTTCCTGATGCCATTGAAAGATTCAGACCCAGGTCAGTTGAATTCCATGCCCGAGCTCTAACCATCGCCATGTGGCAGTTGTGACAGAACGAAGGCATCAGGCCAGAGAGGACAGCAGACTTCTGCTCTCCTCAGCCCTAGAGCACGAGCTGTGCGTGCTCTGCATTAGTTACTGTTGTTAGAGGCCAGACCCTCTGTTTTGTCAAACGTAAGCGTACTTTTTTAGCTCCTATCACAAGAGAGCTTACAAAACGTTTTCTAAGCAATGTAGTTAATACCATTGATTTTCAAAGAAAGCAATACAAGTAACGACTTTGCTCTAGGGAAAGCTTCAGATGACTTATTTTAAGCTCGCCTTCACTCAGTAAACAAATCATTCCCCCACCAAGAAGCAGGTTTATAAAAAGTAATTTTAACTTGAATGTGGAGAAGTTTGGGAATCGAATTCTGTTGGCTTCAGAGGGAAGAATACCACTTACAGACAAAAAGACCTCAGAAAAAGTGGGCAAAAAGTGAGATGGTTGGAGAGTCTAGCCACATCTCTTTTTTTTTTTTTTTTTTAATTTTTATTTATTTATTTATTTATGTATGGCTGTGTTGGGTCTTCGTTTCTGTGCGAGGGCTTTCTCCAGTTGCGGCAAGCGGGGGCCACTCTTCATCGCGGTGCGCGGGCCTCTCACTATCGCGGCCTCTCTTGTTGCGGAGCACAGGCTCCAGACGCGCAGGCTCAGTAATTGTGGCTCACGGGCCTAGTTGCTCCGCGGCATGTGGGATCCTCCAAGACCAGGGCTCGAACCCGTGTCCCCTGCACTGGCAGGCAGATTCTCAACCACTGTGCCACCAGGGAAGCCCCCACATCTCTTTTTTTTAAAGTACCTTTCCTATTTCCCATTAAATCAACAGTGTTTTAACGTGTGAATAGCAAAACTGAATGAGCCCCATTGTTCAACTGGAATACCTTTTCTCTTAAATTATCTTGTGGCCAAAGCCTGAGGAGCAAGGGTTTCCGGAGAGCCAAAGGATTTCATGAGTCCTCATTTTAAACATGCTGCCCTGTGAGCCTGTACTTTGAACAGCTTTTCAGATTTTAATGGATTTGTAAAAATCCAGCCACATTCCTAAGTCTGCATGAATATATGACTTGTGTGTATTTATGACTAAAGTTAATGCTTCAGAAATTGGTGGCAGGTAATGACCACAAACTTTTTTATTGTTTTGGTGCTCTTTGGAGCTGGGTTATTTAAAACAAGTGCACCACATCTTCAGGCTCACCTGACTATACAGAGGTACCGAAGGAAATTTCTGCTGTGTTTTGCCTTTGGTGGATGTTTCAGTGACTTTTTTGCAGGCAGGGGGAGGTAGGGTCATAATAAATACCATTGCAATGGCTGAAAGACCTTTTCGGCAGAAACCATAAGATGGTTACTTTGAGAAATAAAGGTTTCACATCAGAAGATGTTTTATTGTCAGGGGAACATATAAAGAATCTGACATTTCCCTGAACCAAGACTCTGTGTCTACAAATGTCACAGTCCAGACAATTGTGTTTCATCATTCTTATTATAAACAAATGTAGCTTTCTGACTATCTGCAAATTTTGCATTGCCAACTAATTTTTTAACTTATTCTTATAAGGAATAGTCTTTGGGTTTCTTTTCCTTTTAAAGTATTGTTTTATGTAAACTAAGATGCAGTTTTCGTTGAATGGATCACCTGCTTTTGAGGTTAGCAGTTTGTCACTGGAAAAAAAAATGTTTGGCTCAGATGCAGAACTTAATTGTTTATGGAAATTAATTGTAAGGATTTCTGTTTGTAGGAGTATAGCAGATGATACACTCTGAATAATCTCCCAATTGAAACAACTGAAATGTTGTAAAAAGTTAATAAAGCATCTTACTAAGTATATTGCTAATTGGCACAAAGGAAGAGAAATCATAAAGACCAAAGACAAAATGAAAGCAGGAGTCCTGGCATGTAAGCTGGATTGTCCCAGAATCTTTCTGCTGGGCATTGAGGCTGAGCTTCCCTTTGGTGGTGGTGCAAGGATTATTGAGAAATAAACCCGCCAGTGTTGGAGCCAGGGAGTAGAGGAGAGGCAGGGTATAGTAAGGAAACCTGCCTTGGAGGTTTGTCTCTACCTTGGAGGCAGGATGTGAATTCTAAAACATGAGAAGGGCTGACCTTCATGTGGGTGCAAGTTGAATTGATTGTCTCAATGAGGTCCAGAAATCCTCATGCCAAGAATTTAATTTAAAGTGCTCCCAGGTTGGTTGCCTCCGAAGAGGCAAACAGAAGCCAAATACAAATCTTGTCTGAAATAGTGTCACTTCAACCCAGGGCTTCAAGAATTCTCGCAGATAGTGTTTCAAGGGAAGTCAGTTCACAATCAGAAATCACAGATCAGATGAAGAAATTCACCAGCATGAGAAGCAGAGCCAGCAGATTCACACCAGAGTGGAATTATCAGATTTCTAACATAAAATAAGTGTGTAAATACACTTTTAAAAATAGTGATGCTGCTTTTTAAAAAATATAAGTGAGAAGCTTGGAAGCATAAGCAAGAAACAAGATATTGTAAATAATGACCAAACCTATTTGGAAGAGGATGAAGTAGAACTTCTAAAAATAAAAAAAGATTAACATTAAAAATTAAGTTATTAGATTAAAGAAGAGATTGGACATAGCTGAAGAGAGAATTAGTGAAAGTGAATATTAAAAGAAGTTACATAGAATGCAGCCCACCAAGAGGTGGAAAGCATATGAGTGGTTAAGAGACACAGAGAAGAGCAAATTGGGGCCATCCACTCTGCAGAAGACAACTGGCCAAAGACGTAAAAATGAAAATGATGTAGCTGTCTTAATATCCAAGTAGACTTCAAAGCAAAATGCATTACTAGAGATAAAACTCTATAATCATAAAAGGTTCAATTCAGTTTTATTTAGATATAATAATTCTAACTGTGTATATATCTAAGAGCATGATTTCAAAATACAGAGAGTAAAAGTTAACAGAAATACAAATAATAATGGACAAATCTACAATCATAGAGAAACATTTTAACAGACCTTTTCTTTGACTGATAGAAAAAATGGCCCTCTAAATCAGTAAATATATAGATTTGAACAAAAGATTAACAAATTACTTAGTAGACATTCTTAGCATATCACAGGGAAAGTCTGCAAAATACACATTCTTTTTGGTCACATACAGGAACATTTTAAAATCATTTAAGAAAAAAAAAAATTAGGCCACAAAGCTTTTCTCAACAGATTTAAAAAGATTGAAATCATACAGAGTATGTTCTTTGTGTACAGTAAGATTTAACCAGAAGTCAGTAACAATAACCAGAGGATGAATAATCTCACAAACATAATGTAAGGTCAGATATCAAGAATAGAAAGAAATCAGACACAAAAGAATACATGTGGTATGGTTTCATTCCATTAGAAGTTCAAAAATGAGGCAAAATTAGACTATAGTGTTTGTGGCTGCATGTTAAGGCAGAAAACGAACAAAGAAAAATAAGAAAATGATTATCATAAAAGGGTGATAATTTCCTTCAGGAGGGAGGGGGCTTGTTCAGAGCATCATAGCACAAGAAGTTCCTTCTTGTTCTGTCATCAAAAATATATCAACTGTCCTTAAGTGCTTATTCTTCCAGATGAACTTCAGAATGATGTTGTCAGATTCCCTAAAAAGCTCATTTGGATTTTGGAATTGGAATTGTGTTAAATTTGTAGATTTCTTCTGGAATTATTTGCACCTTTGAAATACTGAGTCTTCCTATCTAGGGATATGGTATGTGTTTCCAGTTATCCAGGTTTTGTTTGTTGTGGTTGTTGTTTTTTAAGATTCCTTAGAAAAATTTTAGAGCTTTTCTCATAGAGTCCACATTTCTTGTTAAGCACATTCTTAAGTATTCGTTAATTTTACTTCTAATGTAAATGAGGTCCCCCGTCCCCACCATGTTTTCCAACTGGTATTGCTAACATGTGGGAAAGCTGTAGATTTTTTTTTAACTGCCTATCTTATTATTAGTTTTAATTCCAGCCGTTTATTTTAAAATAATATTTGTTGAGGTTTTTGTTGTAGGGTAGGTATTAGTCACTTTATAATAATTTTCACATTTACTTACTGTTTCTCATCTACAGTTGAGAAAATGAGGCTCAGCAAGGGATAAAGAGATTGTTCAAGGTCACACAGCTAAATTGTCGTTGGAGCTGGGGTTTTAATTCAGTTATATCTAACTGAAAAACTCTCTACCATGGGATTATATTTTCCCTGATTAATTTAATTCAACAACAAATGATATAAAGATATTATGTTATAGAGATGAATGAGACAATGAATGTAAAATCGCCAGTAATATAAATGAACTATCCAAATTAATGTAGCAATTTCATTGTGAAATCGAAGGTAGGAGATTAATTGGAGAATAGCTGAGATCTGGCATTGCCTTTGAGCGGTTTAGAAGTCATAGAGCTTTTTATTTATAAAATTTTTGAGATGTCCTCTAAACATTTATGTCTGATACGTTATGAACCAGATGTCTTCCCAGTGGACTTTTTTTTTTTTAATAGTAAAAGTGACACTTAGTGAGCCGTTTAAATGATGATGATGGTGGACACATTTAAGATTTCTTTGTAGTGGTGACCTTCTCCCGACTAGTTCTTAGAACAGAAGGACTGGAAAGTGTTCGTCCTTGCATTCAACACCAATTTTATTTTGCACCTTTGAAGGTGCCCCTCTGTCTGGGTGCTGAGTATTAAATAGTGAATAAAAAAGACAAATTATAAACAAGCAAATTAGGTACAGTTGACCCTTGAACCACTTGGAGGTTACAGTTGGCCCCCTGCATACATGGGCCCTCTGCATCCATGGATTCAACCAACTGCAGATCATGTAGTACTGCAGTGTTTACTATTGAAAATAACCCCCTATAAGGGAACCCACGCAATTCAAACCCATGTTGTTCAAGGCTCAGGTGTATGTATCTTGAGAGAAGTGCTGTGAAGAAATGATCTGGGTGCAGGTGAGAGGTACCTAGCCATTTTGAGAGTAGGGTAGGCAAGGGAAACAGCTTGTGACAAGGCCCTGAAGTGAAGCATGTCTTAAGGAACCTAACAGAGGCCAGTGTTGCCAGAGGGCAGGGAGTGAGGCAAAAGTTGGAACATCTGAGGTTAGCCAAGTGGGCAAGGACTGTAACATGCAGGACCATGGAGACCGAAAGAAGGAATTTGGACTTTATTATTCAAAGAGCAGTGGGGAGGGCTTCCCTGGTGGCGCAGTGGTTGAGAGTCTGCCTGCCAATGCAGGGGACACGGGTTCGAGCCCTGGTCTGGGAAGATCCCACATGCCGCGGAGCGACTGGGCCCGTGAGCCACAACTACTGAGCCTGCGCGTCTGGAGCCTGTGCTCGGCAACAAGAGAGGCCGCGATAGTGAGAGGCCCGCGCACCGCGATGAAGAGTGGCCCCCGCTCGCCACAACTAGAGAAAGCCCTCGCACAGAAACGAAGACCCAACACAGCCTAAATAAATAAATTAAAAAAAAAAAAAGAGCAGTGGGGACATTTCTAGGAAGGGTACCAACAGGGACCAATTTAGGATATTAAGACGTGGTGGTGGCTGGTACCGAGAAGAACAAGAGTGGCAGTGGGCAGAGCAGGTGGGAAGCTGATGCTGCAGACCAGGGTGTCCCAGCCACGTACTGACATCGGGGGCTAGCTGACTCTTTGTCCAAGGGGTATCCTGTGCCTTGAAGCAGCATCTCTGGCCTCTTCCCACTAGATGCCCGTAGTAGCCCTCCTCTCACTTTCCAAGTTGTAACAACCCAAAGGTCTGCAGACATTTCCAGAAGTCCGCTGGTGGGGGTGAGATCATCCCCCGTTGTGAGCCACTGCTCATAACCAGAGGGAAATAAAGACCTGGGGTGGAGTGATGGCAGTAGAGGTAGAAAGACATGCTCGGATTTGAGACCCTCTCAGGTAGAAGGGGATGTGCCGGATTATGCGGGGTAATGGGCTGAGAGAATTCTCCACTCTCCTTCATTGCCAGGTTTTTCTGGAAAAACTTCCTTTGCGTTATTTGGAAACCTTAAAATTCACCCACATTCGTCCTCGCTCTTTCTCATGCCTTAGGTCTTCCAAATATTGTGTCTGCTTTGTGTTCCATAGACAGAAAAGATCCATTCCCCCCACTACATACAAACCACACCATTTCAAACCCTGGAGAGGTGACAGAGGTGCTTGGTCTCTCACCAGGAATCCTGAAGTGGGTGAAACTGATCGACAACTTCGAAGGGGAATATGACTATGTAACCAACGAGGGCACGGTGTTCACGTTCAAGACAAATCGCCATTCTCCCAACTACCGCCTGATCAACATTGACTTCACAGATCCCGAGGAGTCCAAGTGGAAGGTGCTTGTTCCTGAGCATGAGAAAGACGTCTTAGGTAAGAGTACATGCTGCTTGGAAGTTGTGCTTTTGTTTCTGATAAGAACGTCAAGAAGTTGGTGCATCTCTCATTCTCTGGTGACCGGTTACAAGGTGAAGAACCTTCAACCTCTAATTGTGAAATGTCTCAATAGCGCAACCAGGTGTTTACTGTGTGACATCTTTGTAGTTAGTACAATACTGTGTGGGGTCTTCAAAAAATTGTGAAGGTGTGAATCCAGACCTTCAAAGGTAGTGCTTTTTTTTTTTTTTAAAAATATCGGCTGTCTTTGTGTAGTTATTGTCTGATAATAAGCACTAATGTTTAGTTTTTTTAAATCATTTGGATTCAGAATCCTTAGCTTTTAGCTTCTGAATAACCTTTGGCTGTTTATATTACACCTATTGTAGATCTTAGGGTGGATTTACAGTCCTCTTACCGGAAAAGAGAAGAGACTCTTGTCAGAGTTAATTGAAATACATTGCACTTGCTGCTGTGTGCAATGCACTACAGTAACCTCTTGAGAGCCTCACCTCTTTATCTCTCATGTGTCAGAGTGCCTTTAAGTTCCCATTACTGATTTTCTTGGTGATTTTCCAAAAATGATATACTGCTTTATAAGTTACTTCTTGCCTGAAAGCTGGATTTGATTTAAAATGAGACTCTCTAATTTTGTTACACTTTTTGACACAAAAGGAGAGTCGAGTACGTTCAAGCCAGTGAAGAGTTTGCTTGTGGAGGTGAACTTCTGCTGATGGGTTGAATGGGGATAAAATCTAGGGCCATCCCCAAATGGGAAGGTGTAGGGTGTATATAATTAGGAAAATAATTCCTTTTGAGAGCTGCAGAGTGGCCCAGTGTCACATAAAGCAGTCCTGACATGGGTTTTTCAGTGAATTTAAAGCACAGGTATTGGAGTCAGATCCAGGTACACATCCTGGAAAAGTAAGGACCCCTTCCCCACTGGCTCAAGGCAGTGTGCTCTGTGCCTGCAGATATTTCAGCCTGGCCTTGCTTAGCGGGTAGAGCGGAAGGTGGGCAGATGATTATAGCTGAGTCTCTGAGTGCTTCCTGAGGGCGCTCCTGCCGGGCCCTTGCTTGGGCAGTTCCCTTGGCCCTGGAGGAAGCACTGCTCTGGGTGTTTGTCTGGGATCCCCTTCACCCCTGGGCTTCTGGCTCATCCCTCCGCCCGCTTCTGTAAAGAGGTCTCCAACACCTCAGGCAGTTCTGTCAGACAGGACCCAAGGCAGCCCCATCCATGCTCTTTCCTACACAACCCCCATTTGCAGCCCCAGGGCAGCAGCCCGTCCCAGGCTCTTCCACAGTCCACACGTGCTTCTCAGCTTTGGATTAGGCACCGGTGCTCTGTCTCTCTCTGGCTGGGGTTTTCCCCAGCGGGGAGGGGGACTTACAGCATGACAGGGGCTCTTTCCAAGGAAATCGCTTCACCTGTCTCCTCAAAACCTTCCATTCACTCTCTGACCCTTGTATATTTGGATGAGGGACCCACGAGTCCTAGAACAGGTTTTCTGCCTTTTCCTTTAACACCTTCATGCGACTTTGGTAACCTGATGACTTCTGTCCAAACTGAGACAGAATGTCCCCCCCTAAGGGTGGTAAGAGCCAGCATTTAGTGAGTGCTTCCTAAGTGCCACAGGAGGCTGCCTTTTCCTTTAACACCTTCATGCGACTTTGGTAACCTGATGACTTCTGTCCAAACTGAGACAGAATGTCCCCCCCTAAGGGTGGTAAGAGCCAGCATTTAGTGAGTGCTTCCTAAGTGCCACAGGAGGGGCCCTCATGCCTGGTGGGTCCAAGGGAGACTTGGTGGCACACGTCTTCCTGAAGAGTGAGTGCCCTGGGTGTTTTTCAGGTTTGAGTCAGGTTGGAACAGTGATTCTTATGTAGGGAACCATCAGAGATGTAAATATTTCCCAAGGCATGTGAATTTTCTGCCTTTTAAAGCCCCCCTAAAGCAGTTTTAACTCTACCTTAAGGTGACATCCTATCTCACTTGCAGATCTAATGAAATGCAAATCAAGGTTATATTTTTATAACCTTTCCTCTAAAAGGTTATAAGTTCTTTAGACTGGAAAGGGGAAACCTTCCATATTCACAGAACTCATCAATTCAAAGAGAAGCACAGTTGAATTTGCAGTGTGTCATTAGCACAGAATGCCCTATTGAGAATAGAAACTAGAGATGAGTCACAAAGTACAGCTGTAAAGTCAGAGCTTTTATTAACGACAGTCTACAAATCACCTTGTCCTTTTCTTATTCACTTTGTTTTAGAATTCTGATGTGCTCGTAGTTAACACAGATGGATTATTTTTGGACAGAAATAATTTACTTCAGTTTTTTTTCCCCTTACTTTCCTTAAAACATTAAAGCCACATGAAATATATTGCCTGATTGAAGCACTTAAAAAGTCGTATTGGGTGAGCAAATTACTTTCAGGTGTAAGCGTTCTTCCTTATAGCCTGACGAGGAAAAGTTCGCGGTAGCGATCTAAACCACCCGTCGGACCTGAGGCCCCTGGTGATCCTCAGAGCTGCCTCTGGCCGGTGTCTTGTTGATCACTGATAACGTTATATGCGTGAACCTGTAGTTTCTTGGGTTTAAAAATAAGTAGTGTCAAGAGCCCCTTGCCCTGCGTCCCACCATGAAGCCCAAGGAAGGCTTTTCTTTTCCGCGCGCTAGAGCTGTTCCCTGCAGGCCTGTCCTCGCTTCCATTTACTAAAGCATCTCTCCCTCTGGATGGCCTGTCCTTAGCGCTGGCCCATCTCGTCCACAGCACTGCGGATTGTGCTTGGTGCCTGCCCCCCTGCTTTCTCCTTTCCTCCTCTGCTCACTCACCTCCACTCTCCCAGCTCCGTCTCGGACGGTACCATCACTGAAGCTGCAGCCCTGGACACCGAGGGGCCTCGTGTCTCTGCCTCATTTTCTTCTCCCCGCACTTGCCACGTCCTGGTGAGTCTTCCTGGGAGATGCCTTTTGTTTCTTTGCCCCCTTCTCCAGACTTTATCCCCAGCTTGATGTGGTGTTGTGCCCGGCTTCTTACAGGTGTGTGTTCGGGTCTCCCCTCCACCCTCTGTGCACCTCTGTTGTTCTCTGGTCAGTCGTCGGATGCATACATCTGATGTCATCTTTATGTGTGTCACCCTTCTCTCCAACAGTAGCTCCTCAGTAACGGCTGAGTCAGAAAGGCCTAAACTCCCCCCTACCTCGCTCACCCAGTCCCCCATCAAACCACCACTACTGCCCCCCCAACCCCCGAATGGAACAGCGGTTTTCTTCTTCTTGAAAATGGATCTCTGCCTCGTTCTTTCTCCCAGTCTCCCTCCCTCCCTCCCTCCCTCCCTCCCTTCCTGCTGTTGGTTCATTCATGTTCCTTTTCTCTCTCCTCATCCCCAGCTCTGGCCTTCATTCCTTGAGTCATGTTTTCCCACCTTCTCGTCCCCCAGAGAGCTGTCCTGTTCCCGACACCACCAGGCCCCCCGCCTTCACACCCCTGCCCTCCAGACATAATTCAGCATTTGCTCAAGGGCTCTCTCTTATTTTGGGTCCCAACCAACCACTCACTCACCCTTGTTTACAAGTTACTACTTGTATTTTTATGCGATTGTGTCTCAAGGACAGAAATGACCTCATCTTCTTGCTGGTCCGTCCAGCACCCTGCAGGATATCTGGCACATACATGTACATTTACATTTAATACGGTTTTGTTGAGTAAACAATCCTGACAGATGTGGATCATGATTCGGGCTTTGTTGTTTTCCTTCTTATACCTCCTATAGCATGATATTGGACACAAAATAGGTAAGCAGGGTTATTTGTATTACACACGTTATCTAGATCATCAAAAGCTCCTGGCCCCAGGTGGAGAATATCTTGTTACCTCTGGAGATGACGGTGACAGTGATTTATTAAAGGGATACGCTGAAAACATGATGCATGATTGACACCAATTATAAAATCACTTGCAAGTCTCACTGCCGCAGAGCACAGTGTAGAACTCAAGAACTATTGTTCGGTGAAATGAATATGTTTTGGGCTAATTTTCAAAACTACATTATGCTTTATCTGTCGTTATCTTTTCAGAGTGGGTAGCTTGCGTCAGGTCCAACTTTTTGGTGTTATGCTACCTCCATAACGTAAAGAACATTCTGCAGCTTCACGACCTAGCCACCGGTGCTCTCCTCAAGACCTTCCCGCTTGAGGTCGGCAGCGTCGTGGGGTACAGCGGTCAGAAGAAGGACACCGAAATCTTCTATCAGTTTACTTCCTTTTTATCGCCAGGTGAGAGTCTTTCCACCAACGTTGTCCAATTTAAAAGTCAGACTCACGTTTGGGTTTCTTTTGAGAAATAGAAATATAATGCTGTGTTATTGAAAATCACATATGCTGTATTACAGCCAAAATTACTTAGTGGGAATAAAACAGTAAAACAGACCCTCAGAACAAAGGGAAACATGAACACCTAAAACTGCACTCTCGTTATTCTTATATCCTGAGTCTCTCTTCCAGGGACAGGACCATCTGTTGTTCTAGGTTGATTTGAAAAATTAGTATGAACAAGTATAACCTTAGAGTCAGCCTTTGGTCTACAAAACACACACAGTGCAAATAACTAAAAGTGTTAAATAAAAATCTGTAGTCACATCTGACATTAATAAATTGTTTTAAAACTGAGAATAAATTCTGCTCTTGTTAAACTGGATTAAAATATAATTGTGAAAGTTTAGTCTTACATCCTATGGGGGGGGAATTTGTTACTTGGTTCTAGTAGAAAAGGAAACACTTGTAAATTGCAATTTTATGGTATCAGTTAATTTTCCCCAAAGTAAACATAGCTCTCTGCATAACATTTTTTTTTAAGTTGGTCACACTCATTTTGCTTGTTTTGGTTTTTTCCCGTTTCTCCACTTGGCTGCAGTGTTTCTGTTATAGCCGAAGCCGTAACACATACCCTGATTTGTCCCAGGAGCCTGGCTCAGTTGGCAGTTCGCAGTTGACTGGGTAGACCCTATCCTGAAAGCAATCTGGCTGAAAAGATGTCTGCACTTTCCTTGTTTGTTTTTTTTGAGCTCCTTCATCGTCCTTTTTGTCCTACCCCGTTTTGTTGCAATAGTTTGGTCCTCAGCAAATAAAGCAGACATAGGGGAGAGCCCAGCAGGTGCGGAAGTGGCTTGTTCTCCTCCTGGGGTTTGGCAGATGACAGTGATGCCTGATCCACTTTTTTTTTCGTGCCTCAGAGTCACAGAGCAGGCAGTCTTTAAGGAATCTTATCGTCGTGACAGGTTGCCGTCAGGGTTATTAAAACCAAAAGAATGATACTCTGTACGTAGGACTGATGGTACATCTGGAACACCTAGCAAGCTTTTCTTGCCCATGTGCCTTTCAGAGGATCTCACAGAGATGTGGAAACCATGCCCAGGGCCAGGAGTCTGGAACTGAAAGGTCAAGAACCTCATGTCAGGGTGTCTCGAGCCTCACCCCTCCTCCCCTGGGGCTTGGGGGACAGTGGCAGCCAGTGCACAGGAACCAAGAGAAATAGCTTTCCTCCAGATAGCCATTGTCAACCACTGCCGCGGGATCCACACTTTATTCCCTCAACTTACACTGGTTCCGGAAATTTTACTTTGGAAAACCTCATAGCCTTTAAACAGTGATAATGGATAAAGGGCAATGAAGAGAACAGAGCAGGGCTGACTTACCTGCTCTTCATAAAAGCCAGTGTCCCCAAAGGCCTGTAAACCACCTTCAGTGACCCCATGTGGCCATTTATTTCAGGAACAAGTTCATCATTACCCAGGAATGAAAGGGCTCATTGTCCCAGCGTAAAATGATGAGTTCTGTACCAAGCAGTGAAATACTATCCGTGACTGTGGCCGTGAAGTTTGGAAAGAGAAGTGCGTTGTTAGTTCTGTATGGCCAGGCAGCTCCTGAGCAAGCTTTAATTCGTCACTGCAGTGCTTTGTTCTTCTCCTTCGTCTTTTCTTATACATTTTGCCTCCTGCTTTTTCTTTTCTCTCCTTCATGTAATCTGATATCTAAAACCAGAGAACGGGGCTTCCAGACTCAGGCCTTCTTATCCAAATGTAAAAATGGCCATCAGATAATTGAACTAGATTCCTTGAAAGCAGGAATGGCAGTGTGTACATATCCACACCCACATACGTGCATGTCCGCTCAAAGGCTGTCTGGCGCTGGTCTCTGAAGATTGGCTGTCCACTACTGCAGTAAACAGCAGAGACACTAAATTATAAATAAAGCCCTGGGGACAAAAATACCTGCAGTGCCAGCTGCTGTGGACACGTGGTACGTCTGGCAGGTGAACACCAGCTGCCTCTTTCCCATGGAGGTACACGGCGAAGACACGTCTTGAGCCAAGCCATTTGTACCTTGAGTCGCACTTGGAAGAAAAGCGGCAGCCAGGGCAGTTTGGAGCATGATGCACTTATTCCCTGTGGCTCAGACCACTTAGTGGTCGAGCCGACTGATTCTGTACTCATGAAACCTTAGAGGGCTGTCTAAGGCTCACTCCAGACTTGCGTGTGTTGTGATAATCCAGTATAGGCGTCCCAGTTGCATGGCTCTGAGAGACAGGGAGAAGAAATCAAAGAACCTTTCCCAGGCTCTTTGGGAAAGGCATAAAACTGTTTCAAGACTTCTATTTTTTTTAGAGCAGTTTTAGGTCCACGGCAAACCTGAAGGGCTGGTACAGAGATTTCCTGTGCACTCTCTGCCCCACACATGCACTGCCTTCGCCGTCATCAGCATCCCTGCTACAGGGCACATCCCCTGTGGCAACGGGTGAACCTGCATGGGCACACATCATAGTTGCCCGAAGTCCGTGACTTACCTTAGGAGTCACTCTTGGTGCCGTACATTCTGAGTTTGGAGAAATGTATGATGACGTGTATCCATCATTATGATACCATGCAGAGTATTTTCAGCGCCCTTAAAAGCCTCTGTGCTCTGCCCTTTTCATCCCTTCCCCCCGCCAAGCCCCTGGCAGCCACTGACTGATCTTTTCACTATCTCCGTAGCTTTGCCTTTTCCAGAATGTCATGTAGTGGACTTATAGATTATGTAGCCTTTTCAGATTGGCTCCTTCACTTAGTTATTTGAGTTTAAGGTTGTTCCGTGGCTTGATGGCTTATTTCTTTTCAGCACTGAGTAATATTCCATTGCTTGGTTGTCCCCCAGTTTATTTACACATTCACCTACTGAAGGACATCTTGGTTGCTTCCAACTTTTGGCAGTCATTAATAAAGCTGCTGTAAACATCTGTGTACAGGTTCTTGTGTGGACATGTTTTCGACGCCATTGGGTAAATAACCAAGGAGTGCAAACAATTTTTCAGAGACTTGTTTTAGTTTGTGTTTTTTTTTTCTTTTAATAACCTTAAAACCCAACCTCTAATCGGATGAAACAGTATCTACATGGGTCATCTTCACAAAGTTCTTTTGCCTTCTTTTTGCATATCCGATTTTCCAGATTCCTCTGATGATTCTTTTGCAACCTCTAGGTTTGCCCCTTCCTCCTAACTCCCATTTCTTTCACCTCCTTACATTTATTCAGATTATATATAGCAGGAATATTCGAACTGATCGTCCCTGCCTCTTTCCTATTGCTAGAATAGCCTTGTTAAAACACTGTTTTCATCAGGAGACCCATCTTCTCAAGTCCAGACACCTCGTGTGGTCTTAAGGGAATTCCATAATTCAGTTCTCTTTTGCCCTTAAACTTTGAAATTATTCCCCAGAGATCACCTGACCAGTCCTCTCTGATTCATGATTCTAGGATGGTTTCTCCAATCCCTTCCCCACTGCTTGTACTTAAGCAAACCAATTCAGACAGGACACAAAGCATCATTAGACTATAGGAATTCATGTTACAGTGTGACTGACCCCGATGGATCTATAAATAGAAAGTATCCATCAAATATATTAAGTACCAGTACCTTTAGATTTAACCCAGCCTCCCCCAAGGTGCCACTTCTGCCCCAAACAGAAGAATTAAAGTCAGGCACTTGGCACCCTTTCTCCCAAGAGTAGCCAGCCCGTGTCCTATACTTATTTCATTCTGCTGTTGGAGGCTTTGATGTCTAAATTTTTCTAGATAAACAGGCATTTAGAGTGTGTTTCCTACTCATTGTCTTTCACTGGGGTCACTGCCCCAGTAACTGGTCAGAGCTGGGAATCCTGGCTCCAGGGTCCTTTGTCGTTCATTGTAGTCCAGGTAACAGTGATGCCAGGGTGATGCCAGGGTGAGTCCAGTGCTCAAATGGCACATGCTTGTTCTGCAATCTCTTGTTGTCGTTGTTGTTTGGTCTGGAGTTTTTTTTCAAGGATTCAGATGCTTTTTGTGTTTGGATGAAGTGGCCAGGTACACTAATGAAGAAGCTCTTCAAAAATTAACATACGTGTGAAGATAGCAATTTGCCCTCAAGATTACGTTTATCTGGGCAAGTACAGTATTCAGTGTACCTGGTGATTTAGCATGTATGCCCAGAGTGTAGTCTGGAAGTATTTTATATATAAAGACATATTCCAACAAATACCCAACTGTAACTTAAACTAAGAAAGCCAGGACTTCGGTCATGTTACACATCTCCCCACTGTCAATGTTAATCATATTCCCTATTATAAACCTTAAAATAATTTGTAAGCATGAGAATTGAGATAACATTCATAGGGGTTAGCAGTCCTGTTGTTAAGGAATCTGAATGTATTACTCTTTGCCAGTGGGGGGCAGGGTGCTGTTTCTCAGCTGTTAGTGAAGTTCATCCGTACACAGAGGAGCTGCAAAGAAAGCAAGCTGCCATTTTAACACATGATCAATCGATTTGAATGTGCCCTGTGGGAGTACCGCTTAGTTTCTGGTTTTCCAGCAAGTATCAGGATCTCTAAATTGATTTTTCATATACTTGACAGCATATGTTTAAAGTATTCTGTGGGAGGGCTCCTTCCACACCAGCCACTCCAGATGACTAATTCTGTTTCATAAACTATAGCAATGTTGTTGTTTTCAAACAGTAATGATTCGTCTTACTTATTGTTTCTTTGGTTTAGTTCTTGAATGCTAGAGTGTAGTAGCGTTAAATTAAGGAAATGGAATTTTAATTAGTGGTTAAAATAAGCTAAAATGTTATGCTGTGTGTTCCTCAATCTGTGTTGTGCACAATTACTGGGATAATCAAAATTTTAAAGGCAAGTCCAAAAGGCTACCCTAAAAGGCTGTCTTTGGTCCTTGATTGCTATCCACATGTGTGTCCACAGATGGGTGGGTATCAGGTAGCAGGCGCCCCAGAGTTCCCATCAAGAGACCCCTGAATGGCTGTTGACTTTGGGCAAGTCATTTGAGTTTTCCATCTTAATCACTTCTCAGGTAAAATGGCCCTACATGAAGTTTCCCATCGTCTTTGACCTGTTCTCCTAAGTGACCTGGCGTGGGGAAGTCCTGTTAAGTTTCTGCAGTTAGGTTTAACTATTCTCGTAGTCATGGAATGCATTAGAATCTTCTCAAATGAATACCCAGGTGACTGTTGTAAAAAGGAAGGCCGGACACGATGGTGATGATGAAGTGTGAACTGGTGATGATGAAGTGTGAACTGGTGATGACGAAGTGTGAACTGGTGATGATGAAGTCAGGCACTCCGCACGCCTGACCGTTCTGGGCTCTCTTGCCGCAGTGACCTTACACGGCACTGCTGACTGTGCTTTGTGATCTTTGCCCCCCTTGTATCTAGTGAGTTTGTGGACTGAACTTAAGACTTCCACTTCCTTCTAGGTATCATTTATCACTGTGATCTGACCAAAGAGGAACTGGAGCCCAGAGTCTTCCGAGAGGTGACTGTGAAAGGAATCGATGCTTCCGATTACCAGACAGTCCAGGTATGGAGCATTTGATCCTGACAATGTGAGTCAGGAAAATCTGACTTTCAGGCCAGGCCATGCACACCCCGCTTTGTCAGGAGCCGTGGAGGTAATCCACCACAATACGGGCAGTAGATATTTGGGGAACTCCTGCGGTTTCTGGGCATTGAGCCAGGCGCGGTCCCTGCCCTCCTAGAGTTTAAAGGTTCTGCTCCCGGAACTGCTACTCTTTGACAGGAAGCCAGAGTCCCTTGTCTGGGTGATCAAGGCAACACAGTTTGTCTGCTTGCTTGAAAGTGGGTTGTTTTCTGGCTCAGGTCTCGTGGTGTCATAAATAACAACATAGATCCGCTCTACATAAAATACTCAAGTGCTAGGAGTCAGCCTTTTCAGTCTGAAATTCGTCTGTATGTCTGCCTGGCACAGGGTGAGCACGCCATAAAATATTAGAATGGATGAATTAACTGTTTCACTGTCATGGCACCACCAGTTCAGTCTCTGGTCACCATCCTTTCAGGTTAAGAGTCTCCATTTTTGTTTTCTTAGCGCCCCAACCGTACTGAGTCTCCCAGAAGCTGAATCACTTACTAATGGATGATGCAGGATGACTCTGTTCCTTTGCAGTGAGAGCTCACCTGTCAGGCACCAGGTGCTTATCAGGGCTCTCCCACCAGGGGGCTGCACCACACAGACCACAGATTAACAATCAGACTGTTGTTGGTGAAGGAAAGTTAGAAAAAGGAGCACTGATGCCCCCGAGAATGTTTCTGTGAAACTAGGGCATCATTTTACTTTAGTGAATTGCCCTTCACCTGTCTAGGAATAGTCTAGACGATGGGCTAGATCTAGTTCAAAAATAAATAAAACCTTTTTTTATGAATTATGCTTTTTATTTATTTACTTTTGGTTTTTCTTTTTAAACATCTTTATTGGAGTATAATGGCTTTACACTGGTGTGTTAGTTTCTGCTTTATAACATAGTGAATCAGCTATACATATACATACATCCCCATACCTCCTCCCTCTTTCGTTTCCTTCCCACCCTCCCTATCCCACCCCTCTAGGTGGTCACAAAGCACTGAACTGATCTCCCTGTGTTATGCGGCTGCTTCCCACTAGCAATCTATTCTACATTTGGTAGTATATATAAGTCCATGCCACTCTCTCACTTCGTCCCAGCTTACCCTTCCCCCTCCCCAGGTCCTCAAGTTCATTCTCTACGTCTGCGTCTTTATTCCTGTCCTGCCCCTAGGTTCTTCATAACCTTTTTTTTTCTTAGATTCCGTATATATGTGTTAGCACATGTTGTTTGTTTTTCTGTTTCTGACTTACTTCACTCTGTATGACAGACTCTACGTCCTTCCACCTCGCTACAAATAACTTAATTTCGTTTCTTTTTATGGCTGAGTAATATTCTATTGTATATATGTGCCACATCTTCTTTATCCATTCACCTGTCGAGGGACACTTAGGTTGCTTCCATGTCCTGGCTATTGTAAATAGAGTTTCAGTGAACATTGTGGTACATGACTCTTTTTGAATTATGGTTTTCTCAGGGTATATGCCCAGTAGTGGGATTGCTGGGTCGTATGGTAGTTCTATTTTTAGTTTATTAATGAACCTCCATACTGTTCTCCATAGTGGCTGTATCAATTTACATTCCCACCAACAGTGCAAGAGGGTTCCCTTTTCTCCACACCCTCTCCAGCATTTATTGTTTGTAGATTTTTTGATGATGGCCATTCTGACTGCTGTGAGGTGATACCTCACAGTAGTTTTGATTTGCATTTCTCTAATGATTAGTGATGTTGAGCATTCTTTCATGTGTTAGTTCGCATTCTGTATATCTTCTTTGGAGAAATGTCTATTTACGTATGCCCATTTTTGGATAGGGTTGTTTGTTTTTTTGATATTAAGCTGCATGAGCTGCTTGTAAATTTTGGAGATTAATCCTTTGTCAGTTGCTTCATTTGCAAATATTTTCTCCCATTCTGAGGGTTGTCTTTTGGTCTTGTTTATGGTTTCCTTTGCTGTGCAAAAGCTTTGAAGTCTCATTAGGTCCCATTTATTTATTTTTGTTTGTATTTCCATTTCTCTAGGAGGTGAGTCAAAAAGGATCTTGCCGTGATTTATGTCATAGAGTGTTCTGCCTATGTTTTCCTCTAAGAGTTTGATAGTGTCTGGCCTTACGGTTAGGTCTTTAATCCATTTTGAGTTTATTTTTGTGTATGGTGTTAGGGAGTGTTCTAATTTCATTCTTTTACATGTAGCTGTCCAGTTTTCCCAGCACCACTTATTGAAGAGACTGTCTTTTCTCCATTGAATATTCTTGCCTCCTTTATCAAAGATAAGGTGACCACATGTGTGTGGGTTTATCTCTGGGCTTTCTATCCAGTTCCATTGATCTATATTTCTGTTTTTGTGCCAGTACCATACTGTCTTGATTACTGTAGCTTTGTAGTATAGTCTGAAGTCTGGGAGCCTGATGCCTCCAGCTCCGTTTTTCTTTCTTAAGATTGCTTTGGCTGTTCAGGGTCTTTTGTGTCTCCATACAAATTGTGAAATTTTTTGTTCTAGTTCTGTGAAAAATGCCAGTGATAGTTTGATAGGGATTGCATTGAATCTGTAGACTGCTTTGGGTAGTATAATCATTTTCACAGTGTTGATTCTTCCAATCCAAGAACATGGTATATCTCTCCATCTGTTTGTATCATCTTTATTTTCTTTCATCAGTGTCTTATAGTTTTCTGCATACACATCTTTTGTCTCCTTAGGTAGGTTTATTCCTAGGTATTTTAGTCTTTTGTTGCAGTGGTAAATGGGAGTGTTTCCTTAATTTCTCTTTCAGATTTTTCATCATTATTGTATAGGAATGCAAGAGATTTCTGTGCATTAATTTTGTATCCTGCTACTTTACCAAATTCATTGATTAGCTCTAGTAGTTTTCTGGTAGCATCTTTAGGATTCTCTATGTATAGTATCATGTCATCTGCAAACAGTGACAGCTTTACTTCTTTTCTGATTTGGATTCCTTTTATTTCTTTTTCTTCTCTGATTGCTGTGGCTAGAATTTCCAAACCTATGTTGAATAATAATGCTGAGAGTGGGTAACCTTGTCTTATTCCTGATCTTAGTGGAAATGGTTTCAGAGTTTCACCATTGAGAACGATGTTGTCTGTGGGTTTGTCATATATGGCCTTTATTATGTTGAGGAAAGTTCCCTCTATGCCTACTTTCTGGAGAGTTTTTATCATAAATGGGTGTTGAATTTTGTCGAAAGCTTTCTCTGCATCTATTGAGATGATCGTATGGTTTTTCTCCTTGAATTTGTTAATATGGTGTATCACATTGATTGATTTGCATATATTGAAGAATCCTTGCATTCCTGGGATAAACCCCACTTGATCATTGTGTATGGTCCTTTTAACGTGCTGTTGGATTCTGTTTCCTAGTATTTTGTTGAGGATTTTTGCATCTATGTTCATCAGTGATATTGGCCTGTACTTCTCTTTCTTTGTGACATCTTTTTCTGGTTTTGGTATCAGGGTGGTGGTGGCCTCGTACAATGAGTTTGGGAGTGTTCCTCCCTCTGCTATATTTTGGAAGAGTTTGAGAAGGATAGGTGTTAGCTCTTCTCTAAATGTTTGATAGAATTCACCTGTGATCCAGCTGGTGCTGGCCTTTTGTTTGTTGGAAGATTTTTAATCACAGTCTCAATATCACTGCTTGTGATTGGTCTGTTTATATTTTCTATTTCTTCCTGGTTCAGTTTCAGAAGATTGTGCTTTTCTAAGGATTTGTCCATTTCTTCCAGGTTGTCCATTTTATTGGCATAGAGTTGCTTGTAGTAATCTCTAATGATCTTTTGTATTTCTGCAGTGTCAGTTGTTACTTCTCCTTTTTCATTTCTAATTCTATTGATTTGAGTCTTCTCCCTTTTTTTCTTGATGAGTCTGGCTAATGGTTTATCAATGTTGTTTATTTTTTCAAAGAACCAACTTTTAGTTTTATTGATCATTGCTATCGTTTCCTTCATTTCTTTTTCATTTATTTCTGATCTGATCTTTATGATTTCTTTCCTTCTTCTAACTTTGGAGTTTTTTTGTTCTTCTTTCTCTAACTGCTTTAGGTGTAAGGTTAGGTTGTTTATTTGAGATATTTCTTGTTTCTTGAGGTAGGATTGTATTGCTATAAACTTCCCTCTTAGAACTGCTTTTGCTGCATCCCATAGGTTTTGGGTCATCGTGTTTTCATTGTCATTTGTTTCTAGGTATTTTTTGATTCCTCTTTGATTTCTTCAGTGATCTCTTGGTTATTAAATAGTGTGTTGTTTAGCCTCAATGTGTTTGTATTTTTTACAGTTTTTTCCTGTAATTGATACCTAGTCTCATAGTGTTGTGGTCAGAAAAGATACTTGATGTGATTTCAGTTTTCTTAAATTTACCAAGGCTTGATTTGTGACCCAAGATATGATCTATCCTGGAGAATGTTCCAGGAGCACTTGAGAAAAAAGTGTATTCTGTTGTTTTTGGATAGAATGTCCTATAAATATCAATTAAGTCCATCTTTTTTAATGTGTCATTTAAAGCTTGTGTTTCCTTATTTATTTTCATTTTGGATGATCTGTCCATTGGTGAAAGTGGGGTGTTAAAGTCCCCTGCTCTGATTGTGTTACTGTCAATTTCCCTTTTTGTGGCTGTTAGCATTTGCCTTATGTATTGAGGTGCTCCTATGTTGGGTGCATAAATATTTCCAATTGTTATATCTTCTTGGATTGATCCCTTGATCATTATGTAGTGTCCTTCTTTTTCTCTTGTAATAGTCTTTATTTTAAAGTCTATTTTGTGTGATATGAGAATTGGTACTCCAGCTTTCTTTTGATTTCCATTTGCATGGAATATCTTCTTCCATCCCCTCACTTTCAGTCTGTATGTGTCCCTAGGTCTGAAATGGGTCTCTTGTAGACAACATATGGGGTATGTATGGGTCTTGTTTTTGTATCCATTCAACCAGTCTATGTCTTTTGGTGCGAGCATTTAATCTATTTACATTTAAGGTAATTATTGATATGTATGTTCCTGTTACCATTTTCTTAATCGTTTTGGGTTTGTTATTGTAGGTCTTTTCCTTCTCTTGTGTATCCTGCCTAGAGAAGTTCCTTTAGCATTTGTTGTAAAGCTGGTTTGGTGGTGCTGAATTCTCTTAGCTTTTGCTTGTCTGTAAAGGTTTTAATTTCTCCATCAAATCTGAATGAGATCCTTGCTGGGTAGAATAATCTTGGTTGTAGGTTCTGCCCTTTCATCACTTTAAATATGTCCTGCCACTCCCTTCTGGCTTGCACAGTTTCTGCTGAAAGATCACCTGTTAACCTTATGGGGATTCCCTTGTATGTTATTTGTTGTTTTTCCCTTGTTGCTTTTAATATTTATTCTTTGTATTTAATTTTTGATAGTTTGATTAATATGTGTATTGGCATGTTTCTCCTTGGATTTATCCTGTATGGGACTCTGTGCTTCCTGGACTTGATTGACTATTTTGTTACCCATGTTAGGGAAATTTTCAACTAAAGTCTCTTCAAATATTTTCTCAGTCCTTTTCTTGTTCTCTTCTTCTTCTGGGACTCCTATAATTCGAATGTTGGTACATTTAATGTTGTCCCAGAAGTCTCTGAGACTTTCCTCAATTCTTTCTGTTCTTTTTTCTGTATTTTGCTCTGCAGTAGTTATTTCCACTATTTTATCTTCCAGGTCACTTATCCGTTCTTCTGCCTCAGTTATTCTGCTATTGATTCCTTCTAGAGAATTTTTAATTTCATTTATTGTGTTGTTCATCATTGTTTGTTTGTTCTTTAGTTCTTCTAGGTCCTAGTTAAACGTTTCTTGTATTTTCTCCATTCTGTTTCCAAGATTTGGGATCATCTTTACTATCATTACTCTGAATTCTTTTTCAGGTAGACTGCCTATTTCCTCTTCATTTGTTTGGTCTGCTGGGTTTTTACCTTGCTCCTTCATCTGCTGTGTGTTTCTCTGTCTTCTCCTTTTGCTTAACTTACTGTGTTTGGGGTCTCCTTTTCGCAGGCTGCAGGTTTGTAGTTCCCGTTGTTTTTGGCGTCTTCCCCCAGTGGCTGAGGTTGGTTCATTGGGTTGTGTAGGCTTCCTGGTGGAGGGGACTGGTGCCTGTGTTCTGGAGGATGAGGCTGGATCTTGTCTTTCTGGTGGGCAGGTCCACGTCCGGTGGTGTGTTTTGGGGTGTCTGTGACCTTATTATGATTTTAGGCAGCCTCTCTGCTAATGGGTGGGGTTGTGTTCCTGTCTTGCTAGTTGTTTGGTATAGGGTGTCCAGCACTGCAGCTTGCTTGTCGTTGAGTGGAGCTGGGTCTTAGCGTTGAGATGGAGATCTCTGGGAGAGTTTTTGCCGTTTGATATTACGTGGAGCCGGGAGGTCTCTGGTGGACCAATGTCTTGAACTCGGCTCTCCCACCTCAGAGGCACAGGCCTGAGACTCAGCCAGAGCACCAAGACCCTGGCAGCCACATGGCTCAGAAGAAAAGGGAGAAAAAAGAAAGAAAGATAGAAAAAAATAAAATAAAATAATGTTATTAAAATAAAAAGTAATTATTAGAAATAAAAAAAATTTAAAAGTAATAAAAAGAAGAAAGAAAGAAGAGAGGAAGCAAACCAAAAAACAAATCCACCAATGATAACAAACACTAAAAACTATACTAAAAAAAAAAAACAGAAACCTAGGACAAATGGTAAAAGCAAAGCTATACAGACAAAATCACACACAGAGGCATATACATACGCACTCACAAAACGAGAAAAAGGAAAAATATATATATATCGTTGCTCCCAAAGTCCACCTCCTCAATTTGGGACGATTCGTTGTCTATTCAGGTATTCCACAGATGCAGGTACATCAAGTTGATTGTGGACATTTAATCCGCTGCTCCTGAGGCTGCTAGGAGAGATTTCCCTTTCTCTTCTTTGTTCGCACAGCTCCTGGGGTTCGGCTTTGGATTGGCCCCACCTCTGTGTGTAGGTCGCCTGAGGGCGTCTGTTCCCACCCAGACAAGATGGGGTTAAAGGAGCAGCTGATTTGGGGGCTCTGGCTCACTCAGGCCGGGGGGAGGGAGGGGTACGGTGTGTGGGGCGAGCCTGCGGTGGCAGAGGCCGATGTGACGTTGCAGCAGCCTGAGGCACGCCGTGTGTTCTCCCAGGGAAGTTGTCCCTGGATCACGGGACCCTGGCCGTGGCGGGCTGCACAGGCTCCTGGGAGGGGCGGTGTGGAGAGTGACCTGTGCTCGCACACAGGCTTCTTGGTGGCTGCAGTAGCAGCCTTAGCGTCTCATGCTCGTTTCTGGGGTCCGCGCTGATAGCCGCAGCTCGCGCCCGTCTCTGGAGCTCGTTTAGGCGGTGCTCTGAATCCCCTCTCCTCGTGCACCCCGAAACAGTGGTCTCTTGCCTCTTAGGCAGGTCCAGGCTTTTTCCAGGTGAATAAAACTTTGTTTACAAAACCAATGGCAGACTGGATCTGGCCGCGGGCTGCAGTTTGCCAACCCCTCTTCTATATCAGAGGTCAACATACTGGCCTCCGGTTTTATTGGAGAGCAGCCACACCCGTTTGTTCACATGGTGTCTGTGGGTGCCTTAGTGCTTTAACTGTGCAGCAGAGACTGCCTGGCCCACAGAGGCTAAAGCACTTAGTATTTGGCCCTCTAAGACAAAGTTTTCTGATCCTTAGTCTGTATAAATAGTATTTATAAAATCAGAGTGTTCTCAGTAGACATACAGGGGCTTTGTCTTGAAGCTCTGTCGGGCCTGAAATCTACATGTACTTCTTGGGTGCCATTGGGTGAATCATTTAACTTTTCTGCCACAATTTTTTCAGCTGTAAAACAGAGTGCATATTTTGCAGCCTTCCTGCAGGATTATATGAGATGATATATACAGGCATACCTTGTTTTATTGTGCTTCGCTTTATTGCACTTTGCAGATACTGTGTTTTTTTAACAGATTGAAGGTTTGTGGCAACCCTGTGTCGAGCAAATCTGTGTTGGTGCCATTTTTCCGACAGCATTTGTCCACTTCATGTCTCTGTGTCGTATTTTGGTAATTCTTGCAAAATTTCAAACTTTTTCATTTTTATTATTAAATTTGTTGTGATCTGTGATCAGTGATCTTTGATGTTACTATTGCCAAAAAGATTATGACTCACTGAAGGCTCAGGTGATGGTTAGCATTTTCCAGCAATAAAGTGTTCTTTAAGATATGTACATTGTTTTTTTAGACTTCATGCTGTTGCACACTGAATAGACTACAGTATAGCGCAAATGTAACTTTTCTTTGCACTGGGAAACCAGAAAATTCATGTGACTGGCTTTATTCTGATACTTGGTTTATTGTAGTGGTCTGGAACTGAACCTGCAATACCTCCAAGGTATGCGCATATTAAGTGTCTGGCACATAGAATATAATCAGTGTTAGAAATAAATTCAGCAGACTTTTTGTTTTCCATAGCTATTTTGGCTTCTTTCATTTTCAGGGTGAGCCATTGCCTGTAGAGGTATCTTTTAGGGGCCAGTAGCCCCTGTCTGGTGCTTATATGGTTCGTTAATTCACCATAGTCCTGCATTAGACTTTTAAAATCACTCGTAGGCTGTCATTCTTTGCTGTTTTCCGTTTTCTCCACGTGTAAAAAATATGTCCCTATCAGCTGTAACATTTGGCCTTCTCAGGGACTACTTCTAGTCTTGCCTGGGGGCATCCTCAGGCGTGTGTGTGTGTGTGTGTGTGTGTGTGTGTGTGTGTGTGTGTGTGTGAGTGATGCACGCCACTGCCTCTCCCATCAGTAATGCAAAGGACGCCCAGGCAGCAACCAGTGACTGTCCCTGCCTTCTGCCCTCAAGGGTACAGCCTTGGCTGCCCTAGGACTGGGCAGAGTTGCCCATGAGAGACAACCCCCATCCCACCCCCCATCTTCTTCTCATGTCTACTGTGCAGCCCCTAAGGTGTATATTTTCAAAAAACATTATTCTCATTTTTTTCTGCTTCCCACAATTCCTGCCAAAGTGAGTAATTACCTTTGGAGTTTGGGGCAGGGAGAGGGACCTGTAATCATGACAGCTTCCAGGGAAGCAGCCTCTTCTAGGGAAGTGACTTTTATTTCTCAGTGAGGATGGTGGAGTTGGTTTTCCTATCAGGTAGCTGTTTTTTTCTGTTCTTCACAGATGATACACCAAGAAACTAGTTACAACCTAATATGTATTGTTTTCATTTATAAATGAAAAGGTAAAACTTTACAGTTGAGCACGTACTTGTGTGGAGTAGAAATCCCTCAGCCATGTGCATAGCAGCCTGAAATTTCCAGATTAAACTGGGGAGGAAGCGTGCTTGGGTGATGCCAGTTGCTATGCCGTTGGAAAACTCACTGAACTCTTCTGTGTCTGGCTCTCCACTTTTCTGACGTTGAGCTACTGAAATGCTTACAACCTTTTATTTGTACTGCTGCAATAGGAGGAAAAAAAGATTAAAAGATTCACGGTAAATATTTAAGGAAATAGTAACTGAGTAACTGGACAGAACACATTGGTTTTACAGATCTTAAGGAGGTATGCCTGGGGGCAGAATATAGCCTCTCTAGTATAATGGCAAGAGAAGATTTTAATCGGTTGATTATATACATCACACATATTGCACTGAGTTATTTAAATAGAATTCTTTCTTTGTGTAAAGGTGCCTTTGGAATGTACCGTGATGTCACAACACCGTAGACTTAAAATCCACTTTGCAGTGGTTTAGCTCAGGTGTACACAGCTGAGCTTTGACAGGAAATGCGAGCGTGACAGATGTGCTCACAGTTTGATCAGGCTGTCAGTGGTGTTGCCAACAATGACCAAACTGTAAAAGCAGACCCGAGAGCGGGATTTGTGCATGAACGGCAAAATTCCTTATAGTATGTAATAGAAACCACAGCATTTTGGGGGGAAAAAAAAAGATACTGTTTTTGTTTTCAGTTACTTCAGGGTAATGCTGCTTTGGATTTCGCTTGACTCTGGTGTTTATATTTATTCTGTAATTGATTTTAAAATAAAATCCCCTGGGCTAGTCGTCATTCCTTCTCACATTCTGTGAGGCACATTATCGTTTTGAGGCAAATACTGCAGCACAGATTACCCTGCATGGTTAGGCAGTGCGATTAATGGTGGTCACAGGCATGAACATCTACCTGGTGGTATAGCTGGTCAGGTGGACCAAGCCAAGGAGGGAAAAAGAGGAGGGTCGAAGAAACACATGGCTAAATAAGCCACAGAGGGCTGTTCTTTCATTCAGGACCCAGAGCATCTTGAATGGTGGCGGGGTAGGGGGTGGGCGTGGTCTAGATTGCTGACGGACACAGAACAGAGCTACCGTCTGTGTAGTCTTTATCCAGTCCTGACTACAGCTGTGGGTAGAAAATTGATCTGTATCGGAAATACAATTTTGAAAATCTGATCCTGGAAAAACTGTTTCTCTTGCGATCTGGGGTACACATAAGAATTTAGTTTTGGATAGGTTTATCAAATCTGCAATTGACTGATCTTTTTCCTCCTTTTATTGTGAATGACATGACCACATAATATTGGTTAGAACATCTGTGCCCGTGTCTTTAAAAAGAAATTGAAATACTGAGCATTAGAAATTACATTAATAACACAGGTTTGGTGATAAGTGATTTACCTGAAAAATCTGTCTACATTTATAATCAGTAATATGTTTCATTTTAAACAGAAGCGAAGAAATAGAGAAATTTAGTCTGTCAACAAATATTTATGATGTGACATGAAATGCCAGGCGGTACTCTTTGAATACAGAGACGTTCCAGACAGAGGCACTGTCCCTGGGAAATTTATAGTCAGTCTGGAAAGTTGAGACACAGAGATCTGAAAGGTCAGACACCCCCAAGGATGTTATCCCAGTGATCAAGGGAAAGGTGAAAGCTTCCATCAGCACGGCCATGTCCTGGTCAGGGTCATGGAGGGAGTCTTCACAAGAGAGGTGGAAACTGGGCAGGGCTTTGAGGGATGGCTGCTTCCGTAATTCCCAGGTCCTTACTGGGACTCCTGAAGAGTTTTACCACAACCCTTCATTCAGAGACTGCCTCTGCCTTTTTGTAGCAGTATTTTCATAATTTCACAGGAAGTTCGAGAAGAAAGGAATCATGCCCTCAACATCCTATGCAGGTAGGGTTGCCTTTGGCAGCTGTCTTTTGCGGATGGAATAGTGTTTGCACTGTGGTTGAACGTGGCATGACAAAGGATGTAGTGTAGCAGAAATGCAGTTTTTGGTTTCTCATTGTCTCATTTCTGTTCAGCCAGCTGAGAGATTGGATTTTCTCCTCCCAAAATGAAAGACAAAATTTACAGACCTGAAAAAGAACAGTGTACTCTGAATCAACTCCCTTAACAACAGTTTCCACATTTTATAAAAGAATACATTAGAAGGAAGATTCAGTTTTATGGGGCGTTAGCAAACCTAAGGCAATAGAGTACAGAAATAGTAAGAATTATAAGTATTTAACATGGATTTTAGTATCTTGATTCCTGTCCTCTTAAACTGAGGAATTTTACCTTCTGAGGTTTACCTGCGGTAATGCATGTGAGACATCAAGAACATCCCAAAGGCTGTCTGCATTGTAGCCGACCAGAAATGCTAAAATTAGATGATTCTTTGGGTTTACCAAGATGCCTTGGGGTAGAAGGAGTGGCATTTGTTTTCTTTAGGTTTTTTTCTAACCTTGGCGATATCTAATTTGTAGTTGCTAGTATGCGGGCTTTGCCATTCAGAGAACATGTTCTCAGAACGTTAATTAGTGTTTTAATACTCATTAACTTCTGTGCTGAGGGCAGGGCACGTGCAATGTTTGACTCATCCACACCCTTGGTGAGCTGACTATTGAACTAACGGTAATGTTTTTCTGTAGCGCTGTGTTCTCACAGTTAGGAATAGGTCAGAAATCTTCAGAACATGTGAGTGAAGAGTGAATGGGGGAATGTTTTCAAAAAGAACGTTTTGAGAGGATACAGTGCTTGCATATGATTAGGAAATGGCCTTAAACTGAATCAGCTGTTCTTGACGATTTTGTGCCTAAGCTTTCATGTTATTTTTTATAGTACGCTTCGCAGTGACATATTCTTGCATAAACAGATTCCTGCCTTTCTTTAGAATTCTCTTTGTCGCCCAGCCATCCTAGCTTGATAGCATAATATTCATATTCAGAGGGCATATGTTTGTATCTGTTTCCTCTTTAGATAGCAGCTGTGTTAAAATAATTTGACTGTAAAAGATGATAAGAAAGAGTCTTGGTTTTCTTGCTATCTTATAACAGAGAAATAGGTTATGGGGCCCAAGTGCGTGGTTGGTGCAGTTTCCATACCATAAATAAATCCTCTTCCATGTTTTGAAAAAGGACATTGCTTGGCAGCAACCTGAGAATATGTAACCCACTTAGAGTAAAAATCACAAGGTGGCCTTGAGAATTGAGCAACCGAATCCCCATAACGATAGGCCTGGGGAGATTCCTTGAGCCTCCTGCGGGCTTCCTTGTTGCAAGGTGGAAAACAGCTTGAGGCACTTAAATAGTGCCCACTTAAGTATATTCAATTTTTGTTTAAATTTTTCCAAGAGTCATGGCTTTTGAAATCCATAAAAGCTGCGGGTTGCTGAGCTTTGCTGATACTGAGGTCAGTAGATTTCAGATTACTCACAGCTAACAACTAGCTCCAGCTCCTTGCTAGAAAACTATCCTGGGAAAAAGAAAGTTCTATTTCATTATCCTATAAAAACAAAGTAGAAAGTCACTCCCCTCTTATTAGTACTGAAAGAGTAGTGTAGTTGTCATCTATGAATAGTATGTGCTAATGGTGCTTATCTTTTGCCATTTTAATAATTATTTCTGTTTTTAGAAATGAGTCTGAATCTCAAGGTGTGTTATTCAGATTAGATTAGATTTCTCCTGTGAGCAACAGGAGAAAAAGTCAAAAATAACCATGGCTTAAAGGAAAGAGATGTTTATTTTTCCCTCTCACTTAAAAGAAGTGCAGGGGAAATCAGTCCAGGAACGACTTGGTGTCTAAGGTGTAAGAAATCCAAGCTCCTTCTCTCTTGCTGCTTTATCCATACATGGCTTACGTTCCCGCCATCACTTCATGGTCCTAGAAGGCTGCAGGGGTTCCAGCCATTTTATATCCACTTTCCAGCCAGCATGAAGGCAGCAATAGGGAAGAAGAGGGAAGGGCGGATGTTTGCCCTGTTTGCCAGAGGTGACGTGTATTATGTCTGCTTTCACTTTATTGGCGAAAACGTACTCACGTGGCCACACTTGGCAGAAGGAGGTTTAGAGATGTAGTGCTGATGCCATCCACTCAGCACAGGAGTTAATGAGTATTAAAACACTAATTAATGTTCTGAGAACATGTTCTCTGAATGGCAAAACCTGTATACTAGCAACTACAAATTAGATGTAGTTTTATTCCCAGAAAAAATGTACCAGCTTAAAATTAGGGCCTTATTATCAAGGAAATGCGAATGGATATTGGCGGACAACTAGCGATCTGCCACACAAAGCAAAACAGGCCCTCAGCAAAAACTTGGTGGGGACCCTGAAACCAAGGAATCCAAACGCCACCTGGTGGCCAGGTTTCTAAATCTCGGTTTCCCATTGGAAAAACTAAGACTCCAAAAAAGTTGAATTTTCAAATATTATCATTGTGAACAGTAGAAGTCACACACTACAAAGATAGAAGCACCCTGTAAAGAGGCTCTCCTGTCCCAAGAAGAAGGACATTTAATATCGCCTCTAGGACATGAGTATTCGCTGTTCCTGAACGCTTGTCCTGACTTTAGTAGAAGTGATGCAAGAGTATATGAGACTATCTGAACATTAAAATCAAGATGAACTGAGAGGCTATCTCTGCCATGATGAGGAGGCCAGGTAAGCAGTGTCCAGATGGCTCTCCAGGTGTTTTGTTCTGTGCTGGAGTCATCTTCCTGCCTGGGGTACCAACTCCCAACCACCCCCCCTGCCCTTTCCCTGCAGAGGATGTGGACACAGGCCATCCTCAAGAGCCTGCTTTTTGGAACGGAAGCATGGCACGAATCAGCCTTTGGGCAGGTGTTAGGTCCCGAATTTCATAGCCGCCTCTTGCTTTTTTCCAAATGGTGTGTTTTTCCACTAATGGTTTTGGGCTCTGGACAAATTGCACATACATTAGGGTTCGTCTGTTTGAACCCTCTCATTTTAAAGATGAGGAAACTAAAGCTCAGTCTGCTCAGTGTTTTAACAAAGGTCACACCATCAATAATTGACAGAGCCAAGACTAGAACACAGAACTCCAGAGCTGTGCTAATCCTGTGCATTTTGTTATGAGGATAAGTTATTTGCTCTCTCTATCCTCGGTTGGGATTTGGTTTTCGTTTTTGTTTTTTCCACCTTTAAAATAAACAAATTAGCCTAAAAGCCTCTAAATCCCTAAGCTTCCTTACCTCTAAAAGTATGTTTCTACATCAGGTAAAGATCTAGTGAGTACTTTGTAGAATTTTACGGGACCTATTAAATAATAAAAATACTCTCTCTGTGAAAGGAGAGGCAGGAAGGGCCCATAAATTCATTTTTAATGACTTATAAATATTGTTATGATTTATTTAAATATTCACTTCCAGTCTCCTTGCTGCATTTTAATGGAGGTCCTCATTGCATTATCCATTTATTTATGTCATATATATTATACACATAAACATTTATACATTTATGTTTTAATGTATTAAAATATACAGAGGGGCTTTATTTAAGTCTTAAATGTTGGTCACCACGTGGCAACCTGAAACTCCATTTAAAGTCTGTTCAGAAGTAAAATCTTAAGTATTTATGTTTTTGCTTTTGTCATCTTTGCTGGACTTCCCCCAAGATATTATTCAAGGGTTGGCAGTAATGCTAATTCTGGCACTCGGTTGCCTCTGATTCAAAATCAGAAGAATATTCACAGATTTATTTTGGAAACTCTAGCCCGAGATGTTTGCTTCTTATGCAGTGAGCCTGGAAAGCAACTTCAGTGCCCAGAGCAGGAGACCTGCTCTATGGCTTTTTCTTCGAGAGGGGTATCCATTCCAGTGTCTGTCTGCAGATTTCTGCCTTCTTCATCGGTGAAGTTAGACAAAGAGTTAATAGAATTGGGAGGGTGTCTAGAAATCTGATAATTGTTCAGATTTCCTCTGCATTGAGAAGGCTCAGCAGGAGAGAGTTGGGGCTTATCTTTCTCCGGCTTTTCTGTGACAATATCACTGCTAGCCCCAGGGTGCATTTTATGTAGGTTGCCAGCTAGACAAGTGTTCTTTGGCTTCCTGCTCTGCTCAACCTTTAGGGCAAAAGGAGAGAAGAGACCATAGTGTGGGCTCTTCACCTGCCACACAGTTTCCTCCCTGCCTTCTGCCTTTTCCTGGAGCTGCACGGATGGTCAGTGGTTGATGGCAGGAATACCAAGCCCTGTGGATAGTCCGTAACCTCCCTGGAGGAAAAGCCATTTCTGGCCTACCACTGGTCTGTGAAGAAGGGAGGAAATTTTCCCTAAGTATAATCTTTTGATGTGGATCAAGTGTGCCCTGACATGGGTTTAGTGAAGCAGACTTGATCCTTCACTGTGCACTCCCAATGCTGACTCCATGTAAGGAGTAGATTAGAAATGTTGTAACAATGATAAGCGTGATGGTGCAGTATCGCGAAGTGGAAGGCATCACGAGGGTATTAAGCAGGGACACACGCAGGCTCCTGGTCATTGTCAGTGTCAAGTGTGAGCTCCTCTACCAACTCTTGGTGCCATCCTTCATCCAGCCCACAAAGGTACCGCCTCACCACCCTGAGTCCCCACCCCAAACACTGCACACCACCCAGGCTCAGCTCCTAAACGACCCTTGACCACCATTCCCAGACCCGCCTCTGCCTGGCTCTCCTTCCTCTGTGCTCCGTGCTGGCACTGCTTGTCTTCTTTACTTCGTTCTCTGAAACGCTACACATCTTTTGAGTATTCAGCCAAGTCCCAGCTCCTGCATAGATGCCTCTTCTTGTTCCTGCCCTTGGGAACTCAGTCAAAAGCAAAACACAGGGAGAGGGGATATTCAGCTGGTGCCTGAAAACATAGCATGGGTGTGTACACATAATATGCCAGCCTCCATACCAGGGTTCTCTGCATTATCTCATTGCTTTAGAGAAGAACCATCCCTGGAGAGCTATACTCTTGTGATCTCAGTTTTCTGGATGAGGAGCCTATGGTGTAGGGAAGTTAGATGAGTTGCCCCAAGTCACACGGTGGCATAACCGGTGCGTAAGCCAGGTCTCCGATTCTGCAGTGCTCTTGAGCATCTGAGCAGCTGTGCCCACCTCCCTGATCAGGCTGCCACAACTCAGCAGTCAAGCACCCTGAGGTCGGTAGTTCTAGGTCTCCATGTAGAAATCAACATAAGACATTGTGGTTTTATTAAGACTGTAGAGAAAGCTTCATCACTGACCTTGGTTAATGTCTCAAAAGAAAGAACTGTAAATCATCTACTCAGGCTGTATTGATAAAGGCAGCCCAGATTCTTATGCATTTAAAATCATCTGCTACTCAAGTCTGCTAAGTAGTGGATGATGCCTTGTGTCCTCCTTGCCTCCAGCTGCCTTCGTTTGTATACATATGTGTATAAACATAAATATTAATCTGCATACAGACATGTTTTTAACAGAATATACTCTTTGATCCCAGTTAAGGTAGTGGGAATTCTGAAAGTGAATCTCAAACAGAAAACCATCGAGGGTGCAAGTAAAAATCATTATATACATGCTGCCTACATCTGGACCCTCCGCTTCTGTGTGTTTTGCAAAGGATATGTCTAGTTCAACTGTAAAATTTAATGTGAATATAGCTAATGTAAATATTTGGAAGAGATTAGAGAAAAGTATAAATGCTCTGAACTGTGGCTGGTGTGTTTGAGAATGTGCAGGTCTGGCTGTGTTGGAAGCACCGACTTTGATACGTTGCTCAGAATCTTCAGAGATAGGAAGGACAGGCGAGTGTTACGGGGCATTGCCAGAGCTGCCTCCACTCACCCATCTAGACTTTGACACCTTGTTCAAGTTCATTTACGACTGCCAGCTGGTCTCCTTCTCCTCCTCACCTTGCATCAGAAATTCTTGGTCTGCATTGATTGGTGGAGGTGGGATGGGGAAGAACCACTGCATTTATGCAGTCCCTGTACGTATTAAAAATGTACTTTGTGCCAAGCGTTGGGCTAGACACTGGGAATGTAGCAGTGACCTAGAGAGACGTGGTCTTTGCTCTTATGAGGAATATGGGCAAAAGCAAGTGAACAGAAAATAAATGTGACCATTACAAGTTGGAACGAGGGCTGTGAATGAAGTAAACAATGACTGTTGCTGGGAATGACAGAGGGGCCCAGTGTGAATTGGGCCAGTCGTCAACAAAAGTTCCCTTGAGATTTCATTTAAGTGGAAACTTAAAAGCTAAGAGGGAACCAACCATGTGAAAATGAGGGAAGAAGAGCCCAGCAGGTTAGACCAAAGGCCCCAAGTACAAAGCGCTTGGCTTCAGAGAGGACCGGAGAGAAGACTGGGGAATGGTGAATGGAGGAGGATGGGGGATGGGTGGGGGGGATGGCAGGGTTTTGTGGCCATGTTAGGAGCTGTTTGGGATCCCAAGTGTGGTGGGAGTCCCTACAGGGTCTTTACTGGAAAGTGACATGTTCTGATTTAAGAAAACCATCGTCCGTTTGTGGAGAATAGATTTAAAGGGCAAAGTGTGGACATGGAGAGAGCTGATATACATCTATAACAACAGACCAGGTAAGAGATAAGGTGGCCTGGATTAAAGTGTAGCCTTTGGACATGGGGAAAAGTGTGTTTGGAATACACCTGGGAGGTAGAGTCAGCAGGATAGAGTAAGGGATTGAACGTGCAGGGGAGAGGGGAAGGGACACATCAAGGATGACTCTGAGATTTTGAATCTGAGTAGCTGGTATCATGTATCAAGTTGTCAGCAGTGGGTTGGGGAGGATGGGTTTGAGAGGAAAAATGTTTTGGACCTGTCGAGTTTGTGGTGCCTGTTACATTTTCATCCAGGCAATGATGTCAAGTATGGAGTTAGATATTTGGGTCTTATGGTCTAAGGGTTGGAGTCATAAATGTGGGCATCTTCAGCATGAGTGTGCTATTTAAATCCAGGGGCAGGAACAGAGTCACATGGAGGAACATGTAAGAGTGGAGAAGGCTCAAGGCTGAGCTCTGAGGAGCCCCACATCTAGGGGTTAGTTGGAAGAGGAAGAGCCAGCAAAGAGCTGGAGAAGCAGCAGCCAGAGAGATGCAAGGAAAACCAGCAAACCGCAGGCTGGGTAGACCAGCAAGCCAAGAACGGTGTATGAAAAGGAGGGAGTGGCAGGTGACACTGAGTGTTGGTCAATAAGGAAGAAAGAGGAGTTCGTGGATTTGACAAGGTGGGTTCATTGATGATCTTGACAAGAACACTTGCAGTGAGCAGTGGTGGCTGAACAGGGTATACTGAGAAAGAGGAGAGAGGGTGTAGATGGTGTTCATATATAGACGGTCCCCGGCTTACGAAGGTTCGACTTGTGATGGTTCAACTATATGACGGTGTGAAAGAGATACACATTCAGTAAAAACTGTACTTCGAATTTTGAATTTTGAGCTTTTCCTGGGCTAGCAACGTGCAGTAAGATACTTTCTCATGATGCTGGGCGGCGGCATTGAACCTCAGCTCCCAGGCAGCTGTGTGATCAAGGGGGTAAACGACTGATACACTTACAACCATTCTCTTCCCACACAACCATTCTGTTTTCCACTTTCAGTACAGTAGCCAATAAATTACATGAGTTACTCAATACTTTATTATAAAATAGGCTTTGTGTTGGACGATTTTGCCCTAGTGTAGGCTAATGTAAGTGCTCTGAGCACATTTAAGGTAGGTCAGGCTAAGCTATGATGTTCGGTGGGTTAGGTGTATTAAATGCATTTTGACTTAGATATTTTCAACTTATGATGGGTTTATCAGGATGTAGCCCCATTGTAAGTTGAAAAAGACTTAAGTATTGTTTTCTTATGGGTGGGTGTTATTGAGGGATTGGGGGATTAGCTTTGCTCTCATATATTATTTTGTATTGCCTTATTTTCCTAATTGCAACAATCTTCTATTAATGGTGTAATCTGAAAGGCTTACATTTTAATTGATTAAAAAATTTTTTTAGAAAAAATAATCCCCCATTGGTTAACTGAACATCTCTGACTTTTAACAGCTGTGGTTTATACTTCACACTCTCTTCCTCCTTCTCCAGACTACTTTTCAAATTTGTCATTTTCTTCCTGTAGAATAATTTATATAGCTGTGCTAAAAAAGCAAATCAATCCAAAAAATTTTATAAGACATTTACAAATGGAGCCTTCCATAGCTTTCATGGCCGTGAGTTCAGGATCAGGGAGAAGGTATGAGAGAAGAGGAAATGGAGAACCATGTGTACACAGTCTTTTGAGAAGTCCAGTGGCATGTTATTAAGGTGGGAGAAACCAGATTGTTTTAGGGTGTCGATGGGTTGGTTCCAGAAGGAAGGGAACCACCATAGGAGCTGAGTTCTTGAGAAGGTGAGGGAATCTCAAGCCCTGGTGGAGGGACTGGCCTTCAGATAAGCAGGGACGTCTCCTCCATTCCACCAGGAGGGAAGGAAGAGAATATGTGTGCGAGAGTGCCTGGGGGCCTCAGAGTGGCATCTCCAAGTACTGGCTCCCCACTTTACTTCTGTGAAACTCCCTAGGCCCTGAATTCTCTGTCTGCTCGCCTTTTTTTTTTTTTTCTCCAAACAATTTTTGAGTTTCAACTCAAAATCAAAAAGTAGTTTTGAAAAAAAAAAATGCTCATGAAGAACCTAGGGGTAGGACAGGAATAAAGATGCAGATGTAGAGAATGGACTTGGGGACAAGGGAAAGGGGAAGGGTAAGCTGGGATGAAGTGAGAGAGTGGCATGGACATATATACACTACCAACTGTAAAATAGATAGCTAGTGGGAAGCAGCCGCATAGCACAGGGAGATCAGCTCCGTGCTTTGTGACCACCTAGAGGGGTGGGATAGGGAGGGTGGGAGGGAGGGAGACGCAAGAGGGAGGAGATATGGGGACATATGTATATGTATAACTGATTCACTTTGTTATAAAGCAGAAACTAACACACCATTGTAAAGCAGTTATACTCCAATAAAAATGTTAAAAAAAAAGTAGTTTTGAAATTTTGAAATACATACATTTTGTTATGTACTCAGTTTAGGAGTGGGAAGACTCAAATATTGAGTGTTAGGATTTTCTACTCACTACGAATGGCTTCCTTCCTAATTGCTCTTTTCTATCAGTCAGGATAGGCTAGGCCATTGCAGTTAACAGGCACCTCTAAAATCTCAGGAAAGCTTGTATCTCATGCTGTCTGTGGGCCATCAGCCTGGGCTCCCTCTAGGCCCTGCCCAAGGAGCCTCTCCACCCAAGCATGGCCTGTCCCTGTGCTGCAGAGGGAAAGTGTATCACGCACCTGCTGTGATGAATTCCTTTTCCGTACAAGTGTCACCTCCCAACCCAGCCACACATCGTTGGGCAACACCATGTCCTGGGGACAGACCAGCCTTGGAGTGGACAGATGGCGATGGCCACCGTCCATGTGCCGGGAGGAGAGAGGACAGCACTGGGGGGCCCGCCCCGTGGACACCGCACGTCCCCCCCCAGAGAGGGCAGAGTGGGCCTCCGTGAAGTGTAGGGTTGCCTCGGCACCCAGCCTCATCCTTTGACCACAGCATCTAAAATTCTGTCACTACAAATCCATTCTGTTAGTTTTAAGCTTTCATTTTTCCAAGTATTTTCTTCAGAAACACAAACAGTTCTGGAAAACCTAGTGAATAGTCAACGTTTCTTTTTTCTCCAAGGACCTTTATTATTTTCTCTGGTGGACTCGAAGTTGTAGGAGAGTTTGTATCCTGAACGCAGTGTTTTTAAAGTAATGTTTACTTTCCTACTTTACTTAATAAAGAACACACAGAACTGCCGATCAGCCGCACAGCCCGAGTTGCTGATAACCGCAGTCTGATCTGTGCAGCCTCGTCTTACAGGTCTGCTTCCCATTGGGCTTCTCCAAATGCTGCCCGTAGCTCTCGGACCTCCATTACTCCTCTGTGGACCCATCTGGATCCAGGAGCTGGGATTGGGCCCACGGTTCTCGGATGCCACGGGTCTGTGAGAGGAGGGCAGGATGATGCTAGAGGCAGGGAAGCAGACCGGGGGCTTGCAGCCACTCGTGACCCCCTCAGCTGCATCACAGCCTAGCCAGCCGCTGGCCTGTCCGCATTCTCCTTAATTTTTCCATCCGTCCGCTCCAGCCCCTCCTTGCCCTCTGCCTTTTTGTCTTACCCCTCAGGCCTCCTCCCTCTCTCCCCAACCCCTCCAAGAGCTGGATCCCCTCCGTGGCCGCTCTGTCCTCCACGGCCACAGGGCTGGCCAACAGCAGGATGAGTCTGTGGGAGACGAAACTGGCACGCTCTGCTCGCCTGCCCCTAATGTGGCGCTCTGTCTTCAGCGGGAGAATACACGTGTGATGTAGCCAGAGTCTTCCCTTGGGGTGACGTTGGTGAGTTACAGCCCTCTGTAAATACGTTACCCCACAGTATCGAGGGTTTGGGGTGATGTCAGCTTGCGTGAACGATTGATGTTGTTATTGATACAGTGGCGGGCAGGCTTCCTGGCTGGGGTCAGTATGAGGAGGCAGGGCAGCCAGTTCTGAGATCAGTGGTCAAAAGGCAGTGACTATTTGCTGTTGTTTCATAGGTTAGTGTGGCTTCTTATTAAATAGCGCATCCCTTATTTGACCAGCCTTGAGAAATGCCCATGGACGCCCACGGTCTGGCCCCTGCCCTCTCCCCCTTGTCCACTCAGCTGCAGAGTGGCCGCCTCACTTTGTTTGCCTGCACGCACTCACACTCCCCGCCCTCCAGCACCCCCTCCTCTCCCCACTCCTTCTCTCTGCCTGGAATGTGTGCCGCCCTCCTGGCCCACCCCTTCACTCCCTCTCCCTGCCCCTCTCCATCCTGTGTAAGAGAGCAGCCCTCTCCATCCCAGTCCCACATCCAGCTTTATTGCTTCCCCACTGCACTCATCCCCAGCTGACATTATCTCCTCATCTGCTTCTGTGTTCATTCCTCTTCCCCTTAGAAAATGGTTTTGCCCACTGCTATGTCCCCAGAGCCCAGAGTAGATACATGTAAATACTTAACAAATGAATGAGAGAGGCCACAATAGATGAAGCAGTGTTACATTGTCTAGTTATCATTGCCAGAAACCTATACTAATGGAACATTTCCTTTCTGTAAAATTTCTGTGTCAGACCATCTCCCTCTCCTCTCTTATGATAATTGGTTCTTTCCGTTCAAAACCAACAAATAATGTCAGAAAATGAATGTTTACCACCATTTGAACTGCTGTGAAATTTTCTGCGTGATCTAATCTTTAAGACTATTTTGGGTCATAGTCTGACAAAAGCAGGAAATAGCACTACTTCTCCCTTTTACAGCATCAAAGTAAATTTTTCTTTATATTTTCCTTGCACACATTTATTGTGTTGTTGTTACCTGCTTACAAATGTTTGCAAATCTTTTAGACAAGCTGAGCAATAAAAAAAAGCAGTTCTACTAACATGTAAATTCCATTGACCCATTCCTTGTTATGTTTTATGAGAGTTTGTGATTATTACTTTGGATTTTTTTTATTACTTTTCCCAGATTTTGGAAATCTAACTTGTTTTCTAAAGCAGCCTCTTATTTCAGGCATTCAATTTCCCTTTCCTTCTTCACTTTTCAACATCTTTATTGATTTGTGTATATGGTTTTTATAAGGTCTTTCCACACTGTGTTAGTCTATGTGAGGTCCCAGAAGACCCTGTGCCTAAGAGAGAAGCCAAAGGTTGCTTAAGACAGTTTTACTAATTAATACTGATTTAAATAAAATGGAATTTTCAAGTAAGGAATTACAGTGAGTATCTAGGAATGACTGGGTGAAAAGATTGCTTAAGTAAATAAACATAATTGTTTCACAAACATTTATTAAGCAACTACCTTGTATCTGGTTGTTTCACAAACATTTATTAAGCAACTACCTTGTATCTGGCAGTGCTGGGAATATAAGGGAGGATAGAGTTTACTAGGGAAATGGGGATATAATCAAAGATTTTTAGCAGTTTGCTTTCAGTTGATCACAGGTCTTACGGGACCCCAGAGGAAGAGGAGCATCTAAGACTGTTCCTGGGAAGAAGGGCTTCCTGGAAAGGAACTTTGGGCAGACGGGGAAGGGCGCTGGAGGGAGGAGAGCTCGTATACAGCAGAGGTATCCTCAGCACCACAGCTGGAGCCTAGTGGCAAGAGATGGGCCTGGAAAGGGAGACGGGTCCAAACCCTAAGGGTCTGGTGTGCACCCAAACGGGGTGAGGTTTTTATCCTGTATACAGTGGGGAGCCCTTGAAAGGGTCTGTGCCAGATGCACACGGGGCATCTGCCAGGTGCTCAGAGAATTAGGGTCAAGAGTCAGGCAGAGTCATGAGGGCTGGCAGGGGTGGTGGTGAATGAACCCATGGGCACAGCTTAAGCACCTCAGTGGCGTGCGTAGAAGGGGCAAGAGGTGAGAGCAGCCAGCCAAAGTCTGGCAGCAGTGGACTGAAAAGGCTGTGAGTGGAGCCTGTGAGCCTGGCCGCTTTAATGGAGTGAGGGGGGTCTCCTTACAGTCCTGGGCTTTGTGTGTTAATTCCTAGGCAGTAGAGGTATTACACAAAACTCACTAAATAAAAACTTTTGAACTCAGCGTGCTGGCTTTGTAGCCAGCTTTTCTGCACACACAGCCTTGATGTGCATCAAATGTTCTCCGTCCGCCATCCTGAATGCCATCTGTCATCACTACAGCACAATGTTCTTTTCTAGATCTTCCATGAACATGATTCGATTATTCATCTTAAGCTTTCATTTTTCTTAGACTTTGATCTTCACTGCCTTAACGCTGCCTTGATTACAGGTGATAATAAAAAGGTGTGTGTGTGTGTGTAATCAAAAGTATATTATTTCCACATTTTAAAACATTTTTAAATGAATAGACAAGATCGTCCGTCCATGATAGTGCTGGGGTAAACAAGGTAGTGGGAGGCATTTCGTAGCCATCAGAAAAAATTATATATGGTTTCATTGATGAGATTTTTGCTACTGTTATTCTACTGCACAAATATAAAACATTCACACAGCCAAGCTTAGAACAGAAAGCAAAGAAGAATTGGTGCTTGTACCTTCACGGTAGGATTTCTGAACTTTGTGATTTGCCTTCATTTTTCCCCATTCTCTTTTCCGCCCCCTGGTGAGTTGCCTCCCAGTAGCTGTTTGTGATACTCGTCTAAGCCTCTGTTCTGTCCCTTCTAACGGACCATCTCTTTGCAGCCTGCCCTCGCCAGCGCGAGTCTACTTCTGGCCCCATGCGTCCCAGTGGGGGAGTGAAATGCACTGTGTACTCGTGAGCTTCCTAATGATTGTTTTTTAAGCAACATGAAATCATCTATGGTGGGTTTCTTTTTTTGCCTCTTATTCACCTGAGGGGTCTATTTTGATGATTTGCATTTTTATTGTCTGAGAGACTCTAGGTAGAAGTAGATCAGAGGGTAATAGCAGCATTGGATGTGTCCAACAGAAACCCACATGAATGTCTCTGTGCCTGTGAATTTTACTTGCAAATTCACCTTTTCAGTATTCCAGTCATTCATTTTTCTACAACAAAATTATTTTGTGTGCATTTGCTCCTCGCAGTGTTTTGCTGCATCTCAGTTTCCCCTTGGATGTACAAATGAAAAATAGTACTTGGACAGTTGTGCCAGCTTCCTGGTTTGGGGGCTTTTGCCAATGCTGTCCTTGATTCGGGGCCACCCTTGGCTTTGTGCAGGTTATTCTATCCCCCACCCCACGGCTGCAAACTGCTTGATTGCAGACACACCGCTCCCCTTTCTCCTCTTTTAACATCTGTCTCTCTTTAATAGTTCACACTCTTAAGAATGCATAATGGCCAGCCACAAATGTTTAAGGTGCGAAGTTCTCTTCTGTTCTGTTACTGAACAGTCTGGCTAGAGTTTGTCTTTTCAACATTGGTTATTAATTTTATTTTTCTAGTGCAATAAAATAAGTGGTCTGCTGTAGGTGTGAGTTAGTGAGAATTTGAAATGGATTTCAAGCATTCTTGTCGGGTGTTTATGATGCAGTTGCAATCTCATGAGTCAATTACCAGAACCAAACAGTGCAAGAGCCACGAAGCTCATCCACTGTGGCATTGCTAAATTAATAGATTAACAGCTACACACAGGAAAATGTCAGATGTTAAATATTTTTCATTAGTGATAAGTTGGAAGTTTGGGATCCCTTATCCATGCTTATACAGCCTCTTAAGTACCTCAACCAGAGTTAATTTATATTTTTTTTACTTTTCAGCTTTCAAGCACTGTGATGCCAGACTCTAGATTGCTGTGTTTGTATGGACTTTTTAAAAAATTTTATTCAATTTATTTAAACTAAAAACAAAACAAAATAGTTCACCCATTTTTCTCCCACCCCCCACCTCTGGCAACCAACACTCTGTCCTCTGAATCTATGAGCTTAGTTTTTGTTTTTGTTTCGTTTTCTTAGATTCCCCATATAAGAGAGATCATATGGTATGTGCCTTTCTCTGTCTGACTTAATTTCACTCAGCATAATGCCCTCCAGGTCCATCCATGTTGTGGCAAATGGCAGGATTCATTCCTTTTTATGGCTGAGTAATATTCCTCTGTGTGTGTGTGTGTGTATATCTCACAATTTTTTTATCCATTTATCTATTGATGGACACTTAGGTTGTTTCCATATCTTGGCTATTTTAAATAATGCTGCAATAAACATAGGGGTACATATATCTTTTTAAATTAGTGTTTTCACTTTCTTCAGATAAATACCCAGAAGCAGAATTGCTAGATCATGTGGTAGTTCTATTTTTAATTTTTTTTAGGAACCTCCATAACCATTTCCCATAGTGGCTGCACCAATTTACATTCCCACCAACAGTGCACAAGAGTTCCCTTTTCCCCACATTCTTGTCAACACTTGTTACTTCTTGTCTTTTTGATAATAGCCATTCTAACAGGTAAAGTGATATCTCATTGTTTTGATTTTCATTTCCCTGGTGATTAATGGTGTTGAGCATCTTTTCATGTACCTGTTGGCCATCTGTATGTCTTCTCTGAAGAAATGTCTATCCAGATCTTTTGCCCATTTTTTAATTGGATTATTTGGTCTTTGCTATTGAGTTGTATGAGTTCTTTATATATTTTGGAGAGTAGCCCCTTACCAGATACATGATTTGCGATTATTTTCCCCCATTCAGTAGGTTGCCTTTTCACTTTATTGAAGGTTTCCTTTGCTCTGCAAAAGCTTTTTGGTTTGATGTAGTCCCACTTGTTTATTTTTGCTTATGTTCCTTTTGCTTTTGGTGTCAGATTCAAAAAATCATCAAGACCCATGTCAAGAAACTTACCATCTATGTTTTCTTCTAGCAGTTTTATGGTTTCAGGTGTTATGGTCAAGTCTTTAATCTATTTTGAGTTAATTCTGGTGTATAGTGTAAGATAGTGGTCCATTTTCATTTTTCTGCATGTGGCTGTCCAGTTTTCCCAACACCATTTATTGAAGAGACTGTCCTTTACCTATTGTATATTCTTGGTTCCTTTGTTGTAAATTAGTTGACCATATGAGCATGAGTTTATTTCTGGGTTCTCTATCCTGTTACATTGATCTATGTGTCTGTTTTTGTGCCAGTACCATACTGTTTTGATTACTCTTGGTTTATAATATAGTTCGAAATCTGACACATGATTGCCTCCAGCTTTGTTCTTTCTCAAGATTGCTTTGGCTGTTCAGGGTCTTTTGTGGATCCATACAAATTTTAGGATTTTTTTTTTCTATTTCTGTGAAAAATACCATTGCAATTTTGATAAGGATTGCATTGAATCTGTATATTGCTTTGGGAAATATGGATATTTTAACAATATTAATTCTTCCAATCCATGAGCATGGAATGTCTTTCCATTTATTTGTGTCTTCTTCAATTTCTTTCATTAATGTCCTGTAGTTTTCAATATATAGGTCTTTCATCTCCTTGGTTAAATTTATTCCTACATCTTTTATTGCTTTTGATGCAATTATAAATGGGACTATTTTCTTAATTTCTCTTTCTCATAGTTCATTATTAGTGTAAAGAAATGCAACAGATTTTTGCATACTGATTTTGTATCCTGCCACTTTACTGAACTTGTGGATTAGTTCTAACAATGTTTTGGTGGAGTCTTTAGGGTTTTTATATATATGATATCATGTCTTCTGCAAATAGTGACAGTTTTACTTCTTCCTTTCCAATATGGATACTTACTTCTTTTTCTTGCCTAATTGCTCAGGCTAGGACTTCCAATACTGTGGTGAGTAATTAGTGGCAAGAGAGGGTATCCTTGTCTTGTTCCTGACCTTAGAGAAGAGTTTCAGCTTTTACCCATTGAGTATGTTGTTAGCTGTGGCCTTATCGCATATAGCCTTTATTATGTTGAGGTATGTTCCCTCTATACCTGCTTTGTTGAGAGTTTTTATCATAAATAGATGTTGAATTTTGGCAAGTGCTTTTTCTGCATAAGATTTTTATCCTTCATTTTGTTAATGTGGTATATCACGTTGACTGATTTGTGGGTGTTGAACCATCCTTGCATCCATAGAATAAATTCCAATTCAATATATTGTTGGATTTGGTTTGCTAATATTTTGTTGAGGATTTCTTTTAATGAACTGCCACTTAAAATACTTTTTCTTATGTTTGATTGAAGCATGGGGTCCAGTTTGAGCATTCACTTCCGCATTTGTCCAGCATTCATTTTCTAAGTGCCTACTGTCCTCTGGGCACTGTATTAGGTATAGATGTAAATTGATGCACGGCCCCAAGAGGGAGATGCATGAGGGCACAATAGTTGTGCCATTGAGGGTTCTAGAGGAGCCCCTGGGGAAGGGGCCAGAGGATTTGCTGATCCCTTGGCTAAGAGCGTGGAGTCTGGAGTCAGACAGCCCAGGTTCAAATCCTGACTCCATCACTTATGAGATATATGCTTTGGACTATTTACTTCTCTGTGTCAAAGTGACTTCCCTAAAAAATGGCGATATTCGTGGTATAAAGTGTGAATTAAAATGAGGGAATATTTATAAAGCCCTTAGAGTAGTGCTTGGTACATGGGAAAAACTATATAAGTGTTTTAAACAAATCAAGTAAAATAAATACTGTATATTGTGACCAAAGTAAGGACTAAGGAAAACTCTATTGTGAAAAATATAGAAACTAAGTGGCAGGCATTTTAATATTTGTTTTTAAATGTATGGAAACTTTAGCCAATAGTTAACTTATATAGGAATTTACTATTACTAGGTTCTGTCTCCAGGGCCTTGGATAACTCTTGTTCCCTGTATTTTCAGTTATTTTGACTTTTTCAGGTAGAGAAGAACTTTATAACAATTAGGGAAGTTCCGAAATGAAATGACCTGCCATTTGTGCTGTTGTAAATTTCTTTCTCATTACTAGAAATATCCAAGAAAAGGTTGAACCTGCCTGAGATGTAGCTCTGGGGATGCCTGCATTGGGTAGGAGTAGATGGGGGTCAAACAAGTGAATTCCTAAGAGCCGATGATTTTGTTTTTTTGCAGTCATACTTTAGTCTATTCAGGCATGTGACACTGGGAGCCAGGGTCTGGAGATGTGAAATGGCAGTCTCACTGGAGAAGATAGTTGGGAAGGATTCACAGATGTTGAAGGCGGAGAGTAGAGTCTCAATTGCTGGTCTCAAACGTGGACTTCATTTTGTAGAAAATGGGGAGGCATTGCATGTTTTCAGTAGGGGAATGACCTAGATTAAAAGGAAGATTTTTTTTTTTTGATTGCGGGGAGATTAATCTGGTAACAAGTATCCAAAGATTGGAAGCAGGAGTCCTGTTAGGAGACAAGGCCACCGTGTGGATAGGCAGGGCTAGATAAGATGACATGTGAGAGGCATCCAAGATGACTTTGAGCCTCAGGAACTGAGGCTGGCTGGTGTATAGGAGTTTGTGGGATCGGAAAGAGAGTGTTTAATATGTAGTTCTAACTCATTTATTCAGTCAACAAATAAATTCATAAACAAATGTTTACTGAACGCACACAGTGCAGTGCTCCTAGTGCCCTGAGGATGGACTCATCGTGCTGTTTTCATGAAGAACAAAACAAACACACATGCATTCCACGTGCAGCCTAAAAGCCCATTGTGGAGAGCCTCATTACAGGGCCATGTATGCATTCTTTGAGAGCACCTTAGAAACAACGCCTGTTAAAAAACAGAAACTGCTTTCTCTGAACCTCTGCATATAGTAAGTAGGTCCTTCACTTTTATGAAAATGTCTGATTGTGTGTTTGCCTTGACCACAAGGAAATCAGGGCAGTGGAACTGAAGGTGGCTTTTATGTTTCACAATCAAGTCATATTTATTCATCATAGCCCCTTATGTCTTTCTACCTTAAAATACATGAACACCTCTAAACTCTAAAAACTCATCAAAGTGCCATGTTCCACTTGTGTCTGTACCACTGGCTTTCTTTCCTCATGTTCAGAACCTTCCACTTTCTATTTCACGTCTTGCTGCACAGTTTGAGACCGGGAATAGGTTTATTATTCCAAAGAACAGATGGCTGAGCCTTTGAGAGCCGGTGCATTTCTGCAGAGACTGTGCATATAGCACTTAGCACATCGTTGGTGCTCAAGAAATGTCCCCAAAATTAAAACAGATTTTTTAAATAGACCGACTTCGCTGTCATTGAGGTGCCCCACAGGACTTTTTTAAATCTCCAGCGTTACAAAAATGTCCAGCTATCCTTTGGAAAGCAGAGTAAAACAATCTGAAATAAACACTTCCCTTTATATTTTCTGCCCAAAAGTGACCCTTAAACTCTCCTCCACTCCTCCAAAGTTAAAAGTCTAGAAAAGAGATAGGGTTACAACCTTCCAATGCCAGGCTAGTATTTTTAACCTAAGCACACAGCTCAGAAATGTGCAGCGCCTCCCAAAGTTCTTCATATACTTGTTTTGCAAGCTAATGGGGGCACAGAGGTTGCCTTCTGCCCAGTTCTGTGGGTGATGGAATGTCTTGTTCCCTGTTTGCATTGAGCATGGAATTTCTGAGCAGCTCTGCTCCTCGTCACATGTGTCTGCCATCCTTGGCACAGGCCACACAAGGGGCTCTGTCAAGTCTGATGGGAAGGGAAGCTCAGCGCCCTTTATGAACGTTCTCCTTTCAGCCCGTCAGGCTCTAAAATTAGGCAGGAGTCGCTCTCACCAGACATTCCTCTCTGCGAAGGGCTTGCCCTTTACAGTTTTCCTTCACCTTGCGTGGACGAGCACGTCCCATTACCCGTGATAATGAGAGTCCTGGCGTTTGCCTCAGAGAGCACCAAGTCTGAACCAGATTAACTGTGGGGCTGAAGATTGTCTGTTTGGGGAACTTAAATGGTCGCACATGTTTGAATGTGTTAGCAAAATTGATTTTATTACTAAATGTATTATTATCTCCAGAAAAGTAATCATTTCAGCAGAGAGAGCTGATCTTTTCATAACTGATGTCATTCTCTTGAGGAACAGCCATGTTCCCTTGGTTTGTTATGTTCACTTGCTCCTCTTTTTCCTTTAAAGGAAGATGTTTTTATTTCCTCCGTATGAAGCCAGATTCACATGTTATGACAGCTGGACATGCATACAGATATACATGCATATCCAGAGAAAGACCACCTGATATTTGGTGATGCCTCGGCACAGTCATGCGGACAATAGGGATGGTCATTTCTGACATTTTTGACTTATATAAAGTATAAACCTTTTCTCTCTTTTCCTCAAGAGCTTTTTAAAGGATTCAGATCAAGGATCGGTGAGCTCTTATCTGTCAGTCATTCATTAGAATAATGGTTTTAAATGTGCAAAATTAGAAGCTGCTTTAAATTGATTACTTATCAAGTTGGGGTTAGTTTTTCTTATGATTCTCTCAAGCATTTTTTGTTTCATTTCTGAAGTGAATTGTGCCTTTTAAAAATACTACTGAAACTGAATTTTTTTAGTAGAATGGCATGGCAGGATATAGTGGGATTTTTATTATTGTTTTAATAATCTGTCCTCAAGGTGGTAACACTGATGACTGTTTGGAGAAGGATCATCTTTCTAAGCAGACCCATTCTGCTTTAAAAAATACTAAGTAATAACTCCTGTATCTGGAATATGGCTTTTGACATGCTTGAATGAATCTCCTTTTCAAGAGGGTAACGAAAACTAAAAAGCGAATAAAGCATAGTATCTTTGCCAGAATACTTGTCCCCTGGATTCCCTAGAGGCCAGTGATCATTGTCTTGGGGGTGGGGGTGGGGAGAATATATTAAATCTACATCAAAGTTTCTAACATTTGCAAAATTTTGCATAATTACACCCAGTAAAGATGCTTACAAGGAAGTAATAGCTTGAAGTGAATTACTTTGTACTAGGGTAGAAAAAACTCTGGACCAGGGACTTGGTGTTAATTTTATGCAAGCTAGCAGTGTTACCTGGCAGTTATCTTTATGGATCTTGGGTTTCTCATTTCTAAAATAAGAGAGGGTGACCAGCTAGGTGAGGTCCCAGAGTGACCTTCTCTCCTTGTATCTGAAACATTTATTTATTTATTTATTTATTTATTTTTGTTTTTTGTGCGTTGGGTCTGCGTTGCTGCGTGCGGGCTTTCTCTAGTTGTGGCGAGCGGGGGCTACTCTGTTGCGGTGCACGGGCTTCTCATTGCGGTGGCTTGTGTTCTTGGAGAGCACGGTCTCTAGGTGCGTGGGCTTCAGTAGTTGTGGCATGTGGGTTCTTCCCAGACCAGGACTTGAACCCGTGTCCCCTGCATTGGCAGTCAGATTCTTATCCACTGTGCCACCAGGGAAATCCCTAAAACATTTTAAATACCCAGAATTTGGGATGATCATCTTGATTCCCCAGGGCTGAGAAAGAGCTGACACCAGCTTTCTTTCCCAGGTGGAACAGTCTCACGACTACTTGAAAATACCCATCTCTGTCCTCTATCGAGATACAGCATGGGCTTCCCAGAGGGTGTGCTTCCTTATTGCCTTGTTGTGCTGAACGTTCTTGGTTTTAAATGTGGACTAACATTGTTATGCTGCTGTGAGGGTCTACAAAATGAAGTACTTAAGTTTTAAAGAGGAGGAACACGGAATTAAGGCAGGAAGCATTCTAAAGTCTGTGTTTGATCAATCTGTGGCTGGCTTACTAATGTCTAGAACTAACTGTGGCTTTGAATCGCTGTCGTGATGTTTATTTTTCATCTGTGGTGTCCCTGGTGAAGGCTGCATATCAAAGCACGATAAAATAGTGCCTCTCACGTGGTCTCACGGGTGCTTCCAGAGACACTCCGTCTTAGATTCTTCGGTGGTGCTTGTGTCTGTGAAGGTGGATGGGTGTGCCAGGGGAAAGACCTGGTGCTGACACTGGTGTCACAGGCTCCTGGTTGGACTGGATCTATCGCACGGACCGTTTGCTCTGCTGCTGGCAGGAATGGGGAGGACGGGGCCCGTCAGCCTCACATGATGAGCTGTGGGACCTGGATGACGGACGGACTTTTTCTGTTACTCACGTGGGTGCCTGCTGGATCCCGTGGGAGCACTTTGTTGTCCTGTCCGTTCAGGGTCCCATAGAGGCTTTGGCATCCCATCAAAGGTCTGTGCCCACAGTGGACGCTCAAAATGAACGGATGTGTATTGTCAGCTCGCTCTCATTTGGTTACAATTATGAGGGGGAAAAGTCTTTTTGCTGTTTAGCTTGAACCTGGGTGGTGGTGTAGCAATAAACTATTGAAAATAGCCCATGGGTTCAAGCTTCAGCAGTTGCCTCCTCATCAAGCAGTAATGGCTTGTGTATCATATAAATAGATAAAATATATTATGGTTGTTGTGTGTTACTAATAATAGTTCGAGGCTCTACTGCTCCTACCACAGCTTCACTTTAGCCAGTGAGAGGAGTCGGGGAGACCAGGTGGGTTTGAGGCTAGCGTGGCAGAGAGTTCTGGGCAGGGTCACCAGCACACATGCGCGAGGAGAGGCCTGAGAATTGAAGTGGCCGAGTGATGCCTGGGCGTGGGGGTCCTTGGCACAAGATGTGATTCTGAGAGCTGGCAGTTGGGTGGCTGAGGAGAGAGTGAAGTAAGGGACCACTGCTACTAGCCAAAATGAGAGAGCCCCACAGAGGAACCTGTAAGGTACACCTAGAGCACGTTGGCCTGGAGATGTAGACGGGCCACCCACCGTGTGACGTCACAGCCCTCACAGTGGAGCAACCTGAGGGGCTTTCTAACCAGCCCCTCACAGGGACCTGCAAATGTGGGCATGAAGGTCCTTAGCACGGAGTAGTTTATTGGAACTCTCTGAGATGGCAAATGGGGGATTTGCAGAGAGAAAAGAGAAGACCAAGTATAGAAAACTGCAAAACAGTAGCATTTGGCAGCAGGAAGAAGAGCTAGTAATGGATCAATTAGGAAGGTTGAAAAAGAATTAGAGAAATACTGCACCCAGGAAGCCAAAGAAGCAGTTGCCAGATAGGGATCGAAACAGATGAGGCCTGGGAAGAAACCAATTCAAAAATGGCATTTCTGAAAAATGGGGAAAAGAATTATTCTTTAGTAAATGGTGTATAATAGTTGGCTATTTGGGGAAAAGTAGTTAGATACCAGATCATTTGTAAAAAGAAACTTCATTTGGATAACTATAAATGTAAAAATTCAAAATGAAAATATAGACAAATATTTTTACAACTTGGGGTGAGGGAGTCCTATCTGTATATGTGCTATGTAAATATATTCAAGATACCACAAAGAAAGTTTAAAAACAGGCTATAGACTGGGAGGAAATAGAAACAAAATATATGACAGAAAGAAAGGTAAATGTCCTTAATATAAGAAGAGTTTCTATTAACTAATCAGAAAGGTAAAACACACTGAAAGGGTGGGCACACTTTGTTTTCTGAGGAAGAGATATAAAATGACCAATTAACAGATGAAAATCTTTGCTCATTTAAAAACTGAATCTTAAAACTGGTGAGATGGTAATGTTTGCCTATTACACTAGCAAAAATTAAAATCCTTCTTAACACCCACTGCTAATAAGAAATTGACACTTAGGTAATATTGTCATTAGGAACTTAAGTTGATACACCATTTTTAGAGAATTATTTGTCAGAATCTATTGAATTTTTTTCAGTGAATATTATTTTTATTGGAGTATAGTTGATTTACAATGTTATGTTACTTTCTGCTGTATAGCACAGTGAATCAGTTATACATATATCCACTCTTTTTTAGATTTTCCCATATGTCATTACATAGTATTGAGTAGTTCCCTGTGCTATACCGTAGGTCCTTATCATTTATGTATTTTATATATAGTAGTGTGCATATGTCATTCCCAATCTCCCAATTTATCCCTCCTCCCTGTTTCCCCCCATAACCATAAGATTGTTTTCTACATCTGTAACTCTATTTCTTATTTGTAAGTAAGTTCATTTGTACCATTTTTTTTAGATTTCGCATATAAGCAATGTCATATGATATTTGTCCTTCTCTGTCTGCCTTCACTCAGTGTGACAATCTCTTGGTCCATCCATGTTGCTGCAAATGGCATTATTTCATTTGTTTTTATGGCTGAGTAATATTTCATTGTATATATGTAGCACATCTTCTTTATCCATTCCTCTGTCGATGGGCACTTAAGTTACTTCCATGTCCTGGCTATTGTAAATAGTGCTGCAGTGAACATTGGGGTGCATGTATCTTTTCGAATTATGGTTTTCTCCAGATATATGCCCAGGAGTGGGATTACTGGGTCATATGGTAGCTCTATTTTTAGTTTTTTAAGGAACCTCCATACTGTTCTCCATAATGGTTGTACCAATTTACATTCCCGCCAATGAGGTGGATACCTCATTGTAGTTTTGATTTGCATTTCTCTAATAATTAGTGATGTTGAGCATCTTTTCATGTGCTTTTTGGCCATCTGTACAGTACGGACCATCCATGTGGGTCTTACTCTGTCCTGCCTGCCACAGACCGCTTGCTGCACTCTCCTCCGAGTCCCCGAAGCCCCCTCTCTGTCCCAGCTGATCTCCCCGCCACCGGTGAGGGGGCTTCCCTGAGTGCGGGAACCTTTCCTCTCCTATAGCTCCCCCCGCCAGGGGTGCAGGTCGCATCCCGTTTCCTCTCTTTTTTCTTTCTTTCATCCTACCCAGTTGTGTGGGGATTTTTCTTGTCCTTTTTAGGTGTCTGAGGTTCTCTGCTAGTGTTCAGCAGGTGCTCTGTGAGAATCGTTTCATTTGTAGATGTATTCTTGATGTACTTGTGGGGAGAGGTGAACTCCACATCCTCCTATTCTGCCATCTTGGCTCTAACCCCTCTGTTGAATTTTTAAATGCACATACACTTTGATTTAGCAATCTCATGTCTAAGAACATATCCTGTAGAAATCATAGCATGACTATATAAGATTTATGTAAAAGGGATTTATTCCATCATTGTTAATAACAGAAAAAGAATAGTCTGAATGGCCTTTGGTGAGCAAATGGTTAAGTAAGTTCGTGTACTTTCATACGATGAAGTACTAGGCAGCCACTTTTTTAAATGAGGTAAATCTGGGTGTCTTTACCTGGAAGGAATTCCATAATCGGTAGCTGAGTGGGGAGAAGCCGACTAAGTTTTATCCCAATATTGGCCTGATTCTATGTACTACTGCCTTTTAATAATAACCCATGTATGTGAATACGTGTAAACAGATGTGTCTCTATAAGCATGTGGAAAAGTTCGGAAGGATCTACACCACTACGGTAGAGGTAGGGATGGAGGGGCAAAGACAAAAAAATTCATCACTGCCCTTTGAAAGGGCAGTGGTGAGGACAGGACTGAACGAGGCAGGCACGTGTGAGCTGTGGGTGTAGGTTGCCGTGGATATGTTTGATCAGGAAGGAAGCAGGAGACGGAAATTTAGTTTGAGGGACAGACATGGCGGTACAAAAGATCTGGGGCGTTGTTGTTGTTGTGTAGGATAGGAGAAATTTGAGTCTGTTTGTATGCCAAGGAAAGGGAGACAATACAAAAAGAAAAAGTTGCGGTAATCAGAAGAGTGTGGTAGTAGTGGACTTAGTAAGAAATGAATGATCCTTCTTTCTCTGGGGTTCAGAGAGTGAGTGAAGTTGGCAGAAGGTTCTTCAAGAACTCCAAGGAGATGGCCCCCATGAAGATAGGAAAGGCCAGATACAAAGAGTAGGGGATGCAAATGGGTGGTGTTGGGAATGGAAGAAAATGGAAACAGCTAGGAGATGTGCTAGATCTGCAGGTTTGGTCGTCCACCTCATACTTGTGGGATCAGAATTTCTGGGAATGAAGCCCAGGAAACTGCATTTTTAACATGTTTATCACAGATGCCTAGGCCCAACCAATAAGGTTCAAGAACCACTAGTGTAGATTATGAAGTGGAGCTTTTTGGTTTGGCCAGGTTTGGGAAGCAAATGGAAACAAGGAGTTTGCTAACTTTTCTTCCTTACCAGGCAAATCTAGAAAGAAACTTACCCACAAAGCCTCTCAAAGAAAAGTTTTGCAGGAGTGGCTTCAAGAGGAAATCAGTTTCAGTAAAGTCAAAGGAATGGAAAGAGCATAATGGAAAATAGCTGGGCTATTTTTAATGTCTGTTTCTAAAATGTCCACATGGATTCCTTCCATAGTTATCAAAAGACTCACTCAGGATTCAGTTTGCCCTTCTGTTGCAGTCAGGTTAAGGTTTATTGTCATCAATTGCCATTCCATAAATGGAAATGGCATAAAACACTGCTCTGTGTGTATATATAGAGATGTGATGAAGTCTGTACACATGTATATATGTTAAGTGTGTATGTTTATTTCAAGTCTGAAATAGACTTCTTTTAGGGAGTTGTCTTGAAGATGATTCTACTGTAGTCATCCTCACCGTGCCCTTTCACTTTTGGACAGCATTCACAGTGCTGTTATTTTAACATCTGACCCACACCAACTTAATACTTGGGTATATTTTTGCAGCTATGGGCATAAGGGGGCCTTTGTGCTTTTGATTGTATTCCACAAGGATGCCTCCGTCCTGGAACCAGATGGGAGCACTGCAGACCAAGCGAGGTGCAGGCACTAGAAAGCCTACAGGTGGTAGCAAGCAAAGTAGTGCCAGAGGAGGAAGCCACATTGCCCCGAAGCAAGAAGACAGAGCACTTTGCAAACAGGAGGCTCTGAGGGTCAGCTTAGTAGGGACAGAAGTGCACCAGTCCAGCTGACCGGGTGAAGAGTAGGACGCAGAAGGAGAGTTGCCTGAGGAGGCCTCAGTCGGGCTGGAGAGGGATTAGGTGCCGGGGCTGGGATTTGAGGATAGGTGGGAAGTCGGGAGGTAGCCGGGGGGAACGCTATTTTTTAAGCGGATGATTCAGTTAGTTAGGGTAGAATCGTGTGAGACAGTTTGCTCCCCTGCCCACCCGCCCCCACGCTGTCTCCTCTGTGGTTAGAACACGCCTACCCGAGGGCCTGGGTTTCAGCTCATTAGCCCCAGCCAGTCGCCTGTACGTCTTGCTCTGCATTTGCTTGTACCTCCCACAGTTACTCTCTATTAGCGGCTCCTAACTGGCACTAAATAACTTTAGCTAAAACCCTGTCTCCTCTGATAACTTTGAACTCTGCCATGTATTCTCCATAATTCCTAAACAGTCAACTTTACATACATCTCAGCATTTCTCTCCAAAGTCAGAAGCAAATGTTTGTTATACTGTTCCTTGGCAGGTTTCAAAAAACGACCAGACTCGCAGGCATTAATGGTGGCCGTGTAGTGCCTTTCTCCAAATGTGCCTCGCCTCCCCCCTCTCCCCTGCCCGCCCCCCACTGTTTATTCCCAAGAACTTTGTGGGCACTTTCCACGATAGAACCGCTACCTTAAAAAGCTTTGGATAGAATATGGCTCCAAGTCACACTACCTGTAGAGGTTTATGTCCTTGACAGTGATGTGTGAGATCAGCAAGACGTTTCTAAGCTGGGCACTTTCCAGGTGTCATTTGGGATAAAGATACCACGTTTGACCAGAGAAGGCTATTTACAGATTGTCTGTCTGGAAGAAGCCATTATCAGCTTTGGGTGACTCAGTGCTTATTCTATGGCTTACCGTTTGAATAACATTTCATGTTCTCTTTCTAATCCTTTTTCTCTTATTCCTTTTACCCAAAATGTAATGAATCTAGAAACGTTAACTGAACTTACCAGATTCAGGAAGGTCTGATGAGCCTTAATTATCAATCCTGGAGAAAGTGTCTTTGTTTAATCAATCAGAAACAATAGGATTTCTATGTTGCTCCTTATCTACTCTCTAAAGCTAACATATGTTTTGTTGTTGCTAACATTTAATTAATAGTTGAACATAGGAAAATGAAGAGGAGTTGAGTGTGTTAACACTTAGAGAGGAAGTTGAATATGAAATGTCTTTCCTAGAAAAAGAGTCTTCCTAGATTGGATTGTCTGGCAGAAGAGCCCAATCTGAGTTCCCACTGCCGGGAGGGACGCTTGGCAGCAGAGGACGGAATGCCCGTTCTCTTATGTGGGCCTCGTGGAGACCCTAAGAGGTGGGCACGGTGGCCACATTTTACGGATAAAGAACTAAAGCTGAGTGAGGACAGACTTGCCAGGGGTCACCGAGCTTTTGAGAGTGGAAGAAGAATTCAAAGTCAAGTCTCCCTATATTCTCTACTCCACACTGTCTCCATAAAAACTGAAATATGCTCCCCCGTCAACTAGCCCTTTTAGTGGTACTGGATTTTCACTGTGCTACTCTACATCTTGAAGAATTTACTACCTGTCTGTTTTTCCCATGTAAAAGCATGCAAGTGTTTACTCAGGAATGCTAAATCTAGCTGTTCTGCTTTCTTTTGCTCTAGGTTTTCTACCCTAGCAAGGATGGTACGAAGATTCCAATGTTCATCGTGCATAAAAAGGGCATAAAATTGGATGCCTCCCATCCCGCTTTCCTATACGGCTACGGCGGCTTCAACATATCTATCACACCCAACTACAGGTAAGCGTGGCACCTCGGAACTTCAGCGTGTATCTGATCTTCTCCAGACAGTGAGGAGAAACCAGAGACTGGTCTACTGCCTCTGCACCTGAGCCCCATCCCCTTGGTCCCCACAGGGGAACCTGGATCAAGACAACACTGATTCCTGAGCAGAGCTTATCTTTGTTCATTTGTGCAACGAGTATTCGTTAAGCCTGCCCTGTGTTGGGAAGTGAGATGAGTGAGGAAGTGTCCTTACACCATTTTCTTCCCTGAACCAGTGGATATGCTGGTAGTTTCAGTAGAGACCATCCGAGGTATAGGAAAAATGTTGGAGAGGACCACATGGGTGTATGGTCTGATCACCGACCTCAAACTCTCCTTTCCTCTGATCTTCAACATCCAGGAAATTAGCAGCCAGACCATCTTGAGCCTCAGGTTGCAGAAGCCCACAGTTTCCCCAGTTACTAAAAGGAAGAGTGAATAAATTTCAGAAATAATAGTTCTCAAAGCAAAATTAATTTTAGTTAACAGCAAACAGAAAAATAACCTCATTCAGTACTGTTAGGGTCAGAGTGGAAAGAGAGGGAGGAAAACATAAAATCCAAACTTTCTAAAGAAGCTTTGTGCCGTAGTTTCTTCTGTTTATTTCTAGAAAACATTCTCCAGCCCTGGGCACTCCGTTCTTACTTTCTGGTCAGTGTGCCTGATCTCCTCTACCTCTCTCACACCTAGTTTCAATGTCTAAATTTCTGTAAAACTGGAAAATCTGTTTAAAATTCATATTTCAGAAGGAGCTTTCTTTTTTCCAACTTGAACAATTTGGAGAGAGATACTGGGAGAGATGGTAGCAGGGGCCATTACCGGGTGTGTAACAAGCACAGCACCATTCAGACCAGGGCTGTGTCACATGGGTGGCAGTATTTCGGTTGCCAAGACAGTTGTTTAAAATGAGGTATACTGAATGCTCCTGAAAATGTATGAGCTTTGCAGTTAATCACTAGGCAGAAGTTGTAACATTTCACTTAAATCGAGCAACATGAAAGTACTGGGCTTCCACGTAGATGACAGCACGTGCGGAGCATCTGCAGGGCTGCGGGTGCGGGTGTGGTGGAGGAGGACAGCGGCCCTCACTGGGCAGTGAGTGGCAGCTTAACTGTTTTTACCATCTCTCAGTGTGTCCAGGCTCATCTTTGTGAGACACATGGGTGGCGTCCTTGCAGTGGCCAACATCAGAGGAGGTGGGGAATACGGAGAGACGTGGCATAAAGGTGAGGTATTTTCTCTGCAGAAACACAAATATGGCATAGTCCAAGCCGAGGGGATTAGGGGCAGAAAAGGATGCTTCCAAACACATTGCAGGCACCATTCCCCCTTTCAATTTAAACAGCTCAGTCTTTTCACAGTTTATTTTCCTTTGCAGTCTATTTGAATGAAGGACGCCTTTTTCAGACGCATCTCCTACATACCATAATCAATTTTTTTTGTTAGCAATGTATAGGGTACATTTTTATCTATCAGTCACTGTCAGAAGTGAGTCTGGGGCATGCTTTTGGTATTTATTGTGTCTCCTTCTCCTGTTAGCCTGGCTTTTACTGTTTAGCATTATTGGCTATCTCAAAACAGACTGCAAAAACAGGCCATTTTCTCTTAAAAGAAAAAAGAGCACTCTAAAATAGAGCTTCCCTAGTCCCAGTTTGGGCATCTTTTGCTTGCTTTCTCTGATCTTCCCAACATTGCTAAGAAATAGCATCCTTCTAGCGTTGTTGCTGGGACTCTAATAAAACCTGCACGTGATAGATAAACACAAGAACACAGCCATTTTTCTTTTCTGGTTTTAATGGTTCAGTCCCTGTTCTCTGGCCTCCTGAAGCATGTATTCTAGTTGATTGAGGAAACTGCTCCTATATTCACCTTTATTCCCCAGATTATCATTCTTTAAAAAAAAATTAATGGCAACCTTTATTTTTAAAGCCCCATCTCTTCCTTTTCTCTCTATATGGAGCACACCCCGTCTCCCAGGCTTTTGTGTATCTGGAATGCATAGACTAACCAACAGCTTGAAGAAGATGTTCTTCCCTTACCTTATTCCTGTGTTTGGGAGAGGAGGATGTGGGAAGCCGCTTCACTCCCACCGGCTCCCTGCTTTTCCCCTCTCAACATCAGCCATCCTGTGTAAGACAGTCTGCGAGCACGAGGGCGGCCCCCCGGGCTCAGGCTTGGCCAGCAGCACGTGGTGAGGAGGCTCTTCTCCCGCAGTAGGAGCGTCCGAGACCACCCTTCGGATCCGTACACCCACCTGTTCTTCTCTACCTGCTGAGGCCCAGGCTCTGGTTTTCTGCATCGATCAGATCAGCAAAGATGAGGGTAGAGCTGTAAAGGGCTTTTTTCATAAGTACCTGTTAGATGTCAGGAGGCAGGAAAGGCCCAAGCCTAAATCCTCGGTCTTCAGCGTGCACCCCAAGGACTGATGTCAGACAGCAAACTATTTGAGCATCTTAGCAAGAGTGAGCGTCCCAGGCTTCCCTGGTGACGCAGCGGTTGAGAATCTGCCTGCCAATGCAGGGGACACGGGTTCGAGCCCTGGTCTGGGAAGATCCCACATGCCGCGGCGCAACTAGGCCCGTGAGCCACAACTACTGAGCCTGCGCGTCTGGAGCCTGTGCTCCGCAACAAGAGAGGCCGCGATAGTGAGAAGCCCGCGCACCGCGATGAAGAGTAGCCCCCGCTTGCCGCAACTAGAGAAAGCCCTCGCACAGAAACGAAGACCCAACACAGCCAAAAATAAATAAATAAATAGATGGATAAAAAAGTGAAATTCTTAAAAAAAAAAGAGTGTCCCTAATGAACACATGGGCCCCCAGCCTGCCAGCTATCATTGGGCCAGGTGTCATCCTTGAAGGCTTTATTGATTGTCACTGTATTTGAAACAGCATAGAATTCATTGTATCATTCTGACTTGGACCTGATATTAGAGTTTAATTACACTAAAATCATACTATGAAACTGTGATAGTAAGAGATGACTAAGAAAGGGGGAATAAAAGTAAAATCTCTACACACCTTATGTTGGATGTACATCCCAAATCCATATGCTAAGTCTGGACCCCTTGACTCGCCCAATTTCCTGGTTAAAAATGTTTAATGTACACACTTAAACACCCACCTGCACGGACTCCTGACCCAGTGGCCTTCTCCTCAAAGAACCCAAGTTCTTCGCCATAAAATTCCTCTGGTCCTCAGGTGTCCACCATGCTCTGGTAGGGAAGAGTGCCCTTGGTCTTGGTCAACTCTCTCATCTCTGTATTAATTATAACCAAGTTATTATCCAGAAGTCTTGGGGGGAGGGGAGTTTGCAGCTTGACTGAAGCTAAAAGAAGTTGATTACCTCTGTTTAGACTGATCATAAACTTTCTCCTAATTTAGGCAGTGAAAGGGCCTGAAATGGAACTTTTCTAGTTAGACCCTAGCATATTGAACCTCGATAAATCTAGATTCCATTCTGTTAATTGAGTTTAAAATTTAATGCTCTTCAAAAAATATAGTCATATACCCAAAATATTATTATTCCTGGAAACTAAGTAATCCTAGCCATCCTAATTCACCAATAATTTCTTATTAAAATCTTAATAACATTTGTTTTGATATGAAAAAATTTCTTCAGTAGCACTGCTTCATCTTTAATTGAATTTCTGCAAAAATGGTTAATCTCAAATATCTAATTAGATCTATGTCTGCTTTTTGTTCATTTCATTGGCAGTTATTTCAGACATCCATTCCTTTGTGGGCATGACTCTGACTTTTGGCCTTTACTTTTGGATATTACAAGGCCTTACAAATGTTCCTCTCTTTAAGTAGTTTCTTTGTTTGGCTCTACACTGGAATGGCTTCTAGATGAGAAAGCCCGGATTCTCTGAGGAGATGCTTGAGATCATCTTCCTTCAAGCCTAGAGAAACTAATGGGCTGCTCTGTGCAGCACCACGTCCCCACCTAATTCCTGCCTAAGTTCTGTAAGTACCCATGGGCAAAGTCAGAGAGCTTCCTTCTCGTAATCACGTCCCCACCTCAGACTCCTGCAGAGAGGAGGGGTGAGAAGTGCACCTTTCTGCACAGAGCACTTTCTTTTTTTAAAAATTTATTTATTTATTTTATATTTTATTTTTGGCTGCGTTGAGTCTTCGTTGCTGTGCACAGGCTTTTCTCTAGTTCTGGTGAGCAGGGGCTACTCTTTGTTGTGATGCACGGGCTGCTCATTGCAGTGGCTTCTCTTGTTGCGGAGCGCGGGCTTCAGTAGTTGTGGCGTGCAGGCTCAGCAGTTGTGGCTCGGGCTCTAGAGCACAGGCTCAGTAGTTGTGGCACATGGGCTTAGTTGCTCCACGGCATGTGGGATCTTCCTGGACCAGGGATCGAAGCCGTGTCCCCTGAACTGGCAGGCAGATTCTTAACCACTGCGCCACCAGGGAGGTCCGCGCAGAGCACTTTCATCTTCCCAGGGAGGGGGCAGCGCGTTCATCCCCATTGTCACATGCTGTGTGGAACTCGAGGACTGGACTCTGCTCTGGGTCTTGTGTCAGTTTTGAGTCCAGCTCCTCCCAAAACACAGGTTCTTTTTGTTGACATGCTTTCACATTTTCATTCTCATGGTTCTCTGATGTCATACCAGATCATCTCTTCCCTTTGGGGCATTTGCCTTTTAAGTTCTAAGAGGTTTTAGAAAAATACAAAGGCACCATATGGATTAGCAGTTGTGGCACTGATGATGGATTTCCACAATGCATAACAAAATTTAAATTGAGGCATTTTTCTAAAATGTAGTGTTAGTCCATTGTGTTTAAGTTGATCAGTAGTTGAAACTGTGCCCTATCATCATTTGATTCCCCCTTAGGTTAAAATGTGATATTTTTTTCTATGTTTTGTTAATTAACTATCTTTCACTTTGGCACATTGTAGGTGGTATCTTGGCCAACAAACAGAACTGCTTTGATGACTTCCAGTGTGCTGCTGAATATCTTATCAAGGAAGGTTACACGTCTCCCAAGAGGCTGACTATTAATGGAGGTTCAAATGGAGGCCTCTTAGTAGGTGAGAACTGGGTTTTTTATTCATTGTACTTTACTAATTAACTCTTGGAGTTTTCAGATACTCTGGTTTACTTTGGCTCATGGATGGGAGCAGTGGTACAGAAAAAGCAAAACCCATTTGTATTTTGGGCATCTAATTAATGACATTTGAAGACACAACTACTGACTCAACTCATCATAGCCTGAAAAGCCATTCCTCCTCCCTGTTCTGAGCTCTATTGGACTGGACCGCAATTCTTACCCTTCCCTCTCCCCCTCCCCACAGACTGGACCCACAGGTCTCTAGGGTTCAGTCAGCACATGACTGAGCCTAATAACACACCTCTGACTGTGTTACCCAGAACTTGTAAGCTGTGATCATCACTAAACATTTGTTGAATACCTATGCCATGGGATGCTAGATGCTGTGGGTGCAGAGAAATAAGTCATGAAGGAAAATGAGGTACATGCAAAGATGGATCCACAGCTTCATAGTAATGAAATAATAGTTCACCCTTGCTGAGCACCTTGCCAGGCCCAGTGCTGAGCCCTTGACATGCACGTGGCCTGGGAGATGGGGGCAGGTATTATCCCCGTTTTACAGAGGACAACACTGGGGCACTGAGAGGTTGAGTAACTTGCTAGTGTGATGGTAGTGCTGAGGTTGATGCTTAGCACCGTGGCTTTAGATTCTGCTCTTTTAACCTCTATGTGGCACTGCCTCTAAGTGGATTTTCCTGATATTTTTGGTAGTTAATGAATTTTTACTTTGCTTTTTGTCTCTCAACAGTACTTAACATTGTAATGAACATTTATAGTGGTCCTGAACTTTGCTTGCTGGGTCCTACATCCAGTGTCATTAGGATACGAGGGGCCGTTGTACAAATGGAGAATAGCACAAATAGACTCAACCTAAAAAGCACATGTGACAGACAATTTTTAGCTTTCAATCCACTGTCGTCAGGGGATCTAGACACATTCACTCCATTTCCTTGTCTTTGAAATTTACTGACTTGTGTCAAAACCTGAATTCCTGTCCTTATTACTTCTTTACCCCAATGGAATATAGTCTTGAAAAAAACATTTTCCCAGGGAGATAAAATATATACATGTCCAAATAATTTGTTTAAATTTGGAAAGGGTAGAGATGTGGCTGAGATGGCAAAGTAGGAAAACCCCTGAGCTCACCTCCTTCCACGGGCACACCAAAATTACAACGATTTACAGAACAACTATGTATGAGAACAACCTGAAGACAAATAGAAAAGATTTTCCACAACCAAAGATATAAAGGAACCACAATGAGATGGGTAAGGAGGGGCAGATGCACAGTATAGTCAAGACCCACAACCTCGGGCAGGCAAACCACAAATGGGAGGATAATCACAATTGCCGAGGTCCTTCCCAAGGAGAGAGGGGTTTGAGACACACATCAGGCTCCCCAGTCCAGAGGTCCTACACCAGGAAAATGAGCCCCTAGAACATCTGGCTCTGAAGGCCAGCGGGGCTTACTTTGATGAGAGCCAGAGGGCTGTGGGAAATAGAGACTCCACTCTTAAAGGGTGCACACAAAAATCTCACATGCTCTGAGTCCTGGCACAGAGGCAGTCATTTGAAAGGAGCCTGGTCAGATTCATTTGCTAACCTTGAAGAAGAGCCTCCCAGAGCGGGAGGAGGCAACTGGGACTCCTACTGGGGACACAGGTGCTGGTGGCAGACATTTTGGGGAACTCGTTCTACCACAGGGACACTGGTGCTGACAAGCACCATTCTGGATCCTCTCTCTGGCTATTAGCACTCCACCACCAGCAGACTGGCACCAGCTCTGGTCATGCAGAGATCAGGCCTTGCCTATCAGCATGCCCAAAGTAGTTGGCCCTGCCACAACAGAAGGGCCCGTGCAGCCTACATAGGAGGCACCCCTAGAGCATGTAACTCTGGTCACCAGAGGGGAGTCTGCTGTTGGGCCCTACAGGATATCACCTATATTAAGGATACTTATCCAAGCTCAGAAAACATAACCAACCCACCTAATACACAGAAACAAACACAGAGAATTAGGCAAAATTAGAAGACAGAACTATGTTCTTAAACTAAGGAGCAAGATAAAACCCCAGAAAAAGAACTAAGCAAAGTGGAGATAAGTAATATTATCTAATAAAGAGTTCAGGTAATGATTATAAAGATGCTCAACAAACTCAGGAGAAGAATGGATGAACACAATGAGACATTTAACAGAGAGTTAGAAAATATAAAGAAGAGCCAAAATGAGGTGAAGAATACAATAACTGAAATAAGAAATATACTAGTAGGAATCAACAATAGATTAGATGATACAGAGGAATGGATCAGAGACCTGGAAAACAGAATAGTGAAAATCATCCAAGCTGAACAGAAAAAACAATTCTAAAAGATGAGGACAGCTTAAGAGACCTCTGAGACAACACCAAGCAAACTGACATTCACATTTTAGGGGTCCAAGAAGGAGAACAGAGAGAGGGGCAGAGAACTTATCTGAATAAATAGCTGAAAACTTCCCTAACCTGGGAAAGGAAACAAACATCTAGGTTGAGGAAACACAGAGAGTCCCAAATAAGATGAACCCAAAGAGGTCCACACCCAGACAGAGAGACTCTTAAAAGGAGCAAGAGAAAAGCAACTAGTTACTTATAAGGGAACTTCCATAAGACTATCAGCTGACTTTTCAGCAGAAACTCTGCAGGCCAGAAAGGAGTGGCACAATATATTCAAAGTGATGAAAAAACATACAATCAAGAATACACTACCTAAAAAAAAAAAAAAAAAAGAATACACTACCTGGCGAGGCTATCATTCAGATCTGAAGGAGAGATCAAGAGTTGTACAGACAAGCAAAAGCTAAAAAGAGTTCAGGACCACTAAACTGGCTCTAGAAGAAATGTTAAAAGGCCTTCTCTAAGTGGGAAAAAAAAGACCACAACTAGAAATATGAAAATTATGAAAGGAAAAAAAACTCATTAGTAAAGGTAAACAAAGATAGTAGATCAGCTACTTACAAAGTCAGTAAAAAGTTTAAAAGACAAAGTAGTAAAATCATCTATATTCACAATAGTAGTTAAGTTGATACACAAAACAAAAAGTTTTAAAATATGACATCAAAACATTAAATATGGCAGGGGGGAATATAAATGCAAGATTATTAGAAAGTGTTCAAACTTAAGAGATCATCAACTTAATCACAAAGATATATAGGTGGTTATGTATGAGCCTCTGATAACCAAAACCAAAAATCAATAGTAGATACACAAGCAAAAAAGAGAAAGTAATCCAAACATAACACTAAATATAGTCATTACATCACAAGGGAAGAGAGCAAAAAAGAAGGAACAAAAAGGAACTACAAAAACTACCAGAAAACAGTTTTTTAAATGGCAATAAGTACATACCTATCAACAATTAATTTAAACACAAATGGACCAAATGGTCCAAGCAAAAGATAGAATGGCTGAATGGATAATAAAATAAGACCCAACTATATGCTGCCTACAAGAGACTCACTTCAGATCCACAGACAGACACAGACTGAAAGTAAGGGGATGGAAAAAGGTATTCTATGCAAATGGAAACAAAAAGGAAGCTGGGGTAGCAATACTCAGACAAAATAGATTTAGACAAAGTTTGTAACAAAAGACAAAGAAGAGCATTACATAATGATAAAGGGGTCAATACAAGAAGAGGATATAACATTCATAAATATTTATGCACCCAGGAGAAAAGGGAACCCTCCTACACTGTTGGTGGGAATATAAATTGGTACAACCACCATGGAGAACAGTATGGAGGTTCCTTAAAAAACTAAAAATAGAACCATGATATGATCCAGCAATCACACTCCTGGGCATATGTCTGGAGAAAACCATAATTCAAAAAAATACATGCACCCCAGTGTTCATTGTGGCACTGTTTACAATAGCCAAAACACAGAAGCAACCTAGATGTCCATCGACAGAGGAATGGATAAAGAAGATGTGGTACATATATACAATGGAATATTACTCATCCATAAAAAAGAATGAAATAATGCCATTTGCAGCAACGTGGATGGACCTACAGATTGTCAGACAGTGCAGTAAGTCAGACAAATATCGATATGATATCACTCATATGTGGAATCCAAAAAAAAATGATACAAATGAACTTGTTTACAAAACAGAAGCAGACTCACAGATCTCAAAATCAAACTTATGCTTACCAGAGGGGAAAGGTGTGTGTGGGGGGGGGGGGGGAGGATAAACTAGAAGTTTGGGATTAACAAATACACACTACTATATATAAAATAGATAATCAACAAGGACCTAACATATAGCACAGGAAACTCTACTCATATTCTGTAATAACCTATATGGGAAAAGAATCTGAAAAAGAATGGATATATGTATACGTATAAATGAATCACTTTGCTGTACACCTGAGACTAACACAACACTGTAAATCAACTATAATATAAAATAAAATTTTTAAAGATATTTATGCACCCAACATAGGAGCACCTAAATGTACACGGCAAATATTGACAGACATAAGGGAGAAGTCGAGAGTAAAACAATAACAGGGAACTTTAATACTCTACTTACATCAGTGGATAGATATTCCAGACAGAAAATCATTAAGGAAATACTGGCTTTAAATGACACATTAGATCAGATGGACTTTAAGAACATTCCACCCAAAAGCAGCAGAATACACATCCTTTTCAAGTACACATGGAACATTCTCCAGGATAGATCATGCTAAGCCACAAAACACGTCTGACTAAATTTAAGAAGATTAAAATCACATCAAGCATCTTTTCCAACTACAAGAAAAAAAACTGCAAAAAACACATGGAGGCTAAACAATATGCTACTAAACAACCGGTGGGGGGGGGGGGTCACTGTTAAATCAGAGAGGAAATTTTAAAACACCTGGAGACAAATGAAAATGGAAACACAATGATCCAAAATCAATGGGATGCAGCCAAAGGAGTTTATAGCATTATAAGCCTGCCTCAGGAAACAAGAAAAATCTCAATCTAACCTAACACCTAAAGTAACTAAAATAATAAAGATCAGAGCAATAATAGAGACTAAAAAACAATAGAAAAGATTGATAAAACTAAGAGCTGGTTGTTTGAGAAGATAAAAAGATAAACCTTTTACCAGACTCATCAAGAAAAACAGAGAGAGGGCCCAAAGAAAATCAGAAATGAAAGAGAAGAAGTTACATCAAACACCACAAAAATGCAAAGGATCATAGGAGATTACTATGACTAATTATACACAATAAAGTGGACAATCTAGAAGAAATGGATAAATTCCTAGAAACTTAAAATCTCCCAAGACTGAATCAGGCAGAAATAGAAAGTATGAACAGACCAATTACCAGTAATGAAGTTGAATCAGTAACGTAAAAAAAAAAAAAACTCCCAGCAAACGAAAAGTCCAGGACCAGATGTCTTCACAGGTGAATTCTACAGAACATTTAGAGAAGAGCTAACACATATCTTCTCAAACTCTTCTGGAAAACTGAAGAGAAAGGAGCACATCTGAACTCACTTTACAAGGCCAGCAGCATCACCCTGATACAAAAACCAGACAAAGACATCACAAAAAAAGGAAATTACAGGCCAGTATCACTGGTGAACACAGATGTAAAAATCTTCAAAGTATTAGCAAACCAAATTCAGCAACACATTAAAAGGATCATACACTACGATCAAGTAGGATTTATCCCAGGGATATAAGGATGGTTCAATATCTGTAAATCAATCAGTGTGATACACCACATTAACAAATTGAAGAATAAAAACCATAAGATCATCTCAATAGATGTGGAAAAAGCTTTTGACAAAATTCAACATCCATTTGTGATTAAAAACTCGTAGCAAAGTGGGTATAGAGGGACATACCTCAACATAATAAAGGCCATGTATGACAAGCCCACCACTAACATCATACTCAACAGTGAAAAGCCAAAAGCATCTCCTCTAAGGTGAGGAACAAGACAAGGATGCTCACTCTCACCACTTCTATTAACATTGTATTGGGAGTCTTAGCCCCAGCAATCAGACAAGAAAAAGAAATAAAAGGAATTCAAATTGGAAAAGAAGTAAAACTGCCACTGTTTGCAGATGACATACTATGTACAGAAAATCCTAAAGATGCCACCAAAGAACTAATAAATGAGTAAAGTTGCAGGATATAAAATTAATATACAGAAATCTGGATTTCTGTACCTTAAACTATCAGAAGGAGAAATTAAGAAAACAATCCCATTTAAAATTGCATCAAAAAGAATAAAATACCTAGGAATAAATCTCACCAAGGAGGTGGAAGACCTGTACACTGGAAACTAAGACACTGATGAAATCGAAGATGACACAAATTAAAAGATGTGCCATGCTCATGGATTTGAAGAATTAATATTGTTAGAATCACCCTACTACCCAAGGCAATGTACAAGAGTCAGTGCAGTCCCTATCAAAATACCAATGGCATTTTTCACAGAACTAGAATAATTCTAAAATTTATTTGGAAACACAAAAGACCCCAAATAGCCAAAAGGGTCTTGAGAAAGAAGAACAAAGCTGGAGGTATCATGTTCACTGATTTCAAACTATACTACAAACTCTAGTAACCAAAATAGTATGGTACTGGCACAAAAACAGACATATAGACAACAGAATAGAGAACCCAAAAATAAACCCACACATATATGGTCAGTCTAAGACAGAGGAAGGAAGACTATACAATGGGGAAAAGACAGCCTCTTCAGTAAATGGTGTTGGGAAACCTGGACAGCTCCATGCAAAAGAGTCACACTGGACTGCTTTCTCACATCATATGTGAAAATAAACTCAAAAAAATATTTAAATGTAAGAACTGAAACCATAAAACTCTAAGAAAACACAGTACACTCTTTGACATTGGTCTTCACAAAATTTTTTTGGGTATGTCTCCTCAGGCAAGGGAAACAAAAGCAAAAAACAAATAGGACTATAACAACCTAAAAAGCTTTTTCACAGTGAAGAAAACTATCAACAGAATGAAAAGACAACCTACTGAATGTGAGAAGATATTTACAAACAATATATCTGATAAGAGGTTAATGTCCAAAGTATCCAAAGAACCCATACAACTCAACATCAAAAACAACTCAATTAAAAAATGAGCAGAGGACCTGAATAGACATTTTTCCAGAGGAGACATACACATGGCCAATAGACACATGAAAATATGCTGAACATTACTAATCATCAAGGAAATGCAAATCAAAACCACAATGAGATACCACCTCACACCTGTCAGTATGACTAGTGTCAAAAGGACATCAAATAACAAGTGTTGACAAGGATGCAGATAAAAGGGAACCCTCATGCACCGGTGGGAATATAAACTGGTTACAGCCACTATGGAAAGCAGTATGAAGTTTCCTTAAAAGTTAAAAATAGAACTACTGTATGATTCAACAATTCAACTTCTGAGTTTATTTCCAAAGAAATCAAAACCACTAATTCAAAAAGGTATGTACCCCTATATGTTCACTGCAGCATTATTCACAGTTGCTAAGATAGGAAAGCAACCTAAGTGTCCATTGATAAATTAATGGATAAATGAGGTGTATAATAATACATACAGTAGAATATTACTCAGCCATATAAAAAAAGAATGAAATCTTGCCATTTGCAAGAACATGAATGGACCTAGAGGGTGTTTTGCTAAGTGAAGTAAGTCAGACAGAGAAAGACAGATACCATATGATTTCGCTTATATGAGGAATCTAAGAAACAAAACAATTGAACAAACAGAAAATAAACAGACTCATAGATACAGAAAACAAACTAGTGGTTTCCAGAGGGGAGTGGGGTGGGGAGATGAGTGAAATAGATGAGGGTGATTGAGAGGTCCAAACTTTGTTATAAAAATATCACAGAGATATAATGTACAGATAACATAGGGAATATAGTCAATAATATTTAATAATTTTGTGTGATGACAGATGGTAAATAGACTTATCATGGTGATCACTTTGTGATGTATAAAAATACCGAATCACTGATTTACACCTGAGACTAATATGTTTTAAGTCAGGTATACTTCAATTTAAAAAAAGAAGAAAGAAAGAAATGGAGGGACTTCGCTGGCGGTCCAGTGGTTAGGACTCTGCACTTCCACTGCCGGGGCCTGGGTTCCATCCCTGCTCTGGTCGGGGAACTAAGATCCCACAAGTCGTGTGGCTTGTGGAAAGAAACTGAGAAAGGAGATGGATAATATTCTTAAATACCGAATAACTACAAATTTGATTTGTTCACTCGACAAATATTTATAGAGCACCAAGAAGTGCTGGGCATTTTTCCAGATACTGGGCATATGTCAGCAAACGAAAGAGACAACAGCTCTGCCTTCATGGAGCTTTCGTTCCAGTCAGAGGAGGCAGACGATATGCCCGAGGCCAGCAGTGGGCCCCAGAGGCCCATGTCTGTGGCTGGGCAGAGAGAGCAGGGGAGAGAGATGGGAGAGGTTAGGGGTGGGGGGAGGCCAGACCAGGCAGGACCTCGTGGCCGGTGCAGAGAGCATGGTTTACTCTGTGAAGTGAGAAGCCTTTGGGGGAGTTTTGAGCAGAGAAGTGTCATGATTTGACATGTTTTTTTTTTAATGGGGATCATGCATTGATCCCGTTACTGTGTTAGGGTAGACAGAAGGGGAGGCAAGGGCAGAAAAGCAGGAGCCCAAGTAGGTGGCTTCTGTCCCAGGGAGAGAAAATGGTGGCTTGGACCTGGGTGTGGCGATGGAAGTAGTGAGAAGTGGTCTGATTCTGGGTATATTTTGAATTTGAGCCCACTGAATTTGCATATGAATTAAATATGAAGTGTAAAAGAAAGAAGAACTAAGGGTGAATCTAAAATTTTTAATGGGAAAGGACGTTGAAAATGCCATCTGATTTCAGTAGTGGGAGAATTGTGTTGTAACTTACTGGTTCATCCAATAAAACTCCATTTTATTTTTGGAGTTTTATATTCAGGAATTCATTTATGCCTTTTAACAAACTAGGTCCTTTAAGGGACCTTCAGAGATGGAGTTCCTCCATCAGGATGCTGAGATGCTTATTTAAAAGAACAGATTCCAGGTTCCTGCGCCTCCCACCTCTGAGTGGGAGAAAAGGATCTGCAGGGGTAGGACTCAGGATTCAGTATCATGAATAAGCACTGAAATCAGAACTGGGGTGGGAACAGTTTTTTGTCAGAGGCAGGAAAAGTTCACATCCCTTGACTAACTCCTAGTCGTGCCAGCTTTGATCTTACTTCCTCCCAAAGCCTCCCCAACTTCCATACTCTGGCCTATGCCCTACTTCCATAGCACCCGTATTTTCTCAACAGTAGTGATTGCCACACTATAATTGCCTGTTCACTTCTTTATCTTTCCCACTAAATTATTCACTGACATATCCCCAGGCGTAGTGCCAGGCACATGGCAGGTGTTCAATAAACATTTATTGAATTTTCCAAAAAATAAGTTTTTAAGTGTACAAAGAAGAGTATTTTTACAACAGGACAAGAAGGTGTGTCAATATCGGTTAGAGCTCCGAGCTGGGTTTTAGGCCCTATTCTGCTTTGGGCTGTATGAGCCATTTCTGCTCACAACACTTCTGATGCCAAATGTGGGAAGGGGGGCATACCACCCCAATCAATTCCCCAACTCTCCGTACACCAACTGGGTGTCTTACAATTCAGTTCAATTCTGACACTACCCAGAGTTAGCACAGACCCAAAAGGGTAAGGGCTCAGTCCCATAGGGCTGCCCCCACTGCAGACACCAATCACAAGTTCTGGACCTCCCATGCTTCTGACTGACAGCTATAAATTGGGGGTTCCCATGTCCCCCTCCTCTTTCCTTACGTTTACCAGTTTGTTATAAGGGATAGAACTCGGCAACAGTCAGATGGAAGAGATGTATAGGATAAGGTATGGGCGGGCAGGTGCACGCAGAGCGCCTCCATACTCTGTTAGCGCACCACCGTCCCAGCGCCTCCCTGTGTTCACCACCCTAGAAGCTCTCCAAATTTCATTGTTTGGTGGATTTTATGGAAGTTCTATTATGCAGGCAAGATTGATTAAATCAATAGCTGTTAATCACCAACTTGATCTCCACCCCCTCTCCTCTGCCCAGAGGTCAGGGGTGGGACCAAAAGATCCAATCCTCTAATCACATGGTTGGTTCCTTGGGCAACCAGCTCCCATCCTGAAGCTATCTAGGGACCCACCAAGAGCCACCTCATTAGCATGAACTCAGATACGGTTGAAAGAGGTTAGTTATGAATTATGAAAGACACTCCTCTCACCCTGTCACTCAGGAAATTCCAAGGGTTTTAGGAGCTCTGTTCTAGGAACTGGGGACAAAGACTAAACAGGTATTTCTTATTGTGTCACGATATCACAGGCTAGTTTTGAGATCCTGAACAAGTTCGTTAGCCTCCTGCATCACCTGTGAAAGCAACTGGGGATGGGAGGAGGGGACACAGGTTTTACAGAAAGTCCTAGAGGTTTTCATATAATGTTCCTCCACTGAGATTCACTTTGAGGAGTAAATCTCTACTACTGATGACAATACCCACCCCTCCGATATACTGGAAGGAGGGGGAAAAGCTTGTGGGCTGTTGGGCAAGTGATTTCTGATGGTTTCTTTCTGTGCTCTTGGAAAAAAGACAACCAGGGTTCTGAAAGCATTTAAGTGTTGTTTTGTTCTGTTTTGGTTTTGCTTATTACATAGATGTTTAATGATGGACCACCTCCCTTTTCTATCTTGATTTTTAGCTGCATGTGCAAATCAGCGTCCTGACCTCTTTGGTTGTGTTATTGCCCAAGTTGGAGTAATGGACATGCTGAAGTTCCATAAATACACTATTGGTCACGCCTGGACCACTGATTATGGGTGCTCAGACAACAAACAACACTTTGAATGGCTCATCAAGTAAGGTTTTAATTCATATTGACATACTTGTGTTGCTAACAATTTGATACCAGAATACTGAACATAGTCAAAAGGATAAATGTTTGACTCCATGCCCTTCAATATCTCATATTTGCATGTAATTTACTGCAAAAGTAGGGCAAGTGGTGGGAATACCTGTCTTCCTGGTTTTGATCTGGTCTTTTACAAAAACAAAAACAACAAATTACAAAGATGTGATGGGCAGAATTTTAAAGGTGGTCCTCCAGGATTCCTGTCCCCTGGTTCTTCAGTCAACCACTAATCTAGGTACTTCTTTGAAGGGACTTTGCAGATTAAATTAAGGTTACTAATCAGCTGACCAGGATAAGGAGATTATCCTGGATTAGCGAGTGGGCCCAATCTAATGACAAACCCTTAAAGGCAGAGCACTTTCTCTGGTGGGAGTCGGGGATGCAGCAGAAAGGGAGATGAGAGAGATTGGACACATGAGGAGGACAGGAGAACTAGAGCCACCATTGCTGGCTTTGAAACTGAAGGAAGGGGGCCTGTTTGACCTGAGATCAACCCCAGCCAACAGCCATCAAAGAAACAAGGACCTCAGTCCTACAGCCACATGGAACTGAACGCATTCTGCCAACAGCTGGAATGAGTCTGGAAGTAGATTTTTTTCTAGAACTTCTTGATAAGTGCCCAGCTAGCCAACACCTTGATTTCAGCCTTGAGAGAGCCAGAGAACCTAGTTGAGCCAAGCCAGACTTCTGACTTATAGAACTGTGAGATAAGAAATCCATGTTGTTTTTAAAAGCTGCTAAATTTGTGGTAATTTGTTAATGCAACAATTAAAAAATAATTTTTTTAAAAAGTCATTATAACTTACATATATATGGAATTTCTTTTTCTAAATTAAGAAATAAGGAAATGAAGAGGAATATATGCAAGAACAGTTAAGCTTTTTTTGTGCTCTCAGTATAACCACATATATTTGAAACTACAAGTTGCATTACTGAAATATTCGTATCCCTCAACACTTTGGCGATAACAGTGAGAAAATGGCAAACATTTAGATTCTCAAGACTGCAAGCTACATTCTTTTTTGGCTCTTCACTCTCTTTACTTCCCACATGTAGGGGTTTTTGGATTTTTACCAGCAGTATTTAGGAATTACTCTTGGAATAGCACCAGCAGCCTATGTCCTCTCTCCCCAGTCTTCTCAGTCAATTATAAATTTTGATACAGTAATTTCTGAAGTCAGGTTTTTTCCTTCATTTGATGTGCTTTGTATGGTTAGCTCTCCACTTAGAAATTCAGCTAAAATGACTTGAATTTTTTTAATAATAAATACTTTTAAACTACTCAGTTCTGTTCTGTAGGAGGGGGAAAGTTTAACTTTTAAAATACACAAGTAGCCTCACTGACACATCCTGGTGAAAGCTGAATATTTGAAGAAGCCATAGTTCCAATTAACCTTAAGAAAATATGCACTTAGGGGGATAAGTCCCATTTAAACTCAGTTGAAAATACTGAGTTAATTGTATATTGAAGGCAACAAAATATTTGCTGGAACCTGATACTTCTAAAATTAAATTTGAAAGCAAAAAAAGAGTTCTAAATATTTTTTCTCTCAAGATGTCCGTGATATTCCTATTTCAGACTTTAATTTTTTAACCTAGCACCCACAGAGCTGTATTTTCCTCTTACTTGCTACTCCCAATGAGCAGAGAGCTCAATCCAGTATATTGAAGGGGGTCCCCCATGCCCCCAAAAATTTAAATTTCCAAGTTTGTGAATGGCTGAGAAAAATAAAGCCTAACAGACTTTTTTTCTACAGAACTTCTCAGAGTCTTGAATGTGTAAATGTGGCACGTGAATTCTTGAGGTGGGGAGAGGCATTATTAGTAGGCAGAGTTTCCAGACTTGTTTTCCCATAGAACTAACCCTTATCTGGAGGACTGGGGTTGATCCAGAAATACTCTGCAATGAGATCAGAAAACAGATCCATTGGCACCCCCATCTTATCTATTAGGAGACTAAACCCCAGAAGGTTTTAGTCTTAGCTTGGTTAACTGAGTAGAAATTTTACTATTTTTGCCTATTTACCCTCCAAAATAAAACTCTACTAAAATAGTTTATTTAATTCATTAATACTGAACACTTTGGAAAACATGACACCCATATGGACTAAAATGTAAAGAAAAAATATCCAGAGATGTCTTTCACTTAACTATTATCAATCGCTGTTTAATTTGATTGTACTTATGTTGTGCTTCAGAAGGTGTCTCCTCCACTAACCTTCTCACCATTGGCCAAAGGCAGTTTCTTTCTGCTGGACTGTGAGCCAGCAGGGGGTCAGCGGCTCAGGTTCCCTGGTTTCAGGCAGGAAGCTGGCCCAGAGGGGACCCGTGGTCTTCCTCAGACTGCCAAGCTGAGCTCAGAATAAAGGTTTTATAGGTACTAAACAGGCAAAAAGCTGCTGTACGCTGTGGATTTCAAGTTCTTCAACAAAAGAAAGGCTTGCACCCATTCTATTCACAATCAGTGATTTAAAAGAACAATCAGGGGGCCTCCCTGGTGGCGCAGTGGTTGAGAATCTGCCTGCCAATGCAGGGGTCACAGGTTCGAGCCTTGGTCTGGGAAGATCCCACATGCCGCGGAGCAACTAGGCCCGTGAGCCACAACTACTGAGCCTGCGCGTCTGGAGCCTGTGCTCCACAACAAGAGAGGCCGCTATAGTGAGAGGCCCGCGCACCGCGATGAAGAGTGGCCCCCACTTGTCACAACTAGAGAAAGCCCTCGCACAGAAATGAAGACCCAACACAGCCATAAATTTAAAAATAAATAAATAAATAAAAGAGTAACTGTAGTACCATGTACAAAAAAAAAAAGAACAGTCAGCATGATAGGGGTAGGGAATTAAGAGATACAATCTACTTATGTATAAAATGAAGCTACAAGGATATATTTTACAGCACAGGGAATATAGCCAATATTTTATAATAACTTTAAATGGAGTATAATCTATAAAAATATTGAATCACCTGAAACGAATATTGTAAATCAACTATACCTCAATTAAAATCTTTTCATGTAAAATATAAACAAAGGGACAGTTAGTCCACTTTGTAGCAGTGAAAAAGTCAGTCTGAAGAATATGAAAATATTCACCTCAAGACAGTCAGTATGCACATACTTTGGGTTGTTTCAACAGCCCTGTTTCTTTCTAACACAAGCTTCCAAAGTGGGAGCGAAATAAACGACACAGATCCCCAGCTTCCAATAGCCCTGGCCATTCACAGCCCAAAGGGTGATGTAACTTAGTCTGCAGTGGTCACCCATGGACCAGTTGGCTGCAGTCCTCACTGCCGGTGACGGTAGGCGGGTAGACGACACAGGTCACTATGCCCACCGGTCCCCGTGATTATCCTAGTGGACACACAACTCTCATTTTGATATCCGGCCTCATCAAAGTGCCTTTGCCTTTCAGATATTCTCCACTGCACAACGTGAAGCTACCAGAGGCAGACGACATCCAGTACCCGTCCATGCTTCTCCTCACTGCGGACCATGACGACCGCGTGGTCCCGCTTCACTCCCTGAAGTTCATTGCCACCCTTCAGTACCTGGTGGGCCGCAGTCGGAAGCAGAACAATCCCCTGCTTATCCACGTGGACACCAAGGCGGGCCACGGGGCTGGGAAGCCCACGGCCAAAGTAATAGAAGAAGTGTCAGACATGTTTGCATTCATAGCGCGCTGCCTGAACATCGACTGGATTCAGTAAATGGCATTTCCCACTCCCTCTGACCGCTGCGGAAAACCTCAAGGGCTCTCACACCATTAAAACCGAGAAACCACTGGGCGCAATGCCTCCCCACACGAACACTGTTCCTGCACTCGCGGACTGCAGCTGAACAGAACTGCCGTGGGAATTTTATCTTTTCTAGGCTTCTCCTTTTTAGCAGGCCCTTGGCGTTTCTTTTTCCACCCCGTGCAGGCACATATTTTAAAAGGAAAAAAAGGCATGTTCGGATAAATAGCTAATGGCAGCCAACACATTGTGAATATTAGATTGCTGAATTCAGAGTCATGGTCAGGCATACTTCATATAGAGCACCTCAGTGAAACTTGCTTCTCTAACTATAACCAATATACCTTTACATAAATGTGAGACTTGTTCTCCTGAAAAAGACTTCTTTGCAACAATAATAAATGTTATTTAAGAATGAGAGGCTTTATTTCTGGTTCCTTTGTGTTGAGGAGCAACCCCAGAAGTGCAGTCATTCTGCACTGCGTCCCGTCACTTGTCTGTGGGAATAAGCGATGAAGTCATAGACTGTAAGCGCTGCACGGAGGCGGAGTGCGTCCATCTAGCTCCCTTGTTTATGGTGAGGAAGCTATTAGAGGTGGCTTACTGTCTTTCTTACATATTAACCACTCAGCCAGCTGATCGTCTCCTCAGGGGCTCTTTTGGTTTGGATGCCTCCTAAAAATCAGTGGACCTGAAACTTCAGATTATTCACCTCTTTGTCTGTCTGTCAGTTTGGTTACAAAGTATTCGTGGAAATCAGAGTACCTAGGATTCGAAAACTAAGAGACCACATGAGTGAACTATCCAAATTCATCTTACAATTAGAAATTTCAGCATTTGCCAAGCAGTTCTTCCCCCCATAGACCACTTCCTGGAAATAAAAATAGTCATACTTTAAAAAGTGTGTCTCCCCAGCCTTAAATCGTTAAGAGGAGGATATATCATTCCTCAAACTTGTCCATTAAAAAAAAAAAAAATTCAGGCATTTGTTTTAACATTTTATGAAATACTATTCCTTTGGGTATCAGTTTGGGAGGTGGTGATCTAATTTATGAGAAAAAAACCCAGCTTCTTCTTTGTCTTGCTTCATGAGATATCACAAAAATTACTTACTATTTTGTATAAAGTATTTTAACCTTAAAAAATTAGTTTAAAAGATTACTTCATTAATCTAATAGCTTGTTCTTTTCCAGGTAAGTGCTATTTTCCAAATCATACATGCCTGTGCTTCTCTTGAGACCTCTACCTCTCAAACTGTGGTCTAAAGTTAGACACACTATTTTCTGTCCAGCTTATCACTACATACAAGCTCAGTTGAAAGGTGGATACATGGTTTGGCTTTTCTCTTCTACAGTTATGTTTTCTATCACTGTTGGTTTAAATAAGCACTGTATATAATGCAGCTGTCGTTGAACATATGATTCATTCATTATGAGCCCCTCCACCCAATCCCTGGAGAAAAAGTATGCCACTAGCTAGCAGTGCATGCAGGGGTTGACATCACCATCATCTACCTGGAGAGAAGCTAACACTAGCTAAATGCCATGTAACTGCTGACCAGCATGACAGGAAAAAAAAAAAAATGTATTTGTCTAGATAAGGCAAAGGCAGCCTTTATCCTAGACCAGCTGGGTCATTTGAGGTGCAGACAGCTGAGTTGTACGCATTCAGTCCAGAGCATTTGCAAGTTTGCACAGAATCCAGCTACACTTTCCCACTGAGGTTTTCTGCTTAGCAGCAGAAAGTGGAAGTACAGTGTGTAGAGTCTCAGCTTCAAGAGAAATCAGGACCAGGTTCAAGTCCCAACTGTCATTTAGTAACTGGTGATTATGAGGAATAAACAAGCTAATATACTTACACGCACCTAGCGTATAATTGGACTCCAGTTGGGAGTTTTCTTTCCCAAGCTAATTTTCATATTGAGATTTTAGCTGGACAACTGAGTGCACAGACTGAAGGTAGCTTTTTTACACCTTAAACATTGGACGACTTAGAGGTTGGGCTCCTCCGCAGATCTCAGAGTGTCTTTCTTACTAGACGCCACCCTCCTCTGTGTCCTGTGCTCTGCCCCTCTGCTCTGTCTTATGCTGCTCTCTGGTGTTTTGAGGAAAAAAGCTGCATATGTTCCCCAGGTGGTCTAACTGCCTTGTCACAGGGCCTTGCAAACACGCCACAGGGCGTTTGCTACCTTAGTAAGATAAAGTCACATTTATGATGTTTAATATGTACACACCTGGAATATTGTAAAACTTTGCAATTAGTCATGTTTCCTAATACTCCCACTAACGCTTAGGCAGTTACACACAAATGGTGCTGCCAGTATGAAAGGTTACATTTCAGCTAAGAAAGTCTGTCACCAAATGCTCCATATTTATCAGATAATTTTACCAGCCTCAGGGATTTCCCTGGGCAGACCGCATAGCCAGTGCCCAGAAGGCTTACAGAGCCTCAAAGATGAGTTAAGGCCAGACTGGAAAGCTGTAAGGGGGGCTGTAAAAAAAGCGAAGGTCAGACTATAAGGGGGTAGTCAGGAAGGCCAGTGGGATGAGGGCTGAGGCCAATGAATATGGACCATTTAGCTGTATTCTGCATCCATTCATATTCTAGGGGCTGGGAGTGCAAAGAGAAAAAGTCCTGCCCTGATGAAGTTGAGACTCCAGGGGGAGGAAACAGGTGATAAACTATGTCCTCGGTCCCCTGTGCTCTAAGCTTTCTGTGTGTGTGGATATGTTTGTCCTCAAGCAACCTTACAAACCATTTGCTACCCTTACCCCCATTTGGCAAAGGCCCAAGTTTACCAGCCAGGAAGTAAGCAGGCAGGGTGGTTAACCCTGGCAGCAGGACCCTGGAGACGGCACTCTTACCCACTAGTCTAGTAAGAAGACAAAAAAGCAAGAGGCTTCCCATTCAAGATGGTGGCTAGGAAGGTCCTGAACTTACCTCCTCTCATGGACACAGCTAATCAACAGCTGTATACAGAACAATGCGCTTTGAAAGAAACCTAAAAACTAGGTGAGCAACTCCTACACATGAGGTGAAAGAGAAGAAACCCACACGGAACCGGGTAGAAGAGGCTGAGACACAATCTCACGATACACCCCACCCCTGACACAGCCACCCACAGTCAGGAGGGGACCCACAACTCCGAGCTTCTCCATGAGGAGCAAAGGGTTTGGACCTCACATCTGGCACCCCAGCATTTAAGACTTGCATCTAAGAGATGAGCCTCCAAAATATTTAGCTTTGAAAGCCAACAGGGCTTGCATCCATGAGACCCACCAAGATATAGCAAACAAGAAACAATTTTTTTAATTTGTTTTGGTTTTTTCTCTCTAGTCTCATTTTTAATTTAATTTTAAGAAAAGTTTAATATATTTAATATATTAAAAAATACCTCACACCAGTCAGAATGGCCATCATCAAAAAGTCTACAAATAATAAATGCTGGAGAAGGTGTGAAGAAAAGGGAACCCTCCTACACTGTTGGTGGGAATGTAAATTGGTGCAGCTACTATGGAAAACAGTATGGAGGTTCCTTAAACCAAAAATAGAGTTACCATATGATCCTACAATCCCACTCCTGGGCATATATCCAGAAAAGACAAAAACTCTAATTTGAAAAGATACATGCACCCCAATGTTCATAGTAGCACTATTTACAATAGCCAAGACATGGAAGCAAACTAAATGTCCATTGACAGATGAATGGATAAAGAAGATGTGTTTACACACACACACACACACACACACACACACACACAGGAATGTTACTAAACCATAAAGAAGAATGCCATTTGCAGCAACATGGATTGACCTAGAGATTATCATACTAAGTGAAGTAAGCCAGACAGAGATAAATACCACATGATATCGCTTATACATGGGACCTTAAAAAAAAAAAAAAAAAAGATACAGATGAACTTATTTACAAAACAGAAAGAGATTCCCAGACATAGAAAACAAACTTAACTGTTATCAAAGGGGAAGGAGGAGAGGGGAGAGAGGGATAAATTAGGAGGTTGGGATTAACATATGCACACTACTATATACAAAATAGATAACCAACAAGGACCTACTGTATAGCACAGGGAACTGTACTCAATATTTTGCAATAAGCTATAAGGGAAAAGAATCTGAAAAGGAACATGTATATATGTATGTATGTATAACTGAATCACTGTTCTGTACACCTGAAACTAACATGACATTGTAAATCAACTATCATTCAATTAAATAAATTAATTAAAAATTTTTTAAAAGATCTACATAGGGACTTCCCTGGTGGTCCAGTGGTAAAGAATCGGCCTTCCAATTCAGGGGATGCAGGTTCAATCCCTGGTCGGGGAACTAAGATGCCACATGCCACGGGGCAACTAAGCCCTGGGGCCACAACTACTGAGCTCTTGCACCTCAATGAGACAGGCCATGTGCCACAAACTACAGAGCCCATGCTCCCTGGAGCCCACATGCCACAACTAGAGAGAAAACCCACATGCCGCAACTAGAGAGAAGCCTGCATGCCGCAACAAAGACCCAACACAGCCAAAAAAAATAAATTAAATATTTTTTTTTAATTTAAAAAATAAAAAAGATCTACTTAGTAACTTTCAAATATACAATACAGTATTATTAACTATAGTCACCATACTGTACATTACACCCCCAGAACTTATAACTGGAAGTTTGTACCTTTGACCACCTTCACTCAATTTAACCACCCAAAAAACAGTTCTTTAAGGGCTCACGCAGACTCATCTGGCTCACCCCCAGGGTCCAGCAGAGAGTCCTCCGCCTGAAAAGTGCCCAGTCTTTCTGTGAAAGACACCTACCTGCTCATCTTAAAGCTTTGGCCCGAGGGGCAAGATTCTAATTGAACACACATCTGGAAGCCTACTGAAACACTCTCCAAAGTCCACACAGGCTGGTGGGGCCATATTTGCACTCTCCCTCCACCTCACTCTAGGTCGCTAATATCTCCCAGAAAGACCTTGTGCATACACCTAGTGCCCTGGTTTTTGTGACACCCACTGATCACGTGGCTCTAGTGGCCAGTGGGTCCTGTAGGACTGTAGCAAATGGACAAACAGTTCTTAACTGGCTAACCACCCCAGGGCACAGCACAGAGACAGCAGACTGAAATGCACCCCCAGACTTCCTGTGAAAGAGGCCTATTAGCTTATCTTCATAGCTGTGGCCTGAGGAGCAGACTCCTAACTAAACACATCTAAGGGCTGATTATAATCCTCTCCAGAGATCACGGAGGCCAGTGGGTGTCATCCTCACGCTCTCCCTCTGTCCTGCCCTACATCACCAGCATCTCCAGGAAAAGAGCCTGTGATATGTGTGGTGCCCCAACTTCTGTGGCTGTGCTACATCCCTTGATAGCCTGAGTCTGGTGGCCAGCAAGGCCTGTGTTCATGGGGCTTGTGTTCTTGTGTTAATGGGACAGCTGCAAACAAAGAAACTTCTTAACTAGCTATTACCTCAGGGCTCAGTGCAAAGAGGGCAGACAGAAATGCCCATCTGCCCCTGAAAGAGCTATATTTGCACATTTGAAAAGCTGCTGCCTGAGGGCCTAGCTTCCAATCAGCCTGCACCTAGGTGCTGACTGAGATCCACCCCTTTTGGGACACCAACAGGTCTTTGCACACCCTCAACTACCAGAAACCACTAAGAATAAAGTAGGCTGCTTGAACAATCACAAAGATTTGAGACAACCAAGAGCTAGAGCAGGGTGGAACAATAAGGTTCACCTCCTACACAAGGCCGCTCCTTCAAGACTGGGAGAGGTGACTGTTTTAGCTAATGAATAGAAAAATAACACAGACTGTCAAAGAAAATGAATAAACAAAAGGAATATGTTCCAAACAAAAGAACAAGATAAAACCTTAGAAAAACCCTTAATGAAACAGAGATAAGTGAAAATTTACCTAGTAAAGGGTTCAAAGTTACAAACATAAAGATGCTCACCAAATACATATGCACCCAACATAGGAGCACCTCAATACATAAGGCAAATACTAACAGCCATAAAAGGGGAAACTGACAGTAACACAATGATAGTGGGGCACTTTAACAACCTGCTTTCACCAATGGACACATCAGACAGTAAAATCAATAAGGAAACACAGGTGTTAAATGACACATTAAACCAGATGGACTTAATCGATATTTATAGAGCATACGTTCCAAAAGCAGCAGAATACATATTCTTCTTAAGTGCACATGGAACATTCTCCAGGATAGATCAAATATTGGGTCACAGATCAAGCCTCAGTAAATTTAAGAAAACTGAAATCATATCAAGGATCTTTTCGGACCAAAACACTATGAGATTAGAAATAAATTACAGGAAAAAAATGTAAAAAACACAAACACGTGGAGACTAAAACAATATATTACTAAACAACCAATGGATCACCAAAGAAATCAAAGAGAAAATCAAAAAATACCTAGAGACAAATGAAAAGGAAAACATGATGATCCAGAATCTATGGGACACAGCAAAAGCAGTTCTAGTAGGGAAGTTTATAGCAATACAATATTATCTCAGGAAACAAGAAAAATCTCAAATAAACAACCTAACCTTATACCTAAACCAACTAGAGAAAGAACAAACAAAACCCGAAGTTAGTAGAAGGAAAGAAATCATAAAGATCAAAGTGGAAATAAATGAAATAGAGATGAAAAAAACAACAGAAAAGATAAGTGAAACTAAAAGCTGCTTCTTTGAAAAGATAATCAAAATTGATAAACCTTTATCCAGGCTCATCAAGAATAAAAGGGAGAGGGCTCAAATCAATAAAGTCAGAAATGAAAAAGGAGAAGTTACAACTGACACCACAGAAATACAAAGGATCATAAGAGACTACTACAAGCAACTCTGGACAAATTCTTAGAAACATACAACCTTCCAAGACTGAACCAGGAAGAAATAGAAAACATGAAGAGACCAATCACAAGTACTGAAATTGAAACTGTGATTTCAAAACTTCCAACAGGGACTTCCCTGGTGGTACAGTGGTTAAGAAACCACCTGCCAATTCAGGGTACACGGGTTCAAGCCCTGGTCCAGGAAGATCCCACATGCTGCAAAGCAACTAAGCCCGTGTGCCACAACTACTGAGCCTGCGCCCTAGAGCCCGCGAGCCACAACTACTGAGCCTGCACTCTAGAGCCTGTGAGTCACAACTACCAAGCCTGCATGCCACAATTACTGAAGCCTGCACACCTAGAGCCCATGCACTGCAACAAGAGAAGCCACCACAATGAGAAGCCCATGCACCTCAACAAAGAGTAGCCCCCACTCAACGCAATTAGAGAAAGCCCGCGGGCAGCAATGAAGACCCAACGCAGCCAAAAATAAATAAATAAATAAAATTGATTCTTTAAAAAAAATTGGAAAATTGTTTTAAAAATAAAATGTTCCAACAAACAAGAGTCCAGGACCAGATGGCTTCACAGGCAAATTCTATCAAACATTTAGAGAAGAGCTAACACATATCCTTCTGAAGCTCTTCTAAAAAACTGCAGAGGGAGGCTTCCCTGGTGGCAGAGTGGTTAAGAATCCACCTGCCAATGCAGGAGACACATGTTCGAGCCCTGGTCTAGGAAGATCCCACATGCCGCGGAGCAACTAAGCCTGTGCACCACAACTACCAAGCCTGTGCTCTAGAGCCCGTGCTCTGCAACAAGAGAAGCCACCACAGTGAGAAGCCTGTGCACTGCAACAAAGAGTAGCCCCTGCTCGCCACAACTAGAGAAAGCCTGCACGCAGCAATGAAGACCCAATGCAGCCAAAAATAAAGAAATGAATAAACTTATTTTTTTAAAAAAACAACTGCAGAGGAAGGAACACTCCCAAACTCATTCTATGAGGCCACTATCACCCTGATACCAAAAGCAGACAAAGATACCACAAAAAAAAGAAAATTATAGGCCAATATCACTGAGAAACATAGATGCAAAAATTCTCAAAAAATACTAGCAAACCAAATCCAACAATACATTAAAAGGACCATACACCATGATCAAGTGAGATTTACCCCAGGGATGCAAGGATTTTTCAATATACGTAAACCAATCAGTGTGATACACCACATTAGCAAATTGAAGAATAAAAACCATATGATCATCTCAATAGATGTAGGAAAAGCTTTTCACAAAATTCAACACCCATTTATGATAAAAACTCTCCAGAAAGTGGGCATAGAGGGAACATACCTCAACATAATAAAGGCCATATATGACAAACCCACAGCAAACATCATTTTCAACAGTGAAAAGCTGAAAGTATTTCCTCTAAAGATCAGGAACAAGACAAGGGTGTCCACTCTCACCATCTTTTTTTTTTTTTTTTTTTTTGGCTGCATTGGGTCTTTGTTGCTGCACGCAGACTTTCTCCAGTTGTGGCAAGCGGGGGCTACTCTTCATTGTGGTGTGCAGGTTCCTCATTGTGGCGGATTCTCTTGTTGCAGAGAACAGGCTCTAGGCATGTGGGCTTCAGTAGTTGTGGTGTGGGCTCAGTAGTTGTGGCTCACAGGCGCTAGAGCACAGGTTCAGTAGTTGTGCTGCATGGGCTTAGTTGCTCCACGGTATGTGGAATCTTCCCGGACCAGGGCTCAAATCTGTGTCCACTGCATTGGCAGGTGGGTTCTTAACCACTATGCCACCAGGGAAGTCCCATCACCACTTTTATTCAACATAGTTTTGGAAGTCCTAGCCATGGTAATCAGAGAAGAAAAATAAAAGGAATCCAAATTGGAAAGGAAGAAGTAAAACTATCACCTTTTACAGATGATATGATACTATACATACAAAATCCTGAAGATGCTACCAGAAAACTACTAGAGCTCATCAATGAATTCAATAAAGTTGCAGGATACAAAATTAATACACAGAAAATCTCTTGCATTCCTATACACTAAAAATGAAAGATCAGAAAGAGAAATGAAGGAAACAATCCCATTTACCATTGCATCAAAAAGAATAAAATACCTAGGAATAAACATACCTAAGGAAGCAAAACACCTGGACTCAGAAAACTATAAGACACTGATGAAAAAAATTGAAGATGACACAAACAGATGGATAGATATACCACATTCTTGGATCAGAATACTCAATATTGTGAAAATGACTATACTACCCAAAGCAATATATAGGTTCAATGCAATCCCTATCAAATTACCAATGGCATTTTTCACAGACTAGAACAAAAAATTTTACCATTTATATGGAAACACAAAAGACCCTGAATAGCCAACCAATCTTAAGGAAAATGCAGCTGGAGTAATCAGACTCCCTGACTTCACACTGTATTACAAAGCTACAGTAATCAAAACAGTATGGTAGTGGCACAAAAACAGAAATAAAGATCAATGGAACAGGATAGAAAGTCCAGACATAAACTCATGCACCTATGGTCAACTAATCTATGACAAAGGAAGCAAGAATATACAGTGGAGAAAAGACAGTCTCTTCAATAAGTGGTGCTGGAAAAACTGGACAGCCACATGTAAAAGAAAGAAATCAGAACACTCCCTAACACCATACACAAAAATAAACTCAAAATGGATTAGAGATCTAAATGTAAGACTGAATATTATAAAACTGTTAGAGGAAAACATGGGCAGAACACTCTCTGACATAAATAGCAGCAATATCTCTTTGGAGCCACCTCCTAGAGTAATGAAAATAAAACAAAAATAAATAAATGGGACCTAATTAAACTTAAAAGCTTTTGCACATCAAAGGAAACCATAAACAAAATGAAAAGTCAACCTACAGAATGGGAGACAGTATTTGCAAATGATGTAACTGACAAGGGCTTAATTTCCAAAATATACAAACAACTCATGCAATTCAATAGCAAAAAACCAAACAACCCAATCAAGAAATGGGCAGAAGATCTAAATAGACACTTCTCCAAAGAAGACATACAGATGGCCAAAAAGCATATGAAAATATGCTCAACATCATTAATTATCAGAGAAATGTAAATCAAAACTAAAATGAGGTTATCATCTCACACTGGTCAGAATGGCTATCATGAAAAAGTGTACGAACAGGGCTTCCCTGGTGGCGCAGTGGTTGAGAATCTGCCTGCCAATGCAGGGGACACGGGTTCGAGCCCTGGTCTGGGAAGATCCCACATGCCGCGGAGCAACTTGGCCCGTGAGCCACAACTACTGAGCCTGCACGTCTGGAGCCTGTGCTCCGCAACAAGAGAGGCCACGATAGTGAGAGGCCCATGCACGGCGATGAAGAGTGGCCCCCGCTTGCTGCAACTGGAGAAAGCCCTCACACAGAAACGAAGACCCAACACAGCCAAAAATAAATAAATAAACAAAATTTTTTTTAAAAAGCAGTGCTGAGTAGAAAAAGTGAGAAAGGGAATGAAATCCATAATTCTGAAGCACTCAAATAAGATTTTAAAACAAAACAAAACAAAACAAAATACAAAACAAAAAGTGTACGAACAGGGAGACCTTCAAGATGGTGGAGGAGTAAGATGTGGAAATCACCTTCCTCCCCACAAATACATCAGAAATACATCTACATGTGGAACAACTCCTACAGAACACCTACTGAATGCTGGCAGAAGACCTCAGACATCCCAAAAGGCAGGAAACTCCCCACGTACCTGGGTACGGCAAAAGAAAAAAGAAAAAACAGAGAGAAAAGAATAGGGACAGAACCCGCACCTCTGGGAGGGAGCTGTGAAGGAGGAAAATTTTCCACACACTAGGAAGCCCCTTCACTGGTGGAGACGGGGGGTGGCGGGGGGGAAGCTTCAAAGCCACAGAGGAGAGCACAGCAATAGGGGTGCAGAGGGCAAAGCAGAGAGATTCCTGCACAGAGGACAGGTGCCGACCAGCACTCACCAGCCCGAGAGGCCTGTCTGCTCACCCGCTGGGGCGGGCGGGGGCTGGGAGCTGAGGCTCAGGCTTGGGAGGTCAGAGCCCAGGGAGAGGGCTGGGGTTGGCTGCGTGAACACAGCCTGAAGGGGTCTAGTGCGCCAGAGCTAGCCGGGAGGGAGTCCAGGAAAAAGTCTGGAACTGCCTAAGAGGCAAGACACAATTGTTTCAGGGTGCACGAGGAGAGGAGATTCAGAGCACTGCCTAAATGAGCTCCAGAGATAGGCGCAAGCTGCAGCTATCAGCTCGGGCCCCAGAAACGGGCATGAAACACTAAGTCTCCAGCTGCAGCTCCCAAGAAGCCTGTGTGCAAGCACAGGTCACTATCCACACCGCCCCTCCCCAGAGCCTGTGCAGCCCACCACTGCCAGGGTCCCGTGATCCAGGGACAACTTCCCCGGGAGAACACACGGCGCGCCTCAGGCTGGTGCAACGTCACGCCGGTCTCTGCAGCCACAGGCTCGCCACACACTCCGTACCCCTCCCTCCCCCGGGCCTGAGTGAGCCAGAGCCCCCTAATCAGCTGCTCCTTTAACCCTGTCCTGTCTGAGCGAAAAACAGCTGCCCTCAGGCGACCTACTCGCAGAGGCAGGGCCAAATCCAAAGCTGAACAACAGGAGCTGTGCGAACAAAGAAGAGAAAGGGAAATCTCTCCCAGCAGCCTCAGGAGCAGCGGATTAAATCTCCACAGTCAACTTGATGTACCCTGCATCTGTGGAATACCTGAATACGCAACAAATCATCCCAACGTTGAGGTGGTGGACTTTGGGAACAACGGTAGACTTGGGGTCTGCTCTCTGCATCTAATTTGTTTCTGGTCTTATGTTTATCTTAGTTTAGTATTTAGAGTTTATTATCATTGGTAGATTTCTTTATTAATTTGGTTGCTCTCTTCCTTTTTTTTTTTTAATGTATAGATATATATATTTTTTCCTTTTTCTCTTTTTTTGACTGTGTATGTGTATGCTTCTTTGTATGATTTTTATCCATATAACATTGCTTTTACCATTTCTCCTAGGGTTCTGTCTGTTTTTTGTTTGTTTTCTGTATAGTTTTTAGTGCTTGCTATCATTGGTGGATTTGTTTTCTGGTTTGGTTGCTCTCTTCTTTCTTTTTCTTTTTTATTACTTTTTAATCTTTTTATTTTAAATAATTTTTTTATTTTTTATTTTAATAACTTTCTTTTCTTTTTTTTCTTTCTTTTTTTTTTCTCCCTTTTCTTCTGAGCCTTGTGGCTGACAGGGTCTTGGTGCTCCGGCCGGGTGTCAGGCCTCTGCCTCTGAGGTGGGAGAGCCAAGTTCAGGACATTAGTCCAGCAGAGACCTCCCAGCTCCACGTAATATCAAACAGTGAAAGCTCTCAGAGAGATCTCCATCTCAACGCTAAGAACCAGCTCCACTCAACGACCAGCAAGCTACAGCACTGGACACCCTATGCCAAACAAATAGCAAGACAGGAACACAACCCCACCCATTAGGAGAGAGGCTGCCTAAAATCATAATAAGGTCACAGACACCCCAAAACACACCACCGGATGTTGTCCTGCCCACCAGAAAGACAAGATCCAGCCTCATCCTCCAGAACACAGGCAACAGTCCCCTCCACCTACACAACCCACTGAACCAACCTTAGCCACTGGGGGCAGACACCATAAACAACAGGAACCATGAACCTGCAGCCTGCGAAAAGGAGACCCCAAACACAGTAAGTTAGGCAAAATGAGAAGACAGAGAAACACACAGCAGATGAAGGAGCAAGGTAAAAACCCAGCAGACCAAATAAATGAAGAGGAAATAGGCAGTCTACCTGAAAAAGAATTCAGAGTAATGATAGTAAAGATGATCCAAAATCTTGGAAACAGAATGGACAAAATACAAGAAACGTTTAACAAGGACATAGAAGAACTGAAGAGCAAACAAACAATGATAAACAACACAATAAATGAAATTAAAAATTCTCTAGAAGGAATCAATAGCAGAATAACTGAGGCAGAAGAATGGATAAGTGACCTGGAAGATAAAATAGTGGAAATAACTACTGCAGAGCAGAATAAAGAAGAATGAAAAGAATTGAGGACAATCTCAGAGACCTCTGGGACAACATAAAACACACCAACATTCGAATTATAGGGGTCCCAGAAGAAGAAGAGAAAAAGAAAGGGACTGAGAAAATATTTGAAGAGATTATAGTTGAAAACTTCCCTAACATGGGAAAGGAAATAGTTAATCAAGTCCAGGAAGCACAGAGAGTCCCATACAGGATAAATCCAAGGAGAAACATGCCAAGACACATATTAATTAAACTATCAAAAATTAAATACAAAGAAAAAAATACTAAAAGCAGCAAGGGAAAAGCAACAAATAACATACAAGGGAATCCCCATAAGGTTAAGAGCTGATCTTTCGGCAGAAACTCTGCAAGCCAAAAAGGTGTAGCAGGACATATTTAAAGTGATGAAAGGGCAGAACCTACAACCAAGATTACTCTACCCAGCAAGGATCTCATTCAGATTTGACGGAGAAATTAAAAGCTTTACAGACAAGCAAAAGCTAAGAGAATTCAGCACCACCAAACCAGCTTTACAACAAATGCTAAAGGAACTTCTTTAGGCAGGAAACACAAGAGAAGGAAAAGACCTACAATAACAAACCCAAAACGTTTAAGAAAATGGTAATAGGAACATACATATCAATAATTACCTTAAATGTAAATGGATTAAATGCTCCAACCAAAAGACACAGACTGGCTGAATGGATCCAAAACAAGACCTGTATATATGCTGTCTACAGGAGACCCCCTTCAGACCTAGGGACACATACAGACTGAAAGTGAGGGGATGGAAAAAGATATTCCATGCAAATGGAAATCAAAAGAAAGCTGGAGAAGCAATTCTCATATCACACCAAAGAGACTTTAAAATAAAGACTATTACAAGAGAAAAAGAAGGACACTACATAATGATCAAAGGTCAATCCAAGAAGAAGATACAACAATTGTAAATATTTATGCACCCAACATGGGGCACCTCAATACATAAGGCAAATGCTAACAGCCATAAAAGGGGAAATCGACAGCAACACAATCATAGTAGGGAACTTTAACACCCCACTTTCACCAATGGACAGATCATCCAAAATGAAAATTAATAAGGAAACACAAGCTTTAAATGATACATTAAACAAGATGGACTTAATTGATATTTATAGGACATTCCACCCAAAAACAACAGAATACACATTTTTCTCAAGTGCTCATGGAACATTCTCCAGGATAGATCATATCTTGGGTCACAAATCAAGCCTTGGTAAATTTATGAAAACTGAAATCGTATCAAGTATCTTTTCTGACCACAACAATATTAGCCTAGATATCAATTACAGGAAAATATCTGTAAAAAATACAAACACATGGAGGCTAAACAACACACTACTTAATAACCAAGAGATCACTGAAGAAATCAAAGAGGAAATCAAAAGATATCTAGAAACAAATGACAATGAAAACACAATGACCCCAAACCTATGGGATGCAGCAAGAGCAGTTCTAAGAGGAAAGTTTATAGCAATACAATCCTACCTCAGGAAACAAGAAACATCTCAAATAACCTAACCTTACACCTAAAGCAATTAGAGAAAAAAGAACAAAAAAACCCCAAAGTTAGCAGAAGGGAAGAAATCATCAAGACCAGATCAGAAATAAATGAAAAAGAAATGAAGGAAACTATATCAAAGATCAATAAAACTAAAAGCTGGTTCTTTGAGAAGATAAACAAAATGGATAAACCATTAGCCAGACTCATCAAGAAAAAAAGAGAGAAGACTCAAATCAATAGAATTAAAAATGAAAAAGGAGAAGTAACAACTGACACTGCAGAAATACAAGGATCATGAGAGATTACTACAAGCAACTATATGCCAATAAAATGGACAACCTGGAAGAAATGGACAAATTCTTAGAAAAGCACAACCTTCCGAGACTGAACCAGGAAGAAATAGAAAATATAAACAGACCATCATAAGCACTGAAATTGAGACGGTGATTAAAAATCTTCCACCAAAAAAAGCCCAAGACCAGATGGCTTCACAGGTGAATTCTATCAAACATTTAGAGAAGAGCTAACACCCATCCTTCTCAAACTCTTCCAAAATATAGCAGAGGGAGGAACACTCCCAAACTCATTCTACGCAGCCACCATCACCCTGATACCAAAACCAGACAAAGATGTCACAAAGAAAGAAAACTACAGGCCAATATCACTGATGAACATAGATGCAAAAACCCTCAACAAAATACTAGCAAACAGAATCCAACAGCACATTAAAAGGATCATACACCATGATCAAGTGGGGTTTATCCCAGGAATGCAAGGATTCTTCAATATATGCAAATCAATCAATGTGATACACCATACTAACAAATTAAGGGAGAAAAACCATATGATCATCTCAATAGATGCAGAAAAAGCTTTCGACAAAATTCAACACCCATTTATGATAAAAACCCTCCAGAAAGTAGGCATAGAGGAAACTTTCCTCAACATAAAAAAGGCCATATATGACAAACCCACAGACAACATCGTTCTCAATGGTGAAACTCTGAAACCATTTCCACTAAGATCAGGAACAAGACAAGGTTGTCCACTCTTACCACTATTATTCAACATAGTTTTGGAAGTTTTAGCCACAGCAGTCAGAGAAAAAAATGAAATAAAAGGAATCCAAAACAGAAAAGAAGAAGTAAAGCTGTCACTGTTTGCAGATGACATGACACTATACATAGAAAACCCAAAGATGCTACCAGAAAACTACTAGAGCTAATCAATGAATTTGGTAAAGCAGCAGGATACAAAATTAATGCACAGAAATCTCTGGCATTCCTATATACTAATGATGAAAAATATGAAAGAGAAGTTAAGGAAACACTCCCATTTACCATTGCGACAAAAAGAATAAAATACCTAGGAATAAACCTACCTAAGGAGACAAAAGACCTGTATGCAGACAACTATAAGACACTGATGAAAGAAATGAAAGATGATACAAACAGATGGAGAGATATACCATGTTCTTGGATTGGAAGAATCAACATTGTGAAAATGACTATACTACCCAAAGCAATCTACACATTCAATGCCATCCCTATCAAACCACCAATGGCATTTTTCACAGAACTAGAAAAAAAATTTCACAATTTGTATGGAAACACAAAAGACCCTGAATAGCCAAAGCAATCTTGAGAAAGAAAAATGGAGCTGGAGGAATCAGGCTCCCTGACTTCAGACTATACTACAAAGCTACAGTAATCAAGACAGTATGGTACTGGCACAAAAACAGAAATATAGATCAATGGAACTGGATAGAAAGCCCAGAGATAAACCCATGCACATATGGTCACCTTATCTTTGACAAAGGAGGCAAGAATGTACAGTGGAGAAAAGACAGCCTCTTCAATAAGTGGTGCTGGGAAAACTGGACAGCTACATGTAAAAGAATGAAATTAGAACACTCTCTAACACCATACACAAAAATAAACTCAAAGTGGATTAAAGACCTAAATGTAAGGCCAGACACTATCAAACTCTTAGAGGGAAACATAGGCAGAACACCCTATGATATAAATTACAGCAAGATCCTTTTTGATCCACCTCCTAGAGAAATGGAAATAAAAACAAAAATAAATAAATGGGACCTAATAAAATTTAAAAGCTTTTGCACAGCAAAGGAAACCATAAAGAAGGTGAAAAGACAACCCTCACAATGAGAGAAAATATTTGCAAATGAAGCAACTGACAAAGGATTAATCTCCAAAATTTACAAGCAGCTCATGCAGCTCAATATCAAAAAAACAAACAACCCAATCCAAAAATGGGCAGAAGACCTAAATAGACATTTCTCCAAAGAAGATATACAGATTGCCAACAAACACATTTAAGGATGCTCAACATCACTAATCATTAGAGAAATGCAAATCAAAAGTACAATGAGGTATCACCTCACAGCAGTCAGAATGGCCATCATCAAAACATGTACAAAGAAGAAATGCTGGAGAGGGTGTGGAGAAAAGGGAATCCTCTTGCACTGTTGCTGGGAATGTAAATTGATACAGCCACTATGGAGAACAGTATGGAGGTTCACTAAAAAACTAAAAATAGAACTACCATATGACCCAGCAATCCCACTACTGGGCATATACCCTGAGAAAACCATAATTCAAAAGGAGTCATGTACCACAATGTTCATTGCAGCTCTATTTACAATAGCCAGGACATGGAAGCAACCAAAGTGTCCATCGACAGATGAATGGATAAAGAAGGTGTGGCACATATATACAATGGAATATTATTCAGCCATAAAAAGAAATGAAATTGAGTTATTTGTAGTGAGGTGGATGGACCTAGAATCTGTCATACAGAGTGAAGTAAGTCAGAAAGACAAAAACAAATACAATATGCTAACACATATATATGGAATATAAAAAAAAAAAAAATTGTTCTGAAGAACCTGGGGGCAGGACAGGAATAAAGACACAGTCATAGAGAATGGACTTGAGGATACTGGGAGGGGGAAGGGTAAGCTGGGACGAAGTGAGAGAGTGGCATGGATATATATACACTACCGAATGTGAAATAGACAGCTAGTGGGAAGCAGGTGCATAACACAGGGAGATCAGCTCAGTGATTTGTGACCACCTAGAGGGGTGGGATAGGGAGGGTGGGAGGAAGATGCAAGAGGGAGGACATATGGGGATATATGTATATGTATAGCTGATTCACTTTGTTATACAGCAGAAACTAACACACCATTGTAAAGCAATTATACTCCAATAAAGATGTTAGGAAAAAAAGTCTACAAATAATAAATGCTGGAGAGGGTGTGGAGAAAGGGAACCCTCCTGTACTGTTGGTGAGAATGTAAACTAGTACAACGATTATGGAGAACAGTATGGAGGCTCCTTAGAAAACTAAAAATACAACTACTGTATGAACCATCAATTGCACTCCTGGGCATATACCCAGAGAAAACCATAATTCAAAAAGATACATACACCCCAACGTTCACTGCAGCACTGTTTACAACAGCCAAGAAATAGAAGCAACCTAAGTGTCCATCAACAGATGAATGGATAAAGAAGTGGTACATACATACAATGGAATATTACTCATCCATAAAAAAGAATGAAATAATGCCATTTGCAACAACATGGAGATTATCATATTAAGTGAAATAAGTCAGAGAAAGACAAACATCATATGATATCACGTCTACGTGGAATCTAAAAGAATGATACAAACGAACTTATTTACAAAACAGAAACTGATTCGCAGACTTAGAAAACAAACTTATGGTTACCAAAAGGGAAATGTGCAGGGTGGATAAATTAGGAGTTGGAATTAACATATACACACTGCTATATATAAAATAGATGATCAACAAGGACCTACTGTATAGCACAGGGAACTCTACTCAATACTCTGTAATAACTTATGTGGAAAAAGAATCTGAAAAAGAATGGATATATATATAGCTGAATCACTTTGCTGTACACCTGACACTAACACAACATTGTAAATCAAGTATACTCCAACATAAAATAATTTTTTTAATTAAAATAAAGATACTAAGCAGAAAATATATTTCAAGAATTAATAAACTGGGGACCTCCTTGGTGGCCCAGTGGGTTGAACTCCGTGCTCCCAATGCTGGGGGCCCAGGTTCGATCCCTGATCGTGGAGCTGGATCCCACATGCATGCCACAACTAAGAGTCCACATGCTGCAACTAAAGATCCTGCATGCCGCAATGAAGATCCCATGGGCCGCAACTAAGACCCGGTGCAGCCTAAATATTAAAAATATAATAATAATAAACCAATTTTTTTAAAAAATAATAAACTGAAGAAACAGAGCGAGGCAAGTGAACAGGCCATGACAAAGGATGCCATTTTAGTCAAGGAGTTAAGCAAGGACTTCAGGGAATTACCATTTGAACAAAGGCCTGAACCTGGCAGGACAGACTGGAGTAGACTAGACGGTTCGGTGCAGGCGAGGCCACCCGAGGTGCTGAGCAGGGAAAGAACAGGGTCAGATCTAACAGCCACGTGCAATGCTGACTGCAGGGGACATGAACAGAAGCAGGAGGACCACATGAAGGACAGGTGGTCTTAGCATCTTTAAGGAATTTGGGGGTTGGGGCAGCGGGAACCCACCATCACAAAAATAACTCTGACCTGCGACCTCATGGATGAACCTCAGAAACATTATGCTAAGTGAAAGAAGCCAGACATAGATGGCCACGTCCTTCATGGTTCCATTTATATGACGTGTCCAGACTAGGCAAAACTATAAAGACAGAAAAACATAGATAAGAGGTTGCCTCTAGTTGGGAGTGGAAATGGGGCGTAACTAATTGGGCATGAAGGATCTTATTGGGGTGATGAGAATGTTCTAAAAGTGGATTACAGTAATGGTTGCACAACCCAGTAAATTTCCAAAGATGTCATTGAATTGCACACTTGAAATGGATGAATTCCGTGGTATGTGCATAATACTTGAACGACGTTGTCAAAATAGACTGTGATAGTGAAATAAAAAGGAACAAATGAACCTCTGGATGAGCTCTATCAGGAATAGCCACCTGGAGGACTGCAAGGTCACGGAGGAAAGGCAGGTGATGGGGAGCAACTGAGGTGAAAGCTTGTTCATCAGGTTTGGCCGAGGAGGATGAGGAGGGTCCTTATGTCAGAGTTCACCCCCCAAAGGCACAGGTGTCCCTCTGCCCTCTACTGAGTCTGGTTCTGTAGATCAGACTGCTGATACCATGTCTTGGGAGTCATGCCCTGAATCCACTTCTTTCAGGAACTCAGGGCCTCCTGCAGACTCATTTCTGCAGCAGCTGAAGGCAGGCGGGAGACACAAAGGCAAGCAGCCTCTGTTTAATGCTGGGTGAACGCCTGAGAAAGCTATCATTTTCTCTACTGTTCAAGAGAAAGTGTCTTGGTGGCCATTTATGGGAGTTATTAATGCCAACCAACCCTACGAATTGTAAGCAAACCACCTACGTGGTCATATGTGATTTAGAAAGTGATTTACATTTAGTTGGCAATGAAAATATATTACTGTTCTCTAGTTCCGAAGTAGTAAAGGTTTTGATAAGTATCAAAGGCAACAGCTTACAGTCACTTTGAAGAGGGAGTCAAACTGAGGTTAACCTGAAAACAAGATCAGCGTCAAAACATAACCCAAAATTCTGGGGGAAATGATGGAAGTTTACACAAGTAACACCATGTTACCTCTCCCAGGACATTCAGGTGCTAGGCCCGCAAATGGTCTTTTCCACAGTGCTGGGTTTACCCTCAACCTCAATCCCCAGAAGTTGCACATACCTGGTAACTCCAGGGACACCGGGAACTCCCCAGCTCTGCCACCGCTCTGGTTTTGCCTCAGTGTAAAACTCCGTCTAACTCCTCCGAGAGAACTGTTAAATGGGAATGTCTTGGGGAGGGAAGGTGAGTGGGAGGGGCTTCATCAGTTGTTAACACCTGAACTTCTGAGTTGATTTTGCCATTTCCTAGCGAACAGCACGGCTGTGCCTGCATGTGGGTGGAAGTGGGTTTCAGGTTTACTTGGCAAGGGAGAGAATGGTCAGAATACGGTGGTAGGTTCTGGGAAGGGACAATTCCAGAAGGGAAATTAGGGAACAGATATTGCAGAGTTTGCCTACCTCTCACTCTTGCTCCTGGGTCTCAGCCCAGGAGTGCTGCTACCCGGCCTCACCTGTCATGGAGTTTATCCCCGCCCCAATCCCACGAGGTGTAGAGGCCCAGCTGAGAGCAATGATCAAGGAGGTAAAAATACAATTGATCCTTGAACAAAACAGGCTTGACGTGCATGGGCCCACTTGTACCCAGGTATTTTTTCAATAAATACTGCAGTACTACAACAATCCGTTGAATCCACAGGTGTGGCACCTTGGAAACCAAGGAACAATGTATCCGGCAGGGCAACTTTAAGTTATACATGGATTTTCAACTGGGCGGATTGTCGATGCCCTTAACCCCAACGTTGTTCAAGGGTCAACTGTACAGAGGTTTTGCAGCCTGAACCAGTCCAAACGGGTGAAGGAAAATTATTAGACACACAGGAACCAGAATTAATTCACATAGATACTGGCCACCTTACATACAGTCTCAAGCACCAGTGCCTTTTATCCCAGAAGCTGTATAACTTTGAGAAAAAGTATATTTTACTAATATTTTTAAATTATTGCAAAAATAAATGTTGCCTGTAATTTTTTTCTATTTGTAATTTACATGCACAGAAAAATTGCTAAAATGGTACAGGGGGAACCCATATGCCCTTCCTCCAGATTTTCCTAATGTTATCATCTTCCATAATCAGTACAATTATCAAAACCTGGAAACAATCACTGATTATAGTACTATTAACCAACCTACACACCTTATTTAAATTTTGTCAGTTTTTCCACTAAATGTCTTTTTTTCCGCCCCGGTCTCACATTGTATTTAGTTGTCATGTCCCCTTAGTCTCCTTCGGCCTGAGAGAGTGCCTCAGTTTTTCCTTGCCTTTCAATGACCTTGACACCTTGGAAAAGGACTGGCCAGTTATTTGTAGAATGTCCCTCATTTTTAGTTTGTCTGATCTTTTCTCGTAGAGTGAAGTTATGCATTTTTGGCAAGAATGCCCCAGATATGATGCTGTAACTTCTCAGTGCATGATATCGGGGGTACATGGTGTGGATATGTCTTATTCCTGGTGACATTAATTTGGATGGCTTGGTTAAGGTGGTGTCTACCTGGTTTTTCCATTGTAAAGTTAACCACTTCTCCATCTTGAAGATTACCTTATAATTTAATGATAGTTATATTTTACCTAAATTAAAATACATATTTAAATGCCACCTTTCAGAAAAGTATGTGAGACAAATTATAATAAAAGATATATACAAATAAGATTCTTGTGTGTCCTATCTCAAAGAATAGCTCTTTTCTGTTTCCTAAACCTGGAAGAGGTCTTGATATTTCCTTCATAAATCCGGTCATCACCAGGTTCTACCGATTCCATCTTCTAAATATGCCTCAGCTGTGTCCGCTTCTCTCCATTCTCACCATGTTTCCTAATTTGTCTCCCTGACTCCAAGTCTTGATCCTCTCAAATTCTATCTACTCACTAACTCCAGAGTGAGCTTTCAAAAGCAAATAGGATCAGGTCACTTCCTGCTTTGAGCCTTTAGTGGCTTCCCACTGCCCTAAAGCTGAGATGATCTGGGTAGCAAAGCCTGGAATGTGTCCTCTGGATGAACTGCAGATAAAATGATCCCCTGGGTAGCTGAACAAGTTAATCTCCTAGCTGCAAATCAGAATCCACTGGGGAGCTTGTTAAAAATACAAATCCACAGGCGCCTACCCACAGAGATTCTGACTCAGAGGAGGAACCTGGGATCTGCATTGTAATAAGCTTCCCAGGTGATCCAGATAGGGGGTCAGCTGAGGACCAAAATGATATTCGTTCTTAGGGGGAGCTACAAGAAAAATTTTATCTAGTTTCTAAATTCCTGTAATGCTGTTGCAATCCTGCTGTAATTATTAAATGCACCTAAATTTATTTTAAATTACTCTAAATTAAAAAGTCTGCCAAATAAGAAGTTCTGGCGTAGTCTAACTTCTGTCAAATTTGCACATATTACAGGGATGTTGTAATTCTTACTTTAAAAGGTGATCATTTTATTTCCTAAGACTCATTAAATTTAACTCCCTAGCGGTATAGATATAACCCTTTTGAGATCATGATATGAAGTCTTGTCGTCCTATTTTTTTTTTTTTATAAATTTATTTGTTTATTTATTTATTTTTTGGCTGTGTTGGGTCTTCGTTTCTGTGCGAGGGCTTTCTCCAGTTGTGGCGAGCGGGGGCCACTCTTCATCGCAGTGCGCGGGCCTCTCACTGTCGCGGCCTCTCCCGTTGCAGAGCACAGGCTCCAGACGCGCAGGCTCAGTAGTTGTGGCTCACGGGCCTAGCCGCTCCACGGCATGTGGGATCCTCCCGAACCGGGGCACAAACCCGTGTCCCCTGCATTGGCAGGCGGACTCCCAACCACTGCGCCACCAGGGAAACCCTTATTGTCCTATTTTAAAGATCCCAACCACTGCTAGTGTCCCGCAAAGGCATTTACCAAGCTTTGGTCCCCATATTTGAAAACTCTGGCTGGGCAGTGTGCCTGGCTGTGGCACCCTAGGTGCCAACTATGTGTCGTGTTGGCACCTGAGGTTTGAAAGACAAATACGGTCAGTTCCGGTACTAAATAATGTCTTTTCAGTCATTCCAAATATTTTCTAATTTAAATAAAAATTGAGCAATTTCAAAAACCCAAGCAAGTAATTATTTATGTCAAGTTTACTATACTTTTAAAGGGATCAAGACATTCCAAAACTCTATGTCAGACTTATGTAAGCCCCAGTATCATTCCCAACAGTAATCCCTAGCCTCATTTTTTTTTTTAATTAATTAATTAATTTATTTATTTATGGCTGTGTTGGGTCTTCGTTTCTGTGCGAGGGCTTTCCCCAGTTGCGGCGAGCGGGGGCCACTCTTCATCGCGGTGTGCGGGCCTCTCACTGTCGTGGCCTCTCCCGTTGTGGAGCACAGGCTCCAAACGCGCAGGCTCAGTAGTTGTGGCTCACGGGCCTAGTTGCTCCACGGCATGTGGGATCTTCCCAGACCAGGGCTCGAACCCGTGTCCCCTGCATTGGCAGGCGGATTCCTAACCACTGCGCCACCAGGGAAGCCCCCTAGCCTCATTTTTAAGCAAAATACATATTATACCAATGGGACAAAGTCAGATTAAATATATAATGTGAGCACATATTTTATCTCATAACAAAATAAGAGGCGTGACATTTAGTTGGACTGTTTTTATAGTCTACATGTACCTCCCTCCACTTCTGGAAGGGTTTTGCAGTTGAACTTCGGGGGGAAACGCTGGCAGAGAGAGAGGAGACAGGGAGCCAAGAGGTCTGTATCGACCTGTGATGGGCTGTAACCACTCAGTTCCCTAAGTTGAGTCAGAACCACACAGAATGTGCCTCCTTCCACGCAGAGTGCTAATTCCTTCACCAACTCTTCCTTTGTTAGTTTTTTCTTGTGACAAAAGTATACATTTTAACGTGCAAGAAAAACTTGATGTAAACTATGACAAAACCCTGATTAAGGAATGGAGTATCTTTGGGTAATATTTTCTCTTTTGGTTAATGAGGAAAATATAGGTACTGAGATACAGCTTTATCAGACTCTGGCCAAATGCAAAGCACAGAAAAACGGAAAATGCATGAAGTGTGATGCCTTGAAAATTCAGTATTCTGCTATGTTTAACTCTCTCCTTTTGAGTTTGTAGTCTAAAATGTAAACCCAATAAGCTTCAAATGGGCAAGTCATAAAATCAACTGGGAGAATTAATCAGAAGTTTCTCCAATAGCCACTTTTACCCTGTGTGGAATTTTTCATTTGGGATTATGACAGCATTTTTATGAAAAGGTAATGGATTGAGTCATTACCACAGCACCAAACCACACTGCATTTTATTTGTTTGGAGTGTGGATCTTGGAAGAACTCTGGGCATCTTTCAAAATTAAATAAGGCATCTAAGAGGAGAAACCAGGAAACATAAAACGCTTCCAAGGAGCAGAGAAAGTGATGTTGAGCTCCTGGATGAACTGCGGGAGCTGAGCCCTGAGTTTAGTCCTGAGTCTGCCGGGCCCTGGATGAACTGGGGTAAATGACCCTAAACTTCAGGGGCTACGGCTTCTTCAGCCACAAAATAAAAATACTGTTTAGCTCAATATACACATGGATTCAACAGGCGAATGCCTTCCCTGACTAATGACAGTCTTCCTCTAGCTGGTCTCTCTCCAGCCTCCTCCTGGGGTCTGGGCCTCTGTGACACAGTAATGCCCTGCTCGTGCCCTCCACTGGTGACAGCTAAGGCTCAGCAGGACTAGTGGGGACACCATTCTGTCACCCAGCCCCTGGCTTCAGCATGCCGGCCGCTTCCCCTTACTCTGCAGCTTCTTCATCCTGACCCTAGGCTCTGTCCTCCCAGGATCTCTGAATTTCTTCAGTGGGCCACTTAGGACCTCAGGCTCCCTGCACACCTCCTGCAGGCCACGGAGAGCTGGGAGCTGCCCTGGGCCCATCTGTCAAGCCAACTTCTCCTTCAGGGCTGCACCGTGGAGGAAGTGCCAACCAGGGGATCTTGCCAGCCTCCTGGGGACCCAGAGGGGTGCAGAGCACAAAGCCCTTTGTTTTGTCTTTGCTTTTGTCTCCACCTATTTACCGTGGCTCCTGGACATCAGCTCGAAGAGGGGTGGTTGGGACACATGTGTCTCACTGCCTGCTTCCTCTCCCTCTATCTTCCCCTTCCTCTTTTACTCGTGCCTCCTACCCTATGTCACACATTGCCTTCTCTCCACCCCTGCCTTTTCTTATGATCTAGTCCACAAGACGGCTCTTGGTAGGTGCTAAAGAAATTCACCACAGGGCTTTCCTGGTGGCGCAGTGGCTGAGAGTCTGCCTGCCAGTGCAGGGGACGCGGGTTCGAGCCCTGGTCTGGGAAGATCCCACATGCCGCGGAGCAACTGGGCCCGTGAGCCACAACTACTGAGCCTGCGCATCTGGAGCCTGTGCTCCGCAACAAGAGAGCCCGCGATAGTGAGAGGCCCGCGCACCGCGATGAAGAGTGGCCCCCGCTTGCCGCAACTAGAGAAAGCCCTCGCACAGAAACGAAGACCCAACACAGCCATAAAAATAAATAAAAAGAAATTCACCACAAAGATTGCCTTTCAAAACAAATGTTATTCTGCAGACCCAGAAGTCCTGCTCTAGATGTCAAAGGCTGGATATTGAATCTTTCCCTTTGTGTCCCTGCTGTGCGCTCCTAATCCTCCCTCAAGGCAAACCAGATATTTCTGGTCAGAAAATGCAAATCTGCACTTTAATTTTTTCAGAGAACATACACTTTCCTCAGAAAGCCACACCTCTCCCTGTAACAGTTTCTCTCTCCATTTCACATTTCCTTTCTCCTGATTAAACAGGGCTGAAAAGCCTCCCTAAGAAGACTAGCTTAAACTGGGAACTTGGGGAAAACACACAGGGAAAAGGGTGAGTCGAGGGTGAAGAAAGCCATGTGGCTTTTTTTTTTTTTGCCATGTGGCTTTTTGTTTTACCACATCAACCCCTGCTCTTTGGTCATGTGTACACCCCAAGACAACTGGATCAAAGTACATAGACTCCTTTCCTTTAAATACTATTTCAAATGATGATGCATCCCTTGCTGTAAGAACTTCAGAACAGATTTTCAAACCTCTGACAGCTGCAGGAAGGTCTTTTGCTACCCTAACAATTCATCACCACCCCTAAAAGATTCTGGACATTCTCAATCACAGTTCAGGAAATATTTTGTGAAACGCCCTATACAGATACTTTATTCAACTCCTTCTAGGCACAAGGCTGCAGGCAATGTAGAGGTGAGTAAGTCAGGGGCGCATGCCAGGAATTTACAGTCTAGTGAGGGAGCAGAGAGGGGAGATGAGCAACTACATAACTAGCTGTGAAACAATGGACAACAAAATGCCATGTAAGTGCTAATAGTGGATCTTAAAGGACACTCCTCACATGTGACCTCATCTAGGTGACACTGAGTCATGTGCTGGAAAAAGCCCTTAAAGTCTTACAGTCAATGCAGAAGTGGCCTCCATGAAACTGAGTTCTCCTTATGACCACTAATAAAACCACCTCGAACCAAACCATCATGGTTCAAGTCCATTGGCTTCTGATCAAGTGGAGGAGGCTAAAGTGCTAGCAAGACCCTCAGACTCAATGGCCCTTCCCTACGCCAAGCTTTGTTAGAAGCTGGATGCTGGACAGGGGCCAGGAAGAGACGACAATGGCTAGCATTGGAATCTGGTGACGTGCTCTGTGTTATTCTACGTTGCTGACTGAGAGAGGACATGTGTTTTGGAAACCAGATAAGTGGCAGGTAAGGTTACTGTTGTGCCGTGAAACTTGAGACCACACTCTTTCTCCCCAGAATTCATCCAGATGGAAGGCAGAGAGGGGTCCACAGAAAGCAGTGACCAAAAGACGAGCACAATGGAACAAGGAGAGCTGGCAAGAGTTAGTTGTAAAAGTAAATAAAGAGAATATTAAGCACCAAAGACCACTGACATTCGTAAATATTAGATCCAGAAATTGTTGTTGTATTTGATAAGCTTGGGGTAAATTCTTTAAAGAAGGAGATGAGGGAGTCAAGAACTAGAAAAGGCACCTTCAGAGGGAAGCTAATAAATAAAATGGGAGAAATCAAGCAAAAGATAGAATAAGAACCCTAATATCATTGGGAAAATTTTTCTGAGTCCTTGGAAATTAAAATAGATCCACTTAAACAAATACCTAAGGGTCTCTTGTTTCACATCATGTGCCGGGAGCTGGCAATGCCCTATCACAGTGACCAGGGCACAATTCTGGGCCTGGAATGTGGCCAATGTACTTTACTCCACTGAACCATAACCTGACAGTGAGGAGTACCGTGCTTAGGAAAGTGTTGTTCAGCCCAAAGTCTAGAAAAGGCACGCCAGGAGGGTTAGCTAGCCCTGTCCAGGGAAGAGGATGCTGATTCTGGGCGTTTTATGTCTCCATGCAAAAGAATACTTGGTGTTCTGGTTTGCCATTCGGATCCAATAACCCAGAGAATGTAAAGCAAGAGTCAACAAAGCAAAATAAAAGACCATGAAAGAAAGTACAGAAATGGAACTTCATTGAAGATGTATGCATGGGAGCTGGGCCAGTGAAAATTCTTGCCACAGACTTTAAATAGAAAGAACGTGAAAAATAAAATCTGTGGCATAAAACTGAAGTAGAAAGGATAGCATCTGAATGGTGACTTTGGACATTAACTGAAGGAAGCAGAACAAAACAAACTAAGCAATTTCTTAGCGTCAACTTTCTGTGTGTTAGTTATATGTGGCTCACCGGAACAAGGTATGGAGATTTGATGGTAGAAAATTGTCGCCAGCTCAATGAAATGAGGACAGAGACTCAGAAAACATTTCTTTACTCTACCATCAGAGGAAGTGGGGAATTGTTTACACATGATTTCTTCTCGGTTTAATAAATTTGTTTAAGGCAGATGACAAGATCTGGTTGTCAAGGGTCAAACTTCCATCCCCCACCGGCCCCCACCAGACACAAAGTGATGGAGCTGGAGAGATACCATGGAAGGGGAGAAAGATATGTACAACCCAGAAAAGCATGCCCTTGAAAAGGTCATGGTAAGTGGAGCAAAGTGGAGCTTCATAAAGGCCAGGGAGCTGACGACAAATAAGAAACTCTTATCCCATGGGATAGAGAATAGATTGAGAAAATTTAGAAGTACTTGAAACAATCCTCAGGCAGTGCATGTCGCCTATTTAGACCTCAGATTCACATCTATAAAATAGGGAAGTTAGATTAGAAAATCTCTGAGATCAGGTTCAGCTTGAAAATGTCATTACTAAATGATATTTAAGAATCAGCAGAAAGCAGAAAAATTAGGCCAAAGCTGAGTTATCCCATGAAATGCCTTCTATAACAAACTGCATTAAACCAATAAAGAAACCCCTTCTCCAAGGTAGAGTTTGAGCAAACAATGGAGCTCAAACTCCATTTGAGTTTGATCTATGTACAAAGTCTTTTTGAAGCTGGCTCTATGGGATCATGAGGAAGAGGCTATAGTGCAAGAAAAAGTTGATGGAAGGGAAAGAAAGTGAAAAAGAAACAAAATAATTTGAGACCTTACATTTAACATGAATTCCTTCATACTTAACATCTTTTAAATTTTCATTGGTTTTAGGGGTGGAAGAAGAAATGTAAAGTTGTCTCATAAATTAAAAAAAAGAGTTGTGAGCACAATTTTAAAGCAATTCACAAATATACAGCAGTTACTATTTTCATTATTATATAACTAGTTCAGTGGGAATACAGGCTCTTTGAAATCCCAGCGCACTTAGCACTTATTTGGGGACATTGAATACATGCTACAAAAGCAGCAGTTTACAACTAAAATCACAGATGGGCTTTTAAAATAATTATATGACAAAATAATAATCTTCAAAGAATGATGGTAAAATTTAGGAGGGCCAAACAGCTCCAAATGCAAAGGAGCAAGCTGAAGGTACCAGAAGAGCTTAAATTTTTAGTGTCTTTTAGGTCATCATGAGTATTAGCGTTAAGTGTATGACTGGTTTTATCGAAGCTCTTAGAAATCCCTCATGCTTTCATCAAGATTACAGAGCAAGAGAGGATGCCTTTCAAAAGTGAAATAAATGGTAATAATGGTAATAATGTAATGGTAATAATGTTTGATAATAATATCAAACAACCTACATATTAAATAGCTCTAACACTTGTTTCTTGAGAACACGTGCCAACTTGCTGGAATTTAGAGGACTTATTTATCTTCCTGATGTTTCCATCCTCCTTCCTGTTATCTTTGCCAAAAATCATCAATAAGAATACGATGGGAGTTTTCCTGCATTAAGAAGGAGTCTACATGGCTGTACTCTATCTGCTGTCACGATTACAGGCAGATGCACCAAGCCAAGGAAGAGCCTAAATGTTCAATGAGCAGGAAAGTCATTCGTCAGTTGTAATGCAGACCCACTAGAGGGTTTGAAAAGATCACCTCTGTTTGTTTTAAACTGGGAATAGATTGCTGAATATTTAATGAGTGCCATGGTATTCAGCTCTGAGAGGGGCCAAGCAAGGGTCAGGCTATGACTGCCTGCTGCTTCCTACAATTTCAGCTCCCCTGAGGTTTATTAAAGGTGGGAAATAGCAGGGTCAAACCAAGACCTTTTTCAGCAGCACCCTTTGTAGCACTGTATACGTGGAAAGAAAAATGGGAGGTCACGGGCCTGTCCTGGTGAAGCAAGGTTAAGAATTAGGAACAATCCTTCAGGAAAAATGAGGAGTAGGCCTAGCATTTCTTTCCCTTATTTCACAAAGGTGAGAAAGAAGAAAAGAGTTAGGAAAGAGAAGCAATCAAAAATCCTTGTTGGGGAATTCCCTGGCGGTCCAGTGGTTAGGACTCGGCACTTTCACTGCCTTGGCCTGGGTTCAATCCCTGGTTGGGGAACTAAGAACCCACAAGCCTCACAGCGCGGCCCCCCCCAAAAATATCCTTGTTGTCTAACACAACACTGTAAGTCAACTACACTTCAATAAAAAAATAAAAGAAAAAGAAAGCTTTCCTAGTGAAAAGCTTTAAAAAAAATCCTTACTGTGATTATGCTGGGAAAGAGATCTTACATCCAGCTGATTTGGCATTAACTACCCTTTACTATCTGAACAATCCTAGTCCAAGAAAAGAGTACTTTTGTGAACAATTTGCTCATAGTCAGATACAATCTTAACTGATTTAGAATCTGTTGCAATAATATGGGTGAGAACTGATAGTAGATTGGACAAAGATGGTAGCAGAAGAAGTGGAACCAAGAGGCATTTGCTGATTGATTGGATATTGCTTTTTTTAAAAAAAAAAGTGTCAAGGATGACTCTAAGATTCTGGCCAGACCATTTACTGAAATGGAAAAGGAATGGAAAAACGCATTTTTAAGAGGAAAATAAAGAGTATAGTATTAAACAATGTTAAATTTGAAATGACCTTTAGACAACCAAACCTAAATGTCTACTAGACAGTTGGGTATACTGAGCTGTCTTTCTGAGTTGAGATATGTAGTTGTAGTATATGTGTAATTAAATAAAATCACTTGGGGGATATAGATAGAAGCAGAAGAGTTCTAAAGACTGAGCCCTGAGCCCTCCAACATTTAGTGGTCATGAAATTGAAAAGAACCCTCAATGGAGATTGAGGAGGAGCCCCAGGATGTAGGAAGACAAACAAAAGAGAAGGGAACCGTGAAAGCCAAAAGTGAATAAAATCTTTCAAAGAGAGACAATTGTATCAAATGCTCCTGCTGGGTGAAAAAACATGTGAACTGAGAATTAGCCACTGGATTTGGTAACACAGAGGTCTTTGGTGACTTTGCTAAGTGCCTCTGAAGAGTGGCAGAGACAAAAGCCTGAATGGAGTGGTCTCAAGAGAGGAGCGTAAGTGGAGAATGTGAAGTATAGAGAAATATTTCAAAGAATGTTGGTGTAACGGTGAGTAAGGAAATGGAGTAGTGACTGTCCTGGGAGACGGAGTCAAGCAGATTGTTGTTGTGTTTTGTTTCGTTTTTGTTCTGTTTTGTTTTGAATGGGAGATATTTGTATGTCGATAGGAATAACCCAGAAGAGAGGAAAAAATGGACAATGAGGAAAGAGACTGATGTCCTTGAGTAGCAGAAGAGGATGGGATCCACATACAGATGGAGGCGTAGTCTTTACACAGGAGCAAGGACGGCTCATCCACTGTAACAGATGGGAAGCAGGGGGTGGGTACACAGAGGAGCAGATTGGTAGACTTAATGGGGGTGTATTGAAGTCGTATTTGAACTGCTTCCATTTTATAAGGTTCTTATATTTTTCAGGAAGTAGATTGTATCATGTAGAATACTTTCTGGAAAAAGCATAATATCCAACCAAAAGTGGCTTAAATAAAGGGGATCATTACAAGAAGTTCCAAGGAAGACAGTCCCAGGTTATTTTCAGTAGCTCAAGGGTGACTCCAAGGATCCAGACTCTTTCCAAATTTCCATGTGCAGTCCTCAGGGTATTGGCTTGCTTCAACTTGTCTCTTCAGGATTGTAGGATGGCTGCTGCAGAGGTAATAGTATCTGACTGAAGAAGAGTGGCATGGATGAGGGATAGCAGCATTGATCCTCACATGTCTCTTGTTTCCAGGTAGGAAACCTTTCCCAGACAGCAGGATTCCCCTCAGTCCCATGGCAAGAATTCTGTCACATGCTCATGTTCTTGATGGAAGATAGGCTGGCAAAGTGAGCATCTAGTATTTTCAGCAGCTTACTGGGAGCCAAACTCTATGACAAGTAAGATATGAAGATAAGCCTTTGGGTTGGCTATCAACAGTGCCAACCCCAAAGGTGGAGATTCTGATTAGTTTTAGACAAAATTAACAGTATAAATTAAAATTTTTAACAATAACTACTAAAAAATATAAATAAAGTGAATAACTTCCTTATTTTGGATGGAAATGAATGACAATTTAGGAAACTGAGATTCAGAGAGGGCAAGTGACTTGTCCAAGGTCAAGCAGTTAAGACAGAGAGAGAACTAGCACTCACAGATCTGGATGGCTGATCTAGAGCTCTTTCCAAAAAAACAGCAAGTCCTTTGATTTATTGTTCTTCGAGTGATACCCCGTGGTTTTATTACTACCATAAATGGTAGTACTTCTATCTTAGACACACACACACACACACACAGACCAATCTCCTGATTCACTGTCATAAGGCATTTATTTTATTTTTCAGTAGCTCTGATAAAGTTACATCGTTCTATCAGTACTCCCTCCCATCTTCGCTGGACCCAAACCACTCATTCACACAGTACTCATTCACACAGGCGTAATGGGGCATTCAGTGCCCAGGCACTAGAGAAAGCCGATAGATCCATATGGATACAGAGTCTATGACCTGGGTATCAGCTCTACCAACCGTCAAATTCCCAAGTCTCTCAGAGTTACCACTACCCACTGTGTTCCCTGTGCTTCTCATCTCAAGAGTCACTCTTCAAATGCCATTCATTCAATTGTGTTTCTTTTTTTTCCTTTTTTTTTTTTATCGTGGTAAAATATACATAACCTAAAATTTACCATTTTAAGCTTTTTTAAGTGTACAATTCAGTGTCATTAAGTATATTCACATGTTGTATAACCATTACCACTATCTCTCTCCAGAACTTTTTAATCATCCCAACAGAAACTCTGTATCCATTAAAAATAACTCCCCTTTCCCTCCGCTCCACCAGCCCCATGGTAACCACTATTCTGCCTTCTGTCTCTATGAATTTGCCTATTCTAGTTACCTCATGTAAGTGGTATCATGCATCATTTGTCCTTTGTGTGTCTGGTTTATTTCTTAGCATGATGTCTTCAAGTTTTATTCATGTTGTAGTATTTATCAGAATTTCATTCTTTTTATGGCTGAATAATACTCCATCGTATGTATATACCACATTTTGTTTATTCATTCATCTGCTGATGAACACTTGGCTTGTTTCCACCTTTTTGTCATCCATCCTTTACATTGCCAAGACTGGAGGATTTGTCTTCCTTTTCTTTATTCTTAACACCCAGCCCCTATTTGTTCCTGGCTTGTTTCCCTATAAGCCTCGTTACTGACCTCCCCACCTACAAGCTACCCCTAGGCTTCTTTAATCATTCTCAATACCTCACCCTCAGGCTCCTCTTTCTCACATACGATTTTGAACACTTCATCTTCCAACTCAAAAGGTAACTTCCTGGGCTTCCCTGGTGGCGCAGTGGTTAAGAATCTGCCTGCCAATGAAGGGGATGCGGGTTCGAGCCCTGATCCAGGAAGATCCCACATGCCGCAGAGCAACTAAACCCATGCACCACAACTACTGAGCCTGCGCTCTAGAGCCCGAGAGCCACAACTACTGAAGCCTGCGTGCCTTAGAGCCCGTGCTCTGCAACAAGAGAAGCCACCGCAATGAGAAACCCGCGCACTGCAACGAAGAGTAGGCCCCGCTCACCGCAACTAGAGAAAAGTCCGCGTGCAGCAACAAAGACCCAACGCAGCCAAAAATAAATAAATAAAATAAATTTTAAAAAATAAAAAATAAAAAAAATAAAGAGATGCCTGTTTAAAAAAAAAAAAGGTAACTTCCAGTTGCTTCTCAATTCACACATCTAAGAACAACCAGTGACAACCCCCTACCCCCGGCCCCAACTCATCTGGATTTATCTCAATCTATGCTCTGGTTCATGCAAACCAAACAGTTAACCAGTACTCACATATGACTTTCCCATTCTCATAAAACAGATCTTCTACCCAGTTAGAATGCCTCTGTTTCTCTCTTGCCAACAATCTTCTCAAACGTTCCTAAAACATTTCCTTGAATGTTCATAAATCATTTTCCTTAAGAGTCTGTGACAAGTCCCAGTTGTCACAAACTGTACCAACAATGCTTTTGGTCTATGTAAGCGGGTCTGCCTATTTGTGGAAACTTGATCAATAGAGATAGATGGGGCTAACTATAAATGATCTCATGGTTGTTGTGTGAGTAAGAACTTGGAATAAGGGTGTAGTTAATCATGTTTTTTTTTTAATTTTATGATGTTTTGACATCTTAGGGGGCTTGCTGGCTGGGGAGAGAATGTTCCCTCCTAGGGTTAGCTATTTCCTAGAGATAATGAATAACTCACCTGCACACATGCCTTTCATATACAAACCAACCAATCCCAAGTCCATATCCCCAACAACCACCTTTATCTAACTGATACACCAAGCCAAGATTTCCCCTTCTCTAAATCAATCCAGGACCAGGTACCAGAAAACCGGAGACCAACCCAGAGCCCAGAGCCCACTGACATTATCCAAACTAGCTAATCCTAAGCTGTTTTGTCCACCCTGCCATGCCTTTCCTGTAGGAAACACAATAAAAGCTCTGGGCCATGCTTTCTTTTCACTCTTCCTGCCTCCTCACCAGACCTGGTACTTCTCCATGTGGCCCGGCATGGTATGGCATGCCCCTTTACAGTTCTCTTGGGAACTGTAAAAATTCTTCCTTCTTTCTTTTTTTAAATTTATTTATTTATTTAGTTTGCACCACGTGGCTTGCAGGATCTTAGTTTCCCGACCAGGGATAGACCCCGGGCCCAAGGCAGTGAAAGCACTGAGTCCTAACCGCTGGACCACCAGAGAATTCCCTAAAAATTCTTCTTTCAATGGCATTCGCCTCTCTGTTTTCACTCAGTGGCCTCCATAAATTAAAAATCCTGTGGGTACAAGTGAGACAAAGGGCCAGTCAAAACCACCAATGGTATCCATACATTCTGAAGGAAGAGTAGTACAAAGGTTCTTCTATCAACTTGTCCTACCTAAACAGAATCTAAAATCATGCTGTGCAGAAAAGAGTTCATGTAGCAGGACTGATGATATCTTTTGAAAGGTCTGCTTACAAAGCTGGCCCTTGGCTGCTGTTTGGGAAGTTAGATTTCAGGAGGGTTCCCACCATTAACTTTATCAGTTAATAACAGTGAGTGTCTCACTGTGACTAAACTATTTGTACAAACAATGTGGTCTATGATGAACACATACTTTCCTTCTGGGAGTCTGGATTTGAGTATCTGCCAGGCAGAGAGTGTCCCCATTAAAAACCCTGGACACTGAGTCTCTAGTGAGCTTCCCTGGTTTGCAACATTTCACATGTGCTGTCTCAACTCACTGCTGGGAGAATTAAGCACATGCTATTTGGCTCCACTGGAAAGGACCCTTGGACGCTTGCACCTGGTCTCCCAGGATTTGCCTCATGCGCTTTTTCACTTTGCGGACTGTGCTTGATATCCTTTTGCTGTAGTAAATCACAGTCATGAGTACAACTATGAGCTGAACCCTGTGAGTCATGATAGCCATTCTTACAGTTCAGATGCCGTAATTTTTCCTTACTTTTCTTATCAAAGCAATTCTGGTCCACATCCATCATTCACCAAGGCTGATATATGTTGTCATTTTTGAGGTTCCTTGCTCTCCCTAGGATTATGAAAGAGCCCTGAAAGAAGCTCTCATTCTGTGGCTGCTGCAATTTCACTACTGCTTCTTTTCCTGTGGCCCAGGCACTTTTCAGTGGTGTCGCTCTCAGTGGTGCTTCCTGCCGTCCACAAGTTGAGATACGGACATTCCACTCCCTCCCTCCCATTCCCTGTGCCAAAGTTCAGACAATTCCAGAAAAATATAGTTTCTAGAGATTCCATCCCAGCCTCTTCTTTCTTGAAGGGAACACCCTCCCTCCCCCTTTCAGACAATTAGATGAAATCCTTGCTCCTCAGAGTTTGGTCCTCAGTCCCTAATAACTGTTCATTCCTTTCAGGGGCTATGGATGCCAGAGCACAAGAGCAAAGATCTAATATCTAATAAATGGGGGTGAGAATGTGTGTGTGTGTGTATACATGTGCATGTGTATGTGTTAAGGAAGTAGACAGAAGAAGGGGGGATAAAAGAAAAACTGTTTCTTTACTCACAACACTCTGATACCGAATGTGTGAGTTTTGTTTTTGTTTTGTTTTATCCACACCAATCTATTCCCCAACTCTCTGGACACCAATTGGATGTCCTACAATGTAACTAAATTCTGACACTAACCGTCTGGAGTTAGCATCAGACCCTACATGTCGAGGGCTCAGTCCCACAAGAGTGCCCCCAGTTCAGATGCCAATCACGAGTCCTAGTCCTCCGGTACTTCTGACCACCTTGGCTACAAATCAGGGGTTCCCACAGCCTCCTCCCCAGGCTCAAGAATTTAATATAATGGCCCACAGAACTCAAGGGAACACTTTGCTTACTATTACTAGGTTATTATAAAGGATATACGGATGAACAGCCAAAATAAGAGGTACACAAGGTGAGCTCCAGAAGGGTCCTGAGCTCAGGAGCCTCTATCCTTGTGAAGTTGCGTTGTGTCAACCTCTCAGCACATGGATGTGTTCACTGAGATGCATGCTCTCCAAACCCCGTCATTTAGGTTTTCAGTGGAAGCCTCATTACATAGGCATGATTGATTAAATCCTTGGCCATTGGTGATTCAGTCAGTCTCCGGCTCCTCTGCCCTCCTGAGAGGTCAGGGGATGGGACTGAAAGTTCTATCTCTCTAACAGCCTGCTTGGCATCTCTGACGACCAGCTGTCACCCTCCAGGAGTCACCTCATTAGCATAAACCCTAGTGTGGTTGAAAGGGGCTTATTATAAATAACAAAAGACACCATACCACTCAGGAAATTCCAAGGGTTTTAGGAGCTCTGTGCCTGGGACTGAGCACAAAGACCTAATGTATATTTCTTATCATATCACAATTTCAGGGGAGGGTGAGTGGGAATTAATCTTTTATTCTTTGAATCTTCTACAACAGTATGAATAAAGCATAAAAATAGTATAGCAATAGGTTATCCTGCTACAAAATTGGTAAGTTTGACTTTTTTTAAGGAATATTCTGACCAAAGTCTTTTACTTATTAATACTAGTCAGCAATTTTTCTTCAGTATCATCTCTCTGCTACTAAAAGACAATTCACTATTACTCAACCTTTCTCTAATATACAATCTGCACAGGACATCTCCAGTCTATTTTTTATTTACAACATCCACAGACAACAACTTCCAACAACTATTTACGACTGAGCAAAGAGATTTCTAACTGAAACAACTGTTGGCAATAGAGGCATTAAGATGAATTCTGGAAAACTAACAATCATAGATCACAACGAAAAAGGCATATAGATATATTTGACTTAGGCATCCCAATTCCTGTTGAGAGATTGGGCAAAAGGATTCAATTTTCTCTGCATTAAATCTGAAAGACCAAGAACAGGTATCCCTGTCACCTCACCCATGATATCCAATCTTCTGGATCCATGTCCAGAAGTCCCTTGTAGGGCCACTTGATAGTACTGTACTTTTTTTTTTTTTTTTAAGATTTATTTATTATTTCATTATTTTGTTTATTTTTTGGCTGCATCGGGTCTTAGTTGCAGCACACGGGATTTTCGTTGAGGCATGCAGGATCTTTCTTTGCTGCACGCAGGCTTCTCTCTAGTTGTGGCTTGCGGGTTTTCTCTCTCTCGTTGAGGTGCGCCAGCTCAGTAGTTGGAGCACGCGGGCTTAGTTGCACCACAGCATGTGGGATCTTAGTTCCCCGACCAGGGATTGAACCTGCGTCCCCTGCATTGGAAGGCGGATTCGTAACCACTGGACCATCAGGGAAGTCCCGATAGTAATGTACCTTAATTCTCAGTCTGGGCCCAAGGTCGATCCACTTTGTGCCAAAGTTTTCTGCACAGAGAACACTGCTAAAACTTCCAGACTAGTATTAAATGCAAGATATGATCCTCCAGTAAAAGACACCAGAGCTTCTTGAATAAATGGCTGGTTGTAGGGCATGTGAAAATACAAGATAAGCTGGGATGATTCTTTTAGTGCCAGAAAAGATGGAGTTGCTCAAAATAAATAAATAAATAAAAGTAAAAAAGACAGGGAATGTCAAAGGGATTCAAAAGTAAACCTGACAGCTCCCAATGGACAAAGCTGGAACAATTTGAGCAATGAAAGAAATAATACAGCATTGGATTATAATCCACATTATTACATAAATATCCACGAGTCCACACTGGTATAAATAAATGATTGAAGAAATAAATGTGGGAGAAGAGACAAATCCCCCTTACAAATAATTACAAATAATTTATGTAGATATTCCATCCTCAAGCAGGTGAAGCTTAATGTTCTTTCCTCCTTGATTTAGCAGCCTGCTTCCAAAGGATAGACTAGGGCAAGGTGGGGAGAGTTACTTTACAGTGGAGCAACCTAGCAAACACTACTTTGGCCAGATTGATCTCGGAGAGGCAGCAGTGAGTGGTGGCGTGAAGTGAGATCTTAATTCTCTGCCCAGGCATTGAACCTGGGTAGCCTGGATGAAAACCAGGAATCCTAACCACCACACCCCGTGGCTCTGGCCCCCAGTGAAAAATGCATTTCTCACGGAGGCAAGAACTGTAAAAACAGGTACAAAGTTTATTATTAGAGACATAGCACAACAAGTGGGAGAGCACACAGAGAAACAGTTTGTTTAGTTACGACAGAAGCAAGGCAGAGATGCACACGGAGAGAAAGGGTGTGGGTGTCCCCCCTAATGAGGAGGAGTGCAGTAAAGAAGCAGTGAAGTCTTTTATATAGGGCAGTTCTTCCAGGTCTTTGTTTACCTTTGGCCAATTATCTGGTTTCCTTTTCCACACCTGACCTGCTCTAGGGCCCTCCCCAACATGCATGCACAACTTTTTTTCCAAGATGGATTACAGCCCAGAGGCCTGTGGGACGGCCTTAGCAACACATATTATGGGGTGGTGACCCCTCCTTTTTGACCCCCAAGGAACCTTTCTGCACATGTGCAATGTTTCCCTTGCCCCAAGCATGGGAAATGTATGACCTCTTGATCTTTTAACAGGGTTTAGCCCCTCTCTGTCCCTGCCATAAAAGTGTCCAGTGTCTGGTTATCTACCCTATTCCTGTTGTTTCTTATATCGAAGTGCAGATCTCAAAATATAGACAGGAGTCCGGTCATAAATACGTAGTCCAGAGCCTGTTTGTCTCTTGCCTCAGGAAATGTAAACAGCGGGCTGGTAATGACTGTCCAGCCTGCAGTCCATCTTCTTCTCACCCCAGGAAGTGTGAACAGGAGGCCAGTTGTAAATGTCTAGCCTGGAGCCCATCTATCTCCTGCCTCAAGAGGATCAAGGTTAACATCACCAGTTATAAGTCAAATTCATCATATACACTCCTTGATATGATGTGATGAGAATGGCACTTTGCTTCTGTAGTATTTGTCTCCCAAACCCCTAACTCCAGTCTAGTCATGAAAAAATATCAGACAAACAAAAAATTGAGAAACGATCTACAAAATAATACCTGACCAGTACTCTTTAAAATTATCAAGGTCATGAAAAGCAAAGAATGACTAAGAAACTGTCACATATCAGAGGAGATTAAGGAAACATTACAACTACTTAAGGAGACATTACAACTACAGGCAGTGTGATATCTTGGATAGGACCCTGGACTAGAAAAAGGATAATAGTGGGAAAGCTAATGAAATCTGAATAAAGTCTTTAGTTAATAGTATTCCAGTGTTACTTTCTTAGTTTGACAAATATATTGTGGCTATATAAGATGTTAATATTAGGAGAAGCTGCTGAAGAGTATAAGAACTCTCTGTTCTACCTTTGCAATTTTCCATAAATCTAAAATTGTTTTATACATATATATACACACACACATATATAGAGTATATATAATGTATTGGGTACTGACTCAAGCAAATAAAAATGTCTTCTACATCCTGCTGCTTTTATTTCATTTATTCTGAATTTGCTTTGCCTGGAAGCTGAAACCTGATTCCTTGAAATCGACCAGGGTGACTGGATCTGGAAGAGAGCCTTCTCCTCAACAACTAAAATAAATATTATAGAAATACTTCATCTCCATGGGCAGATCTTGTGATGCCCTGGGACAGCATCTGTCAAAGATGAGCAAATAAAAGTTACAGGTCAGCGCTGAGAAGGCTATATCTCAGCCTTTTGTAATTAACAGTTTGCTTCAGTGCCATAATTCAGCATAAAAGAAACTGCAAAGGAACCAGCAGTCTTTGCCATTAAGAATTGCTAATGAATGTGTTATTTGCAGCTATTAACACTTCTCAATTGTGATCATTGGTAATTACTTCCATTCTCCAGCACCACCTTCATTTTTCACTCTAATTTTTTCTAAAACTCTCTTACAACACATAGCGTATTGTGAATAATTTTACCTGCAAAATCAAATTTTAAAAACTACAGGTGGAGATCAAGATGGTGGAGTAAAAGGACATGGAGCTCTACTTCCCCCACAAACATATCAAAAACACATCTACATGTGGAACAATTCTCACTGAATACTAACTGGAAACTAGCAGAAGGACTCCTGTACAACCAAGGCTGTAAAAAAGATATACACATTATCAGGTAGGAAGGGAAGAAAAATGATGAGGTTGGGACCTGTGCCTCTGGGAGGGGACTCAGAGGAAAAGGGAGATTGCACTGGTGGACACCCACCCTCGGGTGTGAGCAGGTCAAGCCACAGGCTGGGCATACCAGTCCTAGAGTCCTATGCAGAGGAGACAAACCCCCTTGGCTGCTAAGAGGACCACTGTGACAGATAGAAAGGTTGGAGAAGCCTGGACTCCTGTGAGGAGTGCACAGGTGCTGACTTGCCCCCAGTGCAGGATGGAGAGAGGTCCACCCTAGCAGCTGCCAGGTTTTCTGCAACCACCGCACTGTGCACCCTAACCCAAGCTGAGCAAACACTCAAGCCCAGCTCATTCCACACCACTGCATGGCACTGGATCTGGGGCTGCAAGGACCAGGGGAAAGACCTGACCTTGGGATGCAGAAGCTGAAGGTATAACTCTCCCAGACTTCACACTATACTGCAAAGCTACAGTAAATAAAACAGCATGGTACTGGCACAAAAATAGACACATACATCAATGGAACAGAATAGAGAGCCCAGAAATAAACCCATGCACTTATGGTTAATTAATCTATGACAAAGAAGACAAGAATATACAATGGAGAAAAGACAGTCTCTTCAAGAAGTGGTGCTGGGAAAACTGGACAGCTATACATAAAATAATGAGATTAGAACATTTTCTCACACCATATAAAAAACAAATCAAAATGGTTTAAAAACATAAATGTAGACCCAAAACCATAAAACTCCTAGAAGAAAACACAGGAAGAACACTCTTTGATATAAATCACAGCAGTATTTTTTGGATCTGTCTCCTAAGGCAAAAGAAATAAAAGGAAAAATAAACAAATGGGACCTAATTAAACTTAAAAGCTTTTGCACAGCAAAGGAAACCATTGATACAATGAGAAGACAACCTACTGAATGGGAGAAAATATTTGCAAATGACATGACCAACAAGGGGTTAATATCCAAAATATACAAACAGTTCATACTACTCAATATCAAAAAAACCCAAACAACCCAATCAAAAAAAGGCAGAAGGGCTTCCCTGGTGGCGCAGTGGTTAAGAATCTGCCTGCCAATGCAGAGGACACGGGTTTGAGCCCTGGTCCGGGAAGATCCCACACGCCACGGAGCAACTAAGCCCATGCACCACAACTACTGAAGCCTGCGTGTCTAGAGCCTGTGCTCCGCAACAAGAGAAGCCACCGCAATGAGAACCCCTTGCACCACAACAAAGAGTAGCCCCCACTCACCACAACTAGAGAAAGCCTGTGTGCAGCAACGAAGACCCAACGCAGCCAAAAATAAGTGAATAAATAAATTGATTAAAAAAAAGACAGAAGACCTGAATAGACATTCTTCCAAAGAAGACATACAGATGGCTAACAGGCATATGAAAAGATGCTCAACATGGCCAATTATTAGAGAAATGCAAATCAAAACCACAATGAGGTATCACCTCACACTGGCTAGAATGGCTATCATCAAACAGTCTACAAATAACGAATGTTGAAGAGGATATGGAGAAAAGGGAACCCTTGTACACTGTTGGTGGGAATGTAAATTGGTGCAGGCACTATGGAAAACAGTATGGAGGTTCCTTAAAAAAACTAAAAATAGAACTATGATCCAGCAATCCCATTCCTTGGGTATATATTTAGGAAAAAAAACCCCACAAATTCAAAAAGATACATGCACCCCAATGTTCATAGCAGGACTACTTGCAATAGCCAAGACATGGAAGCAACTCAAATGCCCATCAACAGGTGAATGGATAGGGAATCCCCTGGCGGTCCAGTGATTAGGACTCTGCACTCTCACTGCTGAGGGCCTGGGGTTCAATCCCTAGTCAGGGAACTAAGATCCCACAAGCCGTGCAGCATGGCCAACAAAAACAAAAACAAAAAACAGAGGAATGGATAAAGAAGACGTGGTCTACATATACAATGGAATACTAGTCATAAAAAGAATGAAATCCTGCCATTTGCAGCAACATGGATTGACCTAGAGAATATTATGCTTAGTGAAATGAGTCAGATAAAGACAAATACTGTATGATATTACTTATATGTGGAATCTAAAAAATAATACAAGTGAGTGTATATGCAAAACAGAAAGAGACTTACAGATATAGAAAACAAACTAGTGGTTACTAAAGGGGAGAGGGGAGGGGTGGGGGGCAAATTAGGGGCATGAGATTAAGAGATACAAACTACTACATATAAAATAGATAAACAACAAGGGTATATTGTATAGCACAGGGAATTATAGCTACTGTCTTATAATAACTTTTAATGGAGTATAATCTGTAAATATACTGAACCACTATGCTATATACCTGAAACTAATGTAATATTGTAAGTCAACTATACTTCAATAAAAAAAATTTTTAACTATTGTTTAAAAAATATTTAGGCCATTTCTTCAACTAATATCTAGTTGAACAAAATAAAATTGCTTCTCTCACTTGATAATTAAAGATTTAAACATGTTAATAATAATACCTAATTTTATACCACACATTTGAAACAAATTTTATACACTTAAATTCATCCTTACAATAACTCTGTCAGGTAAGGCAGGGCAAATACGATCAGGGTGAAAAGTTAGGCAAGTTGGTTTATGTCACACTGGGATCTCAGCGGCAGACAGGTGGGAAATAGAAACAAGCTACAGTAAGGGGGACTGCAGTTAGGAGAACTGGCACTGTTAAAAGGCAAACGCCCTAGAGGGAGCGCCACAGCGCACGCTGCAGAGAAGAGATGGGTCTGCCCTGGACCAGAAGACATCTAATCTGAAGACGGTGAACAACAGAAAGAGCCTCATGGAGCCTATAGAAGCCCAGCTGATGACTAAGGTCCACAGAAAGAGTATCCTGGCCCTAGCTATGACAAGGCTTGATCCTGGGTAGACTATTAGCCAAAACCAAGCAGAACACCTTGCCTAGGGTACTGCTGACTCTGTCCCAGATTTCCTCAGGAGCTACCCAGAACTCAGTCTTCTACTGGAGACTGCAGGACACTAGCTCGGAAGCTAAGAGAGACAGGTTGTAACAATCATTCCCATTTTTCAAATTGAGAAGTTAAGTGATTTAACCAAGGGCGAGGACGCAGCCAGACTGCCTGGATTCAAATCCAGATTCCACCACTTTCTGGGGTGTTAACCGGGGCTGGCTATATTGTAGTGACAAGTAGACGCTCAAAGGTGTAGCGATTCAGACAGAGTAAAAGCTTGTTTTTCGTCTCTGTGATACTCCAAGGAGGGTGTCCCTGATGGGTGGGAGCGATTCGGTCCCCTTCTACTCGTGGCTCTGCCATCCCCCAGTGCCTCAGCACAGTCTTCTTCCAGCAGGCAAATGGTAAAAGAGCATGGAGGGGGCACTCCTGCTTCTAAAAAGCTTTAGTCTAGAAACGGCACACGTCACTCATATTCCATCAGCTGGTACTTAGTCCAGTGGCCAATCTTCCTGCAAAGAGGCTGGGAGATGTCAGCTGGCTACGTGCCCAGAAAGAAGAAACAGATCTTGGGTGAACGGTGTCTGCTACAGTAGCTGTGTGACCTTGGGAGATTATTTAGTATCTCTGTGCCTCATTTTTCTCAACTATAAAGTGGGGATTATAATACAACCTGCCTCAAAGAGTTTTTATGAGGATTAAGTGAGTTAATACATGGAAAGCACTGGAACAGTGCCACGTTTGCAGTCAGCACTCCACAGAGGCTGGCTATCATCATCCTCATCATCATCTTGGTCATCACTATTTTAATCATTATCACGATTATTTGAAAACTAAATCGCTAGGGTTTAAATCTTTATCTTTTGACTCAGAATCCAGGGAGAATTTTTCCTTCTCTTCTGGACTGCTGCTACTGTCTTGAGCATGTATATAACATGATTCAATTCTCAGCTTTCCTCCCGAAATTCAAATATTGTTTCTCTAAAAAGCACAAATGAGAAAATCTGTTCACAATAATTGGAAGCAACTGTTGGGGCTAATGGAAGGACATGGTAGCCTTATTTGATTTCGAGAATAATATTCCGTTTTTTTTTTTTCTCACTTTGGAATTTTTCATTTCAATGAACGATAACAGAGAAATGTCATGCTGAGGAGAAAATTCAACTAAGGGCTCATTGTTCCCTAGGCCTGTATTTTGAGGGGAGAATATACACATTTAGTTTTTTTTTTCAGAGAGCAGCTTAGTATCTCTTCCTACACATTTATTAAGGACACATTAAAGCAGCCATGGAGTGCTTACTCAATCATTCTTTGCCCTTCTAGCCTTTTGGCTAAAACAGTTAATTCTACTTCACTTGCTTGAATATTGAGAAGAGTATCAGGAAGCAAAAATTTCTTTCAGTGAATAAGCCAGATACTTTTCAATCAGGTAAATAAAAATAGAAGGGCAAATATTATCACTCATGAACAGTAAGTTTTTCATTCAGTATCCTTGAGCTATTTGACCATCTAATGTTGCTGTCTGCTTGCATATGAACTGGGGCTTTATTACAAATGTACTGTGGTTATGATTCACTCTGAGGCTGCCTATGCATCTTGCCAGTGGCCTCCACTCATTTATTATCGTATCTCACTCATCAGATGGGAAAGCCTGCAGCACAGTTGATCCAGCCCAGCAAGATTGTCTTTGCTGGTAGAATGTGATACTGGGTTTGAAGCATCAATTTATCCTCACAAAAACAGGAAGCCTTAAACAAGTAGATCTTGAAGAGGTATCATTTGGTCACCTTGTTCACTTCCAAAGTCATGAAGGTAGAAAGAGAACCTCTCTGTACCCAGGAAATTCCGAGAGCAGGATATCTCAAGAATGTGCCGGAGGAAAGAATGCTGTGAAGTGCTGTCTGGAAAGCATCACGGACGCTTCCCTGAGTACACCTCACATTACTGGGCGACCACCAGAAGCCTCTGAGAGGTGCACGAGGGGACTTGAGACAGAGGAATGTGGCAGGGACTGGGAGTTGTCTGCCAACATCTGCTTCCCGCTCTCCAAAAGTAAGAACTGTGGCTGGGCACATGGCCGCCCAGCACGGTTACATTTCCAAGACATCCTTGCCATTAGGTGTGGCCACGTAACTACGATTTCATCCCGGAAACGCGAGCGGAAGTGCTGTGTGCCACCTCCAGGTCGTCAAGGGAGCCTCCACCCTCCCGCCGCATCTCCTTTTCAGGATAGGTTAGACCCTGACTGTGGCAGTGACTCAGCGTTGACCATGCAGACAACGATAACGCCCTAGGGTCTGGCTACTCCAGTGTGGTCAGGGAACAGCAGCATTACATCATCTGGGAACTGTTAGAAACGCAGAATCTCAGGTCCCACCCCAGACCTACTGAAATGGAATCTTCACTTTAACAAGATCCCCAGGGAATTCATATGCACATTAAAGTTTGAGGCACACTGGCCAAGGGATGGCAGAGCCATGACTTGGAAGGAACCTGGGTCCTCACTTGAGCAGAGTGATCCCACTGACCTACGACACTCACTTTGAAACTACTAGTGAGAGACAGAAAGAAATTTTATTATTGTTATTATTATTATTACTATAGCTATTAAAGTCATGGTGTTGTGGAGTGTCTTTATTACTGAAGTTTAGATTTATCCTAATACAACTAGTGTGACACTTTCCACAGGGTCTCACTTGTCAGACCTTATTTCAAACTCCCATGGAAGTTCCTATCCCCAAATAGGTCAATTTAGGGGACCCTGCACTCTTATCAACTTAGAGATCTACCAGGTGAGACTTCAGGACCCAAAGATAGTTCCCACTACTAACTAGAGATCCCTGTCCTTAGAGGATTCAGCCACTCGGAAATCATCAGCAAAGTCAGGAACTAAGAAAGAAAGAGTTCCTAAGGAAAAGTCACTATGGGGTCAAGACTGGAAGTCAAGAGAGGAATTGCAGTCATGAAATTACAGCTACAGTAAGGAGCTCTGGGACCCTCCTGGCTGTCTGAGCAGCCACTTCCCACCTACATTCCCCATACCCTCAACCTGAGCCCCGGTCCTCCCAATGCCCTCTGGCCTGCTCAGAACGCTGTGGTCTTTGCCCCCTCCAGCTAAGCTTGAAACTTGTTTTAAGGTCAACATCTTACCGACGAAGGAAATGACAAAACTGTATTCTAAAATGATACGTCTCACACAAACTCAATCTTGTTTAATTAACTAAACAGTTCAAATGCTTAGCATGATGTATAACCCCTTGGCAATCTGACTATTTCTATTCAACTCCAGACTCAATCCCCTCTGCTCTCTTCATTGCAGGCCTACTCCACATTCTCTTCTGTTTTTGATACGCAGAACATCTTGCCATTCCATTGGGACCATTCCCTTACCCATCTCTTTGGCTTTGCTCATGCTTTTTTCTATAGCCTGAATGTTCTTTTTTCCACAACCTTTCTCTATCTGGCGAAGTCATTCTTCAAGCCCAAGTTTAATGCTTCTTGCTCCTAGAAGCCTTCCCCCAACTCTGTCTTGGCTGTAGGTCTCTCCCTCTCAGTCTCTGGAAGTTAGTAGCTCAGTTACTAGTTAAAACATGGTATTTTAATTAGTTATTTTCTTCTTTTAGTTTCAAATTATCTGGAAATACCTAAAGGGATAAATCTTATATTTAAATTCACCTTTGAATTCTCAATGGCAGAGCTTAGCACATAGAAGGTAAATGGCTGTTTGCTAAATAAATTAATTCTCTCTGCTCCCCTCACCCCATTCTCCCTGGTCCCATTTATACTTAACCATTATATTTAAGAGAGCTTCCTTTGTAAAATGTACATACAAAGGTCCCTGGCTAGTTTCAAGCTTCCATTCTCAGGACCAGGTACACTTTTTAAAAACCTATGAGCATTCAGAGGGCCTAAAAATTTGCAACAGAAAGTACCCAAATAATGTTTGTTTGATTAACTGAATGAAAGGTTTTCCTTAATGAGTCTTTAAATAGGAGTCTGCCAAGTCACTGAAGTAAAATTTTGAATTTTCCTCTAGATTTGAAATATATATACATTTCCATTACTTGCATTTGTCAAAAATTTAGTTTTCCTTTTGAGAATCTAATTTTTCTATTTTTTGTTGCTTTTTATTTAATAAAATTTTCCTAACACTTATATTTACCTTCAATATTCTGCTACTTTATCCCTAGTGTCCAGAGTGTGGCTCTGAATATTATTCCCACAAATATGAACCAGGGCTCCTTGCAGACATGGCTGATTCCAGGTCTGAGGCAGGAAATGTACAAGATACATGGTCACGCCAGAAAGCAAAGAAACTCTCAAAGACTTCCAGAAATATGTCAGTAGAAGTCAGGAAGTAACTTGAAAGGGCTTCCACTGGCCAAAGAAGGGACAATTTGGACGTTTATAAGATATGCATTTATGTGAAATACAAATTTCAATGGATTGAAGTAAATCAACTCAGTTTTTTAAAAATCCGTGGATTTGTAATAATATGCCCACCCTCCTAAAAAACAAAACAAAATTTACAATCCTCACTGATCACCCTTGGAGGACCTATGGAACCAAGTCACTACTCTGAAAAATGATTTGAAAAGGAAAAATTCAAGCATTTATCCTGCCTTGTTTGTATGAAGTAGGCCTCAGAGCATACAAAACTGAGTTCATGCACCTCCCCGTATTTGCATAGCCCACCTGCCCCTGAGATTTGGCCACTTCTTCGGTGGACATCCCCACTACTACCACTGTTGCATGCTCTCCTAACACTGCTAACTGTCTCAGCTTCCCCTGAGATAAGAGCTGGGCTCTGAGCACGGCAGCTGTCATGCCTGCTGCTGTGGAGGCAGCAGCAGCTCTGATGCCCAGGTCCAACTTGAGGGGATGGGCATAAAGAGGCTGGCTCGTCCCACTGCTTCTGGACCCAGATACTGTGTTAAACATTAGTGTATGGCCTCTGGCTTCCCCAAACACTGCCTTGGGCAGTCTGATAGGTCAACCTGGAAGGTTAGAGGAGTTAACGTCCCTTGAAGTGAACTTTGAACTCTGACCAGCGAGAGACAGGATAAGGGAAACCATCAGCAGATAGGTTTGCCTCCCTTTCTCCCTTATGGACTGTTCCAAGACGTAGTGCTTCACACTGCTCTCTGGCAGACATCCTATGTGATCAAACAACCAGCTGTGTATTTTTGTGAGGCTATGCCAGCTCTAGAACATGCCACTTTGCAGTTGTTTTCCCTCCTTCCCTGCCTCACTTCTCTTTCTCCTTCAATTGTGCTGTCCTGGAATCGCATCTCCCAATAAAACTCTAGCATGCAAACTTTGCCTCAAGCTTTGGCTTCTAGGGAGCAAAGTTAATTCACAGGGTAACCAAATGGATGAAGAAGCAAAAAAATTGGCATTATGTAAATTAAAACATGATGAAGAAATTATAGAACTAGAATATCACCATTTCACAATCTCTTAGAAAATAATGGACCCATTATTTTATACCTATCAATTGCTGACAATATCACAAGAGAGATACGTAGATATTGTATTCTCGTTATGAAAGCAAGCAGAAAGAAGGTCTGCACTCTGATTTCTGTGGTGGGAGAAAGGGTCTTTCTTCTCACAAAGACTTGTGTGATAGGAGAGTTTCTATCACCTGTGCCCTTGACATCTGAGAGTCACCCCTCCTTTAACCTGACATCATAAACCTGACATAATTCAGCCCAAACAGTCTCCGATTCTACAAATACAACTTGCCCTTTTTCAACAACTCACCCTTCATCATATCCATCCCTTGACCTTCTTTGAAAACTCAAACTGCCATCTTGAAATGTATGCAGAAGGATTGGGAAGGGAGAAGCATTACACAGATCAAACGTATGTGTGCGTGGCTGGCTCAAGTCTATGCCATTGATGCCGCGATGGAAAATAACTCCTCCATCGGACTTCCCTGGTGGCGCAATGGTTGAGAATCCGTCTGCCAATGCGGGGGACACATGTTTGATCCCTGGTGCAGGAAGATCCCACGTGCTGCGGAGCAGCTAAGCCCGTGCGCCACAACTACTGAGCCTGTGCTCTAGAGCCCGCAAGCCACAACTACTGAGCCCGCACGCCACAGCTACTGAAGCCCACACGCTCTAGGGCCTGCGTGCCACAGTTACCAAGCCCGTGTGCTGCAACTACTGAAGCCCGCGCACCTAGAGCCGGTGCCCTGCAACAAGAGAAGCCACCACAATGAGAAGCCCGCGCACTGCAATGAAGAGTAGCTGCCGCTTGTTGCAACTAGAGAAAGCCTGCACGTAGCAACAAAGACCCAACGCAGCCAAAAAAAAAAAGAAAACTTTTCCATCGTTTGCCTTGAATATTCTCCAAACAAATTATTTTTTCCTCCCATGAGTTTCTAAAGCACTTGCTTTGTACTTTTTGCAAGTCAATGATCACTTCCATGTTTTTCAAGCTTAAGTATTTATACTCACATTGACAATGGATGAGGATTTAGGCAAAACCACAGAGTAAACATAGGGCCTTTCCTAAGCTGTCAATTTTACTTACATATTTGAGAGAGTAAACAAATTTTTAAAGAGTATTTTAATGGTAAATGAGAATATATATGCGCTCGAGTGCATATCTTAATTTTTTTTTCAGGTAAAACATGTAGCAGGCAGCTTTAAATTTTGATCCTCCACTTCCCTGAGTTATACTCCCTGTTTGAGCGAGGTGGAGGGGATCTAGATGAGCAGATTTAACAGGTCTCTGGTTTGGTAAGGGTCTGGTGAGTATGCAGGTATCTTCATGTAATATACCTCTCCACTGCTATTATTACATGGGGCTTGAAGTTTTGTTTTTTTTTTAATTGAAGTGTAGTTGATTTACAATGCTGTGTTAATTTACAATGCTGTGTTAATTTCTGCTGTACAGCAAAGTTATACACACATATACTCAAGTTATCACATATATACATTCTTTTTTATTTTCTTTTCCATGGGCCTGAAGTTTTTTTTAAAAGAGGTGGTTATTTTCATAGGAGATAAGAAGTCTTCTGGAGGGAAAAGATTGAGACCTCAGTCCTATTTTTTCAAGGTTCAACATTATGGAAACATGTACAGATGGCCTGGGATATTCCTGATGAAGACTAGGAGGCAGAGAAGGGTTACAAGTCTCCTGTAAGATGGCCCTATGAAGACAGACAGTGAGTACCAAGTGCCAGAGGGCCCTCCTTGGGATATCAGCTTGGTCCTCAGACCCTGACTGGTAACGGGCCTTGGCAAAAACAAACAAGTACACTAAAAGATATCCTAAATTCTTTTGCCTATGTCAACTTCAGACTATGGTTCCTCTAAAATTAAAAGTTTGGTGGGGAATACTGAAGATCCAAGTGAGTCCTTTGGGACTCACATACAACAAGTTCTTTCTATATTCTTGTTGCAGGAGGAGTTACCTGTGCCTATTCAATGTCTAACACATGATCAAATTAAGCCCCTTATTTAAAAAGGAAGAAGTAGACGACTATGGCAGTACTAGCAGAGATTTTTTTTTTTTTTTTTTTTGGGCTGTATTGGGTTTTCATTTCTGCGCACAGGCTTTCTCTAGTTGCGACGAGCGGGGGCTACTCTTCGTTGTGTTGCGCGGGCTTCTCATTGCAGTGGCTTCTCTTGTTGCAGAGCACCGGCTCTAGGCACGCGGGCTTCAGTAGTTGCAGCACGTGGGCTCCGTAGCTGCGGCATGCAGGCCCTAGAGCGTGCGGGTTTCAGTAGCTGTGGCGTGTGGGCTCAGTAGTTGTGGCTCACGGGCTCTAGAGTGCAGGCTCAGTAGTTGTGGCACACGGGCTTAGTTGCTCCGCGGCATGTGGGATCTTCCCGGACCAGGGATCGAACCCATGTCCCCTGCACTGGCAGGCGGATTCTTAACCACTGCACCACCAGGGAAGCCTGAGATTTTTTTTTAAATTGTGTTAATTGCACTTTCTAATCCACTTACTTCCCCGTTGCCCCAAACACAACCACCACCCCTAGTTAATCTCTGTATTTAGCTGCAGAAGATAGATGATGATGAAGATAGATAGATAGATAGATAATGTAGATATGTGTGTATACATACACATTGTGTTCTTTTATGTTTCTCATTTAATACTAATTAAAATTTACATAACTTGAGGGCAAAACACCTCCTCCAGTGTTTCCTCTCCTAGTGCTCCAGAGTATATAAAACAGGCTTCGCAACACCATGGGTGGGCACTCAAGGAAATTTATGAACTTACTGATGAAGTTACTATAGGGAATGTCATCATTAGCTTTGGTCTTCCAAGAAATAAGGATTTGGTTTTATGAATGCCAATAAAAAGCTGTTTCTCTGGGTTTTATAACATTATTTTCTTCACTAACATATTCACATTCCCCAAACATAATTCTCCTGAATTAATGCTAAGAAACCCTCGGTAAAAGATTTAAGAGATTACATCTTACTGCATACAATTCTCTTATGCAGGGATTCAGTTTTGCTATGAGAGCTGGAAAGGATCTCAGTCTATGTCAGCACAGATATGTATAAGATTTAGTGCTTTTTGTGTTGACTCAGGCATTATCAGAATTCAAGACATGCCTTAATTTCCTTGGAGTACAAAGGATGCAGGAGTAGGGAGCTAGATGTGCCCTGCTGGAGAACAAACGTTCATGTGCGTATTTAACACTGGGCTTTTCAAGGAAAATTGTTGGTTTAAGTAGCGTGGTCTCTCATTGCATAGCAAGCTCTTTTCAGTCTAGTGTACTCAGAATCACATGTTTGTGCCAAAACATTTTGATTCATGAAGCACTTTGGACTTCTGCCATAATAAGGACCTGTGAGCCTTACAAGGTCAGTAAAGGTTATCAGTAAAGACCCAGAGTCTACAAATCCATCCTAGCCAACTGAGTTACAGGATTGCTATAACAAGAGCACCAGCATCAGCAGAATTACAGCCCACAAAGAAAAATCATGACTTTCTCGATCTGAGTGCAGAAAGTGACTGGCTTGTTAACAGGAGCAGGAGAATCAGCTAGCTTGGATTGTGATTTCCAAGACTTCTCAGAAATGCCAGGTTTGTTTCATACTTTATTTCTTACTATGAGATTCATTAATATAAATACTTTAATTTGGGTTTTTTCTATCCATTTTTTCCCCTTTTTGTCCTATTTTGTTAATGTAATTCTAATCCTAGCTGTAATAAGAAAAAGAACTTATGTTCAATAAGTTATCATTTGTAATAATAACCAACCAATGCTGAATGGCAATCAGCATTCACCAATCTGCCCGACTCCTTTAATGCACATTTAAATATACATTTGTATATTTCATAGTGTATTAAAATTATGAAACTTATCACATCTCTCTATTGTTTCTTAGCAGATAAGAATAAACCAATGAGAAAGTTTTGTTGGAAGGCTTTCAGGAGCATATGTTTAGGTGTGGATGCTCATATCAGGCAGATCCTAAAGAAGACATTTACTAAATAACATGAGTAGCAGTTTAATAAAATAAGGCTAATAATATTATTATCATTATTGGGCGTACTACCACACATAGTAAATAAGAGCACATTTTTAACAAATAATGCAATAATCATCGTTATATTAAATGAGTCTTGGAATTGTTTAGATGAGAAAAGTACATAGAATAAAAGTTTTAGGGGAGATGGACTTAATATCTTTTCCAAATCAACTTTGTTAAGGTATAATTTACATAAAATAAAATGCATCCATTTTAAGTGTAAAATTTGATGAGTTTGACAAACACATACACTCATGTGACAATCACCACAATCAAGATATAAAATATTTCCATCACCCTAAAATATTCCTCATGCCCTTTTGCATTTAGTTCCCCCTTCCCCCTGGCTCCAGGTAACCAGTAATCTGATTTCTGCCACTATAGATTATTTTTGCATTATCTAGAATTTCGTATAAATGGCACCATACGTAGGTACAGTACCTGGCTGCCTTCTCTTGCTCAGCTTAATCTTTCTGAGAGTCATCCATGTTTTTGCATGAAAAAGTAGTTCTTTTTCATTGCCAAGTTACTATCCATTGGACAAAATTTATTTGTTTGACCAGTTCCTGTTTTGACTTGTAATACAATGTAGTAAACTTAGTAGTTTCTACTCTATTAACAGTCAGCTGCTGAATTCTGATTAGATGCATCCAAGTATCATCAGTATAAAAATGTCCAGATGGTTGGATTGACCATGATTTTGGTTTTTTTGTTTTTGTCTTGCAGGGTATTGTGTTAAAAAAAAATAGTTACAGAACTACTTTGGACCTACAATGATGTTTTGTTCCTCTAGAAAGCACTTCTTTTGCCAGCCCCCGAGGCTGCTAGTAGCCCATGGACTGCCATGTATAGCTGCACTTCCACGGTGTAGCCCTTTGCAGTCCCAACCCGGGGCCTGGGGGAGGGGGTCAGCAGCCTCTAATGCTGGTAGGTACTAGACTCAAATTTTTGATACTCCTTCCCACCATCTTGCTGCTGTCATAAGATCATTTTTAGTGGTTTCTTCCAGACTGAGGACAGAAGACTGAGAGTTGAAGAGGCTCCACTTTCCTCTCCAAAAATCTGGCCTAGTAAATCCTTACAATCATTTATCTCTATGATGCTTTAACATTTTTAAAAAATTTCATCCAGATTTTGTAGTTGTCCTCAGTGGAAAAATTGTTCCAATGACTTCATCTGCTCTTTCCAGCTGGAAGTGACCCTTAGCTCTTTTTGTGATAACCCTCTGCTTCCTGGATCCACAGCAGCAAACTATCCTTTACTGAAAAAGTTAAAACTAAGCTCAGAGAAAGTTGAAGCCTGATGACTACAACGAAAAGTGAGAGCTAACCGAATGCCTGGCAGCCTGCCAGCCATCCTGCAGGGTTCACTTTTCATTTTTACCTGGATCCCCAGGTGACTCTCACTTATATTAGAGTTTGAGAACCATTTAGCTAATTCATGTTACTTGTTGGCATCTTGACAGAAGAGTGCGCCTGCATGCACGTGTGTGTGTGCATGCGTGTGTGTGTGGGCATGTGTGGCTATAGTCTGAATATATGTTATGTTCAATTATTTGGAGAATCCATAATCCAAACCTGACTGGACCGTAGTTGCTAAGAATCACATATGCTACATTCAGAAATAAACTGCCTCTGCCCTCTCTTGCCTCTGCCTGGTATTTTCTCCCCCAGATCTTCATAGAGGTCTCGCCTCACTTCCTCAGAGAGCCGTTTCCTGATCACCCTATCTAGAATGGTCCCTGTCACTCTATCCCCTGATCCTGCTTTACATTTCTTCATGGGAGACAATCTACATGAATTAGAGTGTGATGATTTGTTTCATACATAATACAAAAAGCATAATTGGAAGAATTAAGTTGTTAAAATGTCCATACTACCCAAAGCAATCTACAGATTCAATGCAATTTCTGTCAAAATTCCAATGGCATTTTTCACAGAAATATAAACAATCCTAAAATCTGTAATGAACCACAAAAGACTCTGAATAGTCAAAGCAATCTTGAGAAAGAAAAACAAAGCTGGAGGCATCATACTCCCTGATTTCAAACTATATTACAATGCTATAGTAATCAAAACATTACGGTATTAGCATAAAAAAAACAGACACATAGATGAGTAGAACAGAATAATAAGTCCAGAAATAAACTCATGCATACATGGTCAATTAATTTATGACAAAGGAGCCAAGAATATACAATGGTGTTGGAAAACTGGACAGGCACACACTAAAGAATGAAACTGGACCACTATCTTACACTGTACACAAAAATTAAGACCTGAAACCAGAAAACATAGGCAGTAAGCTACTTGACATCAGTCTTGGCAATGATTTTTTTTGGATTTGAAACCAAAAGCAAAGATAACAAAAGAAAAAATAAACCAGTAGGACTAAATCAAGCTAAAAATTCAAAACAGAACTACCATATGATCCAGAAGTTCCACTTTTGCATATTTATTTGAAGAAAATGAAAATACTAACTGGAAAAGATATACATGCCCCCATATTCACTGCAGCAGTATTTACAATAGCCAAGACATGGAAACACCCTAAGTGTCAATTGATGGATGAATGGAGAAAGAAAATATAATACACACACGCAATGGAATATTATTCAGCCATTAAAAAAGAAGGAAATCCTACCATTTGTGACAATATGGATGGACCTTGAGGGCATTATGCTAAGTGAAATAGACAGAGACAAATACCAAATGATCTCCCTTTGTGGAATCTGGAAAAAACAAACAAGTTCATAGATACAGAGAACAGATTGGTGGTTGCAAGGGGCAGGGGTTGGCAGTGGTGAAATGGGTGAAGGGGGTCGAAAGGCACAACCATCTGGTTATAAAATAATAAGTCATGAGGATGTAGTGTACAGCATTGTGACTATAGTGAATAATACTGTACTGTATATTTGACAGTTGCTAAAAACTAGATCTTAAATGTTCTCGCCACAAGAAAAAAATGTATGGTGATGGATGTTAACTAAACTTATTGTGATTGTTTTGCAATATATCAAATATCAAATCATTATGCTGTATGCCTGAAACTAATATAATTGCATACGTCAATTATATTTTATAAGAAACTAAGGAAATCTGAATAAACTATATGGACTTTAGTTAATAATAATATATCAGTATTGGCTCATTAACTGTGACAAATGTACCATACTAATATAAGATGTTAACAACAGGGGAAACCAGGTGTGGGGCAAATAGGAACTCTCTGTACTATCTTTGCAACTTTTCTGTAAATTTAAAACTATTCTAAAATTAAAAGTTTATTTAAAAAACAAAAGAGACAAACAAAGTGCACCATTCTGATGAGTTAAGAAACTGGGGATTGTGACAGCCCGCCTCTGACTGGGAAGGATTCCCCTCCCTCCTTCCTGCACTGGAAAAGCCTTGGGTTTTTATTTGATCATTTGTTTTCATACTTGACTTTTAATTCTGAGTCTGTGGTCTGCTTTTCCTAGTCAGTTTCTCCATCTATAAACCCGGAATGATGACAGATGACAGTATGGAGAGACACCTTAAGCAGCAATTAAAAAGCAATCCTATGTTTGGGGACGCTAACTTGTAAAATGGGTTCTTACCAACATCCCCAATCATCTCCAACAGTGACAGGCAAATTGGCTGCCCCTGGTCTTTATGTGAAAGTCAAAATGGACCTGCCTCTGGATCCTTCCTTTAGAATGGCTCATTAAATTCACTTTAAAAAATTGCCCTACTGCACTGGCAATTTCTGAGTCTTCCAGACAATACTGGTATTTTATGCGACAGGCTAACCAGAAACTTTTGCAGAGCCCTGTCAGGGGATCATCAGCTCACCTATGAAGCACAGAACTTTTCATCTTGGATGTTGTCAGAAAAGGTGAACGAAAAGATCCATCAAGTGACAATAAGAAAAAAAAAAAAATGTCACACGAGAACTAAGAACTCTTAAAAAAAGAGACTTTGTTTTTCTGCCTTGATACAGCTTTACATGTGGATTTATCTTTCATAAAAGAGGAGACAAGCACACAATTAATCAAAGACAGAAATGAAAAGTCACGCTGTCTAGCTTTACTTCATTAGGAAACTGTTTCCAGCATTGTTTATTCTGGCACTGCTAACACATGTTGAAATGAATTTGAATAACAAAGGTAAGATCTTCAGGGGACATACACCTATTTTTATACTGAGAAAGTAATTATAATAACCAGGCTATCATACCAAGGTATGAGTGTGTGTGTGTGTGTGTGTGTGTGTAATCAAGTAGAGAGCAGTTACGGCAGGGTCAGAAATTAACCTGAGGTAATGCACTGGAAAAATACAGAGAGCTACATACATCCAAGCGTTTGCTGTTGGAGATGTTTATGATAAAATGGCCTGAAATATATGCAAAGGTCAGGAGGAATTCACACCTTTTTCACCTAGAAGTCGGTATTTTGCTCTCCAGCATCTAAACACTTTCTCTGTCTTTGCAGTTAACATCTCAGGCCTCAAAGGTTCGCTATACGGGCTCCAGACCTTGACACAGGGGACAGAGAGGAGCAGGAACAGCAAGGAGATTGTCTTCAGCGCCAGCAGCAGTGTCCACAGCACCCAGTGCTAAGGGGCTGCAGCTACTCGGCACCAGGGATGCAGCATCCTGTCCCAGGCACAAGGTGTACAAGTCAGTGTTCAGGGTGCCAGTGGCAGTGTCCTTTCCGGACCAACTTTGTGGTATAATTTTGGATGGCAAAACTGTCCCCAGTTGAGAACCGCTGCCGTAAAAGAACATGAAGAAGCTGATGAATTAAAGGACTTTGGGCGGTGGATAGCTTAATAAAGGAAGGAGAGGGCTTCCCTGGTGGCGCAGTGGTTGAGAATCTGCCTGCCAGTGCAGGGGACACGGGTTCGAGCCTTGGTCTGGGAAGATCCCACATGCCGCGGAGCAACTGGGCCCATGAGCCACAACTACTGAGCCTGCGCGTCTGGAGCCTGTGCTCCGCAACAAGAGAGGCCGCAATAGTGAGAGGCCCGCGCACCGCGATGAAGAGTGGCCCCCAGTTGCCGCAACTAGAGAAAGCCCTCGCACAGAAACGAAGATCCAACACAGCCATAAATAAATAAATAAATAAATAAATAAATAAATAAATAAATAAAATAAAATAAAATAATTATCTTTAAAAAAAAAAAATGAAGGAGACAATCCATAATTCTTAAATTCCTAATTCAAGGGTTGGAGGAAAAACCAGGGGCTCCATCTGACTTTGTCAAACGACTCCCTTACCTGTTACAGCTGCCAGGCTATGAGAGCCAAAGGCCAATCTTAAACGTGAGCTGCGCTCTGCCACGTGGCTCCCCACCCAGCAGAGCCAGTGGTGCTCAGAGAGCTGCAAATGCGGAGGCCGTAGGGAACGTGTGGCAAGCTTCTCTTGAAGGACTTGCTGCCCCAGCTGCCGGGGAGGTGCCTACAGACAGCCTTCAGCTGTCAGCCCTCTTTCGGAACTGCCTCAGCTGAAGAGAGTTTGCCCAAGGTCATGTCCCCTTCCAGAGAATGTCCACATCCAGTGACTGATAACAGAGGGGTATAGATGCCCAGCTCCCTCACCTCAAGTTTAGGACAACCCTGAAGGGCCTTCCCAGCTTTCAAACACTTTGTGGGTTCAGCCGAGGCCTTGTTTGCGATTGCACTGCAACCAGAGGTGAGCTGGTAAGCGGGTTCTCTGGGGGAGGAGGGAAAGCCCTGATTTACAGCATCTGCCGATTTCCATGCAAGCTGGCTTCAGCATATCACTTGTCACAGCCCGACTTCTCTCTCAGCCCCTTTCTGCTTTTTTCCCTTCTTATCTTGGTGATCCCAAGACCATGGCCTGATCAAACTCCTGCACTCCAATTCTATGTGTCTCAGGCTCTGCTTCCAAGGGAATCCAACCTGGATCAAATGGTGACACAGAGAGTGGTGGACCCCTAGAAAGGAGAATAAGCTCCCACTATGGAGAGGAAAGAGTTCACTGTTCAAATCATGAAGAGCCTTGTTCATCATACAAAGTGGTTTGGAATTTATCTTATGGGCCATGGGGAGACAGTGAAGGGTTTTAAATAGGGTGCTAATAGGATCTGATATATATTTTAGGAAGGTTGTTCTGGAAGCAGAACACAGAACCAACTGGAGTGGCAAGAAACTGTTGCAATAGTCCAGTCGGGCAGTGACTGTGGGGATGAAGAGGAAATCTCTTGATAAATTGGGAGACTTTGGTGACTAATTGGAGGTGATGATGGGAAAGAGAGAAAGAAGAGTCAAAGATTAAGTTGGGATTACTACTAGTTTGGGAAACTAGTTGGATTAGTTCATGACAGAGGACGTTAGGGGGAGGATATATTTCTAACATGTTGACATTGTTATACCCACATGGACCATCAAGGTGGAGATATTCAGAAAGGATGTATTTATATATATAATCACAACATATTACTTTACCTTGACTATTCCAAACCAAGGCTATATAAATACATACATTATAGCAGGATAAAAACAACTAGGTGAAAAATTGAGGTGAAGAGAATTAAGACAGAGGTGAGGTTAATACACAAAAAGTAAAAGGCAGACCCTAAACAACAGCTACGGATAGGCCACCAAATCTGCCCTGAGCTTCCTAGTGGCAAAACAGAGAGAAACACAATCAAGCACACGTTTCATCGAGACCCTATGTTAAAAGCAAGTCGGTGGCTTCCGAGAACCACCTATTCCTGGATACTGCGATCCAAGGGGAAACATCTTCCAGGGCTAGCCAGCAGTTGGAGATAGAGAAAGGGAGGCTTAGAAGTGAGATGGAGATGGAAATGTGGGAGTTGAGGAGTGTGGGTGGTGGTGATGATTGTAGGCACAGCAGAGTGTATAACATGAGAAGAAAAAGGACCAAAGATGGAACCCTGGGAACTGACATTTAAGAGGAAAGTTGGAGAACCAGGGAAAGAGAAAGAGCAGAGAAAATTAAGAATCCCAGCCATGTGAAACACAGATATACTGTTTGGGAGCACCTGAAAGTTAGTTTTCTAATTTCACCGTCTACTTCAATGACAACATATATACCAATATGTGTTGAAATATACCAGTAATCGCCTTCAAATGCTTGTGGGGGAAAAAGCAGAAATTTTTTATCTATCTTTTCAAAAACACAGATAAAGGTCACTGTCAAAATATAACTCCAAATGCAAAGGAATATTAGATTATACCGATGATGTCATGGTTACTATCATACGACTAAAGTAATGTAATTGGCAGTAGCAGAATGTCTATACAAGACTTTAGTAATGGTTTTTTAATCTTCACTCTACTTTTAAAGTAAAAATTATAATTTATGTTCACTTCAGGAGTAGCTGAGCCTTCAGAAAAGATATATATTTTTGAAGAATAAGTTTCTTCCAACGTCCTGTCTTAAGAGTATAAAAGTTCAGTATTTTTTTATTCGCCTTGCAAATAAATTCCTCTCTATATCCTACCATAGCAAAAGAATCACTAGGTTTACCTATGGATTAGATGATAAATAAAACAGGTAATCTCTGCCCTGAAGAAATGTGAGACCTGTCTAAGCTCTAAGAAGGAAAACTTGAGAAAATCAGTTTGAGAGGTCATTGCCGGTGCTGCTTTCCTTTAGGGGTTTGGGAGGTGAAAATAGCATGAAATGCAAACAAATAATGTAAATAGAAATTATGGAGTCAAATAATTTCTGATAAATCTTCAACCAATGGAAATGTACTGGGGAAAAATACACTATTTTACATCAGATTTTATAAAGAAATAGAAAATAAAAGTAGGCTGTGCATCTTGTATGAGAAAGGAATGAACATAATCAATGAATTTGGTAAAGTAGCAGGATACAAAATTAATGCACAGAAATCTCTTGCATTCCTATACACTAATGATGAAAAATCTGAAAGTCAAATTAAGAAAACACTCCCATTTACCATTGCAACCAAAAGTATAAAATACCTAGGAACAAACTTACCTAAGGAGACAAAAGACCTGTATGCAGAAAATTGTAAGACACTGATGAAAGAAATTAAAGGTGATACAAATAGATGGAGAGATATACCATGTTCTTGGATTGGAAGAATCAACATTGTGAAAATGACTCTACTACCCAAAGCAATCTACAGATTCAGTGCAATCCTTATCAAACTACCACTGGCATTTTTAACAGAACTAGAACAAAAAATTGCACAATGTGTATGGAAACACAAAAGACCCCAAATAGCCAAAGCAATCTTCAGAAAGAAAAACGGAGCTGGATGAATCAGGCTCCTGGACTTCAGACTATACTACAAAGCTACAGTAATCAAGACAGTATGGTATTGGCACAAAAACAGAAATATAGATCAATGGAACAGGATAGAAGCCCAGCGATAAACCCACGCACATACGGTCACCTTATCTTTGATAAAGGAGGCAAGAATATACAGTGGAGAAAAGACAGCCTCTTCAATAAGTGGTGCTGGGAAAACTGGACAGCTACATGGAAAAGAATGAAATTAGAACACTCCCTAACACCATACACAAAAATAAACTCAAAATGGATTAAAGACCTAAATGTAAGACCAGACACTATAAAACTCTTGGAGGAAAACACAGGCAGAACACTCTATGACATAAATCACAGCAAGATCTTTTTGACCCACCTCCTAGAGAAATGGAAATAAAAACAAAAATAAACAAATGGGACCTAATGAAACTTAAAAGCTTTTGCACAGCAAAGGAAACCATAAACAAGACGAAAAGACAACCCTCAGAATGGGAGAAAATATTTGCAAATGAAGCAACTGACAAAGGATTAATCTCCAAAATTTACAAGCAGCTCAATATCAAAATAACAAACAACCCAATTCAAAAATAGGCAGAAGACCTAAATAGACATTTCTCCAAAGAAGATATACAGATTGCCAATAAACACATGAAAGAATGCTCAACATCACTAATCATTAGAGAAATGCAAATCAAAACTACAATGAGATATCATTTCACACCGGTCAGAATGGCCATCATCCAAAAATCTACAAACAATAAATGCTGGAGAGGGTGTGGAGAAAAGGGAACCTTCTTGCACTGTTGGTAGGAATGTAAATTGATACAACCACTATGGAGAACAGTATGGAGGTTCCTTTAAAAACTACAAATAGAACTACCATACGACCCAGCAATCCCACTACTGGGCATATACCCTGAGAAAACCATAATTCAAAAAGAGTCATTTACCACAATGTTCATTGCAGCTCTATTTACAATAGCCAGGACATGGAAGCAACCTAAGTGTCCATCAACAGATGAATGGATAAAGAAGATGTGGCACATATATACAATGGAATATTACTCAGCCATAAAAAGAAACGAAATTGAGTTATTTGTAGTGTGTTGGATGGACCTAGAGTCTGTCATACAGAGTGAAGTAAGTCAGAAAGAGAAAAACAAATACCGTATGCTAACACATATATATGGAATCTAAAAAAGAACCAAAAAAAATGGTCATGAAGAACCTAGGGGCAAGACGGGAATAAAGACGCAGACCTACTAGAGAATGGACTTGAGGATACAGGGAGGGGGAAGGGTAAGATGGGACAAAGTGAGAGAGTGGCATGGACATATATACACTACCAAATGTAAAACAGATACCTAGTGGGAAGCAGCCGCATAGCACAGGGAGATCAGCTCAGTGCTTTGTGACCACCTAGAGGGGTGGGATAGGGAGGGTGGAAGGAAGGGAGACGCAAGAGGGAAGAGATATGGAGATATATGTATATGTATAACTGATTCACTTTGTTATAAAGCAGAAACTAATCCACTGTAAAGCAGTTATACTCCAATAAAGATGTTAAAAAAATTAAAATTAAAATTAAAATTAAAAAAAAGAAAGGAATGAACAGATGTAAAATGGGCAACCATGTGAAAACCCATTGAAGAGAACTGGATGATTAATACACTACAAACAGGCTGGGACAATATGATTTATCTCCATCTCAGAATGGAAAACTACAATGCAGAAAATGAGTTTAAAATGAAAAATGTAGGAATCCTGACAAACAACAGAATAAGGGACAATCTATGTTTAAATTTAGGGCACAAATTAAAATGAGGAACCAAAATTCTGCTCGTAAAGAATCCACGAATCTACTGACAAGTTTTGGCAAGTAAGCTGAGCTGGAATTCTTCCTTAGAGAACTTGGAATTTTTCCCTAGCTCAAGGCAAACCATAGATCTAGAATGAAATGACCCACTGCATTTCTTAGTAAGATAATGATGCTTTACTGGTGGCAAAGAAGATTTTACAGAGAGGGCAAGGGCAGAAAATGGAAGCCACTTAGATTTTTCTTTGTGGTAGACACAGAGGAATAATTTAGGGTTCCCACAGAAATAACTGCACTCAGATGATAAGTCACTGCAGAAATTAAGAAAGACAACTAGAACCAAACTTGCTATTTGACAATATTTTAATAATACTATTAATAATCAAAAGATTACTTACCAGGTGTCAGAGTGGTAGGCATGTATTCTCTTTCTACAGTTGAAGAAACAGGCTTAGAGTAGAATGAGGACAACTGTCAAAGAAGAAGATTAATACATGGCTCAGACCTCTGATGTACTAAGAAGAGCTCTAACCATCTAACCATCTAAGAGATCTAACCATCTGTTCGGCGTGGCCATAAATGTTTTATCCTTTCAATAACCTAACATGTTATATATTTCAGATGAGAAAACTAAAGCTCCATAAGTAAAGTAATTTCTTTAAGGTCACACAAAGCTGCTTAGGGGTAGAAAAGGGATTTCTGTGCTGGAGCCTTTTTGTACTAGCTCACAAGAACAGATTTTTAAATGTCCAAGAATTTTGCAGGTGATCAGTAAACATAACCACTCTAAAACTGTATAGCACAGGGAACTATAGTCAATATCTTATAATAACCTATAATGGAAAAGAATCTGAAAAAGAACATGGATATGTGTGTGTATTTATATATATATGTATATATATATATGTATAAATAACTGAATCACTTTGCTGTACACCTGAAACTAACACAACATTGAAGATTAACTATACTTCAATAAAAAAAATTTTTAACGGAAAAAAAAAAGGAAAAGCTCTTCACAATTCTACAGTATAACTTGGTCTGGGGAAAGCAGTGTTTTCCTACACTTAGAAGAAAAATATCTCCATTTTTCCTATTCTCACTTCTCAAGATCAAGGTCCCCAGCTTTCCAGAAGTCATTAAACAGCTACAATGTCATTATGTTAACACTTTATTAGCACAATCCTTTTGTAAAAAATCAAGAGCAGCATCAGGTGGATATTTCATTTCTTAAATAAATTCATGGCTTTTTATCTCTCATTTTGGATTTTTTGTAATGTAAAATTTTATTGATGTATATATACAGAAAATGCACACATTAAAAGTGTACATTTCAACTAATTTTCACAAAATGAGCACACCTATGTAACAAGCTTTCAGATTAAGAAACTGAACACGACTAGATCTTCAGAAGTCCTCGTGTGCCCATCCCTTTCACTAATTTTCTCTCAAAGGTAACAACCACCTTGAATTATAACTCAATAAATTCGTTTGGTCTGTTTTTGAACTTTATATAAATAGAATCATACAAATTTATATATTATTGTATTGAGCTTCTCTCATTCAACACTATATTTATGAAATTCATGTATATAGTTGCATGGGCTTCTAGTTTGTTCATTCTCATTGCTATGAAGCATTCCACAAATTATTTATCTATCCTACCATTGATAGTTATTTGCTGTTTTTTTCTTCAATTTTTGACAGGAGAGATGCTGCTATGAACACTCCTATGTATCTTTTTAGCAAACATATGGGGGTCATTTCAGAATTATTCAGATTTATTGGCTGTAGTTCTGAGGACTCTGAATGGGACTTAAAAATATATCATTTTTCTCTTTTCAGTGTGTATTTTTTTTATTCGATGTTTGGTTAATACTTGTGAACATTTGCTCTACATATCCTGTTAAATTTTTCCCTAACAGTATTTCTAGTGATTGCGTCAAGAAATGGCCAAGCCTTGACCTCTTTGAACATGTTACTTACTACATGTTACAGGAATTCAACAGTAGTCAAATAAGATGTCAGTATAGGCTTCTGCTGATGGATGTATGCAGACTAGGTTCACAACCAATGAAAAGTGATGGATAATATTTATTTTTAAAAAATCTTCTTAAATGCATTGACAAACTGGCTAGAATAGACTGTAAGGAATACTCAGGTCAAAAACTAAAAGGGAGGGGCTTCCCTGGTGGCGCAGTGGTTGAGAATCTGCCTGCCAATGCAGGGGACACGGGTTCGAGCCCTGGTCTGGGAAGATCCCACATGCCACGGAGCAACTGGGCCCGTGAGCCACAATTACTGAGCCTGCGCGTCTGGAGCCTGTGCTCCGTGACAAGAGAGGCCGCAATGGTGAGAGGCCCACGCACCGCGATGAAGAGTTGTCCCCACTTGCCGCAACTAGAGAAAGCCCTCGCACAGAAACGAAGACTCAACACAGTCATAAATAAATAAATAAATAAATAGAAGAACGTGAATTTCTTTTAAAAAAAAAAAAAACTAAAAGGGAATAGAACAGATGGACAACAAGGTCCTACTGTGTAGTACAGTGAACTATATTCAATGTCCTGGGATATACCATAATGGAAAAGAATATAAAGAAGAATGTATATGTATGTATAACTGACTCACTTTGCTGTACAGCAGAAATTAACACAACATTGTAAATCAACCATACTTCCATAAAAAAGAAAAAAACAACAAAAGCAGAGCATGCAGGGAGGAGAGAACATTGATGCTGCTTCCATCTTGAGGGCAGGCACTGAACTAGATAAACAGGAGCTTTGATATGTACAGCCTTCTGGGGCTGGGGTAGAGGAGATAAAACCCAGGGCCTGAACAGACAGTAGAGCTAGGACCCAAAGCGTACACCCTCAATGGAAGGATGAACTAGAATAACCCCTATCTCCCAGGGGATGGCAAAGACAATTGCCAATGTGTGAAAGAAGAAAAAATAGTTGTAATAAAAAATAACCCCATACTAGTCCATAAATCTCAACAAGTTTCAAAGGAATGGTATTAGACAGACCACATAGCTTAGAAACCAACAACAAAATAATAACCAGAAATATCCCATAGTTGAAAATAAAGAACTATACTTCTAAATAACCAATTATTCAAAGAAGAAATTATAACAGAAATTAAGAAATTAGACAACATTTAGAACTAAACAATAATGAAAATTCTACATATCAAAGCTTTTGGCATGCAGCTAAAACAATAATTAGAGAGATATACGACTTTTGTTGCACAGATTAGGAGTGAAAAAAGGCTACACATTATTGAACAAAGAATTCCAATTTAAGAAATTAGGAAAAGAACAGCAAAATAAATCCAAAGAAAGATGGAGATAAGAAATAATAAAGATAAAAGCAGAAATTAAAAATCAGGAAACAAACTTACAATAGTGAAAATTAACAAAATTTGGTTCTTTGAGATGATTAATAAAATTGACAGACCTCTAATGAGACTAATAAAGAAAAAAGAGAAGAGGTACAAATAAACAATATTAGAAATGAAAAAGGAAACATAACTACAGATACTGTAGACATTATAAAAAGATATGAACAGGGGCTTCCCTGGTGGCGCAGTGGTTGAGAATCTGCCTGCCAATGCAGGGGACACGGGTTCGAGCCCTGGTCTGGGAAGATCCCACATGCCGCGGAGCAACTAAGCCCGTGAGCCACAATTACTGAGCCTGTGTGTCTGGAGCCTGTGCTCCGCAACAAGAGAGGCCGCGAAAGTGAGAGGCCCACGCACCACGATGAAGAGTGGCCCCCACTTGCCGCAACTAGAGAAAGCCCTCGCACAGAAACGAAAAAACCCAACACAGCCAAAAATAAATATAAAAATTAATTAATTAATTAATTAATTAAAAATGCAATAAAATTAAAAAAAAAGATATGAACAACTTTATGAGAGTAAATTTTAAAACTTAGATGAAATAGACAAATTCCTAGAAAATTAAAACTTACCAAAACTGACTCAAGAAGAAATGAAATATCTGAACCCTCCCAAAGAAATTGACTTAATGACTAAAAACCTTCCTACATGAGAGAGAATAATGGGTTCTCCTTTAAAGCCTCTAGGTTTTGGGGTAGTTTGTTGCACAGCAATAGATAACCACAGCAGCAACTATATTTGTTATAAAGGGCTCTAGGTAAATACTTAATGATACTAAAGAAATATTATTAATTTTAGATATGACCTTGGTATTAAGTTTAAAACAAGTCCTTATCTTTTTTTTTTTTTTTTTTTTTTTTTAATTTATTAATTTATTTATTTATGGCTGTGTTGGGTCTTCGTTTCTGTGCGAGGGCTTTCTCCAGTTGCGGCAAGCAGGGGCCACTCTTCATCGCGGTGCGCGGGCCTCTCACTGTCGCGGCCTCTCGTTGCGGAGCACAAGCTCCAGACGCGCAGGCTCAGTGATTGTGGCTCACGGGCCTAGTTGCTCCGTGGCATGTGGGATCTTCCCAGACCAGGGCTCGAACCCGTGTCCCCTGCATTGGCAGGCAGATTCTCAACCACTGCGCCACCAGGGAAGCCAAGTCCTTATCTTTTAGAGGTATATTTTAAAGTATTTATGGATGAAATGATATGAACTCTGTAACTTCCTTTGAAATAATGGTGTACATAAGGGTTACATGAAACAAGACTGACCATGTGTTGATAATTGATGGAGTTGGGTGGTAGGTATAGGAGTTCATCATATCTTTCTCTTAATTTTTGTGTATATTTCATAACAGAATTTTTTAAGTTCCCAGGGATGACAAATATTTTATAAATATTTTTGATGTATTCCATAGTTAATTAAAAAATTAAAAAGTGAATTCAGCATTGCCAACATAAATTTAATACAACTTCTTAGATAATTTGGATACTTCTCATATCTATCTTTTATCTTTGAAGACACTTCAAGTACTTTTTATTTTTATTTTTTTTTCATTGAAGTATAAATGACTTACAATATTATGTTAGTTTCAGGTGTATAGCATAGTGATTCGATATTTTTATGCATTACAAAATGATCACCATGATAAGTCTAGTTACTATCTGTCACCATACAAAGTTAGTACAGTATTATTGACTGTATTTCCTATGCTTACATTATATCCCCAGGTCTTATTTATTTTATAGCTGGAAGTCTGTACCTCTCATCCTCTTCATCTATTTTGCCCAACCCTCTACCCCCTTCAATCTGGAAACCACCAGCTTGTTACCTGTATCTATGAGTCTATTTATGCTTTCTGTTTGTTTGTTTTGTTTTCTTCCCCCACATATTAGTAAAATCATATGATATTTGTTTTTCTCTTTCTGACTTATTTCACTTAGGATAATACCCTCCAGGTCTATCCATGTTGTTGCAATGGCAGGATTTCATTCTTTTTATGGCTGAGTAATATTCCATTGTGTGTGTGTGTGTGTATATATATATATATATATATATATATATATCACATCTTCTTTATTTATTCATCTATCTATGGACACTTAGGTTTCTTTTACATCTTGGCTACTGTAAAATAATGCTGCAGTGAACATATAACTTTTCAAATCACTGTTTTCATTTTCTTCAGATAAATACCCAGAACTGAAACTTCAGGATCATATGGTAGTTCTATTTTTAATTTTTTGAGAAACCTCCACACTGCCTTTCATAGTGGCTGTACCAACTTACATCCCTCCAACAATGCATGAGGGTACCCTTTTCTCCACAATCTTGCCAACATTTGTGATTTCTTGTCTTTTGATAATAGCTATTCTATTAGGTGTGAGGTGATACCTCATTGTGGTTTTGATTTGCATTTTTCTTATGATTAGTGATGTTGAGCATCTTTTCATGTGCCTGTTGGCCATCTGTATGTCTTCTTTAGAAAAATGTCTGTTCAGCTCTTCTGCCCATTTTTAAATTGGATTATTTGGGTTTTTATATTGAACTGTATGACTTCTTTATATATTTTGAATCTGAAACCCTTACAGGACATATTGTTTGCAAATATCTTCTCCCATTCAGTAGGTTGCCTTTTTGTTTTGCTGATGGTTTCCTTTGCTGTGCAAAAGCTTTTCAGTTTGATGCAGTCCCATTTGTCTATTTTTGCTTCTGTTGCTCTTGCCTAAGGAGACAGATTTTTTAAAACATTGCTAAGACCTATGTCAAAGAGCATACTGCCTATGTTTTCTTCTAGGATTTTTATGATTTCAGGTCTTACATTTAAGTCTATAATCCATTTTTAGTTTATTTTTTTATATGGTGTAGGAAAGTGGTCTAGTTTGATTCTTTTGCATGTAGTTGCCGAGTTTTCCCAACACTGTTTATTGAAGAGGTTGTCTTGTCCTCCATTGTTTATTCTTACCTCCTTTGTTGTAGATTAATTGACCATATAAGCATGGGTTTATTTCTGGGCTCTCTATTCTGTTCCATTGATCTATGTGTCTGTTCGTGTGGCAGTACCATGCTGTGTTGATTACTATAGCTTTGTAGTTTAGATTGAAATAAAGGAGTATGATGCCTCCAGCTTTGTCCTTCTTTCTCAATATTGCTTTGGCATCTTTTGTGGTTCCACACAGATTTTAGTATTATTTACTCTAGTTCTCTGAGAAATGCCACGGGTATTTTGAAAGGGATTATATTGAATCTGTAGATTGCTCTGGGTAGTATGGACATTTTAACAATATTATTTCTTCCAGTTCATAAGCATGGTATATCTTTCCATTTATTTGTGTTGTCTTCAATTTCTTTCATAAATGTCTTACAGTTTTCAGAGTACAGGTCTTTCATCTCTTTGGTTAAGTTTATTCCTAGGTATTTTATTCTTTTTGATGCAATTGTAAATGGGATTATTTTATTAATTTCTCTTTGTGATTGTTCATTATTAACTGCAACAAATTTCTGTATATTAATTTGTATCCTGCAACTTTACTAAATTCATTTATTCTAATAGTTTTCTGGTTGCTGCTTTAGGGTTTTCTACATATAGCATAATGTCATCTGCAAATAGTTAGTTTTACTTCTTTCCTTCCAATTTGGATGCCTTTTATTTCTTTTTCTTGTGTGATTGTTGTGCCTAGGACTACCAATACTATGTTGAATAGAAGTGGCGAGAGTGGGCATCCTTGTCTTGTTCCTGATCCTAGAGGAAAAGATTTTAACTTTTGACCATTGAGTATGATGTTAGCTGTGAGCTTGTCATACATAGGCATACCTCAAAGATATTGTAGGTTCAGTTCCAAACCACTGCAGTAAAGCAAATATCACAATAAAGTGACTCACACAAATTTTTTGTTTCCCAGTGCTTATAAAATTTCTGTTTATACTATACTGTACTCTATAAAGTGTGTAATAGCACTATGTCTGAAAAAGTGTACATACCTTAATTTTAAAATACTTTATTGCTAAAGAAGGCTAACCATCATCTGAGCCTTCAGCAAGTTGCAATCTTTTTGTAATAGTAACATCAGAGATCACTGATCACAGATTACCATAACGAATATAATAATAATGAAAAAGTTTGAAATATTGTGAGAATTACCAAAATGTGAAACAGAGACATGAAGTGAGCAAATGCTATTGGAAAACGGCACAGATAAACTTGACACCAGGTTGCCACAAACCTTCAGTTTGTGAAAAAAAGCAATATCTCTGAAGCACAATGAAACAAAGTACAATAAAACAAGGTATGCCTGTATGGCCTTTAATATGTTCAGGTATGTTTCTTGTATATCTACTTTGTTGAGAGTTTTTACTTTAAATGGATACTGAATTTTGTCAAATGCTTTTTTGTATCTATTGAGATGATCATATGATTTTTATTTTTGGTTTATTCATGTGATGTATCACATTTATGGACTTGAAAATGTTGAAACTTCCTTGAATTCCTGGGATAAATCCCACTTGATCATAGTGTATGATCCTTTTAATGTATTGTTGAACTGGCTTGCTAATGTTTGAGGACCTTCACATCTACGTTCATCAGTGATACTGGCCGATAATTTTCTTTTTTTTTTTTTTTTTTTGTGGTGCCCTTGTCTGGTTTTGATACCAGGGTAATGTTAGCCTTGTAGAACGAGTATTCTTTCCTCTACAATTTTTGGAATAGTTTGAGAAGGACAGGTATTAACTCTTCTTTAAATGTTTGGTAGAATTCACCTGTGAAGCTCTCTGGTCCTGGACTTGTGCTTGTTGGGAGTTTTTTTATTATTGATTCATTTTCATTATCGGTAATCGGTCTGTTCGTATTTTCTGTTTCTTCTTGACTCACTGTTAAGTGATTGTACATGTCTAGGAATTTATTCATTTCTTCTAGGTTGTCTTTTATATTGGCGTATAATTGTTCGTAGTAATTTCTTTTGATCCTCTGTATTTACATGGTGTCAGTTGTAACTTCTCCTCTTTCTTTTCTGATTTTATTTATTTGGGCCTTCTTTGTTATTTTTTCCTTGATGAGTCTGGCTAAATGTTTAACAATTTTGTTTATCTTTTCAAAGAACCAGTTCTTAGTTTCATTGATCTTTTCTATTGTTTTTCAGTCTCTATTTCTTTTATTTCTATTTTGATCTTTGTGATTTCTCTCCTTCTATTAACTTTGGGTTTTGTTTGTTCTTGTTTTTCTAGTTCCTTTAGGTGTAAGGTTAGGTTGTTTATTTGAGACTTTTCTTGTTTCCTGAGGTAGGCTTGTATCACTATAAACTTCCCTCTTGCAGCTGCTTTTGCTGCATCTCATAGATTTTGGATTGTTGTGTTTCCATTTTCATCTGTCTCCAGGTATCCTTTTTTTCCTCTTTGATTTCTTCAGTGACCCACTGGTTGTTTAGTAACATGTTGTTTAGCTTCCATGTGTTTGTGTTTTTTGCACTTCTTTCCTGGGGCAGGTGTGGGTGGGGTGCCCAGGGTGCGCTAAGCTGGAGCCACCTTGAAGGGATGGCTGGAGGTGTAGGCCAAGGGCCTGGGGTGCACTAGGGCAGCCTTGGTATGCCAGCTAGATGAATGGACCATGTTCCCTTGCACACTATCAAGGTGGAGGGGGATTGCCAAAAATGGCAATCTCTGGCACCTCCTACCCTGGAGAGAGTCCCAGAAGTTCCCTGCCCATTCGGCAGATGCTTTAGGGTTTGTAAGTGGATTTCTCTCATGTATAGTCTAGGTGCCCTTTAAACTGCTGGGTTTTTTTTTTTTTTTTGCTCTTCCCCAGGGCACATGGGCTCCTCAGTGACGTCCCTACTACAGGTCCCATTGATACCGTGTCTCCATCTCTCCTACCTGTCTCTGCGTGGTCCCTCTATTGTCGGTTGTGCAGAAGCTGTTCAATCAGCCCTCAGTTCTTCTTCAGGAGAAATTGCTCTGTATGTAGGTGTAAAATCAGTGTGTCCATGGGAGGTGAGTTCAGGGTCTTCTTATGCTGTCATCTCGGAGGAACTCTTCAAATACTTTTTAGAATGAAATGGATAGGAAGAAAAAAATTATGTATACTGATAACTAAAACATATAGCAAATCATTTTACTGGTATGAAATATCCCAAACACCCCTCCACCCACCCCTGCAATCTTCTTGCCAAGACTGAATCCTTGAGTTCAAAACAGCCTCTTCCTAGGATATCAATACTGACAACAATTTCGTGTACAATTTCCAGTCTCAATTTCCCACTAGAATGCATGTCACTCCCGTCAGAACAGGGACCTCATTACATTTACTTTGTGTGCATGATCCCAGCAGAGTACCTAGCCCATGGTTCAGGCTCAACAAATTGCAGGGTTATGTATTGCATTTCACCCACTCCTACCTCTCTCACTAGCTTATGGTGAGGCTTAAAAGTGATGAAAGTAAAAGCCTTATAAATTGAATGTTTAATTGCACCAGATCCTCTGTCCCAGGTAGAAAGCAGGCAGTTCTCATCTTTTGAAAGAGCCTTCTTTGAGTGGAGGAGGAGGCTCCTTCCCTGGCTCACTCCACTTCCACAAGAAAATGGAGTGTTTTCTTTGTTTCTTCACTCACTAGTTGGGCCTCCCCAGCCTGGGGTGGAGAGGCTAGAGCCAAAGGAGGACAAAACCCTGGCTTGCTGCCAGTCACACCACAGCCATCTCTGTGGGGACATGTTACTCAGAGCATATTTTGGCATACACTCAGTCACTTCAGTTAATTCAGAAGGGGCATGCTGTGAGCTCCTGGGAGGGAGCCACAGCATGTCCAAAGGGCACAAAATAATGGGGATTTTTCTGTGTGGTCTCACCCAATTTATCTTCTCAAGTAGCTCAATCACTAAATGGAAATACTCAACCTCCATCCTCCCCATGCCTTTGACAAGGTAAAAGGAGTTTAAGAGCTTTTTTTTTTTTTTTAATTTAAAGTTCTGCTTCTTTTGCCCTTCCATAGTCAAGACAAAACAAAATAATGGATTATTATGCTTCATGGGGGCATGAAATAATTTCAGTTAAATTTGAGATTCGTGTTTAACACGTCAGTTTGTCATTGCAAATTGACTTCTCTGTGCAGATCAAGAAACAAAAGAGGTTTTTGGAATGAATGCCAAAGGAGCTGAATAACCAGCCATCATGGGTGGATTAAAAATAGCCACAATTGAGAGGGAGTCTACACATTCTGTTTTTTAGCTGTTTAGATGAATTTTCATGACTTTTCCTTTGTCTGGTAGATGTTTGTTTTTCTACATGGTTTAAGTAGGATTAATTCAATCATTTTACACCTAGGACCCTCTGAAAGACAATTTTACGTTTGAGTATATTTAAGTCCCTAGGTCCACCTCTTTCCTTCCTGCAACTGTGATAGCTCAGCTTCTCATACCCTCCTGTTGTGACTCTGGCCAAGTTCTCCCATCCCTCCTAGAACACAAGTGTACAATTTAGTCAACCCTAGTCCATAGGAACCAATCCTTATAGCTCAGAAATGTAAATATAGCTTCCAGAAAGGACCTCTCCACTGTAGTCCCAAAGATCAATTTACTCTTTAAACCAATAAGCCCAATTCATCGGGGGAATCATGCACCATATATATTTTATTACCTAGCTGTAGGAGATATTCCTAAAAGGAAATGTGTCATAGAGCTATATACATGGTGACAAGTTCTGGGAGGGGGTTTTGGTTTTTGTTGTTGTTGTTGTTGTCTTGCTCAAGAGGGAATTGGTGTTTCTTGAAAAACTGGAGGGAGGGACAAGCACTCTTACCACTCCTTACCAACCACCTTTGCTCTCTGGGTCTCCTTGGTCAGCTCAGTACTGGTAGAGAATTGCTGTTCACTGTCTATACACATGGCAACCAGATCTGACCCATGTGTGTGTGTGCCTTTGAGATGGAGAGGAAATAGGAGCCTCCCAAGTTCAGATCAGTTGCTTTGATTCCCATTTCCACTGTGGATTGGCTCATTTGTGTTTACTTCTCTCAATCATCCATTTTGGTTAGTGAACAGGTCACACAATGAAGAAATTCATATGGCCTGAAATGGTATGTGAATGTGTATGTGTATTAATTAGGTAATTTAGAAATAGCATATTTGAAAAATAAACCAGCAAGAACCTGGCACTGATGTTCTGTAACTTGGTTTCCTATTGCCTTGAACAGCTATTATGATCACTGGTGGCCAAATGAATTCAAAAGCAAAACATGTACAACACAGACTGATACAATCCTTTCCCAGGTTCCGGAGAACAGCTTGTGGTGGCTCTGTTTCATCAAAGGAAGCTCTGGTCTGTTGCAAGAATGGCTTGCTCATTCTGCCGATGAATTAGTTGTATTAATGTGCCAGAAAAAAGCAGCGATATGGGGATAATTTCTATAAAACTTGATGTTTCATCCGAATGCGATTAACAGAGCCAAGAATTTTTGTCCTTGCTACTGTGAAATAACTCAGAGCCAGTGATTGAGTTAATCAGAGCTAATCTTTTGTCCACATTTGAACAAAGTGTCAGTTGATTTTCCTTCCTTTCTGCATAATAGTTTTTGAGAGAGACATTTTGTTTTTTCAGTTTGAAGATTTTTTAGTGAGAATAAGAGTATGGAATCTACCAGATTAGAGATAAATTTGGAGATGCAGGGGATAAACAACTATGAAAATTTTGTAAAAAACTCATTATTAAATACATATTCCAGGCCAACCACAGAGGCGGAGCTGTGGAGCCCCAATCCCAAGTTGGCCACCATCCAAGAGCCAGAAACCTGATTCCTTTCTGACTTGCCCATCCTCCAGCCGTGTGGCTGACAGGGTCTTGGTGCTCCGGCTGGGTGTCAGGCCTGAGCCTCTGAGGTGGGAGAGCCGAGTTCCGGACATTGGACCATCAGAGACCTCCTGGCCCCACGTAATATCAATCAGCGAGAGCTTTCCCAGAGATCTCCATCTCAACGCTAAGACCCAGCTCCACTCAACAACCAGCAGCTCCAGTGCTGGACACCCCATGCCAAACAACCAGCAAGACAAGAACACAACCCCACACATTAGAAGAGAGGCTGCCTAAAATCATAATAAGTTAACTGACAGCCCAAAACACACCGCCGGACGCGGTCCTGCCCACCAGAAAGACAAGATCCAGCCTCATCCACCAGAAAACAGGCACCAGTCCCCTCCACCTACACAACCCACTGAACCAACCTTACCCACTGGGGGCAGACACCAAAAACAATGGGAACTACAAACCTGCAGCTGGCGAAAAGGAGATCCCAAACACAGTAAGTTAAGCAAAATGAGAAGACAGAGAAATACGCAGCAGATGAAGGAGTAAACTAAAAAACCACCAGACCAAACAAATGAAGAGGAAATAGGCAGTCTATCTGAAAAAGAATTCAGAGTAATGATAGTAAAGATGATCTAAAATCTTGGAAATAGAATAGAGAAAATATAAGAAACGTTTAGCAAGGACCTAGAAGAACTAACGAGCAAACAAACAACGATGAGCAACACAATAAATGAAATTAAAAATACTCTAGAAGGGATCAATAGCAGAATAACTAAGGCAGAAGAATGGATAAGTGACCTGGAAGATAAAATAGTAGAAATAACTACCACAGAGTAGAATAAAGAAAAAAGAATGAAAAGAATTGAGGACAGTCTCAGAGACCTCTCGGACAACATTAAAAACACCAACATACGAATTATAGGGGTCCCAGAAGAAGACGAGAAAAAGAAAGGGACTGAGAAAATATTTGAAGAGATTATAGTTGAAAACTTCCCTAATATGGGAAAGGAAATAGTCAATCCAATCCAGGAAGCACAGAGAGTCCCATACAGGAGAAATCCAAGGAGAAACAGGCCAAGACACATATTAATCAAACTATCAAAAATTAAATACAAAGAGCAAATATTAAAAGTAGCAAGGGAAAAACAACAAATTACACATAAGGGAATCCCCATAAGGTTAACAGCTGATTTCTCAGCAGAAACTCTGCAAGCCAGAAGGGAGTGGCAGGACATATTTAAAGTGATGAAGGAGAAAAACCTACAACCAAGATTACTCTACCCAGCAAGGATCTCATTCAGATTTGACAGAGAAATTGAAAGCTTTACAGACAAGCAAAAGCTAAGAGAATTCAGCACTACCAAGCCAGCTTTACAACAAATGCTAAAGGAACTTCTCTAGGCAGAAAACACAATAGAAGGAAAAGACCTACAATAACAAACCAAAAACAATTAAGAAAATGGGGCTTCCCTGGTGGTGCAGTGGTTGAGACTGCCTGCCAATGCAGGGGACACGGGTTCAAGCCCTGGTCTGGGAAGATCCCACATGCCGCGGAGCAACTGGGCCCGTGAGCCACAATTTCTGAGCCTGCGCGTCTGGAGCCTGTGCTCCGCAACAAGAGAGGCTGCGATAGTGAGAGGCCCGCGCGCCGCGATGAAGAGTGGCCCCCGCATGCCACAACTAGAGAAAGCCCTTGCACAGAAACGAAGACCCAACACAGCCAAAAAAATAAAATAATAAAATAAATAAATTAAAAAAAAAAAGACAGCCCTCTCCACATGGCTCTTTAAAAAAAAAAATTAAGAAAACGGTAATAGGAACATACATATCAATAATTACCTTAAATGTAAATGGATTAAATGCTCCAACCAAAAGACACAGACTGGCTGAATGGATACAAAAACAAGACCTGTATATATGCTGTCTACAAGAGACCCCCTTCAGACCTAGTGACACATAGAGACTGAAAGTGAGGGGATGGAAAAAGATATTCCGTGCAAATGGAAATCAAAAGGAAGCTGGAGTACCAATTCTCATACTAGACAAAATAGACTTTAAAATAAAGGCTATTACAAGAGACAAAAAAGGACGTTACATAATGATCAAGGGATCAATCCAAGAAAAAGATATAACAATTGTAAATATTAATGCACCCAATATAGGAGCACCTCAATACATAAGGCAAATGCTAACAGCCATAAAAGGGGAAATCGACAGTAACACAATCATAGTAGGGGACTTTAACACCCCACTTTCACCAATGGACAGATCATCCAAAATGAAAATAAATAAGGAAACACAAGCTTTAAATGACACATGACCTAATTGATATTTATAGGATATTCCATCCAAAAACAACAGAATACACTTTCTTCTCAATTGCTCATGGAACATCCTCCAGGATAGATCACATCTTAGGTCACAAATCAAGCCTTGGTAAATTTCAGAAAATTGAAATCGTATCAAGTATCTTTTCCAACCACAACATTATGAGACTAGATATCAATTACAGGAAAAAAACTGTAAAAAATACAAACACATGGAGGCTAAACAATACAATACTAAATAACCAAGAGATCACTGAAGAAATCAAAGAGGATATCAAAAAATACTTACAACAAATTACAATGAAAACACGACGACCCAAAACCAAAGGGATGCAGCAAAAGCAGTTCTAAGAGCAAAGTTTATAGCAATACAATCCTACCTCAAGAAACAAGAAAAATCTCAAATAAACAACCCTAAACTTACACCTAAAGCAATTAGAGAAAGAAGAACAAAAAACCCAAAGTTAGCAGAAGGAAAGAAATCATAAAGATCAGATCAGAAGTAAATGAAAAAGAAATGAAGGAAACAATAGGAAAGATCAATAAAACTAAAAGCTGGTTCTTCAGGAATAAAAACAATATTGATAAACCATTAGCCAGACTCATCAAGAAAAAAAGGGAGAAGACTCAAATCAATAGAATTAGAAATGAAAAAGGAGAAGTAACAACTGACACTGCACAAATACAAAGGACCATGAGAGATTACTACAAGCAACTCTATGCCAATAAAATGGACAACCTGGAAGAAATGGACAAATTCTCAGAAAAGCACAACCTTCCGAGACTGAACCAGGAAGAAATAGAAAATATGAACAGACCAATCTCAAGCACTGGAATTGTAACTGTGATTTAAAATCTTCCAACAAACAAAAGCCCAGGACCAGATGGCTTCACAGGTGAATTCTATCAAACATTTAGAGAAGAGTTAACACCTATCCTTCTCAAACTCTTCCAAAAAATAGCAGAGGGAGGAACATTCCCAAACTCATTCTATGCAGCCACCATCACCCTGATACCAAAACCAGACAAAGATGTCACAAAGAAAGAAAACTACAGACCAATATGTCTGATGAACACAGAGGCAAAAATCCTCAACAAAATACAAGCAAACAGAATCCAACAGCATGTTAAAAGGATCATACACCATGGTCAAGTGGGGTTTATCCCAGGAATGCAAGGATTCTTCAATATACGCAAATCAATCAATGTGATACACCGTGTTAACAAACTGAAGGAGAAAAACCATATGATCATCTCAAAAGATGCAGAAAAAGCCTTCGACAAAATTCAACACCCATTTATGATAAAAACCCTTCAGAAAGTAGGCATAGAGGGAACTTTCCTCAACATAATAAAGGCCATAGATGACAAACCCACAGACAACATCATTCTCAATGGTGAAACTCTGAAACCATTTCCACTAAGATCAGGAACAAGACAAGGTTGCCCATTCTCACCACTATTACTCAACATAGTTTTGGAAGTTTTAGCCACGGCAATCAGAGAAGAAAAAGAAATAAAAGGAATCCAAATTGGAAAAGAAGAAGTAAAGCTGTCACTGTTTGCAGATGGCATGATACTATACATAGAGAATCCTAAAGATGCTACCAAAAAACTACTAGAGCTAATCAATGAATTTGGTAAAGTAGCAGGATACAGAATTAATGCACAGAAATCTCTTGCGTTCCTATATACTAATGATGAAAAATCTGAAAGAGAAATTAAGGAAACACTCCCATTTACCACTGCAACAAAAAGAATAAACTACCTATGAATAAACCTACCTAAGGAAACAAAAGACCTGTATGCAGAAAACTGTAAGACACTGATGAAAGAAATTAAAGATGGTACAAGCAGATGGAGAGATATACCATGTTCTTGGATTGGAAGAATCAGCATTGTGAAAATGACTATACTACCCAAAGCAGTCCACAGATTCAATGCAATCCCTATCAAACTACCAATGGCATTTTTCACAGAACTAAACAAAAAGTTCACAATCTGTATGGAAACACAAAAGACCCCGAACAGCCAAAGCAATCTTGAGAAAGAAAAATGGAGCTGGAGGAATCAGGCTCCCGGACTTCAGACTATACTACAAAGCTACAGTAATCAAGACATTATGGCACTGGCACAAAAACAGAAATATAGATCAATGGAACAGGATAGAAAGCCCAGAGATAAACCCACGCACATATCTTATCTTTGATCACCTTATTTTTGATAACGGAGGTAAAAATATACAATGGAGAAAAGACAGCCTCTTCAATAAGGGGTGTTGGGAAAACTGGACAGCTACATGTAAAGGGATGAAATTAGAACACTCCGTAACACCATACACAAAAATAAACTCAAAATGGATTAAAGACCTAAATGTAAGGCCAGACACTATCAAACTCTTAGAGGAAAACATAGGCAGAACACACTACGACATAAATCACAGCAAGATCCTTTTTGACCCACCTCCTAGAGAAATGGAAATAAAAACAAAAATAAACAAATGGGACCTAATGAAACTTAAAAGCTTTTGCACAGCAAAGGAAACCATAAACAAGATGAAAAAGACAGCTCTCAGAATGGAAGAAAATATTTGCAAATGAAGCAACTGACAAAGGATTAATCTCCAAAATATACAAGCAGCTCATGCAGCTCAATATCAAAAAAAACAAACAACTCAATCTAAAAATGCACAGAAGACCTAAATAGACATTTCTCCAAAGAAGATATACTGATTGCCAACAAACACATGAAAGGATGCTCAACATCATTAATCGTTAGAGAAATGCAAATGAAAACTACAATGAGGTTCACCTCACACTGGTCAGAATGGCCATCATCAAAAAATCTACAAACAATAAATGCTAGAGAGGGTGTGGAGAAAAGGGAACCCTCTTGCACTGTTGGTGGGAATGTAAATTGATACGGCCACTATGGAGAACAGTATGGAGGTTCCTTAAAAAACTAAAAATAGAACTACGACCCAGCAATCCCACTACTGGGCATATACCCTGCGAAAACCATAATTCAAAAAGAGTCATGTACCACAATGTTCATTGCAGCTCTATTTCCAATAGCCAGGACATGGAAGCAACCTAAGTGTCCACCGACAGATGAATGGATAAAGAAGATGTGGCACATATATACAATGGAATATTACTTAGCCATAAAAAGAAACGAAATTGAGTTATTTGTAGTGAGGTGGATGGACCTAGAGTCTGTCATACAGAGTGAAGTCAGAAAGAGAAAAACAAATACCGTATGCTAACACATATATATGGACTCTAAAAAAGAACAAAAAAAATGGTCATGAAGAACCTAGGGGCAAGATGGGAATAAAGACGCAGACCTACTAGAGAATGGACTTGAGGATACAGGGAGGGGGAAGGGTAAGATGGGACAAAGTGAGAGAGTGGCATGGACATATATACACTACCAAATGTAAAATAGATAGCTAGTGGGAAGCAGCCGCATAATACAGGGAGATCAGCTCAGTGATTTGTGACCACCTAGAGGGGTGGGATAGGGAGGGTGGGAGGGAGACGCAAGAGGAGATATGGGGATATATGTATATGTATAGCCGATTCACTTTGTTATACAGCAGAAACTAACAAAACATTGTAAAGCAACTATACTCCAATAAAGATGTTAAAAAAAAATACACATTCCATAGATACTGACCTTTAAAGCTGTAGTGTAGCAGGTCAGAAGCTATAAACATAGCCTTGCCTTTATTCTTTGGGAAGCAGTAGAAAATTGTGGTAAATATGCACACGAGGGCATCAGAATGATTCAAAGTTTTAACACTGCCTCCATCACTCTAGGTTATAATGGGAACTGAAGCTAATTGCTGGAGACTGCTTTATTCCTCAATGTCCCATCAACAATGAGGGGTAAAGATACTTACCAACCTCACTGAGAAATTGAATGACATAATGTAAGTAAAGCTCCCAGCACAAAGTAAGTATTCAACAAGTGGTAACCATACCTACTAGCTGCTTAACTATTAAATCAATGTAATACACTTCAAGTGATAATGAAGGTTAGGCACCAAATCAGAGAAAAATAGTAACAATTTATCTTATTTGAATTAATTAACTCAAGGTGTTAATACACTAACTTTCTCTGTAATTCACACTGCCTTATCCACGTATACATAGTAGATTATTAAAAACAACAACAACAAGACAACCAAACACCACTTAGTGCATCTGAGACAGCTGATGTATAGGAAGCTTTCTGAATGCATGATGATTTGACTATGGCAAGCTGACTCAGAGGTGGCAAAACAACTCAGTGTTTGGGTATAGAACCTGATTTCTATTTTAAATATGTAAATCCTTTAGATCTCAGTTTCTTTACCAGCCAGGGTTTGAGATGGCGGGAGCAGGGAAGGCAATCACTTCCCTTCCTGCTTCTCCACTAAGTGGTGGAGCAAGGATTAAAAGAGGAATCTTTTAGACACCAAAATATGTGCATTTAAGTACTGTACTACAACTGCTTCCCCAGTTAGGGATAAAGACTGGGCTGTGCCAGTAGTTCCCAGCCAGCGACACTCAAGAGAAGCAGGTGGTACAGGGGCAGAAGGTGTGGCCTCTTGGAACCCCCTGCCTGCATTTGAATCCAGCTCTGCCACGTGTGCCGTAAAACCTTGCAAAAATTACTTAATCTCTCCATGCCTGAGCTTCCTTACCTAGAAAGTGAGGATGGAAACAATACTTGTCCATAAATTCATAGGAGGGTTAAACATCTAAAACATGCAATTTGCTTAGAACAGTGTCTCATCTATTAAATTAAAAGCAGTTGTTACCTGTTATTTATCTTGATGGACATATGGGAAACATGCTAAGGTTTGGGGTTTTTTTCTTCATTTATTTGTTATTGAATCTGTGGGATTTTGTCTCATTTGCAACACAGTTTTTACTCTGTCCTACAAAGCTGGGGATATACCTTTTATCTCTTATGCACTGACTACTTCAAACACTGCTCATATATGTTTTTTTCTCTTATTTCATAGGGTTTCTGGGAATTAAAGGGGATATTTCCAAATCAAGCTACTCCTTCGTGAGGACTATAAGTGTTAAGTTATCTATCTTTAGGCCAATGATTCCAAAATCACTAAGCTTTTAAAAGTGAGTTGTCGCAAAAAAAAAAAAAAAAAAAAAAAAAATGAGTTGTCGGAACTGCATTGTAAACTGCTGAGAACTATAAAATTGTAAGGTAAACACTTACTCAAGGAAGTTGGATCTTATCATAGAGCTTGGCTTTAAAATCAGCATTTAAGGCAAATATTAAACATAATTAAAATTACTCTTGAACATCTCTTAGAGCACAGGATAGTTCTGTTTGTCAGTAAATCCACTATAGTCACTTTTTTCTCCAGCTTTGGAGCAGATGACATTTCTTCTGCTGAACACCAGATGAAGAAACAGACTTGTACTTAAGCCATTTTCATATGAAAAAAAACATGCACAACATAAACCTAGCACTTTATAGATACTATCTCATTTACTCTTCACAGTAGCCTTATGAAGTATTAGTATGTATTCCTTTCTCACCTCCTAAGGACTGAGGCAAAGCAAATAACTGACTCGCCTGTGGTCACTGGCAGGTGGGCTGTGGAGCAGAATTTTGATCTCAGCTCACCGAAGCCCCTAATTTCCCTCCACATGTTCCCTCTGCCGAGAATAACTTTTGTATGACATTGAATGATACAAATTGTCCTTTACTCTGCTCAAGCAAGACTGCTTAGCATCTACTGGAGGAAAGGTTGAGTTTAGAGCTTCTCGCATTGAATGCAGAGAAGTTGGAGGAAGTCCAAAGAAGACTAAGGAACCCGTTTGAAGATAGTCCCAATAGGGATGCAGTTTAAGAGTGGAAAGATATAAAGAGAGATAGGACATTACTGACTCTGCTGGGTTTTAGAGCCATAAATAAATTATGCAGGGAAGCCAGGGAAGAAGCATCCTGGCAGGCTGGGTGGCTTGGTTGCAGCCTTCCTTGAAGAGGGGCTGGAAGGGGGCCTCCCGAGAGTCCTTTCCATCCACAGTTCTAGGAACCCACCCTGGACATCACTAATAAGTGGAGCAAAGCTAGAGAGATTTCGCCCACCAGCTAGTTACAGACACTACTCAGCTGATTCCTAGAATGCCTCTCTAAAGGGGAACCAGACATTACTGTCTTCTCACTTAATGATGGGGAAATGAGGCCCAGACACCAGATTCACGGGAAAAGTGACGGCTCCACAGGCACTTTTGCTGGACAGGCGGCCCCAAGGGCACCGGCTCCACGGCCAACAGGCAGTATCCACGCCTACCCCTGGCCTAGAGGACGCGCACAGGGCCCAGGGGGCTGGGGCGTAATAGGGTGTAATCAGGGGAATGTTCCTGATGGCCGGTGCCATATACCTGTGGTCACCAGACCAGCCCAGCCCTCTGTATAAACAGGCCTGTGAAAGAGACCAATTACTCAAATCCCTGGTCCACAATAAAGTCAGAGCCTTTCTTGTGGCCTTGCTCTTTCTAAAGGGTTCTTTTTCTTTTAATTGCTTTTTTTCCTGATTATACATACAATATAATATAATATAATATAATATAATACAAAAAAGGAAAAAACCGAAAAGTGTATAAAATAAGATAAACAATATAGAGAAGATCAGATAAACAACGAGGTCCTACTGTATAGCACAGGGAACTATATTCAGTATCCTGTAATACACCATAATGGAAAAGAATATGAAAAAGAATATGTATATGTATGTATAACTGAATCACTCTGCTGTACACCAGAAACTAACACAACACTGTAAATCAACTATACTTCAATTTAAAAAAAAGAAGGGATTTCCCTGGTGGTCCAGTGGTAAAGAATCCACCTTACGGTGCAGGGGACGCGGGTTCGATCCCTGGTCAGGGAACTAGGATCCCACATGCCGCAGGGCAGCTGGGCCCGCGCGACACAACTACTGAGCTCTCATGCCTCAACTAGAGAGCCTGCGTGCCACAAACTACAAAGCCCACGCACACTGTAGTCTGCATGCCACAACTAGAGAAGAGAAAACCTGCACACCAGAATTAGAGAGAAGCCCACGTGCCACAACGAAAGATCCCGCATGCCTCAACGAAGATCCTGCGTGCCACAGCTAAGACCCAACACAGCCATAAATAAATAAATAATAAATTTTTAAAAGATCATGTATTTACTATATAGTATATCTTTTCCTTATAAAACTCAGCTATGGGCTTCCCTGGTGGCGTAGTGGTTGAGAGTCTGCCTGCCAATGCAGGGGACACGGGTTCGAGCCCTGGTCTGGGAAGATCCCACATGCCGCGGAGCAACTAGGCCTGTGAGCCACAATTACTGAGCCTGCGCGTCTGGAGCCTGTGCTCCGTAACAAGAGAGGTCGCGATAGTGAAAGGCCCGCGCACCGCGATGAAGAGTGGCCTCCACTTGCCGCAACTAGAGAAAGCCCTTGCACAGAAATGAAGACCCAACACAGCCATAAATAAATAAAAATAAATAAATAAATAAATAAATAAAATTAAAAAAAAAAAAAAAAACTCAGCTATATAATAGTCTATGGATAATAGTAACAATAATAATGAGATAGCTTATGTGCCAAATGCTGTGCTAAGGACTTAATTTGCATCATCTCACTTATTGAAAGCAATCTGGACAGGAATTACTTGACACTTCCTCCAGGTCCAATCCAGTATGGCACTTTTTTTTTTTATAAATTTTAAAATTTATTTATATATTTATTTTATTTATTTGGCTGCATTGGGTCTTCATTGCTGCACGCGGGCTTTCTCTAGTTGCGGCGAGTGGGGGCCACTCTTTGTTGAGATGTGTGGGCTTCTTGTTGCGGTGCCTTCTCTCGTTGTGGAGCACGGGCTGTAGGTGCGCGGGCTTCAGTAGTTGTGGCATGCTGATTCAGCAGTTGTGGCTCGCAGGCTCTAGAGCGCAGGCTCAGTAGTTGTGGCGCATGGGCTTAGTTGCTCCGCGGCATGTGGGATCTTCCCGGACCAGGGCTTAAACTCATGTCCCCTGCATTGGCAGGCAGATTCTTAACCACTGCACCACCAGGGAAGTCCCCAGTATGGCACTTTTAAAGGGTCAGATATTTTCTTTTCCCTTTCTTTAAAAAAAAAAAAAAGGCTAAAAAATCTAGTGATTCAGGAACATCAAAATCAGCTAGACCATCTTTTCTTTTTTTTAGTATTTATTTATTTATTTATTTATTTATTTGGCTGTGCCGGGTCTTAGTTGCGGCATGCGGGATCTTCGTTGCGGCATGCAGGATCTAGTTCCCTGACCAGGGAACAAACCCAGCCCCCCTGCATTGGGAGCATGGAGTCTTAACAACTGGACCACCAGGGTAGTCCCTCAGCTAGATCATCTTATCATCTTGATTACAGCCTCAGAGTTATGGTTAATATTAAAACCTAAGAAGAACTTACAAAAATTGACATGAATGATAAGCCTCTAGATTTATAAGGTCACTGTGGGCTCTGTTAATCTGAAAATTCAACAATGGCCTACCACACCTCATCACCAGGCCAATGGTAAAATTATCTGTCTACTTTTAGAACTGTTTAGAGTTTGTGCTTAAGCCACACTTCATTTTGATGACCTTCTGTAAAGGTCTACTAACCTTTTTAGTTCTGTAATTTTCAGTCTTGTAACTTATTAAAGATGATACTAATACAAACATTCTACTAAGCTTTATGGAAGATACAATTTTAAAAGACCAGCACATCTAAACAATAAAGTTTTCACCTACAATTTCTTAATAGAATTGTGCTTGGAATGTAGTATAATATTTAAAAATAGTCAATACAAAATGCAAAGTCCTTACAGAGGAATCCACACTTCTGTCCTCTTGTTTTCTCTTCACTTTAGTTGGTTTGTGTTTCTACTTTTCAGCAACTTTCCATTTTTCTCCTAACTCTGAACACTAATTCTCCCTTCTGGAACACAGAGATAATCTGTGATTTAAAAATCCTCTAAGGAATAGAGTAATGGTTACCAGAGGAGAAGAGGTAGGGGGAGGGTGAAATGGGTAAAGGGGGTCAGCTGTATGGTGACGGATGGAAACTAAATTTTTGGTGATGAGCAAGCTGTAGAGTATGCAGAAGTAGAAATAGAATGTTGTACACATGAAACTTAAATAATGTTATAAACCAATGTTATCTCAATAATAAATACATACTTACATACATAAATATTAAGAAAATAAATAAATAAAAGTCCTTTAAGGCTACTGAATTTTAAAATGTGCTTTCTTAATTAAAATCTTAGCAAAAACAAGCCCTAACATAGGGCTTACTATTGTGAGATACTTTTACATAATATATTTTTCTCTTTGCATTGTGCCTCAATTCCAACTATTACCTATTAGGCAGAAAATGAGACATGTCCTGTTCACTAATCCCATACATTAAAGCAACTATATCAAGTCACTTGAGTCAGGTTTAAAAATATGAGATGTAGGCAGAATACATTTAAAGGCTAATCTACTTTTTTCCTGAGTATATTTTCCCGGTACATATGGCTATGTACCATAGAGCCATAATGAAGGCTTTGCACCCATTTGTACCCAGAACTAACTGTGCCTGGCACATGGTGGCACTTCATAAATATCTGTTGAATGAATGAATTTGCAACCAATGAAGTGATTTGAGGAGCACAGAGAGAAAAGGGCAACTCTGGTCTCCGCCCCCTACCATGAACCAAGCCAAGAAAACCTCAGCCCCTCCCAGGTCCCATAAATGGCAGGGTCACCCCACTCATTTGGTTCCTGGCCTCAAAGGTTGGCTGCGGCTGAGTTTTTCTGACGGAGCAGAGTGAGGCCTCTTCACAAATGCTGACTTGGATCTCAAATGCTGACCTTCATATTTTTTCTAAGAACCTCTTTTACACAAAGTAGAGAAGTAGCTGTTAGATAACAGTTAGCTCTCCATTCCATTTCCTAAGAGAGAACAACTGCTTACATGGCCCAGACATTAAGATTTGTTGTTCCAGTTACAACTACTCATGTGGCAACACCCTATTTATAGGATGCACAGAAGAATATTCTCTTTGAATGGTCTTGATATTATAAAAAGAGTTTAATGGTACACTTGCATATTTGAATTGCATCTTTGATGAGTGAATATTTAAATAAATTTCTTTATTATTGGTTATTCTTCATTTGTAATCTTCCCCATTTTTATTTACTTTACAATTAATTTTTTATTGAGATATAACTGACTACAAATAATTTTTAATTTGATCAGGTGGAATGGGAATATTTCATAGTCAGTTATTGCTCATTTGTTTATACATCAGTGTTTATCTTTCTTTAATCATCTCCATAATGATATTACCTAGATCTAACTGTAATTTTTATATCAATCAGCTTTATTTACCATTTGAAAAATAACTGCTGTTTAGCTACATACTGAATTTCTTGAATTTAGGTCTTGTTCAGAACAAAATTTATTTAAGAACAATGATGCTATACTTTTGATGATGTAAAAATTTAGGTATTATTGTTTCCAAAACATTCAGTACTCTATCCTAACCTAAATCTTCTGCCTTCTGCCTTGTGTAATATAAGGATGTATCCTGGGATGAGGACTGAAACTTTGAAAACTGTCTGGGCCTCTCACACAGAAGTTCATGGTCCATCTTTCAGGAAATAATCTCAAGGTGGATATTCAGAAGCAGTGAAATTCTAAACTAACCAGAGGCTCTCCTAATATCAGTGTTCACTAAACTCATAAGAATTTTGAATGCCTCAGAGATCCCCCAATCTACTCCAAGCAGGTATTCCTGCTGTTAGACAAAGACTAAGGTCTTCCGGGTGGATAAAGGTGCAAACTTCTTCCCTGAGATGTGACCTTCACCTAAAACCTGGGAGCTCTCCAATCTCTCAAGGGACTGACTCTAAGAGCATGTTCAAATGGAGACAACCCACAAAGCTTTGGGAAAGCAGAGGAAAAAAGCCAAAAACAAACTAAAGAACAACCTAGACACACCACATAGCACTTATTGCAGACAGCAACAGAGATGACAGGTTTTTCCTGGGTGCTGATGGAGATCTAGCCACGACAGGTACTCTGCTGGACTGCACCTCAAGAGGTTTCCTAATTCCCCTGCCAAATCACCAGCCCAGGTCCTGCTGCCCTAAGGCCTGCTGGGATCCTATCCACCGAAAAACACTGGCACTTTCAGTTCTGGAAGCAGTTCTGACAGCTTTGATTCTGCCATGTGCACAGAAAAGAGAAGCTCAAAGATTTTCTATGAGAAGATTGCAGGAAGAGTAAGGAGGTAGAGTCTAGACAACTCTAAGAAGTGCTTTGACCTAAAACTGTGTAATGCACCTTTTCTTTTTTTAACTTATTTTTACTTTTTTATTGTGGTATAGTTCACATACCATAACATTTACCCTCCTAAAACATACAGGTCAGTGGTTTTTTACCATATTCACAATGTTGAATCACCATTATCTAATTCCAGATCATTTCATTGCTCCAAAAAGGAAAGGCAAATATGCGGCCTTTTGTGTTTGGCTTCTTAGCATAATGCTTTCAAGTTTCATCCATGTTATTTCATGTATCAGCACTTCATTCCTTTTTATGGTTGAACAATATTCCATTGTATGGATATACCAGATTTTGTTTACCCATTCATCAGTTGACAGACATTTGGGTGGTTTCCACTTCTTGGCTATTAAGAATAATGTTCCTGACCATTCGTTGGACTTGGTATTTAAACGGGAGAAATGTTCAGCTTCTGAGACAAAACAACAACAACAAAAAATGAAGAAGAAAAAGGATAGATGGAGAGTGAAAGCAAAAGAGTTAGGAATAAATTTAACCAAGAAAGTACAAGATTTGTACACTGAAAACTACAAAACGTTGCTGAAAGAAATTAATGAAGACCTAAATAAATGAAAAATATCCCATGTTCATATATTGGAAGAGTTAACATTGTTAAGAAGGCAATACTACAAAGTGATGTACAGATTCATTATAATCCCAATCAAAACCTCAATGACCTTTTTGCAGAAATGGAAACAATGATCATAAAATTCAGATGTAATTTCAATGGAGCCCAAATAGCCAAAACTATCTTGAAAAAGGACAAAATTGGAAGACCTACGCCTCCTGATTTTAAAACTTACCAGAAAAGAAATTTATTAGTAATCAAAACAGTATGTGGTATTGACATAAAGATCAATGGAATAGACTTGAGAATCCAAAAATTTACCCGTACATCTATGGTCAACTGATTTTAACAAAGGTGCCAAGACCACTCAATGGGAAAAAATAAACTCTTCAACAAATAATGCTGGACAACTGAATGTCTACGTGCAAAAGAATGAAGTTGGGCCTCTATCTCACAATATATGCAAAAATTTACTCAAAATACATCAACAATGTAAGAGTTAAAACCATAATACTCTGGAAATAAAACATAGGGGTAAATCTTTGTAACCTTGGATTTTGCAATAGACTCTAGAAATGGCCCCAAACGCACAAGCAGCAAAGGAAAAAATAAATTTCATCAAAATTAAAAACTTGTGCATCAAAGGACACTATCAAGAAAGTGAAAAGACAACCCACAGAATGGGAGAAAATATTTGAAAATCATATATCTGATAGGAGTCATCCAGTATCCAGAATATATGAAGAGCCCTTACAACTCAACAACAAAAAGACAAACAACCCAATTTAAAAATAAGCAAAGGATGGGGCTTCCCTGGTGGCTCAGTGGTTACAAATCCACCTGCCAATGCAGGGGATACGGGTTCGAGCCCTGGTCCAGGAAGATCCCACATGCTGCGGAGCAACTAAGCCCGTGCTCCACAACTACTGAGCCTGCGCTCTAGAGCCCGCGAGCCAAAACTACTGAAGCTCGTGAGCCTAGAGCCCGTACTCCGCAACAAGAGAAGCCACCACAATGAGAAGCCCACGCACCACAACTAAAGAAAGCCTGCCCTCAGCAACAAAGACCCAACGCAGCCAAAAATAAATAAATAAATAAATAATTTTTAAAAGGCTTATAATAATAAAAAACAATAAGCAAAACACTTGTACACATTTCTCCAAAGAAGATATACAAATGTCCAACAAACACATGAAAAGGTGTTCAAGATATTAGTCATTGGGAAATGCAAATCAAAACAAGATATCACTTTATACTTACTAGGATAGCTTTAATCAAAACAAAAAAAAACAAGAAATAGCTAGTGTCATCAGGAAGGTAGAGAAACAGGAACACTCGTACTCTGCTGGTAGGAATGTAAAATGGTACAGGTGCTATGGAAAGCAGATTGGCAGTTTCTCAAGAAGTTAAACATAGAATTACCATATGACCCAGTAATTCCTCTCCTAAGTAGAGACCCAAAAGAACTGAAAACAGATATTCAAACAAAAATTTATACACAAATGTTCATCGCAGCACTATTCACACTAGTCAAGAGATGGAAATTATCTAAATGTTCATCAACTGGTAAATGGATAAACAAAGTGTGGCATATCCATTCAATACAGCATTATCCAGCCATTAAAAAAGAATGAAGTACTGATACATGCTATACCATGGATTAACCTCAAAAACATGCAAAGTAAAAGAAACCAGATATACAAGGTCACATATTATATGAATTCATTTATATGAATATTCAGAATAGGTAAATCCATAGAGAAAAAATCAGATTAGTGGTTGTCAGGGGCTAGGAGAAGGGAGAATTGGGGAGTGACTGCTTTATGAATATGGGGTACCCATACCCATTTCTTTTGGGGTTATGAAAATATTTTAGAATTTGATAGAGACGGTGGTTGTATAACACTGTCAATGTACTAAATGCCACTGAATTGTACACTTAACAATGGTTAATTTTATGTTATGGGTATTTTACCTCAATTTTTAAAAGTATGGTGGAACAATGATGTAGAAAACACTTCAACCTTTGACAATGATTTTGTAAATGTACATTTGCTGGCAGATATTTTCATGATCTTCATTAAGTAATAAATCAGATTATAAATTAAATTTTCAAAATTAAAAAATTATGAATAAAGAAAGCAAAAGAGGATGAGGAAACAAAACAGCAAAGGAAACCAAGAGAAAGAACAAGAGCCAGGAAAAATAAGAGAGGGAGAGAAGAGAAAAGGAGGAGAATGAAGAGGATGAGAAAAAGGAGAAAAATAGGAGAGCTAGAGCAAAAATTTTAAAGTGGGTGATATCAAGTGTCAGTGGGGCCTGTGCAGAAAGGAGCTCTCTCCTGCACAGCTGGTAGGAGTGTGGGCTGCACAGACACTTTGGAGAACAATTAGTCAGTAGTTAATAAAATTAAAATGGATATACGCCATAATGTTCAGCATGTCAACTACAGGTAATAATACTGTACTGCATATTTGAAAGTTGTTAAGAGAGTAGATCTTAAAAGTTCTCATCGGGCTTCCCTGGTGGCGCAGTGGTTGAGAGTCTGCCTGCCAATGCAGGGGACACGGGTTCGAGCCCTGGTCTGGGAAGATCCCACGTGCCACGGAGCAGCTGGGCCCGTGAGCCACAATTACTGAGCCTGCGCGTCTGGAGCCTGTGCTCCGCAACAAGAGAGGCCGCGATAGTGAGAGGCCCGTGCACCGCGATGAAGAGTGGTCCCCACTTGCCACAACTAGAGAAAGCCCTCGCACAGAAACGAAGACTCAACACAGCCATAAATAAAAAAAATAAAATAAATAATAAAAGTTCTCATCACAAGAAAACAAAATTCTGTGACTCTGTATGGTGACAGATGTTAACTAGCCTTATGGGGGTGATCATTTCACAACACATACAAATATTAAATCATTATGTTGTACACCTGAAATTAATATAATGTATGTCAATTATACCTCAATACAAAAAATAAAAAATAAAAATAAAATGGACATACTCAGAGTTTCACTTCTGGTAGTTAATCTACCTTAGGGAGATCATCACACATGTGCCAAAGGAATCATGCACTCAGCATTTGTTTATATCAGAACATCAGAAATAATCTAAATAGTTCTCTTTTTAAAATTTATTTATTTTATTTATTTATTTTTGGCTGCATTGGGTCTTCGTTGCTGTGCGTGGGCTTTCTCTAGTTGCAGAGATGGGGGCTACTCTTCATTGCGGTGCACGGGCTTCTCATTGAGGTGGCTTCTCTTGTTATGAAGCACAGGCTTTAGAGTGCAGGCTCAGTAGTTGTGGCACACGGGCTTAGTTGCTCTGCGGCATGTGGGGTCTTCCCGGACCAGGGCTCGAACCTCTGTCCCCTGCATTGGCAAGTGGATTCCTAACCACTGCACCACCAGGGAAGCCCCAGAAATAATCTAAACAGTTAAGGAGATGAATACATTGTGATATACTAATAATATCATAATAGCATGCAGTAGTTTAAAGAAATAATTATATACATATGTATTTCATACATATATATATATATATAATCATATATATCATATATATTTTATATATGTATGAAAAAAGTAATGAGTTCCAAGTTATTTTTTGGTCTAAAAAAGATAGCTGACAAATGAAGTTTGATGTCACACAATATACACTAATATATGATATTATATTAATATATTACTGGTATAATAAAAATTTATGTTAATAAAAAGAAAATGAAGGCATCTTTTCATGTGCCTATTGGCCATCTGCACTTCCTCTTTGGAAAAATGTCTAGTTAGCTTTTCTGCCCCATTTTTTCATTGGGTTGTTTGGTTTTTTGATGTTGAGTTGAATGAACTGTTTATATATGTTGGATATTAACCCCTTATCAGTCATATCATTTGCAAATATTTTCTCCCATTCAGTACGTTGTCTTTTCATTTCCTTGTTGGTTTGCTTTGCTGTGCAAAAGCTTTCAAATAATCATCAGGGAAATGCAAATCAAAACCTCAATGAGATATCACCTCCCACCTATCATCAAAAAGAATATAAATAACAAATGTTGGCAAGGATGTGGAGAAAAGGGAACCCTCCTACACTGTTGCTGGGAATGTAAACTGGTGCAGCCACTATGGAAAATACTATGGAGGTTTCTCAAAAAACTAAAAATAGAACTACCATATGACCCAGCAATTCCGCTCCTGGGTATACATCCAAAAAAAACAAAAACACTAATTCAAAAAGATACATGCACCACAATGTTCATAGAAGCATTATTTGCAATTGCCAAGATATGGAAGCAACCTAAGTGTCCATCAACAGATGAATGGATAAAGAAGATATGGCATATATATACAATAGAATACTACTCACCATTAAAAAAAATGAAGTGTTGCCATTTACAGCAACGTGGATGGACTTAGAGGGCACTATGCTAAGTGAAATAAGTCAGACAGAGAAAGACAAATACTGTATGATATCACTAAATGTGGAATCTAAAAAAATAAAACAAACTAGTGAATATAACAAAAAATAAGCAGATTCACAGATATAGGGAACAAGGGTAAGGGTATTATGAGGTACAAACTCATAAAATAAGTAAAATAAGTATAAAATAAGGTATAAAATAAGCTACAAGGATATATTGTATAACACAGGGAATATAGCCAATATTTTACAATAACTATAAATGGAGTATAACCTTTAAAATTGTGAATCACTATATTGTACACCTATAACTCATGCAATATTGTACAGCAACTATACTTTTAAATAAATAATAAATAAATAAATGAAAAGGAGTGATATAGAGAAATAGAACTATGGAGAATTATATAGGGATTAAAAAATGAAAGAAACACAGAAGAAAGAAAGAAGGTAAAAAAGAAGAAAGGAAGGAAGGAAGGGGTGAGTGAGCAAGTCTGGCTGAATTCATACCTGGAAGTAGAGGCAATTAACAAGCAAGTACACTAGATTAAATGAGACCTGGTTTAGCACTTAACTGCTCCTAGCTCTTTACCATAAGTATTCTTCACATTGCAGTTGCAACTTGAGGTGTGCAATCTGAGTTGACTGTGTTTCTGTCCTGCCACAGAGGTTTAGTCAAGAGACTATCCCAAAGGACCTGCAGGGATGAAGGCTATGGATCTCAGATACTCAATCTTTGAAGCAGAAATGCAGTTGGACGTCCCAGAGAGCCCTCGACCTGTGGCTGATCCATAGGGCACCACTTCATTAGTTTTTGTCTCATGAAGACTTTGCAATGAAGATCGAGGCAGGGACATGTATGTGAAGGAGTAAAAGAGAAAAACCAGAATGCATCAGGACAGCAATATTTAACACAAAGTTTATCAAAGAAGGAACTACACTGTATGTACTAATATGTTGAATACCTGAACCACACATACAAGTTGTATTAGTTACTACAAACTTAATGGCTTAAAATAACACACAATTACTATCTCACAATTTTGCTGGGTCAGGAGTCCAGGCATGGCTTAACTGGGTCCTCTGCTTGGGGTTTCACGAAGCCAAAATTAAGGTGTCCTCTGGTCTGCATTCTCATCTGGAGGCTTGACTGGGGAAGAACATTTCTAAGGTCACTTAGATGGTCAACAGAATTCATTTCCCTGTGCTTGTAGAACCCGAGGGCCCTGGCTTCCTGCTGGCTGTTGGCGAGAGGCTGCTCCTAGAGGCCACCTACAGCCCCATGCCCTGTGGACTTCCCCAGCCATGGACGCTTACTTCATCAAGCCAAAATGGACAGTCTCTAGAGAGAGTGTGCTACCAAGACCAAGTCTTTTGTAAAGTAATGTAGTCACAGGAGTGGCTTCCATCACTTGTGCTGTTATTTATTGTTTACAAGCAAGTCACAGGTCCCAAATGTACTCAAGGGGAGGGGATCCCACAAAGGCATGAAACCCAGGAGGCAGTGGGAATCATGAAGCCACCTTACAATCTATCACACAAGCATATCTTTGCTGCTTCTGAGTTTTTAAATTAAAAATGACCATGAATATAATCCTTAAAAACATTGTAATGTACAACACTAAATAAGAAGTAAAATCGAAACCCAGAATACATCTGATGTCAAAGCTCATGACCTTCTCACTTCCCCAGCCATATCCAGTTTAATCTGGATTTCCAACATCTCTGAGTCAATCCCTAGAATGAAGAGTAAGAGCAAAAGCCTGGAAGACAAGCGGTTTCTAGCCGCGTACGCGCTGCAGGAATATGGTTAATTTTTGGCCCTCAGTCCCAGTAACAATTAAAGGAGGTTAATTTTACCACTTATATTGCTTTAACTGTTATTCTGGGGACGAAAAGAGACACTGATTACTCAGTAAATATTTTGGTCCCGGAATCACTGTCACCAACACAGTTATATAACACGAGTGAGGGTGCTGAGAGGGGAGGAGATGGTAACCCTCGAGTAAGTTGTATTTCACTGTTCCCTCACCAACCACCATAGGGTTTGACCACCAAAACCAAAGAAAACTTCACTAACTTCATAGGAGGAAAATATGCATTTGATTTTTGCCTTAAGTTGTATGCACTGGCTTATTACTGATTTGAACTTTTTTATCATCTGTATTTAATTTCTTTTCCTTCTATGATTGTCCACGCTCTTTATACATTTGCTTTATTGAGACGTTCACTGATTTGAATCAAGATATTAAACGTTCTCTGTCCTATACACCCAAATATTCCCATCCCCTCTCAGGTCATTTACCTCTTTTTGTTTACAGTGCGGGGCGGTGGGGTTGGGTGTGAGGTAGCGAGAGGGCAGACGTACAGTTGCTTTCCATCCCAGGAGTCAACCCCATGGCTCACTGCCGAGGATAACAGCGAATAATACAAGGTTCGTTTTATAACTGTGATTGGTGTTCACTTTGGGAAACCCATCTTCGCAAACTTTGGTCCGCCGCGATCGCTGAGTTGATCAGCAGGCCGGCGACTCCCAGGAGGCTGGGGCTGCCCGGGCCCCGCGCGCCCGCGGCCGCCGCCGCCGCCACCCCCGCCGCCCCCGGGGCGCGCGCCCGTGCCCGGCCCCCGCCTGCACCGCCGCGCCGCTCCGGAGCCGGGCTGCGGTCACCGAGCGCCCGGGTGCGGATGCGGGCGCCGGCCCGGGGTTGGCCAGGAGCACGCGAGCCGGGCGCCGGGGGCTTCGCGCCGGCTGCCAGGGCCCGGCGCGCTCGGCTGGGAAAGTTCTCCGGGCGCGAGGCCGGAGCTCAGCGCGGGGCCGGGGAAGGCCAGGTAAGGAGGGAACCGGGGCGCCTCGGCCGCCCCTCTCCCGCCGCTGTCCGCACCCTCACACCTCGCGACTCTGGGGCCGCTCGCCGGGCGAGGCCTCTGTGCTGGCCCCGCCCCCGGGTGGGGGCCGCTCGCCGCAGACCCCCGGCAGCGCCCGTGCTTTGCCGCCAGTGCTCCTGCGCGCGCCGCACCGCCGCCCGGCTCCCGCCCCGCTCGAGCCAGCGGCGAGCCCCGGGTCCGCACGGCGCAGCTGGAGCTTGGCGGGTGTGGGGGTGTCGCTGCTGCGGGTCGGCGCGCGGGCCCTGGGCGCTCGGGTCGTCCGCGCATAGAGGCGAATCTTCCTCCCACCTCTGCTGTTGGTCCCACTCTTGCCCCGGGCACCTTGGAGTCCCCCCAAAAGGCCAGATTTTCGAGGGAGAAAAGCTGCTTCTGGGGGCCCTGATATCTTTAGGTTGGCCTTGGGGAAGTCGGGCAGCGGCGGGAAGTTTCCTTCTGCAAAGGGTCTGACTAGGGGCAGAGTTTCACGCTGAGTTGGGGACCGAGAAAGCGACCTCATCCAAGGTCACGCTGACCTGTTTACTCTATTTGGGGAATGCCCCTGAAAAAAAAGGGAAGGAAGGAAAGAAAAAGACGTTTGAAAACCACTAAACTACCTCCTCACCAAGGTCGGTTACAGAGGTATGATACATTTTGAGGGTCTGTATTTTAAGAAAAGATTAAAGGCACAGAATCAAATACAGTAGTAGGACTATGGCCAAAAAAAAAAAAATTGTTTTAGTCAGGAGATATTTTGCAAAAAGTGAAAAAGTTCTATATGTAAATAAATGGAAAAGTAGAATTAGAAACCCACTTTTCTACATAACCTAATTTGATTTTCTAAACTTCTAGAATGTGACAGCCTTCCTTCCTGACTTTTTACTCCAACTTTTGTGGTTAGGTATTTTCAATTTTCAAGCTTGCACATTGCAATTGAGTTTTATGGCAGCCTTAAAAAAATTATTGCTCTCTGTTCATACTAAAGTTTGGTGGCTATTTTCTTTTCTGTTATTTTTAATACCAAGGACTGTTGCATGAACATGTCCCTGGTTACAGGAACTTGGCATTGTTCTTTGTGGCAAGAGAAAACCAAACAAGAACTACCTGAAACAAAATATAAGCAAAACAAAAATTGGATCTCCTTCCACATTTGCAAAATGAAGAGGTCTGGCTGATCCCAGATGATCTTTAAGGCTCTTTCCTTCTCTGGGAGACTGGGTTTGTCTTTTGAAGAGTTTGGGATACAAATATTAAGTGAAATCTAGAGTAAGATGTTATCTGTCCTAAAATTTTATACGTATAAACTGGGAGACATTTGATAGTTGAGTTTCTTTAATCTCATCAGTCTCTCAAAATAGCTGAATCATTGTGCATCCTGGGTTTCTAAATAGTTAGAAACATTTAATAACATTCTATGTTATTAAATAAAAATATGTTATGGGAAGCCCAAATCCCATGCTTCTTATCACAAGACTGACTAATAGGGTTGACACACTGGAGCATTCACATCTGCTTATTTTGAAACAGTCCCCGGGAAAGATCAAGAATGGTTATGAAGCACTTGCTGTAGTATGTGAGCATAACAACACACAGTGACATGACAGGCAAGAAGTTTTGGAACAGCTTTGGAAAATATCCACGATAGATTTGCAAGCCTGCAAATTGCAATTGAAATCGTTTTTTGTAATTACGGGTGTTGGTCAGCTGGGATTATGAGCTATAGAGAATAAGAATTTACAAGAGTATATTGAATCATTAATGAGATTTTTTTTAAAAGGAAAGGGGAAAATATTTCTCTCTTTTATCTAAGTAGTTAGATGAAAATGTCAAAATGAAATTTACAACCGGTTATCTTATAAATTAAATAAATAACCAAAAGTTGCTGACTTAAAGTTCCTGTAACAATGCTGGATCCTCCTCCAGCCCAGAGAATTCAGGGATCAATTCATACAGACCCAAAGTGAGATCTTCTCATTTTGTGCTTTTCAGCAGAATAACCTCTAGTGACTGTCACACACACACTCTGAAATTGGCGGAGGAGGAGCGATTTATGGTCTAGAAAATGGTCTATAGCAGCTGAGCCTATAGAAGAACTTTCATCTCTCTGAGCCTCATTTTCCATTCTGAACAATGCTGATAATACTATTTGGGTTGCAGAATTGTTGTGACTCCTAAGTGGGTCAGCATAGGCAAGACCCAGTGTCTGGCACATAATAAGAGCACAGCTCATCTTAGTTCTCCCTGTCTTCCTTAGTAGGTGTTTGTTTATTGACTGAATAAACTGTAGGTTGAACAGTAGGTCACAATTTTTTGCTTTTGATTTCAGAAACTCCATGTGGCAAAATCTTGATAATTGTTGAATATTGGTAATGGGTATATAGGAATTTATTATATATTATTTTCTCTGTTTTGGAATATGTTTAAAATTATTCATCAGAACAAAAATTTAAGAGTGAATCTGAAAAAAAACCCACCTTATAAGATATATTTCTAATCTAGCATTTCATTTTTAATTGGAATTTTTAAAATTATTCTATATGGACAGGAAAGAAAAATACAATTATATAGAGTGAATGGATGGGTGGGGAATGATACTGGAGAGCAATCCGTGGTGATCTTCAATTTTTTGTGAAAATATTTTTTATTTTAAAAGGATCCAAAAATACCACAATGTTGATACTTGTTAATTCTGGTTGTTGGATTCATGGCTTTTTATTCTCTGAAATTTTTGTATTTAAAAATTCTCAAATTAATATAAAACCACCTTTTGGTTTTGTAAGATTATTATAAAGGAAGCAGGGACTTCTCTGGTGGTGCAGTGGTTAAGAATCCACCTGCCAGTGCAGGGGACATGGGTTCAATCCCTGGTCCAGGAAGATCCCACATGCTGTGGAGCAACTAAGCCCATGCGCCACAACTACTGAGCCCACGCGCTACAACTACTGAAGCCCCGTGCCCTAGAGCCTGCACTCCACAACTACTGAAGCCTACGCACTCTAGGGACCACGTGCCGCAACTACTGAAGCCCACACACCTAGAGCCCATGCTCCGCAACGAGAAAAGCCACTGCAATGAGAAGCCCATGCACCGCAAGGAAGAGTAGGCCCCACTGCTCGCCACAACTAGAGGAAGCCCTCACGCAGCAACGAAGACCCAACGCAGCCAAAAAAATAAATAAATAAAAAATAAAATAAGCAAACAATACAGATATGTGCAAAGAAAAAAGTAGTGTCCCACCATACAGGAATAACCACCCTTAAGATTAAGTGAAGATCATTCCATATGTCTTTCTTTGCATTTATACAACTAGAAGGATACAGACACATCACTGTGTAATGTGGTACTCCAATGACACATATAATGTTTGGGGGTTTATTTGTCTGTTTGCTTTTGGTCTTTGATGGAAGTTCTAAAAAACAAGTTTCTTTGCATTTTGATTTTTCAAGACTTTAGACTGTCTTTTTAAATGTAGCATTTATTTTAAAATTCAATATGCAACAACTGACTTTAAATGAGTTTTAAGTAGCTTAAGTTTTTTGCATATAAGATGTATTTTTAGATTATTTTATATCTCATAATTTGAAGCTGGGTTTTAATTATGTCAACATTTGAATTTCACTAAAATGCAAGCCCCATGAGGGCAGGGATTTATTGAATTACTGCATATGTTAATTAGTAATGTTTTCCTGGCCATTTGAAAGTTGATGATGCAGTCAATTATGCTATAATGCTTGTTTTGAAAACCAGCGTCATTCCAATGCAACTGAAATATTAGGGAACAATTTGAGCATAACACGAATTTTGCACTTGCTTATATATGATTTACTCAGCCAGAAACACCAGGTGAACACAGTAAACTGCAACCAGCTAACTGAGCCCTGTAGGAATACACAAAATGCAAACACACAGAGACCGCAAACGTCTACCAGCTACCTTGGTTCACCATGTGGTATCCTGCAAGATTGTGTTTTGCTATTCTTTTGCACTTAGGAATTTTTCTACATAAAAACACACTCATTGAACATCCCAAGAATGTTTAAGCATCTTGATTCAAAAAAGGCAAATAGTGCATGCAAAAGGAAAGCTTCAATATTGAAGAGAAGCTTGAGATAATCAAATATTTTGAAAGAATCAAGAGAATATGTAGTATTTCCTGAGCAGCAGGAATAAGGGAATAATCCACATTGCAGATCATGACAGGAAGTGCACAAAAAAGAAACATCTATGGCTGGAATAAGCTCAAGTACTACAAAGTCAATAACAACGAGGCTGAAAGAAATCAAGGAAATGGAAAGATTGTTGAGCATGTGGATGGAGGACCAGTGAACAATCTTTCTCACAAAGAGAAAGCTCCTGTCTATATATGAACACTTGAAATGGTCATTCCCTGCAGAAGTGCTCCTGTTAGCACCAGTAGTGGCTGGTTTGGTGGTTTCAAACATTGCTGACTCTGGTGTGTAATCCGCCTGCTCATTAAGCCCGAAAAAATGACAGAGGAAAGATTATAGCCAATTAGCTAGCACACATGAACTTATTAGGTGTGTTTGCCAGGAAGGAAAATGAGAACCTGAAGTAAATAAACATAGAAAAAGTGAGTTCATTTGCTGCATATAGAACACTTGGAGGAGAGGTAAGTGAAGGTGTCTACCTTGGATTCATATCAAGAAAAGACTGTTTAATGCATCCATGATTCCAGCTTCTCTTGCATCTTTCATCAGGAATCGTAGGTGAACTTACTGCTTGACGTGATAGCAGGTGATCAAAAGTGAATGGCTTTCTGCTTGTGCCTTTAACCATTTCCAGGACATGGAGAAGTCAGAAGAACTTGAAGCAGAGTATGGGGGTTGTTCGTTTAAAGCAATCAAATGATGAGCTTGAGAAGGAGAGGTTTACTGCTGTGTCTTCAAATTAAGAATTATAGGGACTGCGTGATTCAACATAGGACTCAACCTATCCTTCTGTTGCTCCAAAAATTGTAATTTCTTTTTTTTCTCTTTTTTTGGCTGCGTTGGGTCTTCATTGCTGTGCGAGGGCTTTCTCTAGTTGTGGCTCACAGGCTCTAGAGCGCAGGCTCAGTAGTTGCGGTGCATGGGCTTAGTTGCTCCGCGGCATGTGGGATCTCCCCAGACCAGGGATTGAACCCGTGCCCCCTGCATTGGCAGGTGGATTCTTAACCACTGCCCTACCAGGGAAGTCCCTGTAATTTCTTTTTTTTCCTTCCAGTTTTATTGAGATATAATTGACATACAGCACTGTATAATTTTAAGATGTGCAGCATAACGATCTGACTTACATACGTCATGAAATGATTACCACAATAAGTTTAGTGAATATCCATCACCTCATATGGATACAAAATTAAAGAAATAGGAAAAATATTTTTTCCTTGTGATGAGACCACTTAGGATTTGCTCTCTGAGCAACTTTCATGTATAACATAAAGCAGTGTTAACTATATTTATCATGTTGTACCTGACATCCTTAGTACTTATTTATAACTGGGAGTTTGTACCTTTTGACCACCTTCATCCAGTTCCCCCTGCCCCCAACTCCCGCCTCTGGTAACCACAAATCTGATCTCTTTTTCTATGAGTCTGTTTATTTTTGAAGTATAATTGACCTACCGCCCTATGTTAGTTCCTGGTGCACAACATAGTGAGTTGATATTTCTATACATTTCAGAATGATCACTATGTAAGTCTGGTTACCATCTGTCACCATACAAAGATATTACATAATTATCCACTATATTCCCCAGACTGTACATTTCATACCCGTGACTCATTTATTTTGTAACTGGAAGTTTGTACCTCTCAACCTCCCTCACCTATTTCTCTCATCCTCCCACCTGAAAATTTGTAATTTCTTAAGAAGACATTTAAATTCATTGACTCTAGGACTGAAGGGAGAAAACAAGAATGTTGTTGATTTGTTCCAGTTATTCCAAATATTTAGATTCAAACTATATGTGAAGCAGTATGTCATGGTGGTTAAGAGAGCAGAGCCTTGGCATCTGCCTGCCTGGGAGTGAATCTGGGCTCTGTCATTAGTGTATCCTTAAGCAACCTATATTTCAGTTTTCTCATCTGTAAAATGGGGACAATAAAACTACCTACTTCAAAAAGTTGTGAGGATTAAATGACATAATATTTTAAGGCTCTTAGAAACATGCCTGGCATATAGTAAGTGAATGTTCAGTAAATGTTAGGTGCTGGTAGTAATAGTGCTGGTAGTAGTACTAATAGTAGTATATGAGGATTAAGAAGATGGCAATTATATATTGCATTAATTTCCCATTGCTCAACTCATCTAAAATTTGGTGAAGTCACAATTAGAAGAATTACAGAGCTATTTGTTTTGAGTTCCTATGGGCTGTTTATTTAGTATTAATCTCTGGATGTGTCTGAAACGTCAAGTATCTGCCATATAAGTGTGGCTCAATTTTACAAAGAATTGACCCAGCTGAAAGTCAACCAAGGAAACATGGTATTCCAGGAATTTTGGAGATTGGTATATGAATGACATCACTATCTAGAAGTTGCCCATGTGTCCAAATGCTTAACAGTGTTGGGGCCACCTGACTCCATGAAAGGAAAACCTATAAAGTGATGCTGGGAACCACAGTGAATTTAAATGTAATTCCCAGAGCCACTTATCCTGTCTTGTTTTCCAGATATGACTGAAGACCTGTTATCACCTGATTTTCCTAATTTAAATCTAGCAAGGATTGAGTGTCTTCTGCTCCATAGACCTATATTCCAAGTCCGTCATAAAATGTAGATTATTAGATTAATGAAAAGCCTCATGTATAGTTAGTATTGGTGTATACTGTGTGTGTATTCATTTTCTATTGCTTTGTAACAAATTACTACAAACTTAGTGGCTTAAAACAACATAAATTTATTATCTCACAGTTTTTGTGAGTCAGAAGTCCAGGCACAGCTAAACTGGATCCTCAGCTCAGGGCCTCACACGCTTGCAATCCAGCCACACTGCACCCCTCATTTGGAGTCCAGGGTCCTCTTCCAAGCTTTTTAGGGTGCTGGCAGAACTCAGCTCCTTGTGGTTGTAGGACTGAGGTCCCCATTATCCTGGTATCTGTTGGTTGGGTACTTCTTTCAGCTCACAGATACTGCCTGCAGTTCCTTGCCTTGTGGCCCCCATAGGCATGTCATAGCATGATGTTTGCTTTTTTCTAGGCCAGTAAGAATATGTTTGTCTAATTTCCAATCCCTCTCAAGTCCTACAGTGGAGTCTTATATAACTTAACATAATCGCAGCGGTGACTACTCCAGCACCATTGGCCATATAATGTTAACTAATCAAGGGAGCATCTGTCCCATGCCATTCACAGGTTCTGCCCAGACTCATGAGAAGGGGATTATAGGGTGTGCGCACAAGCAGGGCAGGAATCTTAGAATTCTCCCTACCACCGTATGTGATAAAGTGAGAAAGCAAACATGGCTGAAGATAATCAAATGTGACTTTAGCTGAGACAAGAGAATCAGAGAAGCCCTTCATAGCCTGTGGGCATGGTATGAAAAGTCAAAGGCATACTCCAGCCTAGAAGCCTAGTGGTACATGAAGAGACTTAGGCATTATGTGCAAACAAAGACTGGTGTGGACCTTCTGGAATCCAGAAGGCCACAGTCCAATCTCCAGCATAAAATTTATAAGATTGTCTGTCTGAGATTTTCAGTGTACACCATGAGGTATCATCAGAAGATGAAATGAGAAAACAAGACCATGTAATATAATTGCTTAGAAAAGTGGAATTCTCCTAAGGAAAAAGGAAAAAGTAGTGCCTTCCTTGGTAGGATAAAGAGGCCAAGAGCTGTAGGGGGGTTGGCCATCTTTTTAGGCAGAAACCAGATGGTGACACATCTATGCCTTGGATAACATCTGACTGTAGCATATGAATATTGTAGCCAATATCATTTACATTTATATCAACTCTCTGCTCTTAATCTTAGATAATTCTTCCATATTTATACATTTATATGCTATACATATGCACTGTTTGCACAGCATCATGTCAAGTCTTTTCAGTTCCTCTCTCTTATTGCTTGAGAGGCTCTAGACCAGCACTCTCCAAGAGAAATATAACGCCAGCCATATATGTAATTTAAAATTTTCTAGTAGCAACATTAAAAAACAAGAAGAAATGGGTGAAATTAGCTTTAATAACATGTTTTATTTAACCCAGTATTTCCAAAACATTATCATTTCTACATGTAACCAATATAAAAATTATTCATGACTTATTCCTTATCTTTGTACTAAGTCTTCGCAATCCGTTGTGCACAGCACATCTTACTTCAGACCAGCCATATTTCAGAGTCTCAACAGCCACATGTGGCTTATGGCTCCTGCAATAGCCAGCACACCCCTAGAATTCTAAGGCCTCTGATCATGGGCATTTAATTTCAACTCTCATTTCTCTTTATACTCACTTTCTAGATAATCTTGCCAGCTCCAGTCCTTATTCAGGATTGTCCTGTGTTATTACAAGACAACTGTTACATACCCCTCCATCCTGCCCCTTATCTTCTGTTGTGAACTCTGTTGCTAGACCAAGTGCATCAGGTTAAACATGACTCAAACTGAGTCCCCCTTTCCTCTGATTTCTTTCCAAGCTTCGGGAAAGAAAGGGATGAAAGGAAGATGAAAGCATCTTCATCCCTTTTCTGTTCCTCTATCTCAGTAGAGACACATCTTCCTTTCATTTCTTCCTCATGGTCTAATATATGCTTTCCTTTCTTTTTAGTCCAACACCTAAGCCGTTGATTCAGGTATTGATCATATCTCACTTGGACTTCCTGGCTTATTAACCTGCTTGTTCCAAAACTGTATTCTACACACTGCTTTTCTACCTGAGCACTGTTATCATTGTTTTATATATATATATACACATACATACATATACATACATATAGATACATATACAATGACCAGTTAATAAAGCCAATATTTAAAAAATGCACACACTATCTACATTCATTTCTTTAAAAAATACTTAAATATATACCCCAACTGAGAGAATAAGCAAATTATGACGCTTTAAAAAGGAAAATATATATAATGGGCAATATAATATATAGTGGAAGCCATGTAGACCGATAATAAAGGCCATAAAAACTCAGAACCTAGAAGGTGCACTTCAGCCACCACGTTAAGGAAAGGCTGCTGCAGAATATCCACAAACCTTGAGCCCCCCTTGGAGATGAGTGGTGGGGAAGAAAAATGCCTCCTGACCTGAGCAAAGCATGGAAATGAAGACACACAGGAGAAAATGTGCCTTTCCAGCCCTTTAAAAATAAGCATTAGGGCTTCCCTGGTGGCTCAGTGGTTAAGAAACTGCCTGCTAATGCAGGGGACACGGGTTCAAGCCCTGGTCTGGGAAGATCCCACATGCCGCGGAGCAACTAAGCTCGTGTGCCACGACTACTGAGCCTGTGCTCTAGAGCCCGTGCTCCGCAACAAAAGAAGCCACTGCAATGAGAAGCCCGCGCACCGCAACAGAGAGTGGCCCTCGCTCACTGCAACTAGAGAAAGCCTGTGCACAGCAACAAAGACCCAACGCAGCCATAAATAAAATAAATAATATAAATTTTTAAAAAATGATAATAAGGATTAAAATCCAGACCCTTTACTCTACAGAATGTTCTGTTGTCTCTCAACCCTAGCCCCCTAAAAGTTTGTAACCCTGGTTGCATAACAAAATGACTGGGAAATTTGTGAAAAAATGCTGGTGCCTGGGCCCTACCACAGTCCTTAAGTAATTAAACAATCTCTAGAGTTGGGCCCCAGTCATAAACCTGGTGTTAAGATCTGCAGTCATAATTCAGTTCTGCCCCTCAGCTCTACATTTTGACCTACGCTAGGAATAATGTTCTATTTCATATCATGGAGAGTTGTGTTATTTTAGAGCTAAAAGGAACCACACATTATTTGTCCAACTCTTTCATTTTATCAGTGAGGAAACAGGTCTGGGAAGCTTAAAATCACATGCTGTTTAGGGGCACAGCTAAGACTAGGACCCTTCTCTTAAGTAGTAATGCCAACTGGACAGACTAGATAGCAGAATGGCGCACTGACACCAGCACTGCAGCCGTGGACAGACAACTAGGGATCAGGGAACATTACATGGAGTAACCAGCATGGGAGGACAGCCAGTGGTCAGCCAGGAATGGACACAGCTGAGGCTCTGCAAGCAAGGATAATTCAGAGATCCTTCAGGAACAAGATAAAATAATGGCTCGCAAACTTTAGTGTGCATAAGAATCAGCTGGGAGCCTATCAGAAATGCATCTGTCTGGGTCCCTTCCTGAATCAGTAGTTCTGGGGTGGGGCCAGGGAAGGAGCATTTTAACAAGCCACCCAGGTGATTCTTTTTTTTTTTAAGATTGTAAAGTTTTTTATTTTTATTTTATTTTTTTAACGTTTTTATTGGAGTATAATTGCTTTACAACGTTGTGTTAGTTTCTGCTGTACAACAAAGTGAATCAGCTATATGTATACATATATCTCCATATCCCTTCCCTCTTGCGTCTCCCTCCCACCCTCCCTATCCCACCCCTCTAGGTGGTCACAAAGCACCGAGCTGATCTCCCTGTGCTATGCAGCTGCTTCCCACCAGCTATCTATTTTACGTTTGGTAGTGTATATATGTCCATGCCACTCTCTCACTTCGTCCCAGCTTACCCTTCCCCCTCCCCATATCCTCAAGTCCATTCTCTAGTCAGTCTGCGTCTTTATTCCCGTCTTGCCCCTAGCTTCTTCATGACCTTTTTTTTTTTTTTTTTTTTTTAGATTCCATATATATGTGTTAGCATACGGTATTTGTTTTTCTCTTTCTGACTTACTTCACTCTGTATGACAGACTCTAGGTCCATCCAACTCACTACAAATAACTCAATTTTGTTTCTTTTTATGGCTGAGTAATATTCCATTGTATATATGTGCCACATCTTCTTTATCCATTCATCTGTCGATGGACACTTAGGTTGCTTCCATGTCCTGGCTATTGTAAATAGAGCTGCAATGAACATTGTGGTACAGGACTCTTTTTGAATTATGGTTTTCTCAGGGTATATGCCCAGTAGTGGGATTGCTGGGTCGTATGGTAGTTCTATTTTTAGTTTTTTAAGGAACCTCCATACTGTTCTCCATAGTGGCTGTATCAATTTACATTCCCATCCCATCAACAGTGCAAGAGGGTTCCCTTTTCTCCACACCCTCTCCAGCATTTATTGTTTGTAGATTTTTTGATGATGGCCATTCTGACCGGTGTGAGATGATACCTCACATTGTAGTTTTGATTTGCATTTCTCTAATGATTAATGATGTTGAGCATTCTTTCATGTGTTTGTTGGCAATCTGTATATCTTCTTTGGAGAAATGTCTATTTAGGTCTTCTGCCCATTTTTGAATTGGGTTGTTTGTTTTTTTAATATTGAGCTGCATGAGCTGCTTGTAAATTTTGTAAATTAATCCTTTGTCAGTTGCTTCATTTGCAAATATTTTCCCCCATTCTGAGGGTTGTCTTTTTGTCTTGTTTATGGTTTCCTTTGCTGTGCAAAAGCTTTTAAGTTTCATTAGGTCCCATTTGTTTATTTTTGTTTTTATTTCCATTCCTCTAGGAGGTGGGTCAAAAAGGATCTTGCTGTGATTTATGTCATAGAGTGTTCTGCCTACGTTTTCCTCTAAGAGTTTGATAGTGTGTGGCCTTACATTTAGGTCTCTAATCCATTTTGAGTTTATTTTTGTGTAGGGTGTTAGGGAGTGTTCTAATTTCATTCTCTTACATATAGCTGTCCAGTTTTCCCAGCACCGCTCATTGAAGAGGCTGTCTTTTCTCCACTGTAAATTCTTGCCTCCTTTATCAAAGATAAGGTGACCACATGTGTGTGGGTTTATCTCTGGGCTTTCTATCCTGTTCCATTGATCTATATTTCTGTTTTTGTGCCAGTACCATACTGCCTTGATTACTGTAGCTTTGTAGTATAGTCTGAAGTCTGGGAGCCTGATTCCTCCAGCTCCGTTTTTCTTTCTCAAGATTGCTTTGGCTATTCAGGTCTTTTGTGTTTCCATACAAATTGTGCAATTTTTTGTTCTAGTTCTGTTAAAAATGCCAGTGGTAGTTTGATAGGGATTGCATTGAATCTGTAGATTGCTTTGGGTAGTAGAGTCATTTTCACAATGTTGATTCTTCCAATCCAAGAACATGGTATATCTCTCCATCTGTTTGTATCATCTTTCATTTCTTTCATCAGTGTCTTATAGTTTTCTGCATACAGGTCTTTTGTCTCCTTAGGTAGGTTTATTCCTAGGTATTTTATTCTTTTTGTTGCAGTGGTAAATGGGAGTGTTTTCTTAATTTCACTTTCAGATTTTTCATCATTAGTGTATAGGAATGCAAGAGATTTCTGTGCATTAATTCTGTATCCTGCTACTTTACCAAATTCATTGATTAGCTCTAGTAGTTTTCTGGAAGCATCTTTAGGATTCTCTATGTATAGTATCATGTCACCTGCAAACAGTGACAGCTTTACTTCTTCTTTTCCAATTTGGATTCCTTTTATTTCTTTTTCTTCTCTGATTGCTGTGGCTAAAACTTCCAAAACTGTGTTGAATAATAGTGGTGAGAGTGGGCAACCTTGTCTTGTTCCTGATCTTAGCGGAAATGGTTTCAGTTTTACACCATTGAGGATGATGTTGGCTGTGGCCAGGTGATTCTGATGGAGGTGATCTGAGCACACCTGCTGGGAAGCACTAAACACTAATCTAAGGAACAAGATTGTTGTTGGCTTCCAGAGACTGGCTTCTTGGCCACTGGAAAGTGAAGACTTAAGGATGGGTTGGTTCTGGGTCTATACCTGCCAGCAGTAGGTGGTCAGGACACAAGATAGGGACGAATGATAGAGATCACTCCTGCAGAAATGAGTAAATTTAGAATTTACAGTATAAGGATGGCTCGTCTTCATTTGTAATCCTCTGAGGGAAAGAAAACTTTTTTTTAAAATTTATTTATTTATATATATTTTTTATTTTTGGCTGTGTTGGGTCTTCGTTTCTGTGCGAGGGCTTTCGCCAGTTGCGGTGAGCGGGGGCCACTCTTCATCGCGGTGCGTGGGCCTCTCATGGTCGCGGGCTTTCCCGTTGCGGAGCACAGGCTCCAGACGCGCAGGCTCAGTATTTGTGGCTCACGGGCTTAGTCGCTCCGCGGCATGTGGGATCTTCCCAGACCAGGGCTCGAACCCGTGTCCCCTGCATTGGCAGGCAGATTCCCAACCACTGCGCCACCAGGGAAGCCTGGAAAGAAAACTTTTGAAAACTGTGTTCTCCAAATGGCTCAGCTCTGTAACATACAAGCAACAAATACAGCAATGGCATTTCTATGTTACTTTAAAATTTGCTAAGAATTTTTAATAAAGATTTTCTCATCCGAATCTTCCAGCACCCTTTAAAGTGGACAGAATAGGTGATATCACCTCTGCTTTACTGATGAATAAATATGTCTGAGTTCATCTAAGTAGCAGGGAGGAAACTAAAGCCTACATTTTCTAAATGCTGGTACTGTGAAAGCAGAATGATGCAGTTTAAACTGTGAGTTTCACAGTCAGGCAGACCTGGATGGAATCTTAGTTCCAATATGAGCAGTGTGGTAACCTTGAACAGTTTACTTGCCTTCTCTGAGTTTTCTCATCTGTGAGATGGAGATAATAGTACTTTCCTCGTGGGGTTGTTGTGCAGATTAAATGAGATAATTTTTCAAATATGTCTGGCACATAGTTGCTGAATAAGTGCAGCTCCTTAAAGATAAGCAGAGAAAACTAGCTTTTTTTTTTTTTTTCCAAAACAACATAAATTTATTCTCTCATAGTTCTGAAGGCCAGAAGTCTGAAATCATGGTGTTGGTAGGTGTACTCCTTCCAGAAGCTCTAAGGGAGATTCTGTTCCTTGCCTCTTCCAGTCTCTGGTGGCTGTCGGCATTCCTTGATTTATGGCTGCATCACTCCAGTCTCTGCCTCTGTGGTCACATTGCTTCCTCCTCTTCTATCCTCCTCTTCTATCTGCATCCTCTGTGTGTCTCTTATAAGAACAATTGCCATTGGATTTGGCCCATCCAAGTAATCTAGGATGGTCTTCTCATCTGGAGATCCTTAACTTAGTTATATCTACAAAGACCTTTTTTCCAAATAAGATTACATTCACAGCTTCCAGGGATTAGGGTATGGTCATATATATTGGGGGGCAAAAACTAGCTTGAAGTTCATGATTATTTCCCATATGGAACACACACCAAAGTTGGGATATGATTCCAATTAATAAGTAGAATATTGATGGAATTTTGATCTTCTTCGTTGCCTAGCAACTCAAACTAACACAATACCACATGCTACCAGAGTTGTTTTAATCAGATCAGGAATTCAACTGCTCTTAAGGAACTGAACGTTCTAAGAAGACAGAAGGATTCTCCTATGAATTTGGAGTTGTGCCAGACATCTTAAATAAGTGATGTCCCAACCCCTCAGTCAAGGTCTCCTCCACTTCTGTTCCCTTAGGTGACAGAATATGTTAGAACATCTGTTGAATTGGATAGAGAGTGGGGATGGAAAAGGCAGAGTGGGCTTGTACCTCTATACCAGTGTATTCAATCCACATTCACTGAGTGCCAAGGGTCAGAAGTACAAAAACATTTGTCTTTGCCCCTGAAGAATTTTGGAATCTAGAAGAGGAAGTGAGTCAATGTTGAATAATAATACAGCAGATTACTTCATGAGTGCCTTTCTATGTCTGTGTCCCTGGCAGTATTCTAAGCATTATGGATTGAGCAGTACAAGCAGATATAGGAGGTCTCAAATATCCACTGTTAGGATTATTATTTTACTGGCAAGCTGTCCTGGCGGAATATCCCACTGGTCTCCCAACACATTCAATCAGATTCACAACCTTGAAAGACACATTGCCTGCTGGGGAGGGCATGAAGCTGAGTGGAGGGGGACTTGAACTTCCAGCCTGTGACTTACTGCCTCCTTTCCCTGAAGCAAGTTACTTAACCGGTCCGGTGCCCCACCTTGCTCATCTGTAGGCTGAGCATGATGCCTTAGATACTGCCTCCCCCACAGCAGTAAGTGTGATGCAGCGAGGTAATAAATGTCCATGTTGTGAACCGATAATTGCCATTTCTGAGCTGATCTTCATCAGTTTGCCACCCAGTTTAGATCACATTTCACTGAGCATCTTTGTGCCTGCCTTTACATTTCCTTATTCCCTAGAACTCAGGGTCTTACAATTTGAAGAGCAAACTTGGAAATATTTTGTTTATTTGCCCTTTATTTTGTCTCCGTCATTTGTATCCCCATGTGTTAACTTCTTGTGCAGGGAAGACCCACTTTATTGCTTAAGAAATCCATTGCGCTCCTTTGGCATTTCAGCATTTATTTACCCAAAAACATGACTTAAGGCCTACAGGCCTTTAAGGCAGGCAGCTGGTTGATGAATCATGTGCAGCATTCATAATCGTGCTGCTGGCACATGTCAGAGGAACACTCAGGCTCATCACCTGCCCCTGTCAGTTCTTCCTCTTCTAATAAAGTACATCTGTTTTGGTGACTGAATAAAAACACACCAAGCAGAGAAAGGCTGGGTGTGGAGTAATTTAATCAGGGCAAGTCAGCACTCCCTGTTGAGTGAGACAGTGTCAAGGATAGGAAGATGGCTTGGTAGCAGCTTATTGAAACAGAAGCCGACTGGGAAGGGCCGGAAACACAGTTCCTCATATAATCATAATGGGTCACACTCCAGGAATGTAGGTGGCCCAGTATATCCCCCAAGTCAAGAGTTTAAGGGGACAAGATTCCCATAAGCCCCCTTCTGAATTGCCACAAACATTTTACATGGCCTCTCCCTATTAGCATCATTTTAACAATTTGTTGAGGATTATAAATTTTTCAGGAAGTTCAAACCCAAGTTCAGAGCTCTACTGGTGGTGCTTTTTAATATTGGCTTCATGGCTGTGCTTGGCATCCTAAGGAATTGATTAATTTAAAATACCCAAGTTTTAAAAGTAAAACAGCAAGGGGACTGACATTTGCAGTCTGCATTTCACAGTTGTCACTACTCATTGTGTTTTTTAAAAACGTTTCTTTGTTTTGAATGTGCAGTAATATATAATTTTGCGTTTTGTTTAAAGAGGAGAAATGAAACATATTCAGGATGCCAGTCTGCCTTGAATCTCATCTCTCACAGAGAGATGGGTGGAGTGATAATTAGAGGGATGCAGACTGTGTAAAATGTATTTGAAAGCAGCATAAGTAGAAACAACAATATGGTTGTAAGTTATAGGTCTGTGTTGTTGTTTCTTTTTTTCATGATTCACCTGGTGATGTTCTTAATGTCATTACTTGCTGAGAAGAGAATCACTGGCCAAGATGAAAAACGAGGAACTTCAGCGGCAGCAGCTTCTTTATTTTCATTTCTAGTTCTGTTGGTAGTAACACTATTCCTTTTTTCACTTCAGCTAAGTCATTTTCACCTCTGTTTGTGTACTTTTTTTCTGAGACAAGATCTATGATATTTGATATTTTCTTAACAGGTGTTCTGGAAAAATCCATCTCAAGATAAAAACACTAAATATAGCACACAAGTTCAAGGTTCTTGAATGTTATTTTGGTTTCAAAAAAGTCAATCTAATGAATGCTTCACATTGAAACCATTTATTGTTAAGAAACCTGGTGATAAATGATACATATCCTACAGCTCTGTCATCATGGTTAAATCTCTCCTGAGTCAGATCACATATTAGCATTTTTACCATATGGCTGAAAGGGTAGAGAATGTATGTGCAGAGGAACAAGTCGCTAACATTTTTGACCATCTGGTAAATAAATGTGTAAGTAGCAGGAATTTTAATATTATTTATTTAGTTTTATGGATGCAACCTTTAACCTGAAATAGCCTCTAATACAGTGAGGGAGAACTGAATTTTTATTTCTCAAATAATTTAGATCTAATTAATTAAACATTTTCACAGTCTATTATGTGCTCTTAAAATCTGACTCCTAATTGTGTGTTTCTTATGTTTATTGATTTATTAGGGCTTCTTACAGTGCCTAATTTAAAATCTCTCTCATGGGAGATCACATGATTGGATCTGGCATGCAGGCTCAAGTCCTGAAGTTCTGCTCTGCCACCAACCACTGTGTGGCCTTGGATAAATTACTTGGCCTCTCTGAGCTTCGAATTCTTCATCTATAAAGAGTGAATAAAAAAAAAAAAAAAAAAGAGTGAATAACATACTGTCAAACTATCTCTAAAAGGGTGGGCCATGGAAGGCCATGGATTGATGCATCAAAATCATGTGGGGAGCTTGTTCAAAATGCCAACACTTGGGCTCCACCCTCAGAGATTCGGACTCAGTATATCCAGAAACAGTCTGTGAATCTGCATATTTAGTCACTGTCCCAAGATATTCTGAGGTATACTGAATTACTCTTATAGGGACCAGCTGATTATAGCACTTAGCTTTCTTGAAAAATATGTAGTTAGTTAATTGTAACAAATACTAAAATTTCTGTAAATAATTTATTATTATTAACAAGCCTAACTCTAAAATATGTAATTTTATATCCTAGAAATTTAACACTTTCAGTATTTGTGCTGAAAACGTTTTAACTTCACAGAAAATAGGATGTCAACTTGAATAAGTAAGTAATGCTGATAATTCATTAAATATACTTCTCACTTCTCCTTGTTTAATTAGAATCCTTTCTGGCTTTTTCTTACACAGGAAACCACAAAGTATTTGTGGGCTAGATCTAAATCAGGAGCCCAGATGAACTTAAGGATGGTAGCATGGGATTCTTAGTTTTTCAAGATCCATACACACCAAACCCTTAATCACCCCAACTCCAGTGTCCGGGCTTTCTCTGGTTTTGTGAAGACTGAGCAAAACTCTGATGATGGAAAAGCAAAGGACTTAATTACTTGCTTCGATATCATTTAACATCAACTGAGAAGTGAACCAGACGGTAGTACAGCCATGGAAAGAAATTCAAGTTTATGGAAGAACCTAATAGATGAGCACCCAGTCTGCACCATCTGGAAGCAAGAGGCCGAAGGAGCCATCTATCATCTTGCCAGTATTTTATTTGTAGTAGGTTTCATGGGTGGCAGTGGATTCTTCGGGCTCCTTTACGTCTTCAGTTTGCTGGGGTTGGGTTTTCTCTGTTCTGCTATCTGGGCTTGGGTAGATGTCTGTGCAGCTGACATATTTTCCTGGAATTTTATATTGTTTGTCATCTGCTTCATGCGGTTTGTTCATATCGCCTATCAAGTTCGCAGCATAACCTTTGCGCGAGAATTTCAGCTGCTGTACAGCTCCCTCTTCCAGCCTCTGGGGACCTCTTTGCCTGACTTCAGAACTATTGCTATGAGCTCAGAAGTGGTTACTTTGGAAAAGGAGCACTGTTATGCCATGCAGGGGAAAACCTCCATTGACAAACTCTCCCTGCTTGTTTCAGGAAGGTTTGTACTCTTGACACTTGCATGTCTTTCCTCTTTATTAGTTACTAGCTTCTGTTTCTTTCTGCTGCATTTTCCATCTCAACACAGCATAGTCCTGGGCAGCATTTAGCACGCTGAGGCATGAGAAAGCCCTTGACACATGAGTCATGGATACAGGCATTTAGAGTACAGGGTATTATTTACTTGAAGCAGGTTATAATTTAGAGTCTTAATATTTCTTCATAGAAATCAAACGTACGAATTGGTTTGTCTGGATATGCTACTTGTTTCCAAGCTAATCATGAGAGTCAAGAGGATGATGCCAGCTTAAATTAATAGAATACTTATGTTAGCATGAAAGTATTTTGAACAGATTCTGATAGGGCATTCTTTTAAATAATAAAGAACACTTAAATCTTATAATGATCATTTTTTTCAGTAAATTCTACCAATTGCCCACTTGCTAGAAGGGGACGTGCACTATATATAAAATTTGAAAACAGAAAGTTTGGAGGAAGAAATACTAATGTGATTATTCATGTTTTTTAAAAGGTTAAATATTTAGTTTACAGAGGTGTTTCCAGTGGTACTTCTTTATGTTCTTCAGTGTTCTCCTACTTAATTTAAAATCTGACTGAGTGCATTGAAACTTTTAATTGAAATATATTATATACACATAAATGGGCACATATCATCAATGTACAGTTTGATGAATTTTCTGATGAATCTTACCCACTGTTCCAGAATCCTAACCATGGGAGGAACAGCAGTACATAAATCTTACAGGGGATTTTTGTCATTTACTGTAGTGTATGAATTCAATATTTTGCCCTTAAAGATTTTAAAAGCCAAAAAAAACATCAGAGATCGGAAATACTGTTCCCTATCCTCGTCCCCAACTTAGTGCTCTCTTTCTCCTTCCCTCATAACTGATGTCCTTTGTGTTTGGGTAGGATCAGAGTGACAGTTGATGGCGAATTTCTGCATTACATTTTCCCCTTCCAGTTCCTGGATTCTCCTGAATGGGACTCACTGAAACCCACAGAGGAAGGCATTTTTCAGGTAAGGAATAACTAGGCCACACTGTGAACACTGCCTCTTCCAAACAGATAAACACTGTTCATTTAAAAACAGGCAAACAAGCAAACAGAGCAGCAGATGACATAGGAATAATTTATATTTAACTTTGGAATGTACTTAGTATCATGCATGTCTTCCCAGTTCCGCTTGAGTCTTGCTGATTAATGTCACTTTATAGGTCTGGCAACAAGGAGAAGCTTGGGTATTACATATGACGGAAAGGAGTTTGTGATAAATATTCTTAAATTTTTCTTTGCTTAACTGAGTATATGGGAATTAAAATATAATTAATTGATATTTGACTCTAAACACTGCCACCTGTCACAGTTTAGAAAAACACCAAGAACAAAAAATCTGCCCTTATTAAAAAATAAGTGACTTTTAAAATTCAGAATACTGATGAATTTCAGTTGTTTTCTAGCAACAAAATGCTAAACTTACTGTCACTAGTCTGCTGCCATATCTGGTAGTTTTGAAAGATAATCCTTTCAGTAGGTTCTGTCTATTATGGTATACTGTCTTCCTCTGGTTAATCCATGTAACATACATGTGTGTATATATGTGTGTGTGTCTTTGTAATACAAACTCATATACATATGCACAATAGGTTAATTCTATTCGGTACTGCAGAAACTGCATTAGGGTTAAATGTTTACAGTCTTCAGGATTGACTTGGAAATATTTCTCTAACAAACATTAGCTAACTTTATTATGTTTTAATATCAAGTAGCTGTCACTTCACTGAAATGCAAAATCTAGATACCCAAACTTAGAAAACAGATAAAGTGGAGATGGGCACAACATTGTGATTATTCATGTTATAAATTACATATATAGTAATAAATTTTGTAGTTTCTATTTTTACAATATATTGTGGGTTGGTAGGCTTTTTTAACGTTAAAATCAGCACGAGAAATTCATTTAAAATTTGGGGCCAAAAAAAACCCACATGGCAGAAGGTTTCCTGCTTCCTAATCTCTGATTATGTGTGGTCTTGTGTTTGTTTAGGTAACCCTCACAGCAGAAACTGATTGTCGATATGTGTCCTGGAGGAGAAAGAAATTATACTTGCTCTTGGCTCAGCATCGTTACATCTCCCGCCTGTTTTCAGTTTTAATTGGCAGTGACATTGCAGATAAACTCTATGCCTTGAATGACAGGGTATATATAGGAAAAAGATACCATTACGATATTCGGTTACCCAACTTCTATCAAATGTCAAGTCCTGAAATGTCCAGATCAGCCCTGACAGAACATTTTCAGAATTCCAGACGACATTGTGATAAATGACACCGAAGCCTGAAGTTTTATAATGATAAAAGACTCTCTTCATCACTCCCCAAATGAAATAGCAAAATACAGAAAATGGAGCTCACTAATATTTTTATAAATCCAACTCAGAGGCGAGATGCCACTGCCAGCTGTTTTATTCATCTCAACGTGTGCATTGTGAATAAATTTTACAAGTTTTTTTCTGTATTTCTCATTGAAATATATGGGGGGGGGGGGCGGTGAGTAACTATGGGCAGTTTGTCCTTTTCTGCATCAGCACTGGGAGAATGAAATTTTGCATTCTCAAATATGTCCTCAGACTTATTCAAATCTGCTGCCTTGCCCTACTGAGTTAGTTAGGGGTTGCTTCTCAAGAAGCAGCCAGTAAGTACTCTGAGCAGGAGAGTGGGTAGCTACTGTCCACATCAGTGTCTCCAGAATTCACTTTTTGCTACAACCTCTGATGAAAGCAACACGTGTTATTGTGGTGGGCAGCAATGATTTATTTTAAATGTGAAGTTATTTAATATGACTAGAAAGCAGAATAAATGCAAGAGATAACAGTATGCCCATCTTGAAGACTATTTTATTGCTACAAATAATTCATCAGCTTACTGATGAATAATTCATCAGCTTACTGACAGTAATCGTCAGTCCTAATCATTACAATAACATATTTTAAAAGAGGCATTTCATGAAAAACAAAGCTGCATACTAATTACTGAGTAAAAAGAATACTTGTGAATAAATAGTAAAAATGTAGCACAGCATCTCAATTTTCCACGTTCGGCTGAAAGGGCAAGAAGGGGTGGTTTGGCTGCACAGTGAGGGACTCCTACTGAAAGCTCCACCTGCCGCAAGCGCATCACCGCAAGCACGCCGCCGCCGCCGCCGCCGCCGCCGCAAGCATGGGCGTCTGCCTTTCAGCCATTCCTTCAGCTTTGTAAAGAGACAGATCTGATCCCTACCTGGAAAAAACTGGTTTTCTGAAGCTCGCGTGCAGGCCATGTTCTTTGGTAGAAAGATATAGCATCCTACATTTAACAAGTGTATATTGAGCACCTACTGTGGCTCCAGATGCTGACCTGGGCACTGGGAATATTTCAGCTAACAGAGATCCTATCCCTCGTAGAGCTCACATTCTGGAGGTGAGGGAGACAGATAATAAAATAAATCAGAAACACCTAGAGGTAGAAAGAGATAGTACCATGGAGAAAGCTAAATCAGGGAAGGTGGCTAGGGAGGGGCATTGCAATTTTAATAGTGGTCAAGGAAGGCCCGAGGGAGAAAGGTAATGTTTGAGCAAAGGCCTGAAAGAAGCAAAGGAATGATGCATGCAGCTATTTGGGGAAAGAGCCATCTGGGCTGAAGGAGAGCAAATGAGGTCTTTAGGCAAAAGCAGGAGCGGCTGGGAGGCCGGCATGGTTAGAGCAGGATGAGCACACGGGAGAGAGGGCAAAGAGGTAATATGGGGGCCTAATAAGCATGATAAGAACTTTGACTTTTATTCTGAGAATGACCAGAAGCCATTGGAGAGTTTTAAATAGAAGAGTGATGTGATCTGCCCTACGTTTTAATAGAATCACGTTGGCTAGTCTGCTGAGAATAGACTGGGGGAGATGGGGACAGGAGTGGACCTGGAAGGGGAGATCAGGGTTCAGTGTGAGATGCTTATTCAACTCTGAAGTAGAGGAAATAGTTGGAGGAGTCTAGAGTTCAAGAGAAAGGTCTGGGCTGGAGATAAAGATTTGGGGGTATTTCACATATAGATGATATTTAAAGCGATGAGACTAGATGAAATGGTCAAGGGAGTGGATGTAGATTCAAAAGAAAAAATGGTCCGAGGACCTTTCCTTGGGACACTCCATTGTTAAGAGGACAGGGAGGTGGGAAAGAGTCAGCAGAGGATGCAAGAAAGAGCAACCAGTGAGGTAGGAAGAAAACCACGAGTGTGCAGTCCTGGAAGCCAAGGGAAGAAAGTGTTTCAAGAAGGGAGCGATGAACTGCTTCAAATGTAGCCGACAGTCAGGTGATAGGAAGTCTGAGAATAAACCATTGGGTTGAGCAGCATGGAGGTCACTGGTGAACTTGACAGGAGAGGTTTTAGTGGAGTGACTGGGGACAAAAACTTGACTGAAGGAGGTTGAGGGGAAATGTGAGGCAAGATGTTGGAAGAGCAAGTGTAAGTGTGTTTATCAAGTTTTGATGTGAAGGGAAACAGAAATGGTTGGTAGCCTGAGCAGGAGGTGGGATCAAGAGAGAGGCTGTTTTAGCTGGGTTTTTTTTTTGTTTTTTTTTTAGATAAGAGAAATACCAGCATATTTGTATGCTGATGGGAATGATCCAGAAGAGAAGGGTGAATTGCTGGAGTGATGACCTTGAGCAGATGAGTCAAGGTCAATAGACAATCATTAGTTAAGGAGAGAAGGCAGAGTATATGGGAGTGTAGTTGCTGGCAAATGAAGAGGTGTGATGGGAGCTTGTGAAAGTTCTCTCATAATTACTTCTATTTTCTCAGTGGCCTAGGAAGCAAAGTCAGCAAGGAGGATGGGGAAGAAGTAGTGGGGTTATGTAAAGTCCATTACTTTGTCTGTATGTTCGCATCTGCCATAAGTGGGACAGTGTGACAAGGTCTGAATCATTAGTCTGGATGAGCTACGGAGCTATTCAAGCTCGGCATGAACTAAACGAATAGTCAGGAGGTTCTCTTCTGTCTCCCAGCCGCACATGGCCATCATGGGCAGCACTTACGAGCAGACACAATGGCAGCTGTCTGCCTGGTGCCATTGGAGGCCTTCAGGAAGCACCCACGGGCTTGTCAGTGGCTTCACAATGACTCAGGGAGTAATTAATTTCTTTGCATCTGTAAGACTTTGTGGTATGAAATATCAAAATACAGAGTACCCCAAGTAGCAGTCACACCTTAAGTTACTACCGGCTAACAATACAACGGGGTTTAATTATCAGATAGCTTTCTAACCATGAAAGTCAACTGAGAACAAAGCCAGACAGAAATGGGATATAGACTTTTGGCTCAAATCATGTGGCAGAGGGAGGAGAAGAATATATATACAAGTTTTCCAGAAATCGAACCATTTTTAGGATGAGGAGGAAGGAGTACAAACATAACAGGATAAAGAGAAGCTAAGAGATGCTGTGAAACCTCTCCATCTTCACACTTTTGTGCAGGCCTGGCACCGTCCCTCCGTATTAACAGATCGGTTATTATCCAGCACCTTGGTTGTACCCAGCTTTTCTCACTTAAAAAAATAAAAATAAAAAACCCTATAGTGACTTCTATGTATCTACTCTGTATGTTTGCTTTGAAATGTCTAGCAAACCGCATTTTACTATCTCAAAATACTCTAATCAACCCAGATGGAAAGAAGAAAGCACTGATAATCCTGAAAGAGTACCCCAGAAGTGCAATATCACAGTGCATTTAAATTTAATCTCTATTAAAAATTGGGCTCAATTTAATCTTATCCTAATTGTTTCCAGCCCTAAATTCCTTTGACTCATCTATCGCTGGTAAGAGAGCAATAAGATGAGGAACCAGTTGTTTCCTTGTGTTAAAAATGCTTTGTGGCTTCATATACAAAATCTGTATATGCAAAAATAAATGGAGCGCCTTGTCCACAGAGTATTAAGAATTTCAAGACCGAGACAGTAGAGCATTTATGCCAAGCGTGGGGCTCTTGTAAGCCTGCGGCTCTCTGTGACTGCATAGGTCGCAGGCCCACAAAGCTGGTGCTGGCCAAGAATGGTCCCTATGACTTGAAGGAATTGGGGTGATTGCTTTGTGATTTTTCTGTCCTAAATTTCGCTGTCAGGAAGAGCTGAGAAGTAGCCTGAGGAGGAAAGGGAGGGGCTTTGTCTTAAAATGAACGCATAAACACTCCCACCCCAGTTACCAAGGCCAGTTCCCAGAGGCTGCAGGCCCCTCTTACACACCTTTATTTCACCTGGATGTTTGGAAGCTTCCTATCCCCTCGGGGCAGGATGTGGAGGGGAGCTAGTCCTTCGAACCTGATCTGACCTTTGTGCAAATATAAGAAGGGACCAGTGTGATTTGCCCTGGACTCTGCACCCTTAGGAACTCACGGTGCTGAGATTCATCTACTGTAAAGGACAGTACGACGCTCTCAGCATTTACAGGTCGAAGAAATTTCTCTTCCCTTCAACAGAGGAGCAGAAGGAAATTCATTTGCTCTCTGCTCATCTGAATAAGCTCTGGGTGTCATACTGTTACACTGCACAGAACCAGAAGGACAGAATTGATTTGACAGAGCACTTACAAAGCGAAATCCCTCAACTAAGCTGGCAAGAGCCATAAGAAAAACAGACAGTACTAGGCAGAGAGTATATATTACTATAAGAGTAATATATTATACAACATTATGTACTTGAGTCCCCTGGTTTGACCAAGGGCATAAATATATATGTGGCATTGGATTGCACTTTCAAACTAGGTTCCACGTTCCATTATGTTGCATATGGTTATAGAAGAAATTAATCTTCAGAAATGGTATTCCCAAATTAATATTATTTTTTAGTAAAAGACTAAAAGACAGTTTTTATACAAATTTGAGAAATCAATGGGCCTAATTCCATTATTTTTCTTCATTCTACTAAAAGTTCACACATACATATATCAATAAAAAATATCAATATCAGTATCATATGGGCCTATTATAATAAAATACAGGTTTAATTTGATAAAACTATGTATTATTTCAAGATCAAAAATCTTACAGTAATGAAAAGATGTGGCAAGAATGAAAATTAGTTACTTTAGCTCTTAGTCATCTCACTATGAGTATTTCCGTCATTTTCATGCTGGATTGTACATTTGCATACAATATCAGCATGATTTCAACATAATGAAGTTTTATTATTATGCTAAATTTGACTAGTTTTAAAACCTGCTAGCTATTAAAGATTGACAGGGAACGTTTTTTCCCCCTTAGAACAGATCATTTGTGTCTTGAACTATAATTTTTCCCTTTACTCCCTTTCAATTCAAGCTTTGGTGATCTCAATAAATGTAATTTAATTTTATTTATAGGATTCCAAAAATATTTGTTTCTACGTAATTTGACAGTAGGATTTTTAGCTGCACTTGATTTAACACCAGATGTTTTGAGTCATGTAACTTGAGATTACCACTCTTACTCAATCTGAACTTATCTCCCAAGTTATATAATTACAAAACAATATCTTACATATATTTAATACTTTATAGTTTACAAAGCATGTGTCTACACATGATTTCATTTGCTTGTTCCTTGGAAGAATCCATTTTATGGATAAAGATTAGAGAGGTTGTAATCAAACTTATAAGCTTTTGCACAGCAAAGAAAATCATAAACAAAACAAAAAGACAACCTACAGAATGGGGAAAAGTATTTTCAAACGATGTGACCAACAAGGGCTTAATTTCCAAAATATACAAACAGCTCATACAACTCAGTAACAAAAAAACAAACAACGCAATCAAAAAATGGGCAGAAACAGACATTTCTCCAAAGAAGATACACAGATGGCCAATAAAAGATACATGAAAAGATACTCAACATTGCTAATTATTAGAGAAATGCAAATCAAAACCACAATGAGGTATCACCTCACACTGATCAAAATGGCCATCATCAAAAAGTCTACAAATAATAAATGCTGGAGAGGGTGTGGAGCAAAGGGAACCCTCCTACACTGTTGGTGGGAATGTAAATTGGTACAGCCACTATGGAGAATAGTAGGGAGGTTCCTTAAAAAACGAAGAAGAGTTGCCATATGATCCAGTAATTCCACTCCTGGGTATGTATCTGGAGAAAACTAATTTGAAAAGATACATGCATCCCAATGTTCATAGCAGCACTATTCACAATAGTCAAGACATGGAAGCAACTTAAATGTCCATCAACAGATGAATGGATAAAGAAAATGTGGTATATACATTTATACAATGGAATATTACTCAGCCATATAAAGAATGACATAATGCCATTTGCAGCAACATAGACGGACCTAGAGATTATCATACTCAATGAAGTAAGTCAGAAAGAAAAATACCACATGATATCACTTATATGTGGAATCTAAAATATGATACCAATGAACTTATTTATGACACAGAAACAGACTCAGACATAGAAAACAACTTATGGTTACCAAAGGGGAAGGGGGGTAGGGGAGAGATAAATTAGGAGCTTGAGATTAGCAGATACAAACTATTATATATAAATAAATAAACAACAAGATCCTACTGTATAGCACAGGTAACTATATTCAATATCCTATAATAAACCATAATGGAAAAGAATTTTAAAAGTAGGCTAAAAAAGATTAGAGAGGTTGAATCACAGTGAATGGTGACACTCAACTCAAGCCAGTTCCTCCAAATCAGTTTCCTTGTGTTTTTCATGCTATACTGACCATGGTGCTACTAAGTGACTTGAAGAGAAGTAAAATGCCCCCAGTCTGAACTGAAAGAAAACTCAAAGTCAAAATGCTAGTTGCACATTTGCTGGGTTTGTCAGTGGGGGAACATCTTCCAAACACAAACATTTCTTCTTCCAAATCATCAGCGACTACCTTGAGCTCAAATGTGGTTTACAAGTGAAATGTGCAATTAAATGTAACTCTATTAAAATGGCTATAAGTTTATATAATAAGAAAGCATGGCCAAGCTTCTTTGATGCAGTTTAAATAAATTCTTTAAACTCTGGATCTGTCCAATTTCATTTGAGATATTTTCAAATCTCCAGAAATCTTATCTCAGGCCACCTTCCCCACTTATATTCTAGGTGAACTAATTCAGTGCTCCTTGTAGTGCTGTTTCTCTCTCTTTTCTTTTTTTTTTTTTAACATCTTTATTGGAGTATAATTGCTTTACAAAGGTGTGTTAGTTTCTGCTGTATAACAAAGTGAATCAGCTATACATATACATATATCCCCATATCTCCTCCCTCTTGCATCTCCCTCCCACCCTCCCTATCCCACCCCTCTAGGTGGTCACAAAGCACCGAGCTGATCTGCCTGTGCGATGCAGCTGCTTCCCACTAGCTATCTATTTTACATTTGGTAGTGTATATATGTCCATGCCACTCTCTCACTTCGTCCCAGTTTACCCTTCCCCCTCCCTGTGTCATCAAGTCCATTCTATACATCTGCATCTTTATTCCTGTCCTGCCCCGAGGTTCGTCAGAACCTTTTTTTTTTTTTTAGACTCCATATATATGTGTTAGCATATGGTATTTGTTTTTCTCTTTCTGACTTATTTCACTCTGTATGACAGACTCTAGGTCCATCCACCTCACTACAAATAACTCAATTTCATTTCTTTTTATGGCTGAGTAATATTCCATTGTATATATGTGCCACATCTTCTTTATCCATTCATCTGTCGATGGACACTTAGGCTGCTTCCATGTCCTGGCTATCGTAAATAGAGCTGCAATGAACACTGTGGTACAAGACTCTTTTTGAATTATGGTTTTCTCAGGGTATATGTCCAGTAGTGGGATTGCTGGGTCATATGGTAGTCCTATTTTTAGTTTTTTAAGGAACCTCCATACTGTTCTCCATAGTGGAGAACACTATGGAGAACATAGTGTATCAATTTACATTCCCACCAACAGTGCAAGAGGGTTCCCTTTTCTCCACACCCTCTCCAGCATTTATTGTTTGTAAGATTTTTTGATGATGGCCATTCTGACTGGTGTGAGGTTATACCTCATTGTAGTTTTGATTTGCATTTCTCTAATGATTAGTGATGTTGAGCATCCTTTCATGTGTTTGTCGGCGATCTGTATACCTTCTTTGGAGAAATGTCTATTTAGGCCTTCTGTCCATTTTGGGATGGGTTGTTTTTTTGATATTGAGCTGCATGAGCTGCTTGTAAATTTTGGAGATTAATCCTTTGTCAGTTGCTTCATTTGCAAATATTTTCTCCCATTCTGAGGGTTGTCATTTCATTTTGTTTATGTTTTCCTTTGCTGTGCAAAAGTTTTTAGTTTCATTAGGTCCCATTTGTTTATTTTTGTTTTTATTTCCATTTCTCTAGGAGGTGGGTCAAAAAGGATCTTGCTGTGATTTATGTCATAGAGTGTTCTGCCTATGTTTTCCTCTAAGAGTTTTATAGTGTCTGGTCTTACATTTAGGTCTTTAATCCATTTTGAGTTTATTTTTGTGTATGGTGTTAGGGAGTGTTCTAATTTCATTCTTTTACATGTAGCTGTTCAGTTTTCCCAGCACCACTTATTGAAGAGACTGTCTTTTCTCCATTGTATATTCCTGCCTCCTTTATCAAAAGTAAGGTGACCATATGTGTGTGGGTTTATCTCTGGGTTTTCTATCCTGTTCCATTGATCTATATTTCTGTTTCTGTGCCAGTACCATACTGTCTTGATTACTGTAGCTTTGTAGTATAGTCTGAAGTCCAGGAGCCTGATTCCTCCAGCTCTGTTTTTCTTTCTCAAGATTGCTTTGGCTATTTGGGGTCCTTTGTGTTTCCATACAAATTGTGAATTTTTTTGTTCTAGTTATGTTAAAAATGCCATTGGTGGTTTGATAGGGATTGCACTGAATCTGTAGATTGCTTTGGGTAGTAGAGTCATTTTCAAAATGTTGATTCTTCCAATCCAAGAACATGGTATATCTCTCCATCTGTTTGTATTATCTTTAATTTCTTTCATTAGTGTCTTATAGTTTTCTGCATACAGGTCTTTTGTCTCCTTAGGTAGGTTTATTCCTAGGTATTTTATTCTTTTTGTTGCAATGATAAATGGGAGTGTTTCCTTAATTTTACTTTCAGATTTTTCATCATTAGTGTGTAGGAATGCAAGAGACTTCCGTGGATTCATTTTGTATCCTGCTACTTTACCAATTCGTTGATTAGCTCTAGTAGTTTTCTGGTAGCATCTTTAGGATTCTCTATGTATAGTATCATGTCACCTGCAAACAGTGACAGCTTTACTTCTTTTTTGATTTGGATTCTTTTTATTTCTTTTTCTTCTCTGATTGCTGTGGCTAAAACTTCCAAAACTATGTTGAATAATAGTGGTGAGAGTGGACAACCTTGTCTTGCTCCTGATCTTAGAGAAAATGGTTTTAATTTTTCACCATGAAGAACAATGTTGGCTGTGGGTTTGTCATATATGGCTTTTATTATGTTGAGGTAAGTTCCCTCTGTGCCTACTTTCTGGAGGGTTTTTATCATAAATGGGTGTTGAATTTTGTCAAAAGCTTTTTCTGCATCTATTGAGATGATCATATGGTTTCTCCTTCAATTTGTTAATATGGTGTATCCCATTGATTGATTTGCGTATATTGAAAAATCCTTGCATTCCTGGGATAAACCCCACTTGATCATGGTGTATGATCCTTTTTTGTGCTGTTGGATTCTGTTTGCTAGTATTTTGTTAAGGATTTTTGCATCTATGTTCATCAGAGATATTGGCCTGTAGTTTTCTTTTTTGTGACATCTTTGTCTGGCTTTGGTATCAGGGTGATGGTGGCCTTGCAGAATGAGTTTGGGAGTGTTCCTCCCTCTGCTATATTTTGGAAGAGTTTGAGAAGGATAGGTGTTAGCTATTCTGTAAATGTTTGATAGAATTTGCCTGTGAAGCCATCTGGTCCTGGGCTTTTGTTTCTTGGAAGATGTTTAATCACAGTCTCAATTTCAGTGCTTGTGATTGGTCTGTTTATATTTTCTATTTCTTCCTGGTTCAGTTTTGGAAGGTTGTGCTTTTCTAAGAATTTGTCCATTTCTTCCAGGTTGTCCATTTTATTGGCATATAGTTGCTTGTAGTAATCTCTCATGATCCTTATATTTCTGCAGTCAGTTGTTACTTCTCCTCTTTCATTTCTAATTCTATTGATTTGAGTCTTCTCCCTTTTTTTCTTGATGAGTCTGGCTAATGGTTTATCAATTTTCTTTATCTTCTCAAAGAACCAGCTTTTAGTTTTATTGATCTTTGTTATTGTTTCCTTCATTTCTTTTTCATTTATTTCTGATCTGGTCTTTATGATTTCTTTCCTTCTGCTAAATTTGGGTTTTTTTGTTCTTTTTTCTCTAATTGCTTTAGGTGTAAGTTTAGGTTGTTTATTTGAGATTCTTCTTGTTTCTTGAGGTAGGATTGTATTGCTATAAACTTCCCTCATAGAACTGTTTTTGCTGCATCCCATAGGTTTTGGGTCATTGTATTTTCATTGTCATTTGTTTCTAGGTATTTTTTGATTTCCTCTTTGATTTCTTCAGTGATCTCTTGGTTATTTAGTAGTGTATTGTTTAGCCTCCATGTGTTTGTATTTTTTACAGTTTTTTTTCCTGTAATTGATATCTAGTCTCATAGCATTGTGTTTGGAAAAGATACTTGATAAGATTTGTCTTTCTGGTGGGTGGGACAGCATCTGATGGTGTGTTTTGGGGTGTCTGTGACCTTATTATGATTTTAGGCAGTCTCTCCACTAATGAGTGGGGTTGTGTTCCTGTCTTGCTAGTTGTTTGGCAGAGTGTGTCCAGCACTGTAGCTTGCTGATCGTTAAGTGGAGCTGGGTCTTAGCGTTGAGATGGAGATCTCTGGGAGAGCTTTCGCTATTTGATATTACGTGGAGCCGGGAGGTCTCTGGTGGACCAATGTCTTGAACTCAGCTCTCCCACCTCAGAGGCACAGGCCTGACACCCGGCGAGAGCACCAAGACCCTGTCAGCCACATGGCTCAGAAGAAAAGGGAGGAAGGAAGGGAGGAAAGAAGGAAGGAAGGAAAGTTATTAATATAAAAAATAAAAAAATTATTAAAAATAAAAAAAATTAAAAAGTAATAAAAAAAGAAAGAAAGAAGAGAGCAACCAAACCAAAAAACAAATCCACCAATGATAGCAAGCGCTAAAAACCATACAAAAAACAAACAAACAAACAAACAAAAAAAGGACAGACAGAACCCTAGGACAAATGGTAAAAGCAAAGCTATACAGACTAAATCACACAAAGAATCATACACATACACACTCACAAAAAGAGAAAAAGGAAATATATACATATATATATATATATATATATCTGTATATTAAAAAAAAAAGGAGGAGAGCAACCAAATCTGTAAACAAATCTACCAGTGATAATAAACTCTAAATACTAAACTAAGATAAACATAAAACCAGAAACAAATTAGATGCGGAAAGCAAATCCCAAGTCTACAGTTGCTCCCAAAGTCCACCGCCTCAATTTTGGGATGATTCATTGTCTATTCATGTATTCCACAGATGCAGGGTACATCAAGTTGATTGTGGAGATTTATTCCTGCTCCTGAGGCTGCTGGGAGAGATTTCCCTTTCTCTTCTTTGTTCGCACAGCTCCTGGGGTTCAGCTTTGGATTTGGCCCCACCTCTGCATGTAGGTCACCTGAGGGCGTCTGTTCTTCGCTCAGACAGGACGGGGTTAACAGAGCAGCTGATTAGGGGGCTCTGGCTCACTCAGGCCGGTGGGGGGGAAGGGTACGGAATGCGGGGCAAGCCTGCAGCAGCAGAGGCCAATGTGACATTGCAACAGCCTGAGGCGCGCCATGTGTTCTCCCGGGGAAGTTGTCCCTGGATCACAGGACCCTGGCAGTGGTGGGCTGCACAGGCTCCCGGGAGGGGAGGCGTGGATAGTGACCTGTGCTTGCACACAGGATTCTTGGTGGCTGCAGCAGCAGCCTTAGCATCTCATGCTCGTCTCTGGGCTCTGCGCTGATAGCCGCGGCTCGCGCCCATCTCTGGAGCTCGTTTAGGTCGTGTTCTGAATCCCCTCTCCTCGCGCACCCTGAAACAATGGTCTCTTGACTCTTAGGCAGGTCCAGACTTTTTCTGGGCTCCCTCTGGCTAGCTGTGGCGCACTAGCCCCCTTCAGGCTGTGTTCACGCAGCCAACCCCAGTCCTCTCTCTGGGATCCGACCTCCAAAGCCCGAGCCTCAGCTCCCAGCCCCCACCTGTCCTGGCGGGTGAGCAGACAAGCCTCTCGGGCTGATGAGTGCTGGGCGGCACCGATCCTCTGTGTGGGGATCTCTTCGCTTTGCCCTCTGCATCCCTGTTGCTGTGCTCTCCTCAGTGGCTCTGAAGCTTCCCCCCCGCCTCCCCCCGTCTCCGCCAGTGAAGGGGCTTCCTAGTGTGTGGAAACTTTTCCTCCTTCACAGCTCCCTCCCAGAGGTGCAGGTCCCATCCCTATTCTTTTGTCTTTGTTTTTTCTTTTCTCTTTTGCCCTACCCAGGTACGTGGGGAGTTTCTTGCCTTTTGGGACGTCTGAGGTCTTCTGCCAGCATTCAGTAGGTGTTCTGTAGGAGTTGTTCCACATGTAGATGTATTTCTGGTGTATTTGTGGGGAGGAAGGTGATCTCCATGTCTTACTCCTCCGCCATCTTGGAGGTCTCTCCCTCTCTCTTTTCTAAGATGGGATAAAATTTTATGTACAATGAAACTTCTTAAACTGAAGCTTTTTCAAATAGTAACTGGTAAGGTTTCCAAGATAGAGAAGATATTTTTTGATGTGACGTAACTGGTGGTTTCTGAAGAACAGGGAATATATCTGAAGTGGGATATAACTTGGTTCATCTGAGATAAAAGTTTAGCCAATGCACAAGCACAATGTCTATTTTTCTGAGAAAAATAATTGTTTTTAAACTCCCCTACTAGTCTACATCTTGCTTACCATTTGAGAACCAGTGCCTGGAATATGACAGCTGCTTTGTAAATATTTGTTGAGTAGAAGGAAAGTAATTGCATCTGTTCTTGAATCCATATCTGAGTTTCAACACTGAATCCCCCTCCCAATTTGACTTCAGTGATGCAATGCCATCGGCAGTTTTATCATGAAATAAAATGTAAGACGTGTAATAATGTCATTTTTTCTGCACGTCATTTTTTTTCTGCATGATACAGAGCTGTTATTACTTTAAATGACTTTCAAAGCCGTTTTTCTTCCCGATATTGTTGAAGCGAGTTAAACAGCACTTGTTCAGAATGCACAGTGATTAGTTTTCAGGTTCCAAGATCATTCTTTGGGTTGAAAACCTGCAAGCTGACTTAGCTTAGAGACTTTTGTTCTGGTAACATGCAACAGATTACTGTGTTCCCTCTAAGTAATTCCATTTAAAATGATAAATTAGGGACTTCCCTGGTGGTCCAGTGGGTAAGACTCCGCATTCCCAGTGCAGGGGGCCCGGGTTAGATCCCTGGTCGGGGAACTGGATCCCGCATGCATGTCGCAACTAAGAGTTCACATGCTCGCATGCCACACCTAAGAAGTCCACATGCCGCAACTAAAAAGATCCCACAAAATACAACGAAGATCCCACGTGCCGCAACTAAGACCCGGCGCAGCCAAAATAAATTTAAAAAAAGAAACAAAAAAAACCCTTAAAAAATAAAATAAAGTGATAAATTAACTAACATAACTGGTCATTGTATTTCATCTTTCTCAAAATTTTATAGTTTGGGAGCTCCAGTGACCTCACCTAATGCCAGTCTCCATACTTTTATTATAATTATATTTTTCTGTGAAAAAATCACTCCTGGTCTAGTGATTTGTATATAGCAAGTGCTCATTAATTTTTCTGAAAAAGAAATGAATAAAATGTATAGCAGGTGTAAATTGAGGAGACACTGATCAGACATGTGCGAAACACACCTTTCCTTTAACCTGTCAATTTATCTCATCCTGCTCTCACCCCCTCTTCCCAGGGATGGCAGAATAATACACTTGATCCTACCACTTAAAAGTAATTTCTTCCCATTTTAAACAGTCATTTAAAATGAACCCATTAGTCTTTCTGTGTTTCTCTCCTTGCTCTGGGAGGTGCAGGGCAAATTTACAAGGCCTCACAGCAGAGCAGGAGAGGTGTTTCAGCCTCTCTCTGTCCTGTGAGTCCTCCTTGGATTGATTGAATGTTGTTTGGCCACTTGATCTCTGGGCATCTGGGATGGTGGCCCCCAGTGTCCTGCAGTTGCCTGTGGCATGGAGGTCTCTGCACTCCTCCCCCACTGCTGCTTCCTGACCCCAGGCATTTGCCACCATTCAGACCACTCAGTATTTCTAAATGAATGAATGAGCTTCTCAGGGTTAACATCACCTCTTCTCTCTCCTTCCAAACCTATCTTTTCCACCTTGTTCCTGTTCCATCATAAATCACATAGATGGTAAGTGGGCGGAGAGGAAGGTGGTGGTGGGGAGTATGAGGGTGGGGAGGGGAGAGGAAGGTCACTATTATAGTGGAGAGGTCACCATAATTCTAATAAAGTGATTTTTAATCTAGTAGAATATTAAGTGTCATTTTGTTGTTATTTATTCCTTCTATTAGAAAGATAATATGACCATATCATAAACAAGTTGGAACAGAAAAAAGAAGACAGTAATTTCACTATGCTAACCCAATTTCTATTAATATGTTGGTGGTATATATTTCTTTTGTTATATCCACCATTCATAATAATTTAAGTTGTAAAACACCATTTTTAAAATATTTAGTATTTCTTCTATCAGAGGATAATACTTAAAAGCAAATGCAAGTATTCCATCAACTAATATTTACTGAGTCCCAAACACATGTGAATCACGTGTTAGGTACCATGGAGACACGAAAGTTAAATCAGACACACTTCCTACCCACCAGAAACTTACAACCTAGAAGGAGAAGTAAGGCTTTTACATAAATATGTAAAAGGTAGCAAGTAATAAAGCCGTAACAGAGATAGAGACAAACTGCTTTGGGGAATCCACTTCTGTAATATCACTTTAAAACACGTGGGAATCACATGCCAACATGTTAACCCATTAATTATGTAAGTAATAAATGCCAAGGCATTTTAATGATTTCATCATATGGCATCTTATAATGGTCATTAATAGTAATATTTTCTACTAGATTTTTTCCTACTCAACATCAATTTTCTAGGTATTAGAAATTTTATTTATTCATTAAACAGTCATATGACATCATCTGCAAGATTTCCTGACACGTTGGAATGCTCTGTTGCTTTTAGATGCCATTTTCTGAGTTTATATTCATTACACTTCTCTTTGGATAATTTAACGTGGTGTAGTTGATGTAAAAAATATTAAGAAATCCCTAAGTTGTAGTACACAGTAAAACTGCATACGAATAGTTTTGTATATGGCATATAAACCAAAATGGTGTTCTGTCGGAAAATGCGCTAACCAAGGTAGTTCTATTCCTCCCAAATGCTAAAGCGACTCAATGACTGTAAAATCTGTATCTTTTCAAATCATGACCTTTTTTTCTCCTATGAAAGTGTGTGAGGGTCTCTGCAGTTTTCAAACCAAACATCACTGTCATCATTTTATGTGGTCCTAAATTTTACCAAATATGTTTGATCTTGGACTAAAGAAATATGTCATCTTGTTTACCACTTTTTATGCCAAATGATAAAGCTGCTGGTATGTAGCTCATAAATATTTTATTAGGTTTTACATATGCATTAAGCTAGTGAGGTGTCTTATTTTCATGAATTTATTACAATAATTTAAGTAGTCGTAATAATAAAAATTTGCATGTAAATAATTCTTTTCTCCTGGGAACTCTGAGTGCTTTTGCACATCAATTAATGCCGGATGGCAGCACCATTTTTCCCAACTTTATTTTATTTTTCCATCTTTATAATGCATTGCTTGGGGTTTTTGTTTCTAGCCAATGTCAATTACTGGGCTGGCTATTGTTGGCCTCCAAAACCAGCCTTTTTTGAGGATTAATTACATAACAGAATGATACTTCCCAGTAGAAACTCTATGATGGAAAGTTTTGCTTTCATCAGATACAGATTAAAAGTCATTCCCCTGGCTTCACTTTCAATAAAAATCTTGTCTATACATTCAGACTACATGTTATTAAGAATTGCCAAAAGTTATTTTTCTATCATTAACAACTTCTCCTTTCCAATCACCAAATTAATTATTCATATAAAGGAGTTACTTACACACTAAAAAAACCCAGTACCTTTAAAAGCGTCATCCTCAGGGTTGTAGCATTTCTCTTCTCTAGCAGTAGAGGTGCTTAACGTGGGATTCATAAGACAGGCTTCAAGGGTCTGTGAATTTCTAGAAATTCCCAAAAGGGAAAGAACAAGACACAAGAGAAGTCTTTACAGGAGTTGGTGCCAAACTTTTGAACCTGCTCTTCCTGGGGGATCTGCCTGGGCCTGGGATCCATTTTTGTTTTAAGAATCCAACCTGGGCCGGGCCTTGAGGCTTCTTTGGGAAATGATTGTGAACTGGAGCTACTTCTCTGATCCTCTTTTTACACTTTTTAAAAAAATCATGATTCTGTTATACTTAGTTACTTATAATAAATTCCTTCTTTTGGAAATTACTTTCTGAAAGATTAGGAAATCCTATTAAATGCTTCATATATGGCCTTTGTTATTTTAATATTTAAAACAAATAATTCACAAATGCAACTCTTCTGTTTTAGAAGCAAAGTTATGTAAGGAAGAATAAACAGAGGGAGTATCAGGGTTCTAGTTTCTGACTCTAGTCACTGTGTGCACATTTCTCTCAATTCCCAGACAGTGAATTACTGTAACTTAGTTCTGTCAAGTGCCCAGTTTCCAGAATCTATACTATTGCATATTTTATGCATTTGCTTTTGAAGCCAATATCTCATATCTGGCTACTCCAGGGAAATCCCAAACCACTGGATATTTTAGCATGAGCCAAAGTCTTGCAATCTACAAATTTTGTTTGAAATCTCTGTCTTATGTCTGCTATGTTCTAGCTATTTAAAACAGGCAAATACATAGAAGATGAAACTACATCTTTACTTCATGTGTTCATAGAATACTTCAACTATTTCATCAGATTAGGGAATTTTGATGATGGGAACTCTAATAATTTTTATTGATTCTGTACCATGTGCAGAGCACTATAAGGAGGGTAAAAAGATGTACAATTAAGCTACGAAAGCTGGATGCCAGACATTTTTTAAAACATAGTTTCTAAAGGTCAAAATAATCCTTTCAACTAAGAATGACTTTCACAGTTTTACAGACAAGCACTTGAGGCTCAGAAAAGTTTAATCAATGATTTGAATTCACCCAGTTTATTAAAGGTAAAACCACGGTTCAAATCCAGCTGATGATTCCAAATCCCCCACTCTTTCGACTACCTTTATAATTCACTGTCTTCTTAAAGTACTGGGTCACTTTTTTTGTTAGGTTTTGTTCGTTAGGTTTTGTTTCTTTTAAGGGTTGAACCTTTTGGGTAAAAGCTCATTGTTCAATGAATCAAATATAATCCAACTTTTTTAGGGAGCTCCTCCCTGAATTTAGTATTAGAAATATTTAGACATTGTTTTAACCATTTTTTAGACTGTGGGCCTTTGGGATGCAACAACAATAATATGAAAGATTATACCCCTTTGCTTTATTTCCTGTTTTTAATTTAGCCAAGATATAAAACACCTGTTCAATGCATAACCAGTTCTTTTGAACAAATTAATCGAGTCAGTCTAAAAAACAAAAAACACAGCTATTAGAAAGGCTAAGATAAAAAAAAAACCCTAATTATACCAAATGCTAGCAAGAATGCAGAGGAACAGGAATTCTCACTCATTGCTGGTGGCAACGGAAAATGGTACAGCCACTTTGGAAGACAGTTTGGCAGTTTCTTACGAAGATAACACAGCTTTACCATACAATCTAGCAATTGCACACCCTGGTATTTATTTACCCAAATGAGTTGAAAACATGTCCACACAAAAACCTGCCCACAAAGGTTTATAGCAGCTTTATTAATAATTGTCAAAACTAGAAGAAACCAAGATGTTCGTAAAATGGGGAATGGATAAACATACTGTGGTACAATACATTCATACTATGGAATATTATTCAGTGATTAAAAAATGAGCTATCAAGACACAAAAAGACACAGAGAAACCTTAAATGCAAATTGCTTAGTGAAAGAAGCCAGTCTGAAAGGTCAGTATTCTATATGATGCTATCTATATGACATTCTGGAAAAGGCAAAACTATGGAGACAGTAAAGAAAAAAATCAGTGGTTACCAGAGGTTAGGGAAGTGAGGGAGGAGAGGGATGAATCAGAGCACAGGGGATTTTGGCGCAGCGAAACTATTAGGTATGATACTGCAATGGTGGGTACATGCCATTACTTTAAAAACAAAAACAAAAACAAAACAAAACTCTGTTTCCTCTACTCTTCATACACCAAATGTGTGTGGGGTTTTCCCACACCAATCAATTCTCCAACTCCCCAGACACCAAATGGGTGTCCCACAACTCAATTCTGATACTAACTACCCAGAGTTAGTGTAGACCTCGCAGGTTAAGGTCTCAGTGACAGAAGACCGCCCCCCCCCCCCACTTCTAATGCCAATCATAAGTAATGGGCCCCCAAGTTCACCCTTCAGTCCAACTTGCCTATAAATCAGGGTTCCTACAGCTCTGTCCTCCGCTTTGATAATCTGCTATAACAACTCACAGAACTCAGGGAAACACGTTTACCAGTGTATTACAAAGGTTATAATAAAGGATACATATGAACAGCCAGATGAAGAGGTACATAGGGCAAGGTCCAGAAGTTTCCTAGGTGCAGGAGCTTCTGTCCCTGTGGAGTTGGGGTGTGCCACCCTCCGAGCACGTGGATATATTCACCAACCTGGAAGCTTTCCAAACCCCTTAGTTTATGGATTTTTTGAGAGGCCTCATCTCATCGGCATGGTCGATTATTAACTGAATCTCCAGCCTCTTTCCCCTCCCCAGAGAATGGAGGGTTGGGGATGAAAGCTCCAAGCTTCTAGTCATGGCTTGGTCTTTCTGGTGACCAGACCCCATCCTGAAGCTATCCAGGAGCCCACACAGGGTCATCTCCTTAGAACAAAACACGCTCCTATCACCCAGGAATTTCCAAGGGATTTAGGAAGCTCTGTGTAAGACTCTCTTATCGCCCCCATCACTCAGGAAATTATGAAGATTTTAAGAGCCCTGTGTCAGGAATTGGGGATCAAAGACTAAATATTAGAACAAAAGATGCTCCTTGCACCCCAGTCACTCAAGAAATTGCTACAAGGGTTTTAGGAACTCTGGGTCAGGAACGGGAGAAGAGACCAAAAATTGTATTTATTATGTCACAGGTGGACACATGACAAATACATTTGGCAAAACCCATAGGACTGTACAACACAAAGATGAAGCCTAATGTAGACCCTTGTTAATAATAATGTAACAATATGGGTTCTTCAATTGTGACAAATGTATCACACTAATGCAAGATGTTAATAATTGGGGAAACTGTGAGCAGGGGAGAAAGAGGCTCTATAGGAGCTTTCCCTACTATCTGCTCAATCATCTGTGAACGTAAAACTGCTCTAACGAAACCAAAACCAAGTCTGTTAATTTTTTTAAAAAAGGAAAAGAAATTTAAAAACAGTCAATGAGGCTCATTGTCAAACTGGTCAATGAAAAAGTTAATGTAACATTTAACGAGATGAGCTTAGGTATAGAAAGAATCTAATCAAATCATTGTATAAGAGTTGATCACAACTGGTCTGCCATGAGACCATACCAGAAGCAGCAATGGCCTCTGTGCAGTTCGGAGTAACATTTGAAAGAAAGTCTACGCTGATGTAAACCATGGGCAGATAGAGGTAAGGAAGGTAATGTGACATACTTTTAAAACCAGTGACTCCCTCAGCTCATGTTTTATTTTCACAAACTTGTTCTATATGAACTTTGAAATCTTATCAAGGTTTTGTCCAAATGATAAAAGCAGACTAGGATGCCCATAGAGAAATAAAGGTAGAAATAATTGTTTATGTCAATCTAAGCTGTACTAGCTAGAGCTTTTGCAGAGGAGACAGGCTGCCCTATATTCTGTTATTTATGCCTCGTACCCTTTTCATTCTACACTTCTATGCAAGTTACCTCCTTGCATCATATTCATTTTCAAATAGCGCTGAGTCTTTCAATCTGATCTTTCCATGCCCAGCAGGAGGAGACCAGGGAGCCTAGGGCACTCCCAAACCCAAGTTTCTGTGTCTAGAATTCTTTTGAATTTTATAGAGCTGATATTCATATATCAATGATAAGAAATTCAAACATAAAATTATGCTTTTAATCCTTAGATGGGTTATAGTGAGGGGGGCGTGGATTTAGTTCAGTCTCCTCTTTCTGTGAAACACAAACTCTGAGCAAACAGACTATCCAAGGCCAGCACTCAAGTCTTATGATATCGAATCTAGTATTCTTTTCATAAAAGTATGCAATCTTGATATGATCTAAATGCCTTACAGGCATCTGATCCTGCTAGGTAAGGAGTACGTCCAGTAACAACTGACTCCGTAACTGGAGCCTGGTATCCCAGTCTGCAAAAGCCAGAACCTGGGCTCTATTATTTTAGTAAATATGTGTTTAAATTTTTATAAAAGTAACATATAATCATCATAGAAAATTTCACAGGAGAAGACGCAGGAGGAGGCGTAGAAGTTGGAAGATGAAGAGGGAGAGAGGAGAAAAGGGAGAGAAGAAAGGAGGGAGAGAGAGAGGGAGGGGAAGAAGGAGGAAAAAAAGAAAAATCACTTACAACTTCAGCATTCTGAAGTAAGGAATGTAAGCATTTTACTGCTTAACATCACCGATGGTTTGTAATGTTCTCCACATTCTTGTAACCTGCCTTTTTCTACTTAACATCTTTTTATGGGAGGCAGTGTAGGCAGTGACAGAAGGTGGCAGAAACTGTACAGGTAGTGGACGGGAGCGTAAGCTGTAGAGCTAGACTGGCTGGTTCACATCCTGGCTCAGATTCTCGCTAGCTGTGTGACCCTGAGCAGGCTACTCGACCTCGCTGTTGCCTCAGTTTCCCGTCTACAAAATGGAGATAATAATAGTAACTACTTCTATCATGAGGATTCAATGGCTTAATATATTTAACCACTTATAACAGTGACTGGCACAAAGTACACTCTATATCAAAGGGCAGTAAATTTTTTCAGTAAAGAACCGGATAGTAAATATTTTAGGCTCTGCAGGGTCATATAGTTTCTATCACAACTCCGCAATGCTGCCTTGATGGAGACTGAATTTGTATTTCATATAATTTTCACGTCATCAACTACTCTTCTGTTGATGATTTCAACCATTTAAAAAATGTAAAAACCGCTTTAGCTCATGAGCTGTGCAAAAATCAGTAGTAGGCTGGGCCTCTGGGTCAGAGTTTGCTGACCTCTGTTCTGTATAATTAGCAGACATTATTACGTCTCTAATTAATCTTTCTATAAATTATTTTTAATGGCTGCTTAGAACAAGATTATTTGGATGTCTTATAATTTACTTAGTCCCCCTATGATTACAAATTATTTCCAGTGTTCATTACTACAAGCCATTCTCCAATAAATATCCATGCAAAATCTTTGTGCACACTTGCTATTAAACCTACACCTTAAAATGTATGTAGTGGCAGCTACCAAAATGGCTGGCAGAGCATCTAAAAAGAAACACACTCTGAAGAAGTAACCTTGAAAATAAATTTTGGATAGATATAGCAAATTTCAAACATGTTAGAGAAGGAGTTCTATAAGTAGAATATATATTCATACACATAGAACTTACTTGGTACCATTCTAAGCCTTCTATGTATATTAAATCATTTAGTCCGCAAAACAATCCTATGAGAAACAGGTGCAATCATCATCACCATCATCACCCCCAAGGTACAAAAGAGGAAACTGAGGCCCAGAAAAGCTAAGTAACTTCCCCAAGGTCACACAGCTGGCTGGTGGCAGAGGCAGGATTCAAACCTGGTCTGTGCAGCACTATGGCCCATATTCCTGAAGAAGATGCTGCACTGGAGAGGCCTGGCGAGTGTGCACACCTAGGTCCTCACTTTATAAAGTACCTGTGGTCTTTGGCTCATGTTTGGCACGCATGAACGACCTCACACTCTAATAACTGGCACAAATTTTATCCGTCAATGGGACACTTCGGTGGAAACTGTGAATGCCCACCTAACGTTCCTCTTTTGTCCTCCAACTCCTTCCCCATACCAACTCTTCATTAAATTGCCCTGCATTTCTTACCCAAAAGAGTTGTGCTCTATAAACAGTAAAGACTGACTGGAGCGTACTTTCAAATCTCGTTTTTCGAGTCAGGGTCCCACATCTGCCAAATTCAAGTGGCAACCTCCGGGTGGAGCTTCGCCTGCAGTGCCACGGGAATGCAAATTTCGGATAAGTACCTTCTTCCATGGAAACAAAACCGCGGCTCGTGTCGAAGGTCCCTCCCGCGTGGCCCCCGCAGCAGCAGGGCGGGCTTGCTCTGGCCCCTCGCCGGGTCCCCGAGGGCGCAGTCTCGCGTCGCTGTGGACCAAACCGCCAGCCTCCGCCGCCAGGCTCAGACGCCGAGTTGCACTCTCTCCCGGTCCTTCCGGCTTGTGCTGAGATGCGGGCGACTGTCCCAGAAAGGAGTTAAACGCGAGTGGGTCGTTCGACTTTGTGGGGAAATGATTCTAGTTTTCATTTCTTCTGATTTCTCTCCCTCCTGGGACGCGACTGCTCAAGTTATCCCCATGAGGCTGAGCAGCCAACGCCGCTGGCCCCAAGTTGTTGCCCGCCTCCCACTCGCGCCCAAACTAGGACAGAACCGAGAAGTAGAGAGGAAACCAGGAAAGAAAGAAGCGGGTGCTTCAAACGGGACCACGCTTGTGCAGACGCGGCGGCGGACTTGGAGGAGCGGGGCGGGGAGTCCTGGCCGAGGCCCGGGACTCCGCCCGCCGGGGGGCGCCGGGACGCCGGGCGCGTGCGCTGTGCGGCCCCAGCCCCGGCCGCAGCTGCCGTGATGCCTATTTTAGTCAAAGCCGCTGCGGGCGCGAGGACACGGCACCGGCCGAGCAGCCTCCCGACCCGCCGATCGGCCGAGGCTCTCGCGTCGGGCTCCCGTCGAGCCTTCGCGTCCGTGTCCCCTGCGCCCCGCCGCTGCCGCCCCAAACTTTGGCCAGCACCTCCCGGGCTCCGCGCCAGGGACGAGCCAGGTAAGGAGCGGGAGGCGCAGCTGCCGCGGGCTCCCACAACGCGCCCGGCTATTTGCAGCCTCGAGCTCCCGGGGCTAAATCGGGAAGCGAAAGTTGGATCCCTGCTCAACTGGGAGCAACTTTGCCCTCCCGGGTGGCGGCTGCGTGTTCTCGGTTCCCCGGCCGCCGGGAACCCCGCCCTCTCCTCGCTGGCCGCGCCCTCGCGGGGTTCCCTGTCCTTGGAAGCCGCCCTTCACCCCGGGTCTGGGCGTCGCGGTCACAGACCCTCGGATGTCAACTGCCGCCACTCGGGTCTGGCATTGCCAGCGTCCTCGGGCGCTTGGGCCCCATCGGGTGCCGGTTCCCGCGCTCTGCTGCCCGCAAGCTCTAGGTGAGCTCGGCCTCTCCCCTCCCCGAGAGGCTCCCAGGGCTCCGGGCCCGCGAACCCACTACGGCTCCTCCTCGCCCCCTGTAGGGCCTCCGGGTCCCAGGCGGAGGCAGCGCGCAGCCGGGCTCACCGGGTCGCGCGCTCTGGCCTGGCGCTGCGAATGCGAGGTGGGTCAGGGCGCTCACTGCACACCCGTCGTGGCCCGAGAGCCTCGGATCAAGACCAGTTGACACAGACCTTCCCTCTTTAAGGAGCGAGGTGAGCTGGGCGCCTGGGGAGAGCAGATGGCTGGGGAAACCGAGATCCACCCGCGCCCTCGTTTCCGAGGCTTTGGGAAACGTGTTGTTGGCCAGATAAGTCTCAGAGACTGCTGGCTTTGGAGCAAGAATAAGTACGAAAAGACTCTTAGCAACATAGTGCCCTTGTCATTCCGAAGATAAACGAAGGTTCAGTTAGAATCACGGAATGAACTGCGCTAGTCTATGAGCACTTTTGCTCACCGCTGTTATCTTCTTCATTTGTGTAGTTTGGTGAAGGGTTAATGTTAGTTTCACCATTTAGCTATTTAGCCCTGCACACACCTACCTGAAAAGCAATAGATAAACAGGACTTAACTAGAACAGGTAATTTAAGAAATCAGACTCAGAAGAAAAAGAAAATTTCTCTTGATTTAGTCAAAATTAACCTGAACGTTTACCAATTTACCAGTCTAACCTTCCTCGTCAGACTCATTCATTCTCTGTATAAGGATAGTTCAGTGCAAGCCACATAAATCTATTAAGTAGTGGTCAAAGGAAGCTGAAACCTTTGGCAAGAGGTTTCCATATTTATTGGCAAGATCCGATCCATATTTATTGACAGTAGGTTACTGGCATTTCAAAATAGACATATAGATAAGTATACCTAGATAAATAATAGACATATAGATAAACATACAAATAAAATAAATTATGTATAATATATAATGTTAATTACTATACAATATATATTGAATATAGAAAAATAAATAAATATATGGATTATACATATATTTTTAACAAGGCGTGGTGCATCAAAATATGTTGTAGGATTATCTCACCTTTTAAAAATTCTTATTACCGTGTCCTTGGTTCTTGGGTTAGTAGATCATAGTTTTCCCATCATTTCTCTTGACCAGAAATTGGTACTTTTAGTGCCGGTTGGAGAAATTTTAAAAGCCTGAAATTGAATTACAGTGAATTAGTTGGCAGTACAGATGTAATCAGGTGGATGTGAGGGGAAATATGTATTACTTAACTGACTATATAAATATCTATTAGAGTCACAGGCTATTAAAACTTGAAGGGGTTTCAAAGACCATCTAGTCCAGTTGTCTCAGTTCCCAGGAAGAAGCCAACCCAAGGAGCAGAAGTGACTTTCCCTGGTTTATGTGGCTCCTTGGCGCTTGTAGTATAGAACCTGACTCTCCCAGCCTCAGGCAGGCTTGGCACTCTCCTATCTTGACTACTGAGGTTTGGGGAGACAGAAAAGTAATTTCTAAAAAAGTCTGTCATTTTTGTGTACCTTCCATATGGCTTTCACCTCTGGCATTATCTACAGAGGCTAGGCCTTGGATATACTTAGGTGAATATGACTTTGTCCCTGTCTCGTAGAGAACACAGGTTAGTTAGGGGAACAAATGGGACAATGGGAATGAAAACACATTCTAAAGTGCAGTAGAAATGGCAGTTATTTTTAGCTTATATAATACTAATGCATAAGCTGATATTGACATCATGAGTGATAGAGGACATTTAATATCATTTTCCCTCCTGAAAAACTTATGAGATTAATTCTGATTTGGTTCTTGAAAGCAAACTTTGTATAAGTTGAGTTACTAAAATAATGATTCCTGCCCCCCATCCTAATATGTTTGTATTTTTATTGAGTCAAACATTTGGAAGGTAGAGGATTAAGAGGTGCAACCTATTATGTATGAAATAAGCTACAAGTATATATTGTACAACACAGGGAATATAGCCAATATTTTATAATAACTATAAATGGAGTGTAACCTTTAAAAATTGTGAATCACTATATCATACACATGTAACTTGTATAATATTGTACATCACCTGTACTTCAATAAAAAAAACATTTGGAAAGTAGTTGAATTTTAATGATTTCTTTCCTTTTTGCAGCAAATCAATATCTAAGTCAACTATTTCTCATATGTATGAACTGTTCTAGAATTATGGGAAGAGATCTTTAATTGACTTGATCATCCCATTAACAGTTTGTAAATTTAGGCATGTATAGTTTTCTATCATCTTAAGAGATGTGGAATTCTTTCACATTTGTTTATTAGCATCCTTTCAAAATGCCCAACCTGATACCAATTGATTCTACCACCTAAAACCTTCATTTTAGTGTGATGGATGAAAAGAAAAAAAAATGGAAAAGTATGGCTTATTGTGTGACCTTATTTGGAAAGAAAATCATATTTCTAAATTAAATTTAAACATGTTTTGGGTCCCCATTGGGACTTCTTTGCCCGAAACAGAACAATTCACATATTCTGTAAATCTACATAGTTTTTGCCAGGGACCAATTTGTATAATTAACAATAGAAAGAGTTTTTTAAGTACCGGAGAAGACAGGTCATATAGTAAGGAAATAGTGCCATTTTGTGTTAAGGTTTATGTAAGCATGTGTAAACTGTATATTCTTTGAAATGTATTTGCTACAGATTCTAATATTAAATAGTCAAATGTATACTCATGACCCCTCTTCCATATAAGGAACCTGGAAGTTTACTATTTTTCAATTTGTGAGATGCTACCAACTATAATTTTTATGGGAAAGTAAATCTTTAGACAGTTAAAGGAGTAAATGTTAACACTCTCTCTGTACATATAAATGATTATAGTAATATATTTATTAGGTCATATATGATAATTTAGAATGTATATATGTATGCTCTAGTGATTTAACAACAGTATGAAATTAAAGCCTTCCAAATATCCTAAGCCTTCAAATAGTAAATAGTAAGGTGTTAATTTTTTGAAAGTATTAAAAAAATCAGTTTTTCTAGTTATTTTACCTGTGTTTGGATTCAGTGTCACTAGTGGGAGTATGATAGAAAGCTATACTAAGTAACTGTAATAGCTATGGCTTATGAACATTGGTGACTGTCTTTTAGACTAGTTAATTCCCTCATTTCTCTCTCCCCCTCCAAGTATGTTTAGATACAAACATATAGATATATGGAGTGATATATATATATATATATATATATATATATATATATATATATATCAGAGAATAGTTGTGCACTATGCTAAGTATTTTATATATTTCATTTCCTCATAAAGTCAATGAAGTATTATCATCATTTAACAGATAAGGAAATAGATACATTTAATATGTGACAGAGCTGGGATTTGAACCTAGGTCTGTCTAATTCATAACCACCAGAGAAGTCTATTTACCCACATTTAGTTCACAGAAATAATTTTGGTATAACACCCATAGGGGTGATAAGATACAGCTGTCATTTTTTTGATTGTCCTTTTGTTTATTTGTTTTTATAGGAATTTTCAAGATGAATTATACCAAGTCCACCCCATTGGCAGAATCAACTGCAATAGGTTTTACACCTGAGTTAGAAACTATCCTACCTGTGCCTTCCAATCAGACCACTTGTGAAAACTGGAAAGAGATACATCATCTAGTTTTTCACGTAGCAAATATTTTTTTTGCAATTGGGTTGGTTATTCCAACTACTCTTCACCTTCATATGATACTTCTTAGGGGGATGTTAACTATAGGTAAGATACCTAACTGAGATTTTATGTAACTTTTCTATAACTTGCATCAGATGGACTTTGTATTGGGTGTTTCAGAGGATTTACATACTTGTTAACTGCATAACTGGGTGAATAAACTTTCTATACCTCAGTTTCCCCAGTGTCAAATAAGGGTAAAAATGGCACCTCCTGGGGTTGTAAGAATTCGGTGAGCGTGAGTGTGTGTGATATTTGACTTACAATAGTGCCTGGCACATTGTAAGTATTCTATAGTGTTAACTATCATTATTTGAATAGGCATTTACTTGCTGCAGCAAGTAAAGCAACACTGGGAACAAAAACAGTTACCTAGACAAAATAGTTCAAATAAAATTTGGGGGATGGTGCTCTGTTAACCCTGATGAAGCACGTTAAATTAATCCACATTAAAATACTAAAACAATCGAATTTACTATTTTAGCCAGTGATCCTTGACAGATTACTCTCTGTGTGATTATGTCCCTGGTGATTCATTTATTCAGGTGCATTTTTGAGCACCTGTAATATGTCAGACAGAAATTGACAAATGCAGTCCCCATCCTTGAGAAAGACCCTCTTTTGGGGGCTGGAGAGAAACAGATGAGCGGTCACATAGGACAGATCAGATGCTGTGATGCAGGTGTGCACCCAGTGCCAGGGAGAAATGGACAGCATGATGGGCTCAGCAGAAAGGCAGACCAGGGTCCACTGAAGAGACAACTTTGGAGCTGGTTTTGGGAAGATGAGAAGGATTTCTCTGAGTGTGAGTGTGTATGGTATCCAGGTAAAAGGCACAGAGGAGAGGGAGATTCAGCATGTTGAGGGAGAATGAAGAGTAGCTCACTGTGCCTGAAATATACGACAAATGACAATGAAGGGTCAAAGAAGGTGGTAGAAGGGTAGCTAGAAGGTAGCTTGTAGGACTTCTGTGGCTGTTACCTCTGAGTCAGGTAGGGATTACAGCAGGAGGAGCAGAGTATTGAGTGAAAAAATAAAACCACACCCTGTAAAAAAGCAAAAGCTAATTATGACTTTTAAGACAGAGTTTTGGAGATGGAACAGACCAAGGGAGATCACCTAGTCCAACACTTTATAAATGAAGAAACTGAGGCCTTTTACATGTCTTCAATATTTGCTACGTAATATTACCTAAAGAACCTTAAAATTTTTATATTTTGGGCTATTATTCAGGTGCCCCAAATCATTCTGATGAAATTTTAAAATTGCAAATGAATAACTTTTTTAAATGGGAGATTTAGTTTTTATGTGTATATGTGCTGTTGATATATTTGTGTTGATAATTGATATTGATAATTTTATTTTAAATTTAAACTATATATTGATTCTCCCATCATAAAACTGATCAAAAGAAACTGCAGATTTGCACAAACCTCTTAGAAAACAGTTCTTTAGTGTCATCAAAACCTATAAAGTTATCCCCTTGGCTCACTGTCAGGTGATCCACCCAAAGCAAGCAGTCACAAGAACAGATACATTTTTATGTATAAAGCTGTTTTTGCTACTTATCAAAAATTACAGCCAAAACATTTCACCCGTCTACCAGTAGGGAGATAGTTAAATAAATTTTGGTTTAATTAATTACAGTCATTAAAAACTATGTATACGAAGTTTTCATGAAATGGGAACATCACTGCAATAAGTAAAAGAATAGGTTTTAAACTGTGAATTCATTAGGTTTGCCATCAGGTAAAAATACATAAAGACTGTGAGGAAGTATTAAATATCAATAGTGGTTGTCTTTAAGTAGTAGAATTATGAAGTTTTTTTTCCTCCTTTAAAAAATGGTTTTTATACTTTACAAGTTTTCTGCAACAAAGTGTGTTTTGGTTTTGTTTGTTTTGGTAATCAAACAAAAACCACAATGTAACTTAATGTGATATTTGCCTTAGGTATTTCTAAGATGTGTTTGGTTTATTTTATACATGGAAGATGACAAATGTATTCAGCTACATGCTGAAGCTACTCTAGACACCTAACATGCCCACTTCATTATTCAACAGGATGTACCCTTTACATCGTCTGGGCCACTCTCTACCGATGTGCCTTGGATATCATGATCTGGAACTCGGTGTTCCTGGGGATCAACATTTTGCATCTTTCATATCTTTTGTACAAGAAAAGACCGGTAATTACTAACAATTAATTAATAACGAAGAGACTTTAAAGCATTTGCTTTTCAAGTACTTTGTTCAGACCTGAGAATGAGCATCTAACATCTTCAGGCCCTTTAATATCATTTTTCTGAAGATGAGACTTTCTATGAAAGTCTTTCTAAGACTTTCACTTTCTTTCTGAAAGTGAAATATTTGAGCACCACTAAATTTGTTCTACCAACGAGTTTTTAAAACGTCTTTAATCATTAGGGCAATTTAGACATGAGAGAACATGACAGTATTCTTTTTAGTCATCTAACTTCATTATTTATTTTGCCTATTGATATTCAAATGTCACTTTGGAAAATCGTTGCCTTGTTATAAAATTAAGTGCTCAGAGACAACTTCCATGAACTTGCTAATGATTAACAAATAACTTATGCTATTTTTTCATGCTATTTTTTAAAATGTAACAGCTGTTTTTTTTATGTCCAAAATACTCACTTAAGGAAATCACCATTTTTGGTGAGTTGTTATGAAAACACTAGGGTTCAACTTTTTCTTTTCCACTCCTTGTTGTGTTTCCTTGATCATACCAAGAACAAACAGATGTAAACAGAATAAGAAAATAGCATGGCTCCTAGAAATCACTCCACAGCTGTTTTTTGACTGTCCAAAGCACATACAAATATTCAGTAAAGTAAAAGATAACATGCTTGCTCTAATCTTATGTTCAAGGCCAGACATGCACATAGAAAACTATTAGAAAACAAGATAATTCATAGTAAATTATAATTTCGATGATACAGGTGATATATGTAATAGGCATTCCACTAGACTGCCATCTCCTCAAACATTGTAACCCAGTCCGTTTTGCTTACTGTATTAGTCAGCTTTCACTACATTATGCTGTGTAACAAACAATCTGATAGTCTCAGTGCCTTATAACAGCAACAGGTTTTTTTCCTTACCAACCTAATATATGGACTGTGGCAGCTGTGATTCTATTCCATGTGTCTTCTTCATTTCAGGGTCTCTGCTGAAGCAGCAGGTTCTATTTGGACATGCATTCTCATGGCAGAGAGAAAAATATAAGAGAACAAAAGAAACACCCAATGTTTCTTAAAATTTCTGTTCCCATTTCACTGGCCAAAGCAAATGACATGACCAAGCCTGATGATGTGGGAGTAGGATAGGATAAGAGGATATATGATCCTCTTGCAGGGGTGGAAGCAGCAAATAGCTGGAAACAATAATATCATCTACCACACTTACTGTTGTATTCCCGGTTCCTGCCAAGCATGGTTAGCACTTAATTGGTGCTCAAGAAAACATTTGATAAGTGGATGCTTTCAAAGAGAAGAATTAAGAGGGCTTCATGAAGGAATTGGGACTTGAGCTAAGACTTGCAGGATGAGCAGATTATGAATATGAGTCAATTTTTCAGTTCGTACGTTCATTGCTGTGCCACATTGGCTAGTGTGCATGCTGGAAGTGAGACAGATTGGTGAATAAATTATTTTAAACACTCATTATGAGAGCTGTGGAGTGGAGAAGGTAGATGATAGTAACGATAAGGATTTCAGCTTCTGAATATCAGAACTTACTACAACCCCAAGTTCTGAACATAAGATTCAGAAGTTGCTGATGTGATGGTAGCACCAGGTAAGTAAATCATTTAGTATCTGTGCTTTTGTTTCTTCTCTGACAATAAACCTACCTTTTTGAAAAATATAAATGCTAGCACTTCGTTAAAATGAAACAGCAGGACAAGTGAGAGCATTGCAAAGGCCGCAGTGACATCTGAGCAGCCCTGGTCGTCTGCGTCTGTAAGCTTCATGGTGTGGCTACCATAGATATCATTGAGATGGATGATCATTTGAACCCCAAAGTTCATTCCCATGCTGTACAGATTTCCCAGACTAATGCTGGATGCAAAGATGGGGCTTGACCCGGGCCTCGAATAGTCTGACAACAGAGGTGATTGAGCCATTTTGCTTTCCCTCCCTCTAGCATCCAGCCTTACTGGCCAGTGGGTTCTCTATTCTACCGAGATTATGGTAGCTCAGGATGAGACTACTACATGGAAACTTTTTTACTCTTCACTTTGCTTCAGAATAAATGAGAAGCAGCAATTGGAGCTGTGGATGTTTGCTTTCCTATATTAACTCATTAGATAATAATTACATATAGAAAAAATGTTTAATGTATGTATCCTCATAAATTTGTTTCCAGGTTGATTCCTAATTTATGTACTTATTTTCTTGCTGTAATATTTCAAAGTTAGTGTAATTTCCTTCTGTGAAACAGAAGTATTCTAAAAATGAAAAGGTTTTACGTTGTTTATAGGAAACGCTAAGATTGGCAAGGTGAATGTTGTAACAGCATTCGAAACCTCCACGGTTGCTTGGTAGCGCATAGAAAGAGATGTAATCAATAGTGCAGATCTTCACCATATGCTCTCAGAGTTCAGTTTAACTGCAAAAGTGCCCTTTTAGCGTCTAAACTTACATCACCACTTACTCTTCTGTGTCAGATTCCATTGACCAAAACACAGAAGGGTGATGGCATCTACTGCAGATTTGTTTATTCTAAAAATCCCTATTTAGACCACAGAAGCCAATGTTTTGGTGTTGCTGCGTTAGTGAGGCATCTGATCACTGCTGCCTTTCAGGTAAAAATAGAAAAGGAACTCAAAAGCATCTACCGGAGATTGTTTGAACCACTCCGTGTGCCTCCAGATTTGTTCAAAAGATTAACTGGACAGTTTTGCATGATCCAAACATTGAAAAAGGGCGAGACCTATGCTGCAGAGGATATAACCTCAGTTGACGACCGTCTGAGTATTCTCCTGAAGGGAAAGTAAGTGCTCTATGGAAATCGAAATGCTTCGTTTGCCTGGAATCCTCTCCTGGCTTCTGGGTAGGAAATGAATGAAAGGAAATGTTGCCAACTAATGAAATAAGCGGTCACAGAGTTGGTTGGTGGTGAATTTTCATCAGACAACTGCATTTTAGAATATTACAGAGCAACATGGTAAAATTGTGTAGAATTTATTGCTGTGAATCTTGTTGATGTCAGGGTTTTCATTTGTGAAGTTTTCAACTTTTTTGGAAGTTTTATTTAAATTTAATGAGGCAGAATTGTAATAGGTTTAAATTGGGTGTTAAAATTTAAGGAGCTTATGCGTGTTTCAGAGGTGACTTGCTTAATTTTTTGAACATCACAAAAATACAACTTCGAGGAATATCAGTCTCCTGGGGAGACAGCCAGTGTCTGTTCCCTCTCAAAAGTGTCCCAGTTTGAGTAATTAATTATATGGTCACTCCAGCTATAACAGCAATGATAACCATTGGAAGGCACATGTCTTCTTCAATATGGACACTTTTTTTCCCTTGTTGTTGGTGAAATTTATTTTGAAATTAATACTTGTGCCTCAGGAAGGGCTTTTTAATTATGTCAGTCACCTGGGGGGGGTCTTTAAAATTTTACAAAATACAAACCCATAAGATTATGGAGATTTTAAGGCTTGTCATATTATGTGCAGATTATTATGCATTTATTAACACTAATTTCTGTTATCAGAATGAAGGTCTCCTATCGAGGACATTTTCTGCATAATATTTACCCCTGTGCCTTTATAGATTCTCCTGAATTTAGATCAACCCAGATGCACAAAGGTGAAAAATTCCAGGTATGTTTTGGCATGATTTTTAAGAAGATTGAAACTAGTTAATGTCTCATTCAAAATCCAAAGGATATGGATGGGAAAGTGGCCATGATTTACTGAAAAAAGAGATTACCATACGGAATATATAGTATGACCCCATTTTTGTAAAACTTAAAGTAGTGTGTGTATGTACACAGGAAGAGGTCTAGAAAGATCTATCCTGATTTAGCCATTGTGTTAACACTGTTATTTCTGGGTTGTGAGTTTGATCGCTTTTTTGTTTGCTTCCTTTTTGCTTATTTGAATTTTTATAATTTTTCCATAGAGAACATCTAATGCTTTTGTTATGAGAAAAAAGGAAAATGTCAATTATAGATAATCAGTGTTCTTAAAACATGTAATTGGTTACTTTTATTGGGGAAAAATAGAAAACTGACTTTGCCCTAGAGAACCTACTTTGTTAACCCTTATGAAAAACAACTGTAACCACTTTACTCTTTTAAATTTAATGAATATGTTTAAGGGCAAAGAATGAAGTTCTTCACAGTTACAATAATTTGAACATGACTACTTAGCCTGGTTCTTTTTGTATCTTAAAAATAATGCTCCATTATGTGACACTTTGTTCTGATTCTTTCTGCGAGTGTCCAGCTCTCCTATTTTATTCCCCTCATTATTGTTAGGAGAGTAACCAAGAAAATGGGTAAGAGTTTCCTTTAGTCTCAGCCTCTAGATAAACAGCAGTATGGAAATATCCTGAGAACAGGTTTTCTTCTGAGCCGGAGGGTAAATGTATTTAGGTAGGAAATGGAATAGAAGGGGGTGCTATCACCTGAGGGAGGAAAAAATCAGTGTTTCTTGATGACAGAATCTGATCTTTGAGTCTCATTCTGAAATGCCACACAATTTGGGATGCCCCATGGAGATAAAAGGGCACATTCACAGACACTACTTAAGTTTATTTACAACGGTGTCAGGCCTGCCCTGCTCCTACCCTGCCTGAGTAACTGGCCTGAGTAACCACACACACCTGGTTAAAGTTGTATGCATTTACTAGAAGGTCTCATATAAATTTACCACCTGGCTGCAGTGCTGGCTGCAAGCTCACTGAGCTTAAGATAGAGGAGAAAGCAGATGCTGTGCCCTGTCTCCCCTCATTTACACTCTCCCTTGCGTTTTCAAGGGTCAGCTCTGCACTGAGATTTATTCTTATAGTATCTTTAATCACCACCATCTACAAACTGGCACAGGGCCACTTCTTTTCTCTTTCCCTCTTTCCTCTGACCACCTTACAATTTCTTCTTTCAAAGCCCAACATTTATCTGCTGCATCCATTTCTCTGTTTATAGTAGCAAGTGGTTTTACACAATAGCTCAGTTTCATATAATCCTGAAGAGACTGGCATTTGGGGAAAAGGTGGGAACTGAACCTCCTCTGTTTCCAGAAGCACATAGCCCCTGGGATATAACATGTACTGTCTTTTCCACCAGACTTCAAATTATGTTATAGTTATAATTAAATTAACAACAAGAAAGGCATTTCTGCCACTGGTCACAGTTCTCTTCTTGGGGACTAGGGATTGGCATTCGGTAGTTGAGAAATGTTCCTCATGTTTCTAAAAACATGACCAAACTCAGGGTACCCTAGCTGAGTGAAGGCTATTTATTCAGCCTTTCTAAAGACTAGTCAGCTTTTCTCAGCATAGAGTCTGGTGTGGCATTTCCTGATGGGTCAATGGGTAAAACCTACCCTGGCATCATCGAGACTGTGTCCTGTACAGTTGGAGCAGATTCCCATCAGAGTAAGCCCTCGGGAAAGATTCTGTTTTGATTGTTTACCAAATGTTCCTACTGGCAGATACTCAACAGTAAAAATAGCTGTTGCACATCTGTGTAGGAGTATATTGCCTCTCCCTGAAGCGAGTTCGCAGTGAAAACTGGCAGGTGCTCCCAGGACCAACTTTTCGCTCTCTGTGCCGGTGGCATTTACACCTGAGAGTCAATGGCCGGACGTCTCCGTCCACATGCCTTTTTACCTGCTAATCTCATTTTTCTCTAATTCTGAACAGCTACAAGTGTTCTGACAAGGAGCTGCTTCCTTTGCATTTTTCTTTCTTTAAATTCATTCTTCGGTAGGGGTGCTACTGAATTCTACCGTAGGGTGAAATGAGGAAAGGAAGCAAGTGGACTCGATGACTGTCCCTTGAGATTGCACAGTGAATGTTGTTCAGGAATGTACGGTAATTATGATGACCGGCAGAGTGACAGAGCTGAGACAACGACTCCAGCTGCCCCCTAGGTGCTGTGTTAGTACTTACAGACCCAAGCTGCTGCTTAGAAATGTTGGAGAATCTTGAGTATCATTATCACAAAAGGTAGTTTTCTGTGTTTGGCTTCTTCTTTGTACAGTTGTTTCATATCCAGCGAGCTCTGCCATTTCCATTTTTCTTTTGGATTTTATCTCCCGCTGTTGCCTTGCCATAGTCAATAGCACATCCTGTGCTGTGAAGCTTGAAAATCAAACATTTATTGACTTTAAGGGAAGAAGAATGTCTTGGAGGCAGATGTCCAAGCTCTGGTGAAATAAATGAACACTGAGTTATAACTGGCTTTTAAATAAAACCTTATCTTAGTGTTAAGTAAATCTTTGGGTTAAGTTGCAAAGCAATTTAATCTGCCAGTCTTGACTCTGCTGTGTTTTAGTGCAGATGAAAACTCAGTAAGAATTAGCTGAATAGACCACTTTCAGGACGTTTTCATGTTCCTGGTGTGTGAAACCTTGTGCAGTACACAAAGAAAATAATAAATTCTCCCCTGAGGACAGTCAGCCAGTCATAGTGTCAGACTGCCATTCCCATTCTAGCACATTCAGCAATTCCCTCTGATGCTCTTGTTCTTGATAAGGTCTTTTCATTATGTGAGGGTGTAGGATTGGTTTGGGACTAATCCAGCGCCTTGAGGTAATCACAGCAAACCCGGTTACAAACGCTTAGTCTAATTCTCTACCTGAGAGAAATTCTTTTGTGTCTTCCATTACCGTGTTTGCTTTTATTTCTTCTGTGAAATTCTTCACAAGAACTCAAGAATGGCACTGCTGAGGTACCCTAATAACCTAAGAAGCAAATGTATTTCATGGAAACTTTAAAAATTCCTAGATTGCATCATAAAAATTCCTCATTAAAGATATGTTTCACTTGACTGTTGTGACAGGAAATCATTAAGTAAATCTGTCTATTTGACAGTAATGAAGCATTAGCTATCCACTGAAATGACCTCAGTCGATATGCTAACTACCTGCTTCCAACTAAATGCCTGCTCTTAGGGACTTGTAAGACTCATACATACTGTAGATATAGCTTACTATTTGAATATTGTTACTACATTAAAATTGAATAATAATTTTAACAGGTTTAAAAATCGTTTTCCACCATCAATAAGAAATGGTTGCCTAGTCTCATGTAAATCAATGAAGTTAGAACACACCCTCTGACCATACACAAAAATAAACTCAAAATGGCTTAAAGACTTAAACATGAGGCATGACACCATACAACTCTTAGAAGAAATCATAGGCAAAACATTCTCTGACATAAATTGTACCAATGTTTTCTTAGGTCAGTCTCCCAAGGCAATAGAAATAAAAATAAAAATTAACAAATGGGACCTAATCAAACTTACAAGCTTTGGCACAACAAAGGAAACCATAAACAGACTGAAAAGACAACCTACAGAATGGGAGAAAATATTTGCAAATGATGCGACCGACAAGGGCTTAATTTCCAAAATATACAAACAGCTCATACAACTCAACAACAACAAAAAAACCCAATCGAAAAATGGGCAGAAGACCTAAAGAGACATTTCTCCAAAGAAGAAATACAGATGGCCAAAAGGCACATGAAAAGATGCTCAACATCGCTAATTATTAGGGAAATGCAAATCAAAACTACAATGAGGTACCACCTTACACCAGTCAGAATGGCCACCATTAAAAAGTCTACAAATAACAAATGCTGGAGAGGGTGTGGAGAAAAGGGAGCCCTCCTACACTGTTGGTGGGAATGTAAGTTGGTGCAGCCACTGTGGAAAATAGTATGGAGGTTCCTCAGAAAGATAAAAATAGAATTACCATATGATCCAGCAGTCCCACTCCTGGGCATATATCCAGACAAAATTATAATTCAAAAAGATACACGCACCCCAATGTTCATTGCAGCACTATTCACAATAGCCAAGACATGGAAACAACCTAAATGTCCATCAACAGATGAATGGATAAAGAAGATGTGGTACATATATACAATGGAATATTACTCAGTCATAAAAAAGAATGAAATAACGCCATTTGCAGCAACATGAATGAAACTAGAGATTATCACACTAAGTGAAGGAAGTCAGAAAGAGAAAGACAAATACCATATATCACTTATATGCAGAATCTAAAATATGACACAAATGAACCTATCTATGAAACAGAAACACTCACAGACATAGAGAACTGACTTGTGGTTGCCAAGGAGGAGGGGGTTGGGGGAGGGATGGAGTGGGAGGTTGGGGTGAGCAGATGTAAGCTATTATATATGGAATGGATAAACAACAAGGTCCTACTGTACAGCACAGAGAACTATATTCAGTATCCTATGATAAACAATAAAGGAAAAGAATATATATGTATAACTGAATCACTTTGCTGTACAGCAGAAGTTAACACAACATTGTAAATCAACTATACTTCAATAAAATAAGTGGCTTCCTACTGTATATAAAGTAGATAAACAACAAGGACCTACTGTATAGCACAAGGAACTGTATTCAATATGTTGTCATAACCTATTATGGAAAAGAATCTGGAAAAGGAGAGATATATATATGTATAAATGAATCCCTTTGCTGTATACCTGAAACACTGTAAATCGACTATACTTCAATTTTTAAAAAACATTTTAAAAAATATAGGAAATGGTGGCTAAGCAAATTATAGTATCATTTTGAAAGTATTATTGCCTCAGGGCAACTTGAGGTTATTAAAATGGTTGAAGAAAAGTTAAATGCATATACATCACCTAAGTGCAACGACGACTTCTTTTCTTGGATGATTTCCAACTCCTCTTTTAACTTCTTCCCGCACTGTTCGTGAACTGTATCTTCCAAAGGCATGGATGACATCTTCGCAAAATGAAGGGACCTCAACATTCCTAACCCTTTCTTCAACACTTGGGTGCCAGGCTGGGCCACCGTGCGAGGCCGGTGCTCACTTTCTCTAATTACTCCTCTAGAACGTTACTCAGTTGCCTTCTGTTTACGTGCCCATCTCCTACTATCTCTGGGAACTCCTCAGGACTGGCTTATGTGGCTCTTGACCTTATACTTGACCTTATACTTCTTTCTATAAATCTTTTTTTTCCCCTTGGTCACATGTCTTTACTTATTATCAGCTTCCTCCACTAGAATGTAGGCTTCATGACATTGTGTTCAGCTGTTCTTTGTATGCGGGATTCTCGATGGTGAGTCAGCCTTGTGGTCACTTCACCAAATGCCTTTCTCTGTGATTGTCTTGATGAATCTAGGACACATTGGGTAGGGTTTGGCCTGGTGGAAAAATATGCCTGGGCTGGAAGTCAGCAGTGCTCACTCCACCATTCATTAACATGTGTTCCTGGCTAAGTTTTTTGGTGCTTCTCATTTGCTTTTTTATAAATTGATTGATTGATTGATTGATTGATTGATTGATTGCCACGTTGGGTCTTCGTTGCTGCACGCGGGCTTTCTCTGGTTGCGGTGAGCAGGGGCTACTCTTTGTTGCGGTGCGCAGGCTTCTCATTTCGGTGGCTTCTTTCTCTTGTTGCAGAGCACAGGCTCTAGGCGCCCGGGCTTCAGTAGTTGTGGCCCACAGGCTTTAGTAGTTACGGCTTGCGGGCTCTAGAGCACAGGCTCAGTAGTTGTGGCTCATGGGCTTAGTTGCTCCACGGCATGTGAGATCTTCCCACACCAGAGATCGAACCCGTGTCCCCTGCATTGGCAGGTGGATTCTTAACCACTGTGCCACCAGGGAAGCCCCTTGATGCTTCTCATTTGGCATCTGGAAAATGAGGAAGAATGTTATCTGTCTTACCTCAAAGGCAATTTTAAGGACCTGCTTACATGATAGATGTAAAAGCACCTTAAATGTTTTAAAGTACAATACATACTTAAAGTGGGTGGCATTATGTGTACCTGTCATTTCCTACTCATTCTCTACCATTTTCCCCTGTTCTGTATTTGTCAAAACACTAATTGCCACCTGAGATTGTCACATTTCTTTATTCATCATCGCCTTCCTCCACTAGAATGTAAGCATCACAGGGCAAGGATCGTGGCTTTTTTGTTCACAATGGTAACCTCAGTGCCTTGAACCGTGTCTGGCATAAAGTACGAGCCTAACAGTGTATGCTGAAAGAATAAATGAAATTTAGTGTTTTACGGAGCCATAGAGCTGCTGATGCATTTCTTAAATCCCAATGTGTTTGGTTGGGGGGATTTATTATTTAATGTATTTAATATTATTTAATAGAATAAATAAGTGCAGTTTTATTTTTCTAGGAACACTGACCCATCTTTTGTAGCCAAACCCTCTAATTTACTAAAGGTCAGATTTCAACCACTGACATAAGGAGAGAAGCTGGGTTTTCTGTTTTCTCTCCTAGTAGACATAAATACCCCCTCGTCATCTGAAATATGTTTAATTTTTTTACTAACAAAGGGTAAAGAGCTCCTATGGAAATCTTTGCTCTGAGCCCAGATATGACTTCATGTCAATTTAGAAACCTTTATTAATCTCCCACTTGGACAAGCATTGGGTTTAATGTTGAAGATGTAAAAATGGTTTTTGCCTTCAACAGTATTTGTGTTCATATGTTAATTTCTTCATCAGTAAACCTGCACTGAGCACCACTCAGGGTTGGAAGCCAGGCATTCAGTATGAAGATGCACAGCCCCTGCCCTCGGGGTGCTCAGGAGAGACAGTGGACCACGGATGAGCTTGAGTTCAGTGATAGGAGTGCCACGTGAAGCTGACAGAAGGACCTGCATGGGAGGAAGGGTGTCCTGACCCTGAACTTGGAGTGAGGGTGTGGCCCCTTGCTCTGGAGAGAGGATGTATTTAAGGAATACTTAAGTTCTGTGTAGTGCAATTACAATGCTTTCCCACTTTCCTATATAATAACACTTAAGGAAAAGGTATGGTTTCCCAGTTCTGAGCTAACTGGGGGATCTCTGTGTGTGTCCCCAGTGGGGTACCCTTGGTAGGTCACACTCAAGAAATACCTATGACAGAAGGACCCAGAGAAGGACCCTTACTAGCCATATTTATCAGTAACCATCTGGGCCCTAAAACCAATTCACGTGAGTCTGCTTTCTCATTCTCTAGTATAATTATCTGGGCATAAAGAAATATTTAGCCATAAATTGTACATCCAATTGGGACATCAGTCTAGCACACTCTGTAGCAGTGCTATTGACACGGTGGCCATTCTTCTATCACCAGACCTCACAAAACAGAACAATAAAACTTGAAGACTTTGCTTTCATTTAGTCTACAGATTGCTTGGTTTTAAATGTAATGTTATACTTAGTTATAGAAGCTAGTGTGTATGGATCTTATTTTAACTAATATGACAAAGCATTGCTATGATAATATCCACTAAATAATTCTACTCTTCCCTTCCCCCAAGTTACTAACATCATAATTCATATACATTTTTCTCTCTGTTTCTTTGGCAGGTCACCATTATTGCAGATGATAACTGCAGATTTTTATGCTGGTCAAGAGAAAGATTAACTTACTTTCTGGAATCAGAGCCTTTCCTATATGAAATATTTAGGTATCTTATAGGAAAAGACATTACAAATAAGCTCTACTCATTGAATGATCCCACCTTAAATGATAAAGTAAGTGTTTTTCTGAGTCTATTTTGTTAAATAGTTAGGTGTATCTCCTTTTATGCAATATATATTTTCCTGAATCTTCATTAATTAGTCATATGTTAAGTGAAGTGGGGATGCTTGTAATTTAGAGACCCTTCAGGGAATCAGTTCTCAAGCGTGAGGAAATAGTATGCAATTATTATATTTTCCACGACCTGGTGAGGTGTCTGTGAATGTCAGGGACCTCCATAATAGTATGCAATTATTATATTTTCCATGACCTGGTGAGGTGTCTGTGAATGTCAGGGCCGTCCATTTGTGGTGATGAGGTGCTATCCTCTTCCTAAAGAGTCTTTCAAGCAATCTAAGGAAGATGATAAATGAGTGGAAGGACTAGGCAGTGGTATAGGCCATGGACGGCGGGGCAGGGGGAGCTTGCAGACTGATAAATGCTGATCAGCCCCAGCAAGCAGGAGGTTGGCTTTTTAACCCTGTGTCTCCCAGTCTTGCACATTCTACTGGTCAGGTCCCCTCCCAGAACTCCCATAAGTGACGAGAGGCATGGGATGGAAGGCTGCGGCCATTCGGTTAGGAATTTCAGAGCTGTATAGATCTCCAGCAATGTGCAGTTTGATCTTCACTTCCCCACATTTGCTTAGAAGGAAATTAAAACGATTACAGAAGAGAACTTGCAAACCTTGTTTCCGTGATAAGTACTGTTCTCCAGGGACTGTGAGTGTGGGTGTGTGCACTCTTCCAGTCATCTTGGTGAAGGCTGTTATCACATTAGGTTGGTGCTTATTATTTTTCAGATTAATCAATAGGCTATTGAGTATATTAAATTTTTTCTAATGCATTTGTAGTAATAGCGTATAATAAAAATTACAGCTACCATTTATTGGGCACTGACTATGTACCGGATAGTCTTCTGTTTCAAGGAAAAGTAAATGTTACTTACAGGGAATATATGATCTAAGTCCCATGGCACTCAGAAATCGTCAAACTTTGCTTTATAGACGGTCAAAAAGTTGGACCACCAGCTCAGCCTTTGCACACAACTGTCCATGCTGGAAATGAGAAACAGTATAGTCAGCTCCAGCGAAGATGAAGACGGCTTACACCAGTTTCTTCGGGGCACCTCCAGCGTTTCCTCTCTTCGTAAGTTATCCCCACCCTGGGATTCTGATGGATATTGCTAGAAAAGGACAAATGACAACTTTGATCAGAAAAGTAACTTTTCAAGTAGCAAGTTGTTTGGCAACCTCAAGGTAACAATAAAAATAATCAAAACTTTTCTAGCTTTTTTTTTTTTGTATTGCACATCACTTAAAATCCAACTCTAGAATGCTTATTTCCATTTCAGAAACTGTCCACTTGTTTTGCCATATGCTTTTCTCAAACACTGGTTCAGTAGAATAGTATGAAAGAGTCCATATGGTTAGCTGGGTATCCAAGGCTTGTTGTTTTCATGATTTTAGTGGAAGCCCAGGCCCAGCATCGTGTTTAAAATGGTGGGAAGCAACAGCTGGAGGTAGTACTGCCAGCTGGTTATCTCAGTGTGACCACCAGGAGTTAACAGGGGAGTGGGTGATGGAATTTTCCTGAAGATGAAGAAGGCCACCCAACACCCCTGTGAGTCACTTCATTCACACACCCACCAAGAGGCAAGTTTTCCAAGATTCCACTATAGTTTAGATTGTTTTAAAACATTTAAAATAATACTAATGGCACAGATGTTGAAGATTAAATGCTTAACATTAATGCTTAAAATTATTTTAAGAATTATTCCAAGAAAGGTAGTATAAGAATGTGGAACAAATTCATGGGAAAGAGCAGACAGGCAGACAGATCCTCTCACTGCATAAGCTAAAAATTATTAATCTTTACAATTGTATGTTAATCCAAGGTAAATTTTAAGAAAATCCAGATACACATTCGACAACCCTAAGTGTTTATGTAAATGATCTTGTAACTTTGGATGCTTTAGATAAATCGGATTAAGGATTTTAAGTATCACATAGTCAGGAGAGGCTGGAATTGACAAGGCCACGTCAATGTACGCTTCAAAGCAAAGTCTAGGCATAGAAATGCGTTGTGGGCCTAAAAGAGATTTCAGGAACAATGCAAATGAGAACCTGGAAATGGCTATATTTTATTCCAAAGTAACTTTTAGAAAGTACAGCTGAGGTTGACCAAACTCTGAATCTACTAGCATGTCAAATGTGTTATCTGCCTTGTTGAAACAGTATGATGGTCGGTAAGCATTTTCAAACGGACCCATCCTAATTACATGTACAGTGATTTCTAAGAAAGGCCAGCAGAATGGGAATTACAGTGAAATATTGTATGTGAATTATTTTTCCTGTAGAATATCTTTTTTTGGTAGTTTTTTTTTTTTTTTTTAGTCCTACAGTCTTGCTTAGGAAGCCCTGAGAATGGGCAGTTTATACTATGGCCATTCGTTTTCTTAAAATCAGTTTTGTTTTTCTGTAATATTTTCTTGTATAATCTAAATCTTTTGGACATTTTAACATTTTAGAAAAAGAAAAAAAGCTTCTCTAGAGTGTGTTGTTTAAACAGAATTAGAACATGTTTTCAAGATTAACGTTTGCACTGTACTTGCCTTCAGAAACCTTTATTTCCAGGTGTTCCGTGAATGGATCACACACGTTGTGCATACAGACCTGGGTTCTTGCTCTAATAGTTCTTAGCTGTGTCACTTGGAGTAAGCCGTATGACCTTTCTAATCTGACATGAGCTGTCATATCTCAGCACAGGCCTGGATCTGGTCACAACTCCTGGTCTGTTTCCTTCCCTCTCCCTTATAGTGAATCGTGAGTTTAATCCAAAAGTCCATTCCCCACATGGATAATTGAAGCTTCTGTGTCTGTGAAGAAGTGGGCAGCCCTTGGGGGCAGGGGGGGCAACTTTACTTCTCAGTTCCCTTGTCCAGTTGTACTTTGCTGTACTGAAAATGTGTACAACTTGCTTATGTTGTTTATTTAATTATTGTAGCCTCAGGTTTATTATACAAGATCTTACATATTGATGCAAATGCATAGAGCCACATATGTGTGCATACTTTTGAGTGTGTGTGTGTGTGTGTGTGTGTGTGTGAACCGCACAGCAAATCCATGTTCATACCTGCTTCCTTTTGACCAGTCTTCATTCTTGGCTTTACTCCTGCAGTTTAATGAAAGACATTATTATTTGAGCACAACACTGATATTAATTATGAATTATTTAATTCACCCTATCGCGTGATTCATTAAAAACTGGTTAGTTCTTGTTTCTCTTACTTAGATTTTATCCTGGAACTACTGAAGGCTGTTGTCGTTTTTCTCTTGCCAGATCCATCAATATGCCATCGACTTTCCCAAATTACAAATTACATTCCCTGTAAAACAGAGAATACAAAACCAATCTCTCAGGACCGTTAGGCTGAAATAACAAAATTTAGCACACTTGGAGCATGCAGTAGGCCTTAGTCAATGTTAGGTCCCTAAAACAAGTGCCTAAGCTCTTATTAGTCTGGATTTTTGATGTGCACATGGGGGCAGCTGGGGCAGCTGCTCTCAGCAACAGTATCAGCTTCATGAATGCTAGTGGAGAGAAGGGAACAAACATTTATTGACAATAGCAGGTGTTATTTTTTTCAGGTACTCTCTATACATAATCACATTGAATCTTCACTGCAGTCCACACAGAGGAGAGGTATCTTAGCTTTCACTAGATGATGCAGTGCCAACAGACGGTTCCCCGAATCTCTGGCTGCAATGCTTTCTTTCTCCTTCACCTGCACACTGGGTGCTGCTCCAGGTTGTATCCCCCTCACTCTGGAACACCAAAGGAGCAGCCACTGTTTGGGTCGCTGCCACTCGTGGCAGAGGGAAGACAGTGGTGGCAGAATCACCCCACGGCTCTTAAAGCTCCTGTTTTGAGGTAGCACTTGCCACTTCCACTCATGTCCCCCGGACCAGAGAAGTCACTTGGCCAGAACCACCATGAATGGGTGGCTCTTTAAGCCTCCTTCAGGGGCTACACAGGAAGGGAGGGAAAGCAGGCGTGTTGACAATAACACAATCTACCGCGATGAGTATCATTTCACTTTACCGAGAGGAAATCGGGAATATGAGATGCGTACTCACTGTTCCAGATCCTCAGGGGGAGGTGCTGGCAGACAGACATATCCTGTCTGATTCCGCAGTCCATGATTGTAGACCATATTGCCTCTGTGGTTTAAAAAGAAAAGGAAAAAAAAGGCATGAACTGTTTGACCAGTGCTTTATAATTTACGGGTCACTTTCACACCCATTCTTGCACTTGAACCTGATGACTCTGCCAGCTGGGCACAGCGGCCACTATTACTCACCTCTTTGCAGACGAGTCCACTACACTTAGGGAGAAGGTAGTGTTTGCCCAAAGTCACTTCTTCCCCCTCCATCCCACTTCCTTCAAGAAACCTACCGTCCCCCAAATCCTTCATTAGGACCAAGCAGTGCCACAAATAGGTTTTCTTAGACCAGTTAATTTCCATTTCAAAGAAAATTTTGGCCTTAACCTATGTGTGGAGGTTCTACGCAGGGACATTTAAAATTATCCAATAATATTCTCCAGTCAGTTAGCTTTGGGTTAGCTTTCACATTGCCTCATATATATACTTACAGAATGATGAGCAATGCTGCTCTGTAAAAATTAAATTTATTTTACATATTTTCCTAACCAAAAAACTTGGACATTATTCATTCTAGTCATTAACTCAAACATAGAAGTAGATTTAAATATTAAAATCCATTTCAATATTTCTCATAATTATTTTTTAAATCATGATCAGAATGTACCCGTTGCATTTGGCTGAAAAGTCTCTGAATCTCTAGGCTCCCCTTTCCATCTCTTTCTGTCTGTTTCAGCTTTTTGTTTTCTTTTGTTTGTCCTATAGAGCAGAGATTCTTAAACATACCTGTGCATATGCATAACTTGGAAATCTTATGAAAGGTTTTGGTGCAGCAGATGGGGGTGGGGCCTGGGAGTCCATGTGCTTATTAACAGGCGCCCACGTGACGCTGATGTGGCTGGTCCCTGAACTATGCTTTGAGTAGTGAGGCTGTAGAATTCCCTGCATTCTGGAATTTGGCTGATTGCATTCCCCTGGTTGTGATTAAGATGTTTCTTGTATTTCTTGAGGCTCACATAGATTCTGGTGAAGGCTCTACTTTTAAAGGTCTTGATCAGTTTGGGATATAATGCCACAAACACGTTTCATAACACTGCACAGCAAATGTTCAGTTAAACAGAAATGCAGTTTAGAAAAAGGTGAAGGGAAACTTTAAGTGAACTATTTCAACGAAATTGCTGCTGATCCCATTTTTTACGTTGTGCTCTATTTTTACACGTCACATGATGCTAAATCGAGAGCAAGATCTCTACTCTTTACCAGAGTCTGGATTCCACTTCAAACGATCATTTAAAGGCAAGAAAGTAAAATAATGAAATAGTCTGAGAAAAACTTTCCTGTTTATTCACTAGCACATAATCCAATTAATTTAACTCTTTTTCGCCTTCCTGTTGCTTCATTTACTTGAGTTCCATGTTTAAAAGTGTGATTGTGAGATAGGATGTCCAGGACGTGTGAGAAGGATTTAATGCCCTCAGATGGATATAAGCTTTCTTCTTTCTGCTCCTGGACCAACGTGCTCATCAGGGTGCCTTGTCATCTCCTTGTCTTTCCTTCCTTACAAGGTTTAGCTCCCTACGTGTAATGTATAAGACACACACACACAGAGATGGACTGTACTTGGAAGTTCCATCATGATAAGTGGTGCTGAGCACAGGCCTTGTCATGGCAATAGGTGGACATACTATGTTTCCTTGAAAGTTGAGAACTTTATTTTAGTTAATGGGGGTTAAATAAACCTACTGTTCAGTTTATTTGTTTTTTAAAACTCCTGAGTCAGTGTAGGTGATCCAGTCAGAACTCATCTTTGAAAGATTTTGCTAGTTTAAACCATGTATTTTTTCAGAAATTATAATTAAAATTTATGATTTCTTAAATAGACTATGGAATAGAGATATTTATTACTGACAAAAAAACCTTTACAAGTATTTTTTGTTATTCATGTCAAGATGGTGCTCTGGACAGTCTACTAATTTCATACGACCTAGATGCACAGGTCTGCTCTAAGCTGAGTTAGTTTGCATCTGGTTAGTATTCTTGTCTGCAAAGATTAGGCAGCATATCTGACATAATGAGTTTCCCCCACCTCTCTTATCTATTTTTTTTACCTGGAGAGATACAAAAAGCCAATACAACCTTCTTAGTTTCATGAAATAGTCTGTTCAACCCAATTTGTATTTCGTTTCCCCTGTGAACAACTGTAGGCTTATAAACAACAAGCTTTACATAAAATCATAGGGAGAGAGAGAGAGGGGGATGTGATCAGGCAGCAGGTACCCAGAGGAAGAGCTCCTGAACCGTTCTCACACCCACCAAGAGGGCTAGTGAAAAGCAGTGCTTCTACTTTGTAGTTGAGTAGAGTGCAGCTTGGGGAGGTTAAGTAGCCTGGTTAGGGCCACTGGGCCAACCCTGAAACAAAGAAGTGGTGAATTGGTTACAACAGCGGTCCCCAACCTTTTTGGCACCAGGGACCCGTTTCCTGGAAGACAGTTTTTCCGGGAGTGACGGGGAGCAGCAGATAAAGCTTTGCTCGCTCACCTGCCACTCACCTCCTGATGTGCAGCCCGGTTCCTAACAGGCTGCGGACCCATATTGGTCCGCGGCCGGGGGCTTGGGGACCCCTGGGTTACAAGGTCTTGCCTTGCTTTGACCCTTACGAATATCCATACGTGAGTGTAAACTTGTTTGGGGATATTCATCCCCTACTGCAGCCACTGACACACGCTGACCACTGTCATACGTGTTCTCATTTAATCTTCACAGCCCCCCAGTGAGGTTAAGTGTTGCGTTTCCCCCGTTTCAGGTTGAGAAGTGTGGGGGACCGTCTCCAGGGCCCGCACTCTCACCAGCCCTTTAAATGGCCTCCATCCTCCCCCAGCATTTTCTCACCTGTAAAATGACTGTAAAAGGATTTTACTGGGTATGTATGTTTAGTCTTTTAAACAAAAATTTTCTTAATTATCAAGTTAATATACACACATAGATATCAAATAGTAAAAAAAATATCTCAGTGAAAAGAACTGACCCCCTCCAACCTAATTGCTCCCTGAGAGCAATCACACTGGAACAGTTTTTGTCCAAAATGATGAATAATGTGCTGTTATTTGATTTATCCTCTTCACCTTTATCTTCTAACCTAACTTAGCTCACTTTTAACTTCCCTTCCCCTTCTGCTCAGTATGATATTACTAGTTTTTATTCCTTTATTGTTTACCTTTGTAACACTAAATAGTACACTTAAACCTCCATTTCTTTTTTCTCTTTGAAACATTTTTTAAAGGTGAGGACATTAGCACCCCTACCCTTTGCATCTCTACCCTTACTTACTCTTTCCCCCTTCTACCTTCAAACTGTTGTCTCTTCTTTAACTTTCAAACAATCAAGGTTGATAACATATACATTTCTGTTCCCTCTTTTTTTTTTTCAAATTGTTTTTAATGTGGTAAAATACACATAATATGCAAATTACCATCTTATCCATTTTTAAATTATGGTTCAGAGGTATTAAATACGTCTGTTCTCTTTGCAGTTAGGTCTTCCTTGCTTTGTCTGTGGGTTGTTTTGTAAAGTTTAAAACAAGTGAATAGTGTTGACATTATGCTTTATTCAGAACCCAATAGTGGGCTATGACTACCCCTTTCTTTGGGTTCCAGTGTCATGATTCCTGATCTCTTCAAAGCAGACTGTTTCTAATAAGTTCAAATGGATTCTCCTTTTGTCAAACACAAAAATAATACCACAGTTTACTTCATGCCTTGCCTCTCCTTTTTTTCCCCTAAAGTTTTTTGTTGCTTTGCTGTTAGGGCTGTCTTATTCACCAGATCCCCCGTATCTTAAAGCTGCTTTTTCTTTTGGGTGAATCCATTTCTTTTCTCCTTAACTTCTGAGTGGTTATTTCACCTTTGAGCCATGCCTTTTCATACTGCTTTCTGTTTTTACGGGCATCTCCAGTGGCCTCTCTTTTTTCCTTATCCTTGCCTTTTTGGTCTCACATCCCCACGCTCTCAGGCCATCAATTCCGTGTCCCCTTTTTCTCAGACCTTCCTCACAGAGCTTCCCACCCTCCTACCTCACCCCAGACTGGTGATTATCTGGGTCTGTTGCACAGCTGCCATCCTGGAACCGCCTACCCTGTTCCCCTGAGTTTATCCACCAAGTTCTGCAACCCTAAAGCTTTCTCTTTGGGGCAGAAAAGGGCTGCAGGACTCCCGCTGTTCCTTGGCTACTCACACCTGTTGCCATGCAGCTCAGGGCCCCGACCACCCATCTGAGGGGCCAGGAATTGATCTGAGAAACTCCTCATCCTCCCCATAATTGCGATAATCTGTACACTTCTTTGCTTGAGTCCCTCAGTGCTGGTGCTGAGTCCCTCTAAGGGAAATTAGGTACAAAGGCCAAACCTACCCTTCTTCAGAAAGCTTCAGTCCAAATTCAGTTTCTACAATTTAAAACAATCTTATGACCTCAATGAAAAGAACCTTTTTTTTAATTTAAAAAAGTCTTATGATGTAAGTAGGTAAAGGCAGGAAAGGGGATGATAATCCTGTCTAGCAAAGAAGCCATTACATTTTTCCCCATCCCCATTCATCAAAAAATGTATAATCTAATTAAAATTCTAATCCCCTGTAAGGTTTTTAATTACTTGCTAAAGCAGTTGGCCAGATGGTTAAACATAATAAGAACACTTTGAAAGGAACGAAGAAAATGTCATCAAAGTTAACAGAAAAAAGGGGGAAAAAATCTTACCACATTATATTGGATAGTTTACAAAAGTGTCACTCCTTGTTAAAAAGTGCATTTCTGAAGCAGAGGGGGAAGTCACTCGACAAACTTGGTATCATGGTCCTGTACTTACTTGAAGATCAAACTTGAGGTCGCTTATTCATTCTCTGGAACATATGTGACCTTCACTCTGGATTTAAGAACAACAAATATGTCTGTTTACTTTTGCCTGTGAGGAGAGGCCCTCAGGCCCTCATGTAATCACAAGCACCTGAAATAGAAATAAGCTTAATAAGGATAGGGTTCTATCAAAGGGAATTTCTCATACCTAACTTTTTACCACTTGGATAGCAGAGTTTGGATGGATTGTTATGTAAGATCGCCGTGGTCTGTGTAGAAAAAGGCTTCCTGAGGTTCTGTAACTCGGGACTTTAGGAAGACGGGAAAAGGCCTGGCAGGGCAGCCTGAGCCCATCCTCCGTGCAGGCCCCTGGCTGGTTTGCACCTGCAGGCAATGACCCTCAAGGACGCACAGTGGGTCTTAATCACCAGCTCCTTTTCCTCTCAACTAGGATCCAGCCCGAGCTGCTGTCTGAACAGGTCTGCTGAGAAGAGACTCTTTTCCCAGATCCAAAGCCCCCCGTGGGTGTCCCCAGTGTTGTCACCCCCTGTGGTCTGGCGTGAGTGGAGGTATCCACTGTTTGGTTCAGGGCTCTTACCTCTAAGTCTGTCTTCTGCATTTGCTCAGAGCCCGTGTCTCTGAGTTTGGGTTTTTCTCTTACCCTCAGGATGGCTGCCTGGTGCTCCCGTTCTCTTTCCCACCTGAACACACCGAACGTGGTACACAGCTCAGAGTAAATTCTGCTCCGCTGGCTGTGCCTTTTCCAGGCCTTGCTATCTGTGGAAGGGATGTGTACGTCTTCTTGGCAGAATGGCTTTTGGGTTTTTTTTGGTTTTGCCACGTGGTATAATATGAAACATCCCCCAAGCAAAAGTAACTCGATGTAACTGTTTAACAATTTCACACCTGATAAGTCTGGATTGAAGTTCAGTCTAAGACATTTGTTTTACATCCTTTTAGAATAAACTGTGTTGATTGGCAGCCAGAGGCAATTGGAAGGTGTTGATAGCTAATAGCCCAAAATAATGCTAATTATCTCTTCTTGATTATAATAAATACCAAAGGATATAGTTAACCACTTCTGTCTCCCAACTCTGAAAGCAGTTTTAATAGAAAAAAGGATAAAAATCAGTTTTCTGGAAAATTTATGGATATGGAATTATTTGCCCCTCCAGAATTTGGGATAAATGAAAAGTAAAGCATTATACAGAGGTCATAAACCTCACGGTAACGTCCTTGAGGGGCAAAAGTAATTTGAAAAAGCACTTGGCTAAAGATAAGCTCAATTTCTTCCTCTGTTTTCTCCTCACGTTCTCGTACTTAGGGATGGTATTGGGCCTTCTGGGCAAAGTTCTGAGGATGCATCAATGCATAAGATTAATGAAGAACTGGGCAAACTTGTAGAAAGAATTTACTAATGTTCAACTTGTGAAATGAAAGATAGTCCCCTTAAGGCAGAATTCTTTTTTGTTGTTGTTGTTCATACTCCAAATTGGGTTTGGATTTATTAGCAGACAAAGAAATGATTTCTGGCAGCACAGTGATGACCTCTGAGTCTTTGCACTGAACCAGCAGGTGTCCTGCGGAGGGCGGAGAACACCGGGTGTTCACCAGGGTGAGTGAGCTCCTTCTCCGGGAGGTCTGCCTTTCTCCTGGCCGTGACGGTGGCCAGTTCCCAGGTAGCGCCAGGGGAACGTCATACTTGGCCCTTAGCGGTACAGGAGCCAGGCTCCCTGAGGTTGAGACGGAGAGTGGACTCTCTCTGCAACTCTGATTCCTGCCGAGGGGTCAGGCAGCCGGCTGGCTCTGGCGGCTTCCGGCGGCTACGAATCAGACGGTGTCCCCGTCACCTTCCAGTACATCTGCCGATGGAGAAAGAGCAACAGGCACTGCGGCGGGAGCTGGGGTGTGGGGGGCTGGTGGGCCCTAACGCGGCCACGAAGGCGGAAAGGGCATCTCTTCTTCTCTGTGTGGAAAGAGCACATTGGCTGGCAGCCTCGCTGGGCCGTGAGGGCCTCCTGGTTTACCCCGGCCAAATCCGTTTCCAAGCGGGTCCCGCCCTGGTGGGAAAGGCGTTCATCCACAGCAGCTCCCCGGCTCTGTTTCCTTCACAGGTGTCCTGGTTGTCCTTGCTTTAGCCTCTGAGTACAAAGTAGAAATAATGACACGGATGCGGTGAGAATGAACTGCTCCAGAAAGTACAGTGTAGTTCCTGAGAAGTAAAATGATACAGAGGCAGAGACTATGTTTGGTTCGTTTTTATTTCCCCAACATTTAACCCAGCCTCTCAGCCTTGTAGTCACTTGGGGATTCTCTTTGCTGATTGGATGGAAACTTTGTAGCAGGGGACGGTACTGACAAACTTCACTGATGCTGACTTGAGGGGACGGTACTCCTGCCTGTGCTATAAGCACTGTCGAATCATCAATGATACGAAAGTGATTTCCCTCAGGGGACGTGATACAGAATATAGTGATAACAGTCACCTTTCATAGCGAGGTTTTACCGCAACCCGAGACCTGCATGCGTTTGAGGGACACGGGTGGCACCCCACTGCTAGGGCAGGGACTTGACCCATCAGAGATCCAGTGTGATGGCCATGTGATATTCCCAAGTCCTCAGGACCGGCTTTCTGAAGGCTCCGTGCAGAGTTTCGGAGGAGGGATTTTTCTCATGTACTCGGTAATTATCAAGGACCTGGCTATGTGTGGGTGCTTCAGAGAGGCTGCAGGAGAGAAGAGGCACTGATGACTGCCCTCAAAGTGCTTGTTCTCCAGTAAGGGAGAGATGCAAGTATTCGCTTTTCGGTGGAGAACAGAATCTCCCCACAGAAGGAATTAGGGAAGATTACAAATGAAGGAGGTGGGGCTTGAACCGCACCTTGAGGAGTGGATAGGAATTTGGTGGGTAGAGAGGAGAATGGAGAAACCAGTCGATGGGAGAGAAAAGCAAGAGGAGAAGAGGAAAAAGATGGGCTGGATTTGGGGAGCAGTGAGTTTGCTAGAGCTTGGACCAGAAGGGAAGGAGGCCCCTGGATGTCACCCCAGGACTGTGGATGACTCTTGCTTGACTATCTTTTTACCGTTACATCATAAGCACTACAGCTCTTCCTTTCCCAGGCAAATAGAGTGGGGACAGAATAAACTCTTTCACAGTTATCAGTGAAAAAAGAAATGTTGCCTGCCATATCAGTAGACAAAAGATGTTACAGCCACCCTGATGGTGAGCTGTAAAGGAGCTCAGGAGAGAAACAGGATGCCCGCCATCTAGCAGTCTGCCGCTGCCTCCACCCCCCGACCGTGCACCCTGAGGGGACTCAGGATGCGAAAGCACAGGATCCTGGCCCCAGATAGCTGAGTTGCGTAGCAAAGGAATGATTTCCGTGAGCCCAGACTCCTGCCTCTTCCCATACCCAGAAAAGCGCTAACTTCCTTAACTTGCGATGTCTGGTTTCCTTTAAGTAACAGTAATCTTTGGACGCTCTGACTCCCTGGTCTTTGTTGGGAAAACTCCTACGTATCCTGGCTTCTCCCTTCCCTCTTTGGAGCCATCTCCCAGAGCGATCTATCTGAGAGGCTGTGTCCCAGCCTTAAGTCCTCAGTTTTGTCCGCCAAATAAAACATAATTCTCAACGTTTAGGGTGTGCGTTTTTCTTTTCAGTCAACAACAGAGAAGCTGAAAGTTCTCACAAAGTTTCTCTAGGTCATTTCCAGTGGGATTGGGTCCTCTCTCCATTCTCTCTCAATGGAAAAAGGCAGTGATCGGTGAGGTACTGAAGGGGGCAGATAACATTTTGGCCCCGATGTAGACAGCACACTCACATTACCACAGAACGTCACCCCTGGTTTGATAGATGGGCTTAAAAACTACAAACCAATTACCCCCACTTCCCCAGCCCAAATGCGTCGGGCGTGTTTGTGTTATGTGTGTCGTACAGTTAGGCCTGAATGCTCCACATAATGGATTTGGCATAATGCTCTTAGACATGCCATCTTGCTGGTTCTGAGGGTTTTATCTGACTGCAAATACTCAGCCTAAGTTAATATTTCATGAGACCCAATCGTAACTTGAGGCTAGAAATATGATGGAAGCCATGGCTATTGTTTTTTCTTAAAAAAAAAAAAAAAAGACAATTTTGCTGCACTCTTAGATTGAGAAACACAAACCCCTATTTGAGCACAAGTCCCATTTCCTTTATTTGCTGTTCCTATGAGTGAGGATGAACTTTAACAAGTTTTCTAATGATTTAGGCCATTGCTCTCCTAAGGCCTTATTATTAACTCATTTTACTGACTTACATTTACAAAGGGATTATAACATCCTAGGCACAGATGTAAGAACTTAACAAGTGTTGAGTCATGTAATCCTCTTAATCACCATGTGAAGTAGATGGTATTATTATGATTTCTATTTTACAGATAGAGAAACTGAGGCACAGAGAGGTGAAGTAACCTGCCCAAGGTCCCACAGATAGGTCACGTTGCCATTTGAGTAGACATGCGAATCTGAGGTTATGTTTGGTATGTTTGCTGTCACCTGTGTTAGAAAGGATAAAAAGAACGTGTCTGAGAGATTCTCCCTTGCTGTTCTCAGAGGCAGAATTGTGTTCTTGGACTATTTTAATCGAGGTGATTTTCTACCATTTATGTCAGTAGTTGTCTCTCTGGAAACTCAGTATTTTAATTGACTGTAAACGTTGGAAAGTGAACAATTTCCATGTATATACAACAAACACACTAGCTCTGCCGAAGTCCAGCCCTGCATAATTGTGATCTTTTCATGTTGGAAGATGTGGCTGTGGGTCATGGCATCTCCCCAGATGTGTAGCAATGACTGTAGAGTTAGTAATCAAATGACACTTATTGTATGTAACTTGTTGCTTCCTCCCACCCCCCAAAAAAACCTCAGCCATAAAAAAGAATGAAATGTTGCCATTTGCAACAACATGGGTGGACTTGGAAGGTATTATGCTGCGTGAAATAAGTCAGATAAAGACAAATACTGTATGAGATCACTTATGTATGGAATCTAAAAAATACGACAAACTAGGGAATATAACAAAAAAAACACAACAGACTTATAGAGAACTAGTGGTTACCAGTGGGGAGAGGGAAGGGGGAGGAGCAAGATAGGGACAGGGGATCAAGAGGCACAAACTATTTGTATAAATAAGCTACGAGTATATATTGTACAGCACAGGAATATAGCTAATATTTTATAATAACTAAGTGGAATATAACCTTTAAAAATTGTGAATCACTATATTGTACACCTGTAACTTACATAATACTGTACATCAACTATACTTCGATAAAATTAACAAAAAGTTTTTTTAATGTTTATGTAATGACGTTATGTGAATCTTTAACTGGAAAACAGTGATAAATGTCATATATGCCAAAGAGACTTCTTAAGTTAAAATAATTTATATGTAAACAAATCATTTCTTGCTAAGTATGATATTAATGCTCTCTCCTAACAATGGCCACGTTGATTCCGAAGCTGTCAATGGAAGGAGCACACAGAGCCTCCCCCCAAGATGTGTATATATCAGGCCCCCAAAAGTCAATTTCCCAGGTATCTTTATCCTGATCTCAAAATTCTATCAATAAAGTAAGCAATGTAGTATACTTTTTATCCAAATGAATAAAGGTGAAATGAAAAATATATATATCTTGGAAAAAATGACAGTGACATTTCCTATGTGCCCAGCACCATGCCAAGCACATTCCATTATTTTGTTTAATCCTCCCAACAACCCCATGAGGCAGGTCCTGTGAACATCTCCTTTCCACAGACAGGGAAACAGGCCTAGAGAGGTTTAGTGATGGAGGACAGGTCACACAGCCAGGAAGCGGCACAGCAAGGATCTGAACCCTGGAAGTGTTTCCTGAGCCTCTGGTCCTGACCACCGTTCACTGCCTCCCACACTCCAATCCGTGCGTGGGGCACATGGCCGCCGCCCCCCCCCCCACCCCGCCTCGCTGAACGCTCTCAGGGTTGCTGCACCCTCTGGTCTGCAGCTGACTCTGGCCAGGGATTAACAGCTGATCTTGATAAATTTCTTGTAGCCTTTCTGCTTTGTGTCTTCATAGGATCCTGCTACTGTCCTTTGCTGTACAGCAAGTACTTGAAGAGTCAGATTTCACCCATTGTTCCTCCATCATCAACCTCACCCCCAGCCTGAGTTCAGCGTTTGCTGGTTGATTGATTGCTAACTGACCCCGCCCTGCTGGAGGGCAGAGCAAGAATATGGCACAGGCATGGGTAGGGCCGAGGGAGACCCTGACAAAGTGGAGCCTGACACGGAACGTGGGAACTGTATGGAAGAGAGTTGGCTGTAATATTAGGCACCTTGAGAAGCCCATGTACCCATTTATAATACCTTTTACTCTTACTGTTAGATAATGTTTTTTTCTACATCAAGTATAGTGTCCATTACAGTAGATGCTCAATTAGCATTTGGTGAATGCATGAACGAATGAGGGATGGACAGAACGCATGAGTTATTTATTGTTTGGTTTCTTATCCGCTGCAATTTGGGATGTATTTCCTCCACCTGGCTATTCCCTCCTGCATGCCTGGATTCTCCTTCTCACCACCTTCTCTCTCTCCCTCTCCCCCTATCAGTCCAGGGAGTGGCTGGACAGCTGGTGGCAAGAAATGTTCTTTTAGGTGGTGTTCCAGATGTTGTTAGGTTCTATAATTTTGGAGTAGAACCATTCTTTAGGGAAATTAGGATTTAAACCAGGCTTTAAGGGACTCAAATCACCACGTATGATGTTACTGTAGGAGTGTGCATTCTGAGTTCTAAGCAGACCTTGGGGCAACCCATTGGGAGCTGCATATGTTTGAGACGCTCATACCATCCAGGCATCTGCAGTGACATTCCCCTCCACATCTGTTCTCATGGACTAAGAATGGCTTATTGACTTTCATGCCTTGCATTTGGTCCATAAGACATTTGATCCACACCAAGGTCCTTGATATTTGGTCGTATTTGGTCCGGTCCAGAATGTCCATGGAGACATTTGGTCCATGCCAAAAGGCCCTTGATATTTGGTCTTATCCAAAATGATTTGGCATGCACAGCAATCAGAGAAGAAAAAGAAATAAAAGGGATCCAAATTGGAAAAAAAGAAGTAAAACTGTCACTGTTTGCAGATGACATGATACTATACATAGAAAATCCTAAAGATGCTACCAGAAAACTACTAGAGCTCATCAGTGAATTCAGTAAAGTTGCAGGATACGAAATTAATATACAGAGGGACTTCCCTGGTGGCGCAGTGGTTAAGTATCTGCCTGCCAATGCAGGGGACTCGGGTACGATCCCTGATCCGGGAAGATCCCACATGCCATGGAGCAACTAAGCCCATGCGCCACAACTACTGAGCCTGCGCTCTAGAGCCCACGAGCCACAACTATTGAGCCTGTGTGCTGCAACTACTGAAGCCCACACACCTAGAGCCCGTGCTCCGCAACAAGAGAAGCCACTGCAATGAGAAGCCCATGCACCACAACAAAGAGTAGCCCCTCCTCGCCGCAACTAAAGAAAGCCCACACACAGCAACGAAGACCCAATTCAGCCAAAAAAATAATAATAAAATATTTAAAAATTTTTTAAAAACAACAAAATTAATACACAGAAATCTGTTGCATGTCTATACACTAACAAAGAAAGAACAGAAAGAGAAATTTAGAAAACTCCCATATACCACTGCATCAAAAAGAATGAAATACCTAGGAATAAACTTACCTAAGGAGGCAAAAGACCTGTACTTTGAAAACTATAAGACACTGATGAAAGAAATCAAAGATGACACAAACAGGTGGAAAGATACACCGTGTTCTTGGACTGGAAGAATCAATATTGTTAAATGACTATTCTCCCCAAGGCAATCTACAGATTCAGTGCAATCTCTATCAAAGTACCAATGGTATTTTTCACAGAACTAGAACAAAAAATTTTTTAAATTTGTATGGAAACACCAAAGACCTCAAATAGCCAAAGTAATCTTGAGAAAGAAAAACGGAGCTGGAGGAATCAGGCTCCCAGACTTCAGACTATACTATTACAAAGCTATGGTAATCAGAACGGTACGGTAGTGGCACAAAAACAGAAATATAGATCAATGGAACAGGATAGAAATCCCAACAATAAACCATGCACCTATGGTCAATTAATCTATGACAAAGGAGGGAAGACTATACAATGGAGAAAAGACAGTCTCTTCAATAATTGGTGCTGGGAAAACTGGACAGCTACATGTAAAAGAATGAAATTCAAACCTTCTCTAACACCATGCACAAAAATAAACTCAAAATGGATTAAAGACCTAAATGTAAGACCGGATACTATAAAACTCCTAGAGGAGAACATAGGTAGGACACACTTTGACATAAATCACAGCAATATATTTTTGGATCAGTCACCTAGAGTAATAGAAATAAGAACAAAAACAAATGGGACCTAATTAAATTTTAAAGCTTTTGCACAGCAAAGGAAACCATAAAAAAAACCAAAAGACAACCCTACAGAATGGGAGAAAATATTTGCAAATGGTGCAACCAACAAGGGATTAATCTCCAAAATATACAAACAGCTCATGCAGCTCAATAAAAAAAAAAAAAAAAAAAAATCCAATCAAAAAATGGGCAGAAGATTTATATAGACACTTCTCCAAAGAAGACATACAGATGGCCAAAAGGCATATGACAAGATGCTCAATGTTGCTAATTATTACAGAAATGCAAATCAAAACTAGGAGGTATCATTTCACACCAGTCAGAATAGTCATCATCAAAAAGTCTACAAATAATAAATACTGGAGAGGGTGTGGAGAAAAGGGAACCCTCCTACACTGTTGGTGGAAATGTAAATTGTTGCAGCCAGTATGGAAAACAGTATGGAGTTTCCTTAAACTAAAAATAGAGCTACCATATGATTCTGCAATCCCACTCCTGGGCATATACCCAGAGAAAACCATATTTCAAAAAGATACATGCACCCCAATGTTCACTGCAGCACTGTTTACAGCAGCCAAGACATGGAAGCCACCTAAATGTCCATCGACAGAGGAATGAATAAAGAAGATGTGGTACATATATACAATGGAATATTAGCCACAAAAAAGAATGAAATAACGCCATTTGCGGCAACATGGAGGGACCTAGAGATTATCATACTAAGTGAAGTAAGCCAGAGAAACACAAATATCATGAGATATCACATATGTGGAATCTAAAAAAATAATACAAACAAACCTATTTACAAAAGAGAAACAGACTCACAGACTTTGAAAACAAACTTATGGTCACCAGAGGGGAAAGGTTGGGGCGGGGAGGGATAAATTAGGAGTTTGGGATTAACATACACACTGCACAGGGAACGCTACTCAATATTCTGTAATAATCTCTCTGGGAAAAGAATCTGAAAAAGAGTAGAGGGCTTCCCTGGTGGTGCAGTGGTTAAGAATCTGCCTGCCAATGCAGGGGACATGGGTTCGAGCCCTGGTCTGGGAAGATCCCACATGCCGCGGAGCAACTAGGCCCGTGAGCCACAATTGCTGAGCCTGTGCGTCTGGAACCTGTGCTCCGCAACGGGAGAGGCCGCGACAGTGAGAAGCCCGCACACCGCGATGAAGAGTCGCCCCCGCTCGCCACAGCTGGAGAAAGCCCTCACACAGAAACGAAGACCCAACACAGCCAAAAATAAATTAATTAATTAATTTTAAAAAAAAAGAGTGGATATACGTATATGTATAAACTGAGTCACTTTGCTGTACACCTGAAACTAACACATTGTAAACCAACTGTATTGCAATATAAAATAAAAATTAAGTTAAAAAAATACAGTGTTTAGGGAAACTGCATTCCTGGTGCCAGCTATAGATGCCCAGAGAGTTTTATTTTCCAGTTGGAGTTTGCCATTGATCTATCAGGCCAGCATCAGGGCAGGCTGTCTGTTAAATGGTTCTTTCTGTGTCTCTGACAGATGTGTCGCCCCTACACCAGCGAGCCTCTGCGAAGATGAACCCAATAGAGGAAGGGATGGAAGACGACGACGAGGTCTTTGAACCCGTGTCCTCGAATACGCTTAAAGTTCGTCGCTGGCCTTGATCCCAAGAGAGGATTCATGTTACCAAGAGGGAAACTGTCTGGAAGAGATTCTGAAAAATACCAGCACTTTTTCACAGCTTTTCAATTGTTCTGCTTTAATATTGATACTTCCAGCCTGGGAGAGTCCGAGGGCAGGAAAGGGAGGGAGATTCAAAACATGGGAAGGTTATCTTCTCTTTTTACTGGTCAGCTTTCTGTTCCACTGAGCCTTCTGACTAAACCAAGTGCTATTTTTGAGAGATATATTTTCACAGTGTTTTCTAGATATGTTATCATTTAACTTAAAAAAATCTTAGCGCTTTGTCATTGCAAATGCCTTCACTTATCTTTCCGAGCTGTTCCTTTTCGTCAGAGACAGTTTTTTCTCTGCCGTGGCAACGGGGCTGTCCGTTTGATAGTTTTAACAAACAATGTAAGTTCGAAATTGAGGCTGAGGTAACATTAAAAAGCAGGGAATCTCAGGCTTCGCTCAGTTGATTTTTTGGCTGGAAAGTTTTAAAGAAAGGTGTGATGCGATGCATGTATATTTTTCTCTCAGGCCAGACACATCATTCTACTAGACTGCCTTCCTTTTGTGGGCATTGTGTGGATAGCTTGATAATGAACAAAGCTCGTCAGACTTTGCTCACATTACCCTTATATTATGCTGTTTGGAAGCTGGGCTGAACCCGAAAGCTGGAAACGTAACAGTGGAAGCGGTTCTGAGCCCGGGGTCAGCCTTTGGCTAAACCAGCCCAGCTGTGATGTGGTGCCGTCTCGCCCCACACTCTGCTGTGGGAAGCACGTTCCTTGGGGCAGGAGGACTGGAGAGTCAAGTGGCCAAACAAGTGTCGCAGAATGACGAGGCTGACAGAGCCGCTGCACTCGTCAGCTGCTATTCTGACATTCAGATGGTTCCTCCAGGGCCATAGATGTCTCCTTACTGTGTGTGCCAGGTACCAGGTGCCAGAGATGCAAACAAGAACACAGCTGTGTGCGGGCAGACGGTCCACCACAAGCTCTGCCATGATCACCCAGCCTAGATAGTGCTGTGAGGGCCTGCATTCCAGACATGGTGGTATTTGGGCAATTCGAAGTTTGCTTAAACCATCCAGCGGGTCAGTGTGGCTGTGGCCCTCCACCAGGCCACCTAGCTGGGGGACGCCCCCTGATGGGCCGTGCTCCATCATGCCCCACTACCTTTATTTTGTGTCATCCACTGGAACCAACTTTGAGTCAGTCCCATTATGTTAAATAGCTAAGAAAAGTTTCAAGTGAAATTATTTTCAGGTGAGCTGAGCCAAAAGCATCTTTTGCCAAGAGGTGATTTCTGTGAGAGAAGATATAAAAATAAGCTACTCCAGGGTCACCTCCTTTTCCTAAGCTCATTTTTTAAAGCCAGTTATTTTAGTAATTTCACTTGAGTCAAATTTACATGCTTGGTCACTCACTGAGAAAATTTCCACAGACTGGGTATCCAGCTCCAAACGTATTCATCAAATGTTGGCTTATTAACCTCACGGTAGAAAGGCTGATTTCACTTTCCTACTATAGTGGTCTCTTCTGTTTGCTAAATTAGAAATTTATTTGGGGAAATGAAACAAAGGTGAATGACTTTGCCTTGGCTTTAAGACTGTAAAGATATCATAGGTTGAACTCTTTCTTTCAATGCCCGAATCAAGTATATAAGGTAATGGTGTTAATACTGCTTTCCTTTAACTATTGGAGTGAAGCTATGTAAGGCCATTGAGTTTACACATGCATAAGACCTAATTTACAAAATCACTCTATAATTAGATATTACAGCCTCCTCTTGAGTAGAAAGTAATTTTAGATACTGCTAAAGCCATGTTTTTAACGTTCTGTGAATCCACAGAACCTTGAGATTTTCTTACCCTGACCCATCTTCAGGTTTGTCTCACTTTGTCAACCTCAGACAAGAGAGGGTGTCATCTCTAATGATCAGCCTGGATGTGTTTGGAGGTTATTTTCTATAGTGCTGGGAACAAACATGTTTAAAAGCACACTGCTAAAATTAGGTGATATGAAGTCATTTACTGGTTTTATTAAAATGTGTGTGCACATCAGTGCTATTGATAAGGAAGATTGTAATTTCAAGATGAGGAATCTTCAAAGAGCCATTTAGCTTGAATGGGAAACACGAAACTATTTTTAAATACATCCCTCTAAGGACAACAGTTAGTCTCAGAGAAAAGGAGCTGAAGACATTGAATAGTCTTCCCACTAGACTTGACAGCAAAGAAGCAGATAAGAAAACATAAAAGATCTCCTATGGATAATTTTTATAAATTTATGTATACAAATGACCAAGTCTATCTTTGTATAACGCACAGATAAAAAACATGTTTGCTGCCAAAGCCACCAATGAGATGCTTCCTGTGTTCTTTGGCCTTCACTTAGCTGTGTGACCAAGGTCCAGAAAATGGTCTGCAAAAATTATTCTATATATTAGCCCAAATCTACTACGTTTAAATGTAACATCAAGTCCGTTGGATGAAGCTGGACTGTAATGTTTATACCAGAATGTATGTCAGTTATGATATTGTGCAAGCCCTCATAAATATTATATTTATAAATTAATAGCACAAACCCTGTGATGTTTCTAGATCTTAAATTAGTAATAATGGGTGCTACATAATTATTTTTCACTTACCATCCTTAGCTTCCTGGGATCTTTTCCGTTTCTCCCTATGGTCCATTTCACTTTAATCATTTTGTACCTTTGTGCTTTGCTGGAACACTATGCTGTGCCCACTGGGAGATGCCCACCTTCTTCGTGTCTGGTTCTCCTTCCATATGCCTGAAGCTTTTCTGATTCTGTAACTTGGAGCTGCTGATTCCTGCCTCCCAGGTCCTATCGTGGCCCCAAAAGCAGAGTCACTTGGATGCTGGAAAAAAATATTTAGGGAAAGTTGTGTAACCTACATACTCTGCCCTGTCTCCACTGTACCCAGGTGATGACCTTGCCCGCCAGTGAAGATTTCATGCTAGTGCATGGTTGCTCCTGGCCGAGCTCTTGGGAAGGCTGGTCAGTCCCAACCCTTGGGGCTTGGTGCGGACTGTAAGGTACAGCTCCAAGGATTCACTGTTGTTATTATTTTTAAAATCCATTTTCTTGGTCATTTCTAAAGCCGCTCTGCAGAAACCGTTGACCCTACCATGTTTCCCCTCCCTTCCCTCTTTCCAACCCTGGTTTCCCAACCTCTTTTTCTAATTATCCCCAACTACAGTGATTAGAAATTCCCACCCACTCAATTCAAATTCCCAAGGATGTGAAGGGAGAGGACACTGTGCAGGGAACTCGAGGTTGCCATGCACTTGGGACACATCTTCTCCCTCATTGTAGCCATGCTCTGATCATCACAGCACCCCAAGTACCTTGTATGTAACAACATACTGTAAGGGAAATTTAAGAAACCCGCTTTAAGTACTATTTACAGATTTTACCGATATACTTGCAATCTAGTTTTAAAGTACACGAGGATTTTGTGAATGCTTTTTACAGACACATTATTTATAGGGATCGCATTCTTTCTGCTTTTAGGTGCCATTTACACTGATACCATTTTACGTTATAATAAATTTACATTTCGACTGAATGGAGCCTTACAGTTTAAAATATCTTCATATATTGTCATTTGATCAAATAAATTTCTTACTTGGAATATGTGCGTATTTTTAATTTCATTTCTCTTACATGTAGCTGATTTGCTCTAACGCCATGCCCAAAGGTTCAAGAACCTTCAGAGGTTCTGGGAATTTCTCTGGTTTAGGTAATCTGAGCAGACCTGCAGAGGGCATGCTCTCTTGAGTTAGTTCCACTTAGTTTCAAAAGCCTGCCATCTTGCTGCCTTTGGCCGTGAAAAGAAAGGGCCACGAGGCAGTGGGCGGTGTTGCCGGGGTGCAGGGATTGAGAAGCCTCCAGAGTTTCACTGTGAGGATAGATTTCAATTTTTTTAATCCACTGTATCTGAACGTTCTCTTGTAGTTTTATGAGATTCAACAACACAAGGGGTCACATAGAGGAACCAGAACACCTCCCCTGGGTCTATTCTATTCACGGAGAAACACTTCTCTCCTCCCATCACCCGTGCTCGGTGTTGGAAAGGGAACTGGGCAGCCCATCTCTTGGCCCTTGATAGTAGGTCCTTGGCACCTACTAAACTTGCCCCGATCAGCCCCAAGACTAGACCCAACTAGAAGCGGCATCTTACATGCCGAGCAAAGTAATGAATTCTCTTTCTCAATAAGCCATGTCACCAATATGTAAAAAATTTTCTGCTAAGGTGTATGTGTGATGAATACATATGAATGAACACACTACATCAATATTTCCTTGCTGCAGCAACATGGATGGACCTAGAGATTATCATACTAAGTGAAGTAAGTCAGACTGGGAAAGACAAATGTATGATATAACTTATACGTGGAATCTCAGATATGATACAAAGGAACTTACAAAAAAGAAACAGACTCACAGAAAACAAACTTATGGTTAGCAAAAGGGAAAGGGGATGGGGGAGGGATAAATTAGGAGTTTGAGATTAGCAGATATACACTATTATATATGAAACAGATGAACAACAAGGTCCTACTGTAAAAAAAAAAAAAAAAAATTCCTTGCTATATACTAGGGGCAGACATATCCCCACTGACCGTCAAGCTCTCCCAGCCTCCTTCATTATCCTGTCATGAGAGAATTCACGGCTTCCTGGCATGCAGCGAAGCTTTCTGCTTTTCTGCCCCATTTGCCTGGTCCAGCTGCTCGGTACAGGCAGGATTCCACATCGCGGGACCAGCCCCGGGCCCGCTCCTGGGGACGAAGCCTTGTGGCTGAGGATTTCACCCTCTGACTTCTTGCATGACAGACCAGCAGAAGCAAATGTGGTTTGAACGAAGCTAAACTACCTCACAGCTGAGTAAATGAGGTCCCACAACCAAAACCCAGCTCACAGAGGAAGGGAGCCTTCAGAAGAAAATGATGAGCGCCATTTACCTCTTGATATTTATCTGCAAATGATGAAAACTTGAGAGCTGCTCCCATTTGCTGGTGGATACATATAATTAGGCCATTTGTGCAGACAACGGACTGAGGTGAAACCCGGAGTCCCCTTCAGAAAGCTCAGACCAGGGGCCGAGCGTCAGGCCCTAGCCTCCCATGGGGGCCGTGATGCATGGAAAACACAATCAACTCATTTCTCTTTAAAGGGTTTCTGTTATCATGAAGGCCTCGCTAACCTTTTTCATTGTGCTTCCCACTATTTTTATTGTTCTCATCTGACCTCTTTTAACTCTTCTCCTTATTAGTATTGATACATTTTGCTATAAGAATAATTACAATATAATGTGATGAGTTATAATAGCTGTCTCTTGAGTGCCTACTATTTACAAAAGACTGTTTATAGGCATTTAAAATACATGACTTAGGGGACTTCCCTGGCCGTCCAGTGGTTAAGACTGCACTTCCAAGGCAGGTGGTGTGCGTTCAATCCCTGGTTGGGGAACTAAGATCCCATGTGCTGTGCAGCCAAAAAAAAAAAAAAGAGAGAATACACGATTTAGTATTTTCACAAAAATCCTGGAAGGTGGTTAAGACAGTCGAACTGAAGCTCAAAAAGATTGATTTTGCCTAAACAAACCAGCTAGTAAAAGGAGGGGATTCCATCCCAGGTCTCTCAGCCTGTGGACCTGCTCACTGCTGCTTTTTCCATCCTCTTAGATAGGAAGCCTGCATCCTCCAGTACAAATCTTGTTCTCAGCTTCTCACCTTAGGTTATCAACGAGTTTCCATGCTGAAATAAAAAAATATAATGCTTTAAATTTTTTGAGCAACAAAAAATTTGTACTTTTTAGGGAGAGGATTTTTAGAAAAAAAGAAAAGCTAGGAGCTTCCCTAGTGGCACAGTGGTTGAGAGTCTGCCTGCCAATGCAGGGGACACGGGTTCGAGCCCTGGTCTGGGAAGATCCCACATGCCGCGGAGCAACTAGGCCCGTGAGCCACAACTACTGAGCCTGCGCGTCTGGAGCCTGTGCTCCACAACAAGAGAGGCCGCGATAGTGAGAGGCCCGTGCACCGCGATGAAGAGTGGCCCCTGCTTGCCGCAACTAGAAAAAGCCCTCGCACAGAAACGAAGACCCAACACAGCCAAGAATAAATAAATAAATTAATTAATTTTAAAAAAAAAGAAAAGCTAAAATTTATACTGATCTTTAAATAATCTATCAGCTCATGTGAAAGGGTGGGGTCCTAGTTACACTTTGCCCCAAACGGGTTTCTCATCTCTGCTGTCCACCTCGACCTCCCTCTTAGCTCAAAGCACCGACCTGAAAAAGGAGGCAGAGTCTTTATCCTTGCACATGACTTTGAGGTCAGATCTACCTAGTTCTGAACACCAGCTCTGACCATGTGATCTTCGGCAAGTAGTTACACCTTTTTAAGCTGCTGTGTCCTTGTGTGTATTCTAGAACCTTCCCAAACATGTAGTTGGCATGAAGTACATATTCATTCTCATCCCCTTTTCTTTTTTCCTTTGGTTGCCACGTTGAATCCTTAAGGCTTCTGGAATCTTGGCAACCACAGTCCTTGTAAAGAGCCAGAGGGTCGGTACCAGCAGGACCTGAGGGGCAGGCCGGGCAGGAGGTCAGTCACCAAGACCCCTCCTGCTCACGGCAGAAATGTCTGCAGGCCCGGGGGCCCAGGCTGCAGTCTCTCTGGACCTGTCGGACTGAAGCAGAGAGGCGCCCATCCTGTCTCCCACACGTGGCCCCAGGAAGCATTAGGCAGGGAAAGGAGGCTGCAGGCGCCTCTCGGGGGACATGGCTATGGGTGGAAAACACCAGCATTAGGCTAAATGAGGCTCTCCAGGAGGTAAAGAGAACATCTTCAGCTGTGGTTGTTTTGAACCAATATCTTTGTTGATCTCCCACGGGGACCACGCGAGAGCGAAGAGCAGGTGGGATGGATACGCGTGGAGCACATGATGAGTACGTCTTGACAGTAGAAGGACGGAGAGAAGTCCATCTAGACCCCAGGGAGTAAGGGGGAGGGGAGCTCTCAATCACTCAGGAGACATGTATTCCGGTCGCGGTTTGATTGTTATAGAATGCTAGGACCCTGGGCAGCTCACATCTCCCGATGGGGCCTCAATTCTATCTGTAAAAGGAGGTCCGAGCAGGTGAGGGATCTTCCAGTTCTGGTGCCCGTAATTGCCAGGGTGCGGACTTCTTAAGCACTGACATGGCGTCTCCCTGCTCCACGTGAGCCTCGTGGCCCAAGTGGGTCAGGCTTTTTTTTTTTTTTGCTTGAGGATGATTTGTGGGGTTAAGCAAAGTCTCACCTGCTGTCTTCCTATCCAGGGCGCTCCCGTCCTTGGGCTGTCCTTCGCGAATGCCGCGTCGGTTGGAAGCTGTGATAGCATTATCATGAGCAACACCCACAGCTTTCATCACCAAGCAGTCAGTGTTTCCTTGTGTATCATTTAAAGGTTTCTCAAAAGTTGTCCTTAACGCAGTCAGCTTGCTGACAAACCCCTTCGAGCCCTTCCGGAATGGTGTGGATTGAGGTCTCCTTTGGAGGGGACAGAATTGTAGAACTTTAGAGCAAATAGAGTATGTAAATTTCAGCTAGTCCAGAAGTTCTCCAACTTGAGCAGCATCAGAATCACCTGGGTATTTAAGGAAAAACCCAGCCCGCTGGGCCCCGCCCCAGAGTTTGATTCAGTACAGTTGGGGTAGAGCCCGAAAGCTGCACTTCTAATAAGTTCCCAGATAATGTTGATGCTGCCATTAAGGGGACCACACTTTGAAGTCCCCTTAACTAGTCCAACCCCCTTATTAGCAGATGAGGAGGGTATGGCTGGGAAAGTTGAACCCAAGAAAAATGAGAACCCAAGTATCCTCATTCATAGTCCCACGGTTTTCAGTTAAAAAAGCAACTATTTTTGTGTGTGGTTTTTTGGATTGGTTTTGGTTTTGGTTTTGGTTTGGCTCTAGGCCAATAGTTCCCAAACTTTTAATAAAAGTCCCTTAGGGAACCACTTAAAATCTGGCTCCAGTAACTCAACACACCTAGAATGGTGAGTCTTAACTCTGGCTGCGCATTGGAGTCACAGATTCTGAAGTAATTTATCTGGGCATCAGGATTCTTAAAAGCTTCCCAGATGATTCCAATGGGTAGTAAATTTGAAAAGCTCTGGGCTGGAGGAAGGTCAGAAACCTTCACTAGTCTAGGCATCCCAGGTGATTTGGCTGTAGCTGCAGGCTGGTCTGGACTTTGCAGGCAAAGACTTTCTTGGTCTTGCTTCCTGCTTTAGGAAACAAAAAACGACAATAGTGTTAGTTTGGGATTTGAAGAGTGAATAGCAGAAGCAGGCGATAGAGATGGAAATGGTTAGACCAAAGCAAATGTAGGCAGTCTTGGTGTGTGATTTTTTTCTGTGAATACCAATATTTATTTTTGGAACATTTATTCTTTTTTTATTAAGATATAATTAACCTATAACATTATATTGATTTCAAGTGTACAACATAATGCTTTGATATTTGTATATATTATGAAATGATCATCAAAATATGTCAGGTTAACATCCATCACCACACACAGTTACAAATTTTTTTTTCTTGTGATGAGAACTTTTAAGATCTACTTTCTTAGCAACTTTCAAATGTGTAAAACAGCATTATTAACTAGAGTCACCATTGCTGTCCATTACATCCCCAGGGCCTACTTATTCTGTAACTGGAAGTTTGTACCTTTTGACCACTGTTGGTGTGTGATTGTGATCCTTTCAACTCCCTTACTCACTTTGGCTCCCTGTAGCTTCCTGAGAAGAGTCAGAAAGAAGCTTACTGCCTGGTTTTGGTGTTCGGGAGAAAAGAATAATTAGAATCAGAATTCTGAAGTGTCTTTTCTAGCTCCAAGCCTGGTTGTGTGACCTGAGCAGTTAATGTCATCTCCCTGAGCCCAATTGTATATTCCTTTGTAATATAGGTATAGTAATATCTGCCTTAAAGATTTACCTTAGAAGGGTTCTGTGAGAACCAAATTTCAAAGCCCTTGTAAACTATAAAACACTATAAAAGTGAAAGCTATTATTATATTAACCAGTGACACATAAATGGAAGCTTAAGGTGAAAGAAATATCTCTTCACTAAATTATACCTGGGAACTCTCTTGGAACTTGTATCTGATTAGTCCTTGCTTCTAGGTGCACATGTTCAGATCCCAAATCTAGAACACCTGGGTGTGATAGTGTGAGTATTTTAAGAAGATTCTTAGATAACAGGAGCGTAGAGTCTTATTAAGATGTCTAAGTGAGAAGAACGCCACCAAAGTTTCATGTAATAAAATGCCAAACAAAAATTTTAAAAGTCTTGTATTATAGCTTAAAAGGCAGATGAGAATTTATAGGGTAGTGATGCAATATAAGCATTTAATGCTATATAGGTGTTTATATTTTTGAAGTTTATTACAAGAAAACCTAGAAATACTCGGATAAAATACTTTGAGACTATCAATATCCCTTCAGCATCATGAACTTCACATTGACAGCCTCTGTCTTCTGCATAAGAGCCTATAAAGCCATTACTTATAATTACACATTTTTCTAGGGAGAAAATTTTCTAGATAAGTTTATCATTCATGTTTAGAAATTCACATATGTGGTAGCTATGAGGTGATGTAAAATTGAGAGTGAGCAAAGAGTGCCCTCTGGTGGTATCATGCATAACTGAAATGTATCATACTTGGTCTTTAATCACAGAATTATTAAACTACAGTTCTACAGTTTCTTAAAAGTCAGACTTTCACCTTAACCATAAAGAATTTTTACACCTCCAAAGGCCCACTGTAAAATGGACTATATTAGAATATGATTTTTAATTGTGTTAATATTATTTAGGTTATCTTTTACAGAAGCCCTAAAGAAAATTCTAGTTGGGACAGTGTTCCATTAAGAAATACTTTTTAGGGACTTCCCTGGTGGTCCAGTGGATAAGCCTCTGCGCTCCCAATGCAGGGGGTCCGGGTTCAATGCCTGGTTGGGGAAGTAGATCGGGTATGCATCCTGCAACTAAGAGTCCTCATGCCGCAACTAAGACCCGGCACAGTCTAAATAAATAAATAAATCTTTAAAAAAGAAATAATTTTTAATTAAAAAGCAGCACTGTAGGTTAACATGGCACCTCCAAATGGAATGTCTTAAGTAATCTGACCTTGGCCCAGAGGTTTTTTAAAATTGCCTATTTGTTTTGGTTTGGTTTTGAGTGGGGTTCGGGATTGTGTTGGAACATTTAGACATTGTGCTGGGGTTTGGATGGGACTTGCTGAATCTTCTCTGGCAGGTTTTGGGAATAACCAGCTGGGATGATCCAGTGTGATCCTAGGTAAAGACAGAATATTGGGCCAAATGACATTCTAAGGTCTCTTCCAACCATTCTGTTCTGTTAAATTTTCCCTGGCAATCTGATCTGTCTCCCCATTAATGCTGTGCAGTATTAACAAATAAAACGAAAACACAAACCCAAGGAAATAGAGTAAGCTCTGCCACATCTCCAGAATGCTTCTACAACAGCTGCTCACACTTCAGCCCCTCCTTTGTATTCTTCAAATTTTTCTACCTATGGTCATAATTAGATTTTATTATTACTGTTTTGAATGGGTTGCTCTGGATGAGTGACAGAAGCAAGTTTAACACAGGACTGGCAAACTAATATCTGGACTAGCTAATGAAAATTATTCATCCAGAATTAATTTCATGAAGAAATGAGAGAATTTGAAGAGCCGATGTGGAGATAACTGGAATGGCTTGAATATGTGACATGACGATCTAAATGAAAGAAGTGATTATAAATAGAACTTGAAATATCTGACAGAAATATCTGAGGCCACACTCCTAGAGGAAATTGTGGAAAACAGTAAGAAAGGACCACATGTCAATAATACATGTATTTGAACTAAGTCAAATGTAAATATCGTTTGAGTCTTAAATTTGAAATTGTCTTTGTCTATACTCAGATTTTGCAGTATTGCTGCTGCCATAATACTTAGGTGTCAGTCCAGTTTTCCTGACAAAAGAGCAAAATGAACCATGTCATTTGAGTGTAAGCAAAAATCCCAAGGTCAGAGTTGGTACTTTAAAGAATTTTTACAAACTGCAACAGGCATATAGCTCCAGATGCTAGGCAGCTCAGAAATTAACTAGAAATTGAGGTCCTTGACCTTGAGAAAAACAATTAACACCTTCAAGAAACTTTGATTAATTTTAGAAACAAAGTATACATACATATGTCCTAAAGTCAGGAAACTTTTTAAGTGGAAATACTGGGCTAAGAAACATGCCTGATATGCAGACTCAGAAACATTTATCACTTTCCAGGATACCGAAGACCACTTCGGAAAGTGTGTGTGTGTGTGTGTGTGTGTGTGTGTGTGTGTGAGAGAGAGAGAGAGAAAGAGAGAATGAGAAAGAGAGAAAGAAGGATTAGAAAGAGTAATATATGATGATTTCTACATTGAAGATGACAAAAATTATATTTGGATTTTATTTTTAAAAATCTATACATAATATATTGAAAAAAGGCCAGAAGAAAATTAATAATGAATGTTAATGGTTATTTATAGGTGATGGGATTATATGTGTTTAAAAGGTTGTCCATATTTGAAATTAATAAAATTTAATTAATAAAACTAAATTTAAACTTAGAATTAATAAAATGCAGGTGATGGGATCATGTACCATTTAAATTTTCTTTCAAGGTTCTCCATATTCTCTAAAGTACAGCACTACTTTTACAACAAAAGCTACTCTTTTAAATAGTAATTATCAATGAAAGTAAACATGGTTGAAATGCTTACATAATAAGCTTCTCATGAGCATTCACGATCGAGCCCTTCACATCACCCACTCACTGTTGCACAAGAAAGTGACTATACTTCACACTACTGAACTGTACACTTTAAAACTGGCTAACATGGTAAATGATGTTGTATGTTTGTTTGTTTGTTTTCATAGTAGACCACAAGGAAAAAAAAAGTGAATCATCCAGGTATAGAGCAGAAATGAAAATCGGTGTAATTGTGGGACTGGCCAATTTATAGAACTCAGCAGTTTTATCAAGTTAGTTGTATAGTTTACCAAGGCTGCATACAAAGTTTGGTAAATCTACATTCACAGTTTAGATATTTGGTACTGGTGCCGCCTGGCCTTGACTGTTCTTTTCAAATACCTGAAAATTCTTAGCGAAAAAATTGTAGGAAAATTCTAAAATGGTTTCTCCAAAAGGGTTTGAACACTTCTGTTTCGGGCTACTCTTCCTGACCCCACGAAGTATGTGTCCTGATTCACAAGCTTGCACCGTCCGTGCTGGCTGACGCAGAATGATTCCTAGTGATGACAGGACACACCTTTCCTTCCTCATTCAGACGGAATTTATTCACCATCTGTACTGTAATAAGTAAGTTTTATATTTATAATCACTGCTATCTGAGGATATGTTAAAACTATTTAATTTATGCTCATATTGGTAATAAATACTGCCCAAGTAGCCTTTTACGCATTCATTTAATTTAGCCATCACACAAATCACGAAAAATCTCCAAAACTCATCATAAATGCCAACGTTATATGTTTTATTTTTAATCAAGTAATTTCTTTAAACCTCAAAATATCCATAATTGACAGAATAAGACATTAGGCATGAGATGAGAATATAAAATCCACGGTCTGCAGAAAGGCAAACAGTACTTTTAGTCCGTCAGGATGACCGTACATGAGTGAAATGCCATTCCGACCATCTAACTCCTTTTATGTCCTTTAAAAACATACAGTTCAAGTGTTTTTTATTTTCACTTGTAAACAACATGAGCCAAAATGGACAATGAGGTCATCTAAATACTACACAGGATAATTTTAAAAACACTAGATAAAACACCATATTAAAGACATACAGAAATCAGTGTTCACTTTGGTCTCTATTACGGTTAAAGTTGTTAATACCAAGAAGCAACACACACTAATTAAAGCCAGCTGGTGGTGGGTGCCAGTGGTTGGTAGCTGTAATTCAGGAGGTAGTCAACACCATCATTTTCAAGCTGGTAACTCTCACACACGTGAAGCCACAGATGTATTAAATGTCCTAATAGTTTCTCACAGTACAGCACTTTACCATAACTTTGCAGCTTTGCTCCAAGTAGACAATTTAACAACGATTCAGAGGTCAACCTCTCACTCTAACTGAACAACTATGACACAGATCACACAACCACCACATCTGAAAGAGGCTGCTGACAGCAATGTAAGACAGAATTCGATGCTTTTAACAAGTTGTTCTTCCCTAAAACAAACAAACCTCATTAAGACAGCTGGAAAATTAAAGTCCGTGCAGCTGCACTTGTACATACTTCCCCAAATTTTATAACCAAAGGGGAAATACACATATATATTTTATGATAAACATTTCTTAGAGAAAACAGATAAATTAATTTAAATTAACTTTTTAAGACTTAATGAGATCTCCCATGTCCTGTATAATTCATCTTACAGTGAATGTTACAAAGTCTATTAACACTTATGGGCTTCTATTCACAAACTAAATACAACTAGCAGTAACTTGGGGCCACATTGGTGCAAAATAAAACTGGGCCAGAACATGAAAAAAATACCGGCAATAAAAAACACCCTATATTTATTTGTAGATGGACCAATGCTAATAACATGATGTTTCTTGATCTTTTCCCCTACATTGCACGCCAAACTTCCAAGTTATAAGCAGGTAAAAATCTTTCTAAATCTTTCAATTGTAAAAATACATCCAAAGGCTTCTAGTAAAGACTAGAAATGCAAGTATAAAACTGTTTCTACTATAATCTGCCATGTAGCAATGAATAGCTCGCAGGGCTAAGAGACCGGTAGTGCATCTTTCTAAGGAATTACATTTGTGTTGACATGGGGGGTGAGGTCAAGGAGCAACTAATTCACTGACCTCCTGCCCAACCCATTAGCAACTCCTGTAAACTGATGCTTCACACAGACCCTACCCCTCAGTAGCTAGAAATGGCATTGCACGTCCACTCTATGTTCACTCCTTGGCAGCCAGTGCTAGTTAATTATGTGCCTGGGCAATAATGCTGCAATACACTTGGCCTCAGGGCAGCACAGACACAAATGAAGGAGATTGGCATCTTTCTTTGATAACTTCTGCCCAGCACAAAAACACTTGTACAACCAACCTCTCTTCCCAACCTCTTCCTGCTACCGACTGACCTCTGGGCAAAGTAGCTATTTCCAAGATTGCTTGTGTGTTCTGTTTTGCTTCAGTGGAAGAGTCCCTATAAGTCTTTAAACAAAATACATGATAACTTGAAGGAAATGCTCGGAGACTTTGCTAACTAGATGAGATGCTTCATTATTCACAAGTGTTTGTCAGAAACATGCAGTTGTGAACTGCTATCTATACTATAGATAACAAGGTCTGTACCAGAGCATTATCAGCCATTGTAAGGCTGCAGCAGCATAAAGGTGTGCTATGCATCTACTATGAGGTAGCCTTTTGCTGTAAACAGAATAATATTTCACCCATGTAAATGGACACTGTGCTTATGTCAGTGATATTCACATATGCAAGGAGTTGAGGGAGTCTCCTTTAGAGTACTTTTCACATGAAATAAAAATAGGAGAACCGATATCTGATATTCAGAAATTTTGATCTATGTCAAACTCAGAGGTAGTTATTACTAACATCAGTACATAATACTTACATAAAGGTCTAAGTTATTTGGTTTGTTTTGAGTAAGCAGGACTGTAGACTATTCTGTAAAGAAACAAAAATATTATATGGTATGTTCCCTGAGCAAAGTTCTTTGTCCTGAGTGTGTTATGTAAGAGTGATAATCTTCTTATATAAAAAATAAACCCCAACTTTTAATCATAAGATAGGTTTGGTATGTGCTTAGTTCAGTCTGGTGAGATGCTGAAAAATGATTTCAAGTTGCACCCATAAGGTCCATAGTTATAACATGTTTCTTTCTGTGTGTCTTTTTCAAAACCATGAACTCAGCTCTGAACTTTTTATATGTAAACAGGGAATGTCCAATTCTCAAGTCCATAATTTCCTATTTCTAATAAGGTCAAGGAACTTTGGTTTGAATTTTCAAAGTGACTTACGTTTTGCATTTTTACTGTTAACCTGCTTATTATACCTGCTAAAAATTAAGCAATGCCACTTTGATTTGTCTACATAATTTAAATAAGCTTACGATCCTCACATAAGGCAAGGAAGTACTTCTCTATAGCTATTTATCACATTCAATATCGTCAAAGGTAAGCTTTGCATCACAGCACACTGATATTTCAGTATGTCCCATGGAGATTCTCACAAACACTGTCAACTCAAGCTGAGTCGGGAAGGGCTGGCGGCCCAGCCCGAGGCTCTCCTTCTGCGTGGCTTGCTTGCTGAAACGGCAGCACAACTGTACAACAAGCCTCCCTCGGCAGGACAAGTGGGGGAGGGAGCAGAAACTGTTCAGCAGAACGTGTCTCATTTGAATCATGCTATTTTCTGGTTTTGATTATCTGAGCTTACACCAACAGGCTCATACACAACTATATTTATTGCCAATGTTAAGCATCACCACTAATTGGTACCTTCTTGGAAAATGTTTCCAAAATTGATCCGTAACATCTAGAACCAGGATGACACCAGAATGAATGCTTTTCATGACTGAAACCTGAAGGGACCAATACTATGACTGGCCCCCAGCCAGTTTATTACTGTAACTGAGGACCAACCTGAGAAGCACCTCTGTCCCCATCACTGAATGTTCATCCTGAATCTCCCACATAGGTCTTCAGTAGCAGTCATGAGGGAATTCCCCTAAGATGAACTGTATGGTAATAAAATACTCCCAGCTCTCTGGTAGGAGAGGTCTGGGAACCTCCTGCCCCAGGCTCACCACTCTAGTCGCCCGCCATCAAACACGGTGCTTTTTAATATTATTCAAGGTCACACGTAATTGGGCAATTGTGAGCATCCACTTAAATTTTCATTCTCAACCCTGGCATTTTACTCACATCTGTGCTGTTTTGTTTGTTTGTTTTAGAAACAAGTTAGGTAACTCTCCAGGGGGAATAAAAACAGCCACCAAAAATATACACCAAACAACTGGAGTTTTCCTCCAAGGTCTTCAGTAGTAAACAAGGAGGCCTCCACTCGAAGCGATGGTTAGAAGGATTGACTTGGTCAAGGGAAGCTGCTGTTGCCACAGTCCCTCAAAAACCTCACAACAGGTAAAAGATTATAACGAGTATCAAAATACCATTGAAAACAATCAAGTCACTACCTTTATACATTGCCCTCCCCTTCATTTCTCTGAATAGGCATCTAATTTACAATAAAAACATATGAATTAAAAACACTGAAATATCGGCACAGAAATTACACATTCATTGTCTTTTCTGGAGTTATGTATCCCAGATTCAGAAAAGCTTATGGCAGTCAGAGGCATATGGAGTTAAGGTACTGCCTTCAAAGGGGGTGGGGTGGGGGACACACTCTACAGATATCAAGAAAAAGAGGCAATCCCAAATTCGGGAGAACTGATGTCTTAAAAACCTTTAGTACCATAGGATTGGCAGCGCTGAGATCTGAAGTATCCTTTGGTTCACACAAAAGGTAACAGTCATGTTTTGTTTTGTTTTTTTTTTCCTAATGTAATATAAAGGGAATGGTATTTCAAGAAAAACTCCGCAAGGGTTATTTTCAAAACCATGTAAAATGCTTTACCTGGGTTTTCAATTCTTGGGGATGTCCAATTCTGCGAGGGAGGCTGTGTGCTTACATCTCTCTACACACATATATAAAGACAAACCCTCTTTATATATATGTCTACATTCTATAGAAAATCCTCCTACACACACACACAGACTCAGGCTCTCTCCCTCTCACACATGCACATACAGATACACAGAGCATCGCATCCTCTGAGTCACGTGACACACGACACCCTGCTCAAAGGTAATTTGCTTAAGAGTGATTTGTCTGTTTAAAAAAATTCACAGTTCCTCAACAGTAGTTAAAAATCCCAGGTCAGCTGCTGTTTGTGAAATACTGTTCCCCTGTACTTGCATGAGGTAGACTTCCCAACCGGGGAGAGAAAACGATACGTTAAGAAAAAGGGTTATGTCTTTTTCCTTTTTTGCACGGAAGGCCCCTTTTTGCTTTGATCTTCTGGTGCTGCAGGTGACTTTGTGGAGGAAGCTTCTGCAGGTGACCTGCCTGGCCACTCTGAGACCTCGGACCTCGCCTCCTGAGGAAACGGTGGTGACGGATAGCCGTGGCCCCCCCCCACCTCTCGAGGGAACGCGGTGCACGGCTGGGGCTCTGCTTCCTGTCTTCCCTGAGAACCGGCGGGCAGCTGCACCACAGTTTTGTGAGGGCAGTTCGCCACCATGTGCGTGATGCTCTGACAGCAATGGCACTTCTTTGGCTGAGGAGGTAGACTACATTCCTTAGCATGATGATCAAGGCCACCACAGTTGTAGCATCTGCAACAAGAAAAATGAAAAAACCTTAAGAAGGAGCGTGTCTCACAAAATAGGTCAGAAGTCGAAAATATACTAAAATACGCAGACCGTCAAAGAGATCAGCTTATTTTAATATGCCTTCTTAACAACAAACGTGTTGTATTAAACACAAAAGTCAATGAAAAACGAGAGTCCGAAGGCATGAAAGACTAATCACTTCCATATATAAATGACTGCTTTAGATTTGACAGTTTTTTTTTTTCACACACACACACTGTATTTTATTTTTACAAGAGATAAATCGACTGACACCAAGCATTGTACATGGATGACCACAACAAAAGCAACAATGATTGCAATTACGAAACATGAAACACACTCATACTATGTCATAGTATTGACAGTTAGGTTATTGTAAAGGAAATTTAGTCCACTAGAGGGCAGCCACGTTCAACAAAAAACAACCAGCTAGCTTGGAAAAGGCAGTTAAGAAACACAGCTGTTGACTAAAATGCAACACCAACTCAACCAGCAACTGGGAAAATTATAGACCAAATTAAATTTTATGAGTTTAACATTTCTTTGGGTGTTAATTATTTGGCTGTGGAAACCAGTTGAACTGGAAGAATTCTTTCCCATTGTAGAAATTAGTGCAGTGAAATTTGATAAATAAGAAAGTCAGACATCTATGGTGAATGGTATTTGGGGAATTACCAAGTAATATTAGAACGAGATAGAAAGTGTCTGAATCAGAAGAATGCTCTAAAAGAAAGCTTCTTGATACTTAGATCAGATTAATAAAGGTTGATGCTAGTTCAGGGGTGGGAAAAACTTTCTTTTCTTTCTGTAAGAAGTTAGTTTTCCTTCAGGGTAAATTCTTCTAAATTGAAATAAATATAAATCCATCTTTAATTAATACCTGAATGCACACTGGGGGCACCGTTTGTACTATATGTTTGAAATTCTGACAGCTTCTAAAAGCTGAGAAATTATTTGGAAGATACATTGCTCAATTTCAGTCAGATTTTCTTTCTTCTAAGATTTTATATTAAAAACAATAAAACACCATCAACTGGAGAGAATAAAATTTTATATTTATAAAGGTTTTTAATCTACTTGTTGAATACAAAATTTGCTTACTGATTTGGCTCCAAATGAAATGTTTTAAGGACTTTCTTTTTTTTTAATTAATTAATTTATTTATTTATTTTTGGCTGTGTTGGGTCTCCGTTTCTGTGCAAGGGCTTTCTCTAGTTGTGGCAAGCGGGGGCCACTCTTCATCGCGGTGCGCGGGCCTCTCACTATAGCGGCCTCTCTGTTGCGGAGCACAGGCTCCAGATGCGCAGGCTCACCAGTTGTGGCTCACGGGCCTAGTTGCTCCACGGCATGTGGGATCTTCCCAGACCAGGGCTCGAACCCGTGTGCCCTGCATTAGCAGGCAGATTCTCAACCACTGTGCCACCAGGGAAGCCCCTAAGGGCTTTCTATTTTAAATTTATTTTCCAAATACATTTATGACTCCGTAATTCTCATGAAATTTACACAATAGGTCACGTTTTTAAAAAATGATAGCAAAATAGGTGGTAACTGTGAGAATCAGCTTAAGATCATAATGACAAAATAGTTAATTATACTTAATTAGATTTGTGTGTGTGCATGTGTGAGAGACTAGCAAGCTTAATAACTTATATTACCATATACTTCCAAGACAAGCTACTATTAACCTACTGGGAAGTATATGTAGGATACTTATGGTTATGTATTTTATCTTCTGAGATAAGTTACAGAGTGAATTTATTTTTACTTGGCAAAAACTAGGATAACTACAGCCTGCTTCTCCAGTTATCAATATTACCTTGCAAATTTCAGAATAATGGATTCACAAGATGGACTTTTATTCTTTGCAGTAATTAACAAGTATTTATGTCAGGAAAAAAGAAAGCATCATATTTTCAAAAGTTAACGGGAAAAACTAAGAAATCATTTTTTATGATTATTTACTGTGTAATTACATACCTTAATAAGTTAATGAAACTATTACAATGCAGATTCAATGTTTTTTTTAGCCATGTGTTCTAAGAGATAATTCAAAATTAAAGAATAAAAATTACTAATGCTTGAAATTCAGGTCCCCAAAATACACTAAAAAATGGCATCTTTGAGAAGTATAAGCATATTACTTATAATAATGTTTTTCCACATAGTTCTCTTCTATAATGGAAAAGTGAATTCTTAAACTAAATTTGCCCATCTATAAAACAGCTTCTTTTGAATTAAATTCACTTCCTTGAGGATAACATCCACTCAGGAGCTCATTTTTGAAGAGAGAGAAAATAGGTTAAAGGACTGAGTAATAGAGCCGCTCTCCCACTGACACATCAATTTCATCAGTCACTGTGGTATGTGCACTGCTATCCAATTCAGGGAACCATTTGCCCACTCATTTACCAAGGGGCTGATGTCAGAATTCCATTTTTTCAAATGGGGTCTTCCATCATATTCTGTATGTGCATTTACCATTACATTTGGGTTTTAAAAGTTACTTCTAAGGATACTACGGAATTTTGGCTTCCTTGCATTTTGATCTGCATAATTAATTCACTCTCTTAGCTTTTCAGATTCATGCTATCATTAGGCCAGACTGCCTTCCACACTGAAAAGATTTGCATTCAGTATATTTGTGCTTTGCCTTAAAGGGGAGGAATGATATGTATTCTCCTCTTCTATTTAAACATTCAATGCCAATCACACTTACTAGAAGTGCAGGTCACACCCCATTATGAAACTCCTTCCTTCCCAAGGGACCGACAGGAAAATGGAACAGCTCACAAATAATATCACACCACATTCTCCATACAAAGCTCTGAACGGTACTAGGCTCCTTTGTTCACTCTCCACACCTCTCCAAATCAGCTTGCTTTTGTTAATTTGCATGAATTTTATGTTGTGACACGAGCATTAAAACAGGTCCCAGAAGGGATCAAATAAAATGAGAGGTGACACTACATAACGAGAGAAAGTCAGCTTTGCTTGTCTAAAAGTGTAACAGAAAAAAAATATAACGTAGGCGCTTCTAAGTATTTTAAAGTGTTAATAAGAATATATATGGAAACTTAGATCCATATTCTGGGGGGTTAGAGGGAGGCATTAAGGATAAGGATACAGTGATCTATACACTTCTAAAGAGGAAGGGAATGTTGAAAGAATAGTAAGTAAAGCAGTATCAGTGAGAGAGAACAGAGTGGGAAAAGTGCAAGCGATGCAGCAGGAAGGAGGGATGAATATAGAAAGGAATATAATAAAATCCCTGGAAAAGAGAGATGAGAGAAAGGATCAGTGAAGTTTCAAATGGGAGGCCAGAGGGGTAAAGAAGAGTCACAGATCGGAAAGACTTTCAGAAACTAATCTGGAGAAACGATAACCAACTCCTTGAAGAGATTATCGTTGTTAACTCCGATACAGTCCAACTAAAATCCAGAAATGACACTAATGACATTCATCAAGGCTACAGTTTTCGATTTTACTCTGTCTGAACACTTGTTATCTAATTCAATTGTGTGTCAATCAGCCCAAGACCTGGGAGTGCTGGATCCCAGTCTGAACATGGGAGGGAGGGGGATGGGCAGAAATGCCATCACAGACCCCAAGAGAGCAGGAGAGCAAAGGATCCAGAGTGGTGGAAGCAATATGCCCACCCTGTACCTCCTGAGGGTAAGAGAGACAGAGTCTTAGGCCAACCTTCCAGAAGGCCTCATTTTATTCTGAAAGCTTCCAAACAACCTAAATTCACAACTGGGTATATAGCTTATTCACTCCATAGGATCTGCCCCAAAATACCAAGAGGACAGTTGGAAAATGTTGATGAACCACAGAGCTAGAAACAGTAACAGTGCACACATTTTCTGACCTCTATCAAAGCAACCTATTCTTTATGCAAATTTGTTTCTTTTATTATTCTTATATCCAAACTCCTAAGACTGTAAGCCAATTAAACAATAAAAACATTTTACTAATGTTAACTTTTATATATTTTTCCTAAGTACAATGGTAAAAATATTGAGTTTTCAAAAACATTGGTTAGTGGTGATTTATGTTTATTAAAAAGGGTTCTTATGGAACAAATACATATTTAACACCAGAAAAAATTTTTTTAACACCAGAAAATCTTTCATGTTTATCTTTTGAAATACAAAAGCCAGTATCCCCCCTCAATTACCTTAACTCATGCTAAAAATAAAATAATCTATCCACAGCAGGGCTGAACATACTGTTAACAGAATTAAAATGATAATAATAGGAATAATACTGAGGTTCAATTTATTAAGAGTTTATCATATTCCAGACATTGTGCAAAAGGGTTTTTTTTAAAAATTTATTTATTTTTATTTTTTGGCTGCGTTGGGTCTTTGTTGTGGCACGTGGGATCTTCGTTGCGGTGTGTGGGTTTTCTCTCTCTTGTTGAGGCACGCGAGCTCTGTAGTTGTGGTGCGTGGACTTAGTTGCCCCACGGCATGTGGGATCTTAGTTCCCTGACCCAGGGATCGTCCGCTGCATTGGAAGGAGGGTTCTTTAGCAATGGACCACCAGGGAAGTGCCTAAAGGTTTTTAATATGTAATATAAAATTGACTCCTCCCCCAAATCCTATGAAGTAGGTACTAAATATCAACATTGTGTTGATGAGAAAATTAAGACTCAAGAGAGTATACAGAGAAGGAAATTTGAATTGAAAATAATAAATTTCACTTGCATTTTCATTATATAAAAACATTATACCCAACGATACTGACGTAAATTTTATTATGTAAAAGTCTAAAAACATAACGGTCCTGAATTTAAAACACCAACAAACACACAGATTTGAAGTAGATTTTTCTTGAGACTTGGGTTACTGTTCTGTCACTATGGTGTGGGGAAGTGAGCTTCTCTCTTTGAGCTGTTCCATCTAAAGGCTGTAACTAGTCCGTCAGACTTTTCACTGCCAAAGCCCAGTTTTTTTCGCCTACCCCTCTTGTACTTTCTATGTTGAAAGTTTTTGTCTTAAAAAAAAAAAAAAAAATCAGTAAGTAATTTTTCCATGTTCCTTAATCATATGTTTCAGACCATAAATTGGAACTTCAGGTTGATATGCTATAATCAGAGCTATCAAACTGACTCAATGAAATTCCAGCCAAAATAAAGAAAATAAATTCCAGCCATTGTGGTTATTAGCCCATGAAGCCACACTGTGATGTGAACAATTTATTGAGGCCTTGAAATAAATACTGCAGTGAGATTCTATTGGCTGGAGCAAATGTAAATTGCTCTTGGAGGGAAATTTGACAGCACATTTCAAAATATTAATATGCATACTCTCTGAGCCAGCAACTCTAACGCTAGGAATTTGCCCTACAGGAATATTCATTGATAAGCATAATGATTTGGGTACTAAAATATTATTAACTAGAGTATTGTCCATATTGGTAAAAAATAGAAAAATTAAATGGTAATAATACCACCAACAATAATAAATACTTATAGTCAAAACCAGGTAGTCTGGCTACAGAGTTTTTGCTCTTTACCATTGAGCTACAAATATGTGAAAATGAAAAAGGAACTTAAAGCCCACATATACTGAGAAACACTCTACAGATATTGAAAGGAATGAAGTAAAAGAATATTTTTTAAAATGAAGTAGATCTATATGTATTGACATGGAAAGATCTCCAAGCCAAATTAAGTGAAAAAAGCAAACCACAGAATAATAAACAAAAGATGGTGTAATCTCATTTATGTTTCAAAAACACTATATATGATTATAAGTAAATATGCATTTTTAAATGCATGGAAAACCACTGGAAGGAAAAACAGTACATTAACAGTGGTTACGTACGGAGAGAATACAGGTAAAGGTGAAGGTGAACTTTCATTTTTACTCCATAAATTCTTGTATAGTTTCTTTTTTAAATAACCAGAAAATTTATAGATTATTTATGTAATTGAAAAAGGAAAAAGAGCAATTATAAAGCTGCATTTCCATTTTATAATTTGACCTTCATTATTATTGTTAGTCATCTAACAGTTAACCTGTACAACATCAGCAATTCTAGAATCATCTTGGAAGCTTTTTAAAAAATACTTATGCCTGGGCCCTACTCTAGACCTTTAAATCAGAATCTTTGAGGGCAGACCTCCAGGCATCAGTACTTTTTAAAAAGCTTCCCAGATGATAGTGAGCAGCTACTTGAGAACCACAGCTGTCTACAAACCTGAGTTTACCACCGACAACCTTAACCAAGAGCGAGCACTCTGTAATCCCAACCACAAGGAATGTGGTTCAAAACAGAATACTGAATACTCCCCAAACACTGTTTCAACAGTTCACTGATGCCTTGAAAGGAAGGAGGAAGGAAAGAAGAAGGAAGGAAGGAAGGGAGGGAGGGAGGGAGGGAGGAAAAAGGTGTGTATAGATCTTGTTTCTTTACTGCAAACTAAAAATGATTCCCTGAAACTTCTAGCTGTAACAGCACAAAAGCCCACAACTTTTTACCATCACCGATTCCTGCTTATTTTGGAAGGAAAACATTGCAAAAATCTACTGAGTTTAGCTTCACAAGTAGTTTCTCTGTTTCTGAGGTTATTACTCTGTTCTTAGTTCATCAATCAAGGATGGGTTCAATGGGGAGGCACCCATGTCATCAAAACGGGTGATAATTTACAGCTCTTGAATCAATTGCTCCATTCTCTAAACTTCACCATCATTACCAATTAACATTTATTGATTTCCCATAATAACTCTTTTAATTCTCCATCTTCTGTTGCCTCCATCTACAGTAATTCTCTAAACCATATAAACTTATTTCCTATAGAGATACTCCTGCAAACATTTCTAATGGCCGAATTCTTTTGGCTACTATATACAAATGAATATAAACATAATAAAAAGATCTCTGCTTTTTATAAAATCTGTTAGTCATGGAATTTTTAAAACCTCTAATATTTAAACTACATTTCACCTAAAACAGCACCGTTGATAAAGTTACTACTGCCCACTCTGTTTTTTAAACTAAGAGAAAAATAAAGTGCATAATGGATGGTTTTAAATCTGCTTATTAGTTAGACCACCCTAAGGATTGGTTTTCAATATTATTTTTAAAAAGCAAAATTTAGTCAGTATAACTGTCATTCAGTTCTTTCTGGTGAATAAATGCTAGATGTTTGGATGGCTCTCTATGGCCTAGTGTTAGTCATAGTAAGCAAGGGTCAGTCTGATGTGGATGGAACTAATGTGAACTCAGAACTCTAAGCTGCTGGCAGAGGAAATGAATACTCTGTGCCTCCTCCAAACCTCAGTGCTCAGACCATTTACTAAACTGATATGGGGTTTGCACTGAGTTCAAAGGGTATTTTTTACTTACCAACTACTAACCTCTTTTACCATCCGGTTCTATGATGTGCAATTACCTAGATACCTTGCCTATCAGTGGGGATTCAACTGCTTATAATACCCATGCAATCATTTTCATAAACTCAAATGAAAAACAGAAAAAAAAAAAACCACTTAAGAATATCTACAATGAGTACAACTTTGTACTAGATACTAATAAAATGTATGTGCATAGTTGGCTGGATGGTAATATATACATACATATGTGTATATATATGTATATAAAATCTTGTTTGATGTCTTTGCCTGACTGCTTTTTGGATTGTCTTATGTTTATTAGTTTTTGGACACTCTCTATGATTAATGCCACGGTCTGTCGTCTGTATCATAACACCAGCTAAAAATGCCCCACAGTATCTTGACAACCAGCTAAAATATAGTAATAGTTCTATTCACAAACCTTTCATCATCTTATAAAAACAAGAAGATAAGATGGAAAAATGTGGGGGACAGATGTGATGAATGGTGGTGCAGGGTCAAGAGAAGTAGGGATGGAACATATAACAGTTTTTAAAGAGTAGAGGACATGAAAGGGAGAGAAATCACTGGAGGAACTGGGGAAAAGGGAGCCTTTTTCATGTAAGGGCCCTTCTACCACACGGAAGGCATCAGGCATTTTTGTATTTCATTCCATTATGTTTAAAAATAGAGTCAGAAAGTAAATTGGGAGATGCCAGGGGCCTGAGAGTCGGGGGTGGGGAGGGGAATGGGGAGTTAGTGTTTAAAAGGGATAAAGTTTCAGTTTAGGAAGGTGAAACATTTGGGAGATGGATGATGGTGAGAGTTGCACAACAATGTGAATGTACTTAGTGCCACTGAACTGTATAGTTAAATATGGTTAGAAAAATATGTTTCATATTATGTGACTTTTACCACAATAAAAAAACATTAAAAAAATTACTTGTAGGTTATTCGGCAATTCCACGGAACAATAATCGTTTGTTGAGAATTTGCTACTCTGTACCACAACTTGCGAAGGAGTATAATAATGAATTCTAGGTTATAAATTAAATCTGTATTTGAAATAGAAATGTTATCTCTCTTTTAGGTGACAAACGACATCCCACACAGGTAATCCCTTCTGGCTAATGGAAAAGATGAAAAAACAAGGAGAAAGACGGACTCAAATACAGATAACTTAATGTTTTCCAATTTCTTGGGAGTAAAAGCAGTTTGTTATAAAATAGGACCCAATCTTACATGCAGTGGGCACTCTGCCAGCACGGCTTGCATGATCCCAACACAGCTAGGGAGGAGTGTCCAGTTTAGGACAACACACACACACACACACACACACAAGCCACATGTATTTTTGAAATGGCAGTGTTACAACTATCCAAACTGCTGGTTTAAATTCATTCTTGCTGGAACCAAGGTCAATTTATCTACCATATTTGATCACATTGACCTTTAAGGTATAGTGTTTTTAGAAGGTTAGTGCAGGTATTAAATATGAAGGAAAGACATTCAAAATTTAACTTATCTTGAGATGGTTGAAATTAGGTATTTACTTAGATGGAAGAATCAGATTATAATAATCTGATTACAGCAATCTGGAAATGTTGGTTCATTTATCTGTCACAGCAGCCTGGCTGAAAACGTAAAACCCCAGGGCTGCTTGGTTTCCACCACACCATTTCACATTCACCAGTGTCACAGGTGTGACATCTGCTGTAAATAAGCACTGGTTTGGCCTGAAGAAGGACAACTCACTCCACTACTGCTTTTGTGTCAACTTTTATAAATGTTTTTTCTTGCTCATCACATGATTTCTTTTAGGCTCTGGCTCAGGAAACCAGCCTTATTTTTATGGTTGACATTATTTCACAAATCATTCTAAAGTGATCTTTCTCTTTATGTTGTACATTGAATTTTTTCATTATTAAACATTTGGTCAGAGGCACAAGAAATTTTAAAAGGCAAATTTCATTATGATTACTTGATAGGTGAAACAGTAATTTGCAATCTAGAGAAGCAGATGTAAACATCAAAACAATATATGAGAAAATTTAAACACATAGTAAAAATACTTAAGGGTTAAAAAACCTTAGGTATTCAAATGACTGCAAAATTAAAAAGTGACTCGCTCATATTTTGTTACACACACCTCCTCCATTAAAGCATAGAAGGAAGAGACAGCATGAGAAATTTCAAAGGAAAGAATGATGTATAGAGGTCAAGAATCAATTTTAGTGGCATGACTGATGAACTGCACAGAGGAAGGTTAGATAACAGTTCCAGATTTATGCTGGTTATTTGCAAGCTGGAAGCAAAAAGAGGGCTGGATTAAAAGATGCAATCCTGGGGCTTCCCTGGTGGCGCAGTGGTTAAGAATCTGCCTCCCAATGCAGGGGACATGGGTTAGAGCCCTGGTCTGGGAAGATCCCACATGCTCCGGGGCTACTAAGCCCGTGCACCACAACTACTGAGCCTGTGCTCTAGAGCCCGCGAGACACAACTACTGAGCCCTCGTGCCACAACTACTGAAGCTCACACTCCTAGAGCCCGTGCTCTGCAACAAGAGAAGCCACCGCAATGAGAAGCCCGCGCACCGCAACGAAAAGAAGCCCCCACTCGCTGCAACTAGAGAAAGCCTGTGTGCAGCAACGTAGACCCAATGCAGCCAAAAATAAATAAATAAAATAAATTTTAAAAAAAGAGATACAATCCTAGTTTTAGCCAAATGAGTTATTGTTGTTGTTGGTATTTAGCCAAATTGGTTATTTAAAGCTTTGACGTTACCATGGCTTAATTACCTCTGATGCCAGTAATAATGCTGGTAGCATTTGAGTTTCTATGAAGATAGTGTTAAAACAACTCCCTATTGTTGTATTAGTGAATTAATATTTTTACTGTTAACACTGAATTGTTGCTATATTCCTGAATTAAGAAGAACTATGTGTAAACTTTCCACTTTGACAATGTTTATATGAGTAGCATTAAAATATATTTATAGAGGACCTGTCGTCCTAGAGCACATTGCTTGGTGTGATCTACCCAAAACGTACCCTCAGGATTAATTCATGTGCAAGATGCAAAAGAAGACTGTGCCAAACCATCCTTATCTCTACAGCTACTCAGGAATCAGAAGGAGTTAAAACTATTCTGCTGAAATCACCAAGGAAAGGCTTCTAACAATCGATAAGTTTGATCTCCCATTCCAGCACCAGCTACTGCTGAGGAAAATGATGAAGTACAGATGAGATGTAAATGACCTCTGTTCACTTCCCCCTCTAGCCCAATTGGTCTTCCTGTGACTGGCTATATATTGCTCTTTGCCAAGAATCAGCAGTTCTTAAATTGTTTACCATGTACATATATAGGTAGGTAAGTGAAAGCTCAACAAGGAAAATTGCTACTATGTTCAGATAACCTCTATAAACTGTGATATTATCTCCTCTCTGTGTAGGTCTCATCTTGAAAATTAAAGCCATGTCAGGTATTCTTGGCCTCATGGCTACTTCTTTTTTTCCCTCCTTACTGGTTGCAGTTGCCCTTCACATCATCCCAGTTTTTCATATGACCAAAGATTGATGGTCAAGCTGCTAAGGCATCCTTGCAGATCTTTCCTCTCATCACTGATTCCTTAAGGAATTTTGTTTCCCTGCTTGAACATTTTAAGGCTGTGACTCTGTGAACACACAGCCAGTAGTATAAAAAGAGACAGCTGTGGAGCCAAGGATGGAGGTAAAAACTGAAGGTAGGTATGAGAAGAGCAGATAGGTCCTTGGACGGAGCCAAGCCATGTCCAAATACTCTTAATTAGTGCAAACCATTATGACTAGATCCTACACATTAACAAATTTATGTGTGCATATTCTATAAGCCAAACTATGGCTTGCCTTGAATACAATTCCTTTAGCATTTGAACAATGGAGTTTTCATCTCCTTTGGTCATCCTTTAAATTTGGCTGGTAAAGTTTACACGAAGAATTTGGTTTATTCTCTCAGTGGGACAAAAGAAACAAAGTCACTAAAGAATTTTTCTGTGTTTCTCTAACAAAAAAAACCTATTTTTTTTTGTTTTTGTTTTTTTGGCTGTGCTGCGCGGCTTGTAGGCCCTCAGTTCCCCAGCCAGGGACTGAACCCAGGCCACAGCAGTGAAAGCCCAGAATCCTAACCACTAGGCCATCAGGGAACTCCCTAACAAAAAAATTCTTGACAAATATCCTGGTAGGTGTGGTGAAAGGAGGTAACCTTCTTTGGATGATACTTGATCTTGAAACTCTAAAAATGTATGTATTTCAGAAAACAAATAAACATTTAAAAATATGAGAGCTACAAGTGGCAAAGTGTTATTTATCACACTGAGTGTGAAGTTCTCTTTATATGTTTTATGTTTATAATTTAATTGAATACAACATATGTGTAAGGAAAAAGTTGTGCTTCCCTGGAAAACTGTGCATTGCCTAGACCTAGCATTCACAATTATGGATTATCTGATTCTGATTGTATGGGAGTTATCTTACAGCTCTTTAAATCGCTGATAATTGCAAAGTTATTCTTGCCCGTAGAGTAGCAAATTCTGCCCTGTCAGGTCCAATTTACTTCCCTTTCCCATGTGGAAAAAGCTAGTGTTGCTTCCATTTGCATAATTTCAATATTCCTCAACTACAAATGTGTCTGTTCTTTGGATTCTCCTTTGAAAAGGTTATAACATCTGCTTGTTTCCCTCATTTGAGTTAAATAAAATCTTTAACACTTGCTCATTTTATATCTGTATGAGAGTCATGATGTTACCTTTTTTGAAAACTGTCCTATAATTCTCATACAGTAAATCTATCCCAGAGAAGCCACTGCATGAGATGCAAAGATCATTATGACATTATGATGACCTTGTTCTTTAAGCACATAAAATCTAGAAAAGAGATCAGATAAATGCACAACTAACTTTAATTCTCAGGGTTATTGGACCCAATTTACGTTTTTGTGTTTCTTCTCAGTGATCTTATTTTTCCTATACCTTGAAACACTTTGCTCTTTCTTAATCCTGGGAATTATATCCAACTATGCTAAGGAGCTGAAAATAATATGAAAATTTAATTTTTTCCACAGAAGACATACAAATGGTCAACAGATACATGAAAAGGTGCTAATCACTAATCATCGGGGAAATGTAAATCAAAACCACAATGAGATATCACCTTACACCTATTAGAATGGCTGTCATCAAAAAGACAAGGGATAACAAGTATTGATGAGGATGTGAAGAAAAGAGAACCCTCGTGCACTACTGGTGGGAATGTACATTGGTGCAGCCACTGTGGAAAACAGTACGGAGAGTCTTCAAAAAATTCAAAATAGAACTACCATAGGATCCAGCAATTCCACTTTTGGGTATAGACCCAAGGGAAACGAAATCCTTATCTTGAAAAGATATCTGCACCCCCATGTTCACTGTAACACTATTTAAAATAGCCAAGACATAGAAACAACCTAAGTGTTCATCGATGGATGAATAGATAAAGAAAATGTGGCATTTTTATATACACAATGGAATATTATTCAGCCATAAGAAAGAATGGAATCCTGCCATTTGCAACAACATGGATGAACCTCAGAGGCATTATGCTGAGTGTAATAAGTCAGACACTGAAAGACAAATACTTATATGTTGAATCTAAAAAAAAAGTTGACCTCATAGAAAGAGAGAATAGAAAAGTGGCTGCCAGGGGTTGGAGGGTGGGAGAAATAGGGAGAGGTTGGTAAAAGCATACAAACTCTCAAGCTGTAAGATGAATAAGGTTTGAGGATCTAATGTATAACATGGTGACTACAGATGATAATATTGTACTGTATAATTGAAATTTGCCAAGAGAGTAGAACTTAAATGTTCTTACAAAAAAAAAAGATAAAGATGTGAGGTGATGGACGTGTTAATTAACTAGATGGGCGGAATTCTTTGGCAGTGTATACGTATATCAAATCATCACAATGTACACTTTAAAAATCTTACAATTTTACCTGTTGACTATACTTCAATAAAGCTGGGGTGGGGAGGGGGCTTAGACTATTTCCTTTACAGAACTTCAGGCCACCTTAATGCTTTTTCTCTTCTCTCATATTTTATATAACTTTCTTACTTCCCAATTCACTATGCTGGAAACTCATTGAAACAAAGGTCAGGAAACTTCAGCACTTGTTTTTAGCTCTACTACTAACTAACTCTCCATCTCACTTGCAAGATGGTGCTAAGACTTGAATTCTCTTGACTGTCTCCCAATTTAAACTGTCTATGATCTTGGTATCTCTCTACCCTCACAACCCACAACTCAGCCTGATTTTATGACTTTATCTGAGAAATATTTGCCAGCCCCATAGTGGGCAATGGGAGGTCGAAGAGACCCAAATTTATCTAGAGTTGGGGTTGGAAAGGTAGATGGTGGGAAGGGACAAAAGGATGAGGAGGACAAGTTTTCTCATAAAAGCATTATTGAAATGAGTTGGTCCAAGCTGGGAGGAGAGGCACCTGAGACCAGAAGCAACTCAGAGAAAGAGAAAACAAGGGGTGGGGTGGGGGGGGGGGATTTTATAAATTTATTTATTTATTTATTTTTGGCTGTGTTGGGTCTTCGTTTCTGGGCGAGGGCTTTCTCTAGTTGCGGCAAGCGGGGTTTACTCTTCATCGCGGTGCGCGGGCCTCTCACTATCGCGGCCTCTCTTGTTGCGGAGCATAGGCTCCAGACGCGCAGGCTCAGTAGTTGTGGCTCACGGGCCCAGTTGCTCCGCGGCATGTGGGATCTTCCCAGACCAGGGCTCGAACCCGTGTCCCCTGCATTAGCAGGCAGATTCTCAACCACTGTGCCACCAGGGAAGCCCAAGGTGGGGGGGGGGGAGGATTTTAAATACCTAGATGCAATAGTCTCGATCTTCTCTAATTTTATAACCCTAAATATCAGTTATGCTACATGTTCATCTGGAATTGAGATTATAAAAATCATTACTCAATTGCCCCATGCAATCCTGGTGTTCAAAACTGTTTGCAGAGAACTTAACCTGCTTAACATTATTTTGATCTGCCTCCAGAGAAATCTATTAATTAAACAATTAAATAATTTTCTGATAACTGGCAAATAACCATATTGAATTTAAGGCTTTCACAGACAAAAAAAAAAAGAAAATTTAAAAATGATGTGATCATCTAGAGGGATGATAAAATAGTGAAATAAATCATCGCTATTTCATCACCCTTGTTATTGCAATGCCCGAAGTTTCGTCTGATCTTTCCAGAAGGTATAAAAGACATCAGGAGACAGGACTTCTGTTGTCTTTTTCTTTTTAACTCTTCATCGAACACAGTTGAGAATTCAGAAATTTTCATTTTCTGTCCATAACAGCAAAGAGAAGCAAATGATAGAAGATATTTCACAATTGTTAGATGAAAAAGAATACAAATACAAAAAGGCAGACAGTAATACTCCAGACTCTAATAATGATGATGAAATTAATCATATAAGCTAAATCTCAGATTATGAGTCTTCACATAATATATCCTAGAAATATATTTTATCAAACTCAAGAATCAATGAATGAATGATATATTTCTATGGACAAAAAGGAAATCTGTTATTCAGTTAGTCCTTCAAGGAGAATGTCATCATGCAGTATTTTTTTTGACAAGATATGTTTACTAAAAAGGACATGTAACAGGATGCTTTCACCTTTTATCAAGTTTGTGCTAGAGAATTTACTTGATATGGTTCATAAGTAGATAAATGCTGAAGGCACTGACTGAAAGGAGATAAACAGCACAGAAATGAAAAAGCTCACTGAATTGATCATTCTAATCAATATCTAAAATGAAAATATTTTGTTGCTACTGACGAGGAAAATGACCACCCTCTCTTCAACAAAATTACGAGCCATAAAAGTTTTCAAAGCACTGTATTTTGATGATAGAAGTGCAAGAAAAACTAGAGGTAATAAAAAGCTGGACTCTTAGAAATATATTTGAAATCTAGATCATTATTTATAAGATGGCTATGTTCCCAGCTCAGCTATGAGCAATTACTTTCATTCAAAGGATATTGCCAACTTTGGATGTGTATACCTTTTTTTTTTTTTAACAAAGGTTTTTATTTTTGCCAGTCTGACAGGTGAAAAAGAATACGTTTTTTTGGATGTGTATATCTTCACACCAGAAAAATATGGAATAAAATTTGGGCTTGTTACATTTAAATTCTTATTAATTTCTAATCCAGTTGTTTTTTACAACATCTTTTATTTTTATATCTGTAAACTACCTGTAAAATGATTTTTAAAATATGTTTTACAAGAGTCCACTAAACTCAGATAGTAACTGGTGATGACTATTCTTCCTGGTATATTGGCAGCTAATAAAACATAGAGTTTGACAAATGGTGTAAGAGAAAGAAAGTGTTAACATCTTTTCAAGAGAAGACATGGTCACAATTATTGGGAGCAATAGGAATGGTTTTGTAAAGGAGCTGACCTGGCTACAACAAGCTAGTTAAAGGCTATCTAAAATGAGTAAGATTTGGGACTTCCCTGGTGGCGCAGTGGTTGAGAGTCTGCCTGCCAATGCAGGGGACGCGGGTTCGAGCCCTGGTCTGGGAAGATCCCACATGCCGCGGAGCGGCTGGGCCCGTGAGCCACAATTGCTGAGCCTGCACGTCTGGAGCCTGTGCTCCGCAACAAGAGAGGCCGCGATAGTGAGAGGCCCGCGCACCGCGATGAAGAGTGGCCCCCGCTTGCCGCAACTAGAGAAAGCCCTCGCACAGAAACGAAGACCCAACACAGCCATGAATAGATAAATAATACATAAATAAATAACTTTAAAAAAAAAATAAAATAAAATAAAATAAAATAAAATGAGTAAGATTTGTTTAGATAGAAGAGAAAACATGCCATTTGAATATATGGCATGAATAAGAAAACAGAAGTGGAAAACTGGAGGATATGTCTAGGAAGGCAATTAATTGGCTAGCTTGCAGAAGCAAATGGAGGGTATCCCTGGTGGCACAGTGGTAGCGGTTAAGGGTCCGCCTGCCAGTGTAGGGGACACAGGTTCGAGCCCTGGTCCAGGAGGATCCCACATGCCACAGAGCAACCGAGCCAGTGCGCCAGAGCCCGTGAGCCACAAATACTGAGCCCGTGTGCTACAACTACTGAGGCCCGCATGCCTAGAGCCCGTGCTCCGCAACAACAGAAGCCACCGCAATGAGAAGCCCACGCACCCCAGCGAAGAGCAGCCCCCGCTCGCTGCAACTAGAGAAAGCCCATGCGCAGCAATGAAGACCCAATGCAGCCAAAAATAAATAAATAAAATAAATAAACTTATTTTAAAAAAAGCAAATGGAAACCAAGATTACTAAGCAGAATATTAAATATATTTTATAGTTTAATATTTTTTTAATCTTTCATCTTAGAGTTGAAAAAAATTGAGTTTCAAAGCTGACACATGCATTGCTCATGACCACAAACCTAATAACGGATAGCCCAGGATTTCACCTTATAACTCCAGTGATGCATGATTAATCACTTAATCTCTCTGGGTTTCCTCATCCATAAATAAGTTTCATCATTCAGGAATCCTTTTTAAAGATGATAATGATTCCCACTTACTTCACATGGTTGCTGTTGGTCTCAAGTGAAATAAATATTTTAAAATGCTTTGCAAACTACAAAGCTCTATATAAATGGTAGGTACAATTTCTTTCCCTACCCCTAATCTTAGATATTATATTCCTGAAGTACTTGCACTCCACTGGTGGTGAGATAATTAATGGTAGAAGAATTGCAGTTCTCATGAATTACAGTGGGAGAAAACAAAAATAAATAACAGGAAAAGCTTAAAATATCTTTCCATTTTCAAGAACAGTAAAGAGAACAAACTAAATAGCCTAATAATGATACATTGCTTATCTTATGAATGCTCTATAATTAATTTGCATTTACCATTCCTTGTCCACTGGGATTTTCTTTACCATCTCCTACTCTGCATTTTGATAAGTAAATTAATTTGCTTGGTTGCAGATGCCAAGCAATTTTTCTTGTATGTAGGTAACTGTTGAAATGTTCAGTATTTTTCTGATTTATATCTTGGAGTCCCTAAAAATCAAATCTAGAGTAACTTTGTTTTAATAAATTCTATCAGGAAATTTTGTAGATGAAGAAAATTATAAAGACACTAATCTGTATATAATACAGCTTTATGTATGGGAAATTTGCTCACTATTCCTATATTCTAGAAACTACTCTTTCATCTAGCTCTTAGGACACACTTTATATTGCTTTTCTTTCTACCTTTCTGACATTATTTTCCTATCTTATTCTCAGTGTCTTCCTGGATTCACCAAAATCCAAACGTAAGCTTATCTATATCATCTCTCCTTTGAAAAACGGATCCATTTCCTTAAACAAACTATTTTGTTTATGCTGATCACTCACAAATTATTCCCCCTTTGATGTTTTTCTGTAATCTCAAACTCAATTCATCTCTTCAAGGTCATTTTGACCCCTTGTTTCCAGATGTCTTCCAATACTGATTAATTTTCCTGTAAGTTCCATCATTCATCATTGCATTCATAGTGTCTACTGTTATATTACTTGGATGCCTCAAAGAAAAGGAAAAGGGACTACGAAAATCTTCACTATTTTTTTGCCTTTTAAAAGCAAAATGGAAACATAAAGCTTACTCTTGGGTCAACTTTCCTAAACCTATAAACAGTTTTCTCAGTATCTTGTCCATTTGGGGATAGATTCCTGGTCTCTGTCTTGATGCCATGACAAAGATTGGTCATTGTTATACTCCAGGTACATCTATCAACCCACTCGGTCCACTCAATTACCAACCAGTGATGACCATATTAGTATTATCTTAGATAATATAAATGAAACAAAAATTTATTAAATTAGTCACCATGTATTACTTTTTAATAGTGTAATAAAAAATAAAAACAGTGAAAAGGAAAATGATTATGAGCTGCTGGAACCTGAAGGTGGAAAAGAGAGAATTTAGTACCAAAAGGGCATCATCATGAAAGTGGGTGAGGTACAGAGTGACTAATGTCAAAAAGAAATAAAGGCATGCCTTCCCACCTACCATACTTTTTGTACTGACATTACTGTCCTGTATTCTAGACAATATTGCAGATTAACAGGCACCCACTAGGCCATCATACAACCCTATGGCAACAGCCTCATCTCCTGGGCAAAAGCTACCAAATTCAGCTCAATTTCCCTTTATCTAGTCATCTTTTGACAAGCCTTTCAGACTTCTGACTAAGCTTCAGTATTCACTATATAAGGAGTTTTCAAAGACGTTGTAATGGGAGAACTAAAAGTTAACTGTATGTTGATGTGCATCCTTGGAGATACTGCTAGTGTGAAACTTGAGGAGATGCTAAGGTTGAAGTCACAGATTTAGGAGATGTCATTGAAAGGACAGACAGTAGTTAAAGCCATGGGACAAAGTTCAACCAGCAAAATGTGAAGAGTGAGAAGAGACCTGCAGACAAAGTTCTCAGAAATACTTCTCCTTAATAATTTTCAGGTGGAAGAACCAGTGAGATGTCTAAGAAGGAACAGTCAGAGGGTAGTAGTGTCGACTGAAACACCATTGCACAACCTAAAAGTTGAGAGTTATGTGCAATTTTTTTCAGTCAACAGTAGGAAGGCAAAAAAGAGGGGTTTACTCAGTTAAAAAAGAAAATACAGCTTTGTAGTGGAGAAAGTGGCTAATAAGATGAGGTATTAAAATAGGTTGATGGATTTAGCAAGCAAGCAGTAGTAAGAAGCCTCAGATAGAACATACAATGAATACAAAAGGATTAAGGAGCTAAAATTGAACTGCAGGGCTTCCCTGGTGGAGCAGTGGTTGAGAGTCTGCCTGCCAATGCAGGGGACACGGGTTCGAGCCCTGGTCTGGGAGGATCCCACATGCTGCGAAGCAACTGGGCCCATGAGCCACAACTACTGAGCATGCGCGTCTGGAGCCTGTGCTCCGCAACAAGAGAGGCCGCGATAGTGAGAGGCCCGCGCACCGTGATGAAGAGTGGCCCCTGCTTGCCGCAACTAGAGAAAGCCCTCACACAGAAACGAAGACCCAACACAGCCAAAAATAAATAAATAAATAAGTAAATTAAAAAAAAAAAATTCTCCTTTAAAAAAATAAAATAAAATAAAATAAAATAAAATAAAATAAAATAAAATAAAATTGAACTGCAGTGCCAGTATCAGACTTAACTTCCTCAGAATCAAACATGCATATCTTAGGAAAAAGGAGTCCCTCAAAGAGCAGAGAATAAGCCCCTTCCAAAGTGTATAATATACATTTTTTTGAAAATCACCAGAGACAAATAGAAAAACAAAAAAGACACAAACAGGAAATTCACAAAAAGAGAAAGAAAAATGACACAAGTACTTTTTAAATACTCACACTAGCAAAAAAATAAAAAAAAATTTGAGTCAACCATACAAAAAAAAAAAGAATTATATTGCCTTCAAAGTAGCATATAAAAATTCTCTGACCATACCACTGAAAATGACTAAAAATACTGGACAAAATATTTTTAAAACATCTTTTGAAATGCATTACTGATCAGGCAAGAAAGTACGGAATGCTTAGAAGTCAAAAAGGAAGTGAAAGCAGGAAACCAGGGCAGTAAGTGGAGCATTGAAACAGACTCTCACCCTGGAGGCATCCATATAACACTGCCAACCTTAAGCTTTGACCTTGTAACGGGGATGATGAAGCAGAAGGGGTAGGAAACAAAGTCTAGGATCTGCCCAGAAGTTGAGGGTGTCATAGGAGATCCTGTCCCATAGAGCCGGAACCCCCCCAAAACTGCACCCACAACGTAAAGATAAATGAAAAACAAATTTGCCCTAAAGAAGAGTATGGCATGGAAACTTTCCCACCCACAGAATGGTGCTGGGAGGAAGAGAAAACAAGTCTCCCCTGAGAAGTGATAACCACAACCCAGAATGCAGCTCACGTGGGGATGTGGCATAAGCTGAGCATTTCTCATAAAATGGTTCCCAGTTGGTACAGATGTCTCCAGGCAAATACAAAAAAATCCCTGGAAAAAAATGTATTTTTCAAGCCAGGAGTCAAAGAATTCCTACAGGTAAAAGTCCAAGAAATATGACTGGTTAAAAAAAATCATAAAAAACAAAAGAAAAATAGGGTAGCATGAACTAAGCCAGTAGAATCAGAACCAAAGACCTCAGATATTGGGTTGATTAGATTCAAATTGTAAAATAAATACATTTTGATATGTTTAAGGCAATGGTTCTCAACATTATCAGGCCCATGTCTACTTTTTACAATAAATATTTTTGTAATGCCCCTATTCTTATCATGACAGAAATTTAAAATAATCTAATCTACATATACACATTATGTATGTGTATATATATATATATATATATATATATATATCCCTTAAGTATAAAATATAGGAGACAAAGTAATAGTAAAATAATACATATTTCAATAAAAAATGCAGTAACAAAACCACACTAGAAGACATAATGAAATTGTCAGTGCTCGGTACTTGTCTATGATAAATAAATCTGGACTTAAGAGAAGCCATTCCATACAAGCACAGGAAAATTAAAAAGAAGAGGTACAGGGGAATACTAGAATAAAAATTAGTGCGAATGTATATATACAACGAGAAAGGGAATGACCTTAATTGAAGTAGCATAACATGTCAAGGCAAATTTAAAAACAATTAATACATAAAATATGAGAAAATACAAGACTCTTCAAGTGAGCTAGACCTTATTTATAAGTGCAGTACCCAATTCCCCATGTTGTAACATGGTAGACAATAGTGATGAAGTACAGCAGAAAACTTACCATGTATCTTTTAACTGTACCTCATGCTGAGACATAAATTCAGTGTCAAGTATATAAAAAGACCTTGGAAACCATACCCTTTAATAGGTGACAAGGAATAGCTGATGGATTGGAAAACAAAACAATAATACAAGAGCTTATAGAAAAATTGTTTCTGGAGACAGTATTGCAGTAGGTCTGAAAAACAACATACAAACCCAAAATAAATACTTTCTACATGCCATTTTTAAATCTCTATATTACAGACAAATTAAGAATACATAGGTTCAGTAGGCTTCTGACCATGACAGACTCACTGTTACTAGACTTCTTCAGTAAGCAACTAAACAACTGGAAAAGATATGTGACGTAACTGTTTACAGGCACTGGATGGGACAACGGGCAGTGAAAAACTGATGCTTTATGGAAGGAAAACATTCAAAATAAGCACCATGTGTGATCTGGCTTCCTGAGTAGACCTTGGGACTGAGGGTCAAAGAGAAAGAACCCAGGCACAGCACCGTGATGTTAATGAGCAGAAAAATGAAAGATCTGAGCTAATGGTTTATGAAGCAGTTGAAATTATGGAACAGACTACTGGATAGAAGAAATGTGTGCAAAAGAGAACCCTCTACCCCCATATACAGAATGAGACTTGCTAAGCACAGCAGAAAGAGGCTGCTGTTGTTTGGTGCAGAGATAACCAGATACCAGACACCCAAGGTCACAAAGTGCTGGGAGACATAGGAGTTCTACCCAGACAGGGTGGTAAGACCACACTGGATTCTTAATCCAGCACCTTGGGTATTCAGTTGAGATCCCAGTAACTCATACCTTAGGAATAAGGACCGTACCCCAGAGAAAAGGCTGCATCCTAGGACTACACACAAAACCAAAATAGATCTACACTAACTTAGAATAAAAACAGGGCTGGCAGAATAAAAAACTAACAGTAATTCAATTGCCTACCAGAATAAAACTCAACACCTGTAAAAAAGATGAAAACCTAGATTCCCTACAGCTATTAGCAGCAACGTTCTGCACACACACACAAAATTACTAGACATAAAGAAGCAGGAAAAAAGCAGACAAGATAAAAGACCTTGAAAAGACCCAAAAGTTGGAAATAAAAGACCTCAGAACAGCTATGATAAATACGTTCAACAACAAAAAGGAAAAGAAGGACTTGCTGAATAAAAAAAAATGGGGAATCGTGGCAGGGAAAAAAAGAAAACAAACAAAATAAACCAACTGGAAATTCTAGAACTGAAAGCTATATCTAAAACAAAAAGTTCACTGACTGGAAATTGCAGAAAAAAGTCAGTGAACTTAAAGATGGACTACAAAAGAAATAATATGAAATGATTTCAGATACAATAAAGGACTGAAAAATATGAACAGAATGTCTGTGACATGTGGGATAATATGAAATAGTGTGTTATATGTGTAATTAGTCCCAGAAAAAAAGGAGAGAATGGAGCAGAAAGAAAAAAAAACTTGAAGAAATAATGGCTAAAAATTTCCTAAATTTTATGAAAAACATCTTGGATCAACAGATCAAAAATGCTCAGAGAATACCAAACATGATAAACGCAAAGAAAACACACCTTGGCACATGAATGATACTTACTACTGAAAACCCAATTAGGAGCAAGGGGAACAAAGGGATACATTTCACACCATGGAACAAAGAAATGAATGACATTTAATGTCTTCTCAGAACTAATGGAGGCCAGATAACAAACATCATCAAAGTAGTAAAAGAAAAAATACTTTAAATTGACTATTCTGAATCTATTAAAATATCCTTCATAAATGAGGATATAATAAAGATACCTGAGAGAACTTGTGGCCAGCAGACTTCCACAAGAAGAAATGCTAAAAAAAAAAAAAGGAAAAAAAATTTCTTCAGGCTCAAGGGAAATTCTACCACATGAAAACTTCAATCTACACAAAGAAATGAAAAGAACTGGAAATTGGCAATATGTACATAAACATAAAATGCTATTTATTTTCTACTCTTATTTACTTCTAAGATAAATATCAATCTAAAGCAAAAGCAATTACACTGAATTGTGGAATTTACAAGTTATGTCAAAGTAAATATATGACACAATAGCACAAAGGATGACATAGGGGTGAATGAAATTATCCTTTTGTAAGTGCTTACATTTTACAGCACATGAAACAATATTAAGCAGAAAGAAAACAGGGAAAGAATAGAAAGAAAAGTGAGAAAAATAGCAAACAAATAGCAAAGATGTAGACATATCTAACTATGTTAATAATTAAATACAAATAGTCTCAATTCTCCAATTAAAAAGTAGAGATTGTCGGGTTTGATAAAAACCAGGTTTTTAAAACCAGTTTTTGATTTAAAAAATCTGGTCTGTTTCCCTGGAGATCTCTGACTATTATACCTTCTATCTATTAAAGAAATTGCATTTGTAATAAAAAAATTTCCACAAAGAAAGCTCCAAGTCCAGATGGTTTTACTAGTGAATTCTATGTTAAATAAATTATACAATATTACAAAACAGTTTTCATTATAAGGAGGGAAATTGTTTATAAGATCTAAATAATCCTAATACCAAAACCTGACGAATACATTATAAGAAAATAAAATTATATACCCGTATCCTTCATGAACACACAAATCATTAGCTAAATATTAGCAAAAAGAGTCCAGCAATATATAAAAAAGATTATATGTATCATGACCAACTGGAGTTTATCCCAGAAATACATATCTATTGGTACTATCATTGAAAAGTCAATTAATTGACTTAAAAGTCATATTAATAAAGGAGATAAAAACATCTGATCAGTACATTCACAGAAAATTTGAGAAAATCCAACATTCATTCATGATTAAAAATTTTCAGAAATTAGAAACAGGAGAAAACTTCCTCAACCTGACAAAGGACTATCACAAAATAATTAATACTGACATACTGAACACTTTCCTCCAAAGAATGAGGATGTCCATCACTTCTAATTAAAATTTTAGTCAAGTACCTAACCAGTGCATAAGGAGAAAAAACCCCACAAAAACAAAACAAAAAAAGGAAAGAAATAAAAGTCATAAAGATGGAAAAGGAGTTATCTTCATTTGCAGACGTGATTATTAACACATAAAATCCTAAGGAGTCTACAAAAGATAACAGAATTAATAGATAAATGCAGTACTCAAGAAATCAATTGTATTATTATATACTAGCAGCAAACAGTAAACAAAATTTAAGGAAATAATATATAAGAGCATCCAAACACATAAAATACTCAAGAGTAAATTCAACAAAAGATATGGAAGGCTTTTAATACTAAAAACTACAAAACGTTACTGAGAGAAATAAAAGAAAACTTAAATAAATGGTTATATATCAGGTTAATGAATCCAAAGACTCAAAATAGTTAAGATGTAAATTCTCGCCAAACTAATCTATAGATTAAATGCAATCCCAATCAAATTTCCAGTTTACAAGCTCATTTGTAATTTCTATAAAAATGCAAAGGACCTTGAATATCCAAGGCAATTTTGAAAAAGGTTAACAAGGTTGGAGGACTGATACTACCTTATTTCAAGAGTTACTGTAAAGATACAGTAGGGTTCTTCAATCTCGGCACAATGACATTAGGCCAGATAATTCTTGTGGGGGTTGTCCTATGTAGGAAAGATTTTTTATCAGTATCCCTAGCATCTAACAACTAGATGCCAGTAGCAACACCTCTCCTCAATTGTAACAACCGAAGATGTCTCCAGGCATTGCCAAATGTCCCCTCAGGGCAAAAACAACCCCAACTATCATACAATAAACTAGACAGGGTGGTATTGGCATTAGGATAGACAGATAGGTTAATATAAGAGAATCCATAAACATGCTACCTTTGTGTAGCCAGTTGATTTTCAACAAAAATTAAAGTTGAAATTAAATCAATGAAACAACAGAAGTCTTTATCAAAAAGGCAAGGCACTAGTAAGCCGCATAGCACATGGAGATCAGCTCCGTGCTTTGTGACCCCCTAGAGGGGCGGGATAGGGAGGGTGGGAGGGAGATGCAAGAGGGAGGGGATATGGGGATGTATGCATACATATAGCTGATTCACTTTGTTAGACAGCAGAAACTAACACAACAATGTAAAGCAATTATACTCCAATAAAGATGTTAAAAAAAAAAAGACATTAGTAAAATGTAGGTAGGACAATGTGTGTGTCCTCTGAGACTGTCTCATACACTGAAATCATCTAACATTCCTACACAACCGTAATTACCCCTTCCCATTATTGACTAAAGTAGAGGAAATGATCAAAATACCCTTTCCCATCACTGACTACCATTTGTAGGGAAAATAACCAAAATCTCCTCCACAAATTTCCAAACACCTTCTGTGTGATAGGACCATGCTCACTGAGAACCACTAATCTAAAGAAATAACAAGGGATTGAAACTATGGTCAGGAGCAAAAGACAAGCAGATTTGAAAAAATAAACAGAATACTTAGAGATTAAAAAAAAAAAAGAGTAATTGGAACTAAAAACTCAATGGATGTCTTAAAAATAGATCAGAAATAGCTGAAGAGAACATTAAGAACTTCTGCTTCCAGCAATGTGACCAACCAGTTCTCTAAAAAATGCATGGAAAAAACACACATTTGCATGCATTGCTGGGCTTGCAGAAAGCTGGGCTTGCAGAAAATAAAGGTAAGAGCCTCCCCAAATAACCCTAAAGGTAAAGTTAGAGCAAGGAGCAGTAAGCTATAAGCAAACAGGAAAGGCAGGGCTTCCCTGAGGATGGATAATAATATTAGTGCTGTAGCACATGACTAGACTGAGTCATGGGGCCAGCAGCATCTTAACTCTCTTCCACACCGAGGGATTTTTGAAATTAGTTATAATGATGAAGGCTATGGAAACCCATAGTTCCAGGCAGAAGCAAACACAAGTTACTTCTAGAGGAAAGTTTTCTCAATTTAAGCCTGTACTATTTCCATAGATATAATCAAACATGTATGACCTCATAATCAAAGATAATGAGACACCAAGAAATAAACCACCATGAGGAGGGTCAGCAGAAACAACAAACTACCAAGTTAGACTTCTAAGAACTTTATTGGAATTGTCAAAAACAGCCTATAAAATAGTTAGAGACAAAGTTTTTAAAGAAATAGAAAGAAAAAGATGAAGTTACAAAAATGAACAACCAACAAGAGACTAGCAAAAATAACCAGGCATATTTGAAAATAACAAACTCAACAGGACTATTAGGTATCGAATCAATACTGCTGACATCTCAAACTCAGTGGAATTATTAAACAACACTTAAACATAGATAAAGGTTAGATTAATAAACTAGAAAGTAAATATCAAGAAATTACATGGAACACAGCATAGAAAGATAAGATAAAAATGTAAAAGAGGGACTTTCCTGGTGGCGCAGTGGTTTAGAATCCGCCTGCCAATGCAGGGGACATGGGTTCAATCCCTGGTCCGGGAAGATCCCATGTGCCGCAGAGCAAATAAGCCTGTGCGCCACAACTACTGTGCTCTAGAGCCTGCGATCCACAACTACTGAGCCCAAGCATCACAACTACTGAAGCCCGCATGCTCTAGGGCCTGTGTGCCGCAACTATTGAGCCCGCATGCTGCAACTATTGAAGCCCGTGCACCTAGAGCCCACGCTCCGCAACAAGAGAAGCCACCGCCAATGAGAAGCCCATGCACTGCAACGAAGAGCAGCCCCCGCTCACCGCAACTAGAGAAAGCCTGCACGCAGCCATGAAGACCCAACACAGCCAAAAATAACAAAAATTTTAAAAAATTTAAAGAAAAAGAAAGGAGAACAACAACAGAAAGGAAAAAAGAAAAGAAAAAATAGGAAAAAATCCAGTCTGAATAGATAGCACAAAACCTGTAATAAAAATATATCAATAATGGCATTAAATGTGTACAGACTAAATGTACCAGTTTAAATACAGACTGTCAGATTAGATTTAAAAATATAAAAATCAGATATATATGGTCTATAAAGGACATATAAAACAAAATAATATGAATAGCTTGAAAAAAAAGAGAGGAAAGAAACTATATTAGATCTTATGTAGCCCCACACACAAATTCATATGTTGAAGTCCTAATCATCAATGTACTTGGGGAGAGAGCCTTTAAAGACGTAATCAAGGTTAAATGAAGACTTCAGGGTGAGGCCCTAATCCAAAATGACTAGGTGTACCCTTATAAGAAGAGGAAGAGACACCAGGGATATGTGTGCATCCATGTGAGGACAAAGTGAGAAGGCACCATCTGCAAACCAAGGAGAGAGGCCTCGGGAGAAACCAAACCTGCCAACACCTTGATCTTGGACTCTTACCCTCTAGAACTGTGAGAAATAAATTGTTTAAGCCACCTAGTCTGTGGTATTTGGTTATGGCAACCTTAGCAGACTAGAACGTCAGACAAATATTAACCAAAAGAAAGCTGGGTTTATTAATATTAACAGAAAAAATATACTTTGAGGCAAAAATATATTCCTAGGAATAGAGAAGGATGCTACATGATGAAAAATAATTGAATTTATAATTTAAATATTTATATGCATACATACAAAAATGGACAGATCTAGAAGGAGAAACTGACAAATTCACCACTTTAGATACTGATTATGCAAACCAGCTGAAGAGGACATTTTGCAATTATTTGGAGGAAATTTGAATATGTTATGGGTTTTAGATAAGATGAAAATGTACAATAGAAAAGAGATTACTGGCTAAAAACTTACCAGGTTATGAAAGAGCCATATATTTAGGCAAATATTGATACATACATATGTAGACAAACACACAAACACACATACACACACAGAGACATTGGGAATATTTACCAACAACTAATTCTACACCACACAGGTGCTTGGAGCTAGATATACAATGATAAATAAGGAAGATCAGATCCTATCCTCATGGATTTTATATGTCAAAGCAACTCAGATTGTAGGTCTCATGGGCTTCCGCTCTTTCTATGACACACACTTCTTTGAAACTTTAAAAAAGTCCTTTGAGCCAACTAAACACAAAGCTAGAACTCGACATTCCTTAGTAATTCAATTACAACTAGGTGTTCCCTGGTTGTCTATTTCTTTTATTCATTAAAAACGGCCTTTTTTCCTTCTTTTAAAAATTGTTATTATTGACATACAACATTACAGTAGTTTCAGGTGTGTAGCATGATGATTCAATATTTTATATATTGTGAAATGATCACCCCAATAAGTCTAGTTAACGTCCATCACACAGTTACAAACATTTGTTGTCTTGTGATGAGAACTTTTAACATTTACACTCTTAGCAACTTCCCAGTATAAGTGCATTTTTTTTTTTCTTCTGGGTATAGCTACTTAACCTAGAGAGTCCTATACACTTTTTACATCATTTGTAAAACAGTTTTACATTTTATACCATGTACTGAATCTCCTAAGGAAACAAAAGTGGCTAAATCAACATTTCTCCGATATTTTGGTGATCTATGTCTGACTTAAGAAAAAAATTTTTAAGAAAGTTAATGAGGCCTATAATTGACCTGATAATATAAAAACAGTGATTTTAAAACACTACAAATCCATTTAGTATTAATTAAAATTACTAACTATAAGAAATGCCATTTCAGAAAATAGACAGAAAACAGTACATGAATGAAAGAATATCTAAGCTTCAGATTTTTTAAAAAGTAGCATTAGATAGCAAGCACATTGTATATTGATCATTTGGAGAGGCATGTGGTCAAGTTTACAGTTCCGAGTTCTGGCCAGGTATTGCTCAGCATCCCACCAACTGGACTTTGAAAAGCAGCCTGGGGCTTCCCTGGTGGCGCAGTGGTTGAGAGTCAGCCTGCTAATGCAGGGGACACGGGTACGAGCCCTGGTCTGGGAGGATCCCACGTGCCGCGGAGCAACTGGGCCCGTGAACCACAACTACTGAGCCTGTGCGTCTGGAGCCTGTGCTCCGCAATAAGAGAGACCGTGATGGTGAGAGGCCCGTGCACCGCGATGAAGAGTGGCCCCCGCTTGCCGCAACTGGAGAAAGCCCTCGCACAGAAACGAACACCCAACACAGCCAAAAATAAATAAATAAATAAATAAATTAATTAATTAATTAATTAATTAAAGAAAAAAAAAAAAGAGTTTGCAGAGAGAGACATGATGAGAATCAAGATTTAAAAAAAAAAAAGAAAAGAAAAGAAAAGAAAAGCAGCCTGGCCATGCACTACGAGACACCAAACTTCCTTCCTGAGCCAAAAAAGGAGTGATTTTTTTTTTTTTTTTAGCATGGCTCAAGTGTTTGCAGACATGATAGCTTTTTAATTTTTTAAGAAAACATAATTTAAAATGAGTAGATACAGGGTCACCCAGAATTAATTGAACAGGCATACCTATATAAAATATACCTAGAATAGACAAAGAGACAATGCCTTCAGGTACTCCTATAATTTTCAGTCTGTGATGGGATTATTTATCTGCTTTTTCTATTTCTACTTTTAACAGTTTAACTGCTAGACTATTCATAATACATATACCTATAGCATTATTTTCCCTTCTATCTTTAACAACACCTTTCTAATATATCATAGATCCAAATTTTATTTATTACACAATTGTAGAGATTAAACATCAGAGGTGGGTTTCCCTGGTGGCGCAGTGGTTGAGAATCTGCCTGCTAATGCAGGGGATACGGGTTTGAGCCCTGGTCTGGGAGGATCCCACATGCCGTGGAGCAACTGGGCCCGTGAGCCACAACTACTGAGCCTGCGCATCTGGAGCCTGTGCTCCGCAACAAGAGAGGCCGCGATAGTGAGAGGCCCGCGCACCACGATGAAGAGTGGCCCCCGCTTGCCACAACTAGAGAAAGCCCTCGCACATAAACGAAGACCCAACACAGCCAAAAATAAATTAATTAATTAATTTTAAAAATCAGAGGTAAATTATTTTTAATAAATATGAAGATATTAAACTATTGCTATTAAAGTAATATCCAATGACTGTATTAATTCAATTCTTAGAGCATGAAAAAAATAGATCAAAGTATATGAAGTGATAGTTTACAGTTATGATTAGATTTATGGCTTTACTATAGAAATTTAAATTTCTATTTATATCCATAGTATTGTTCCTCAAATTTATCAACTGTAAGGATTCCTGTACCTCAGGAATTTCATGAATAAAATAACTTGAATTCCTATCAAAATACCAGTGGGATTCTCTTGGTAGTGACAAAGACTTGACAAAGTGATATTAAAGTTTATCCAGGATTGACATGTACACACTGCTATATTTAAAAAGGATAACCAACAAGGACCTATTTTATAGCACAGGGAACTCTGCTCAATGTTATGTGGCAGCCTGGATGGGAGGGGAGTCTAGGGGAGAATGGATACATGTATATGTATGGCAGAGTCACTTTGTTGTGCACCTGAAACTATTACAACATTGTTAATCGGCTATGCTCCAATATAAAACAAAAAGTTAAAAAAAAAAATAAAGTTCATCCAGGAGCTACAAGAATATTTTAGAACACTAATACAGGGAGATTTGCTTTCTAGGTACTAAAAGGTATTACAAAGACAGAGAAATAAAGACACTTGGTGGAAGAAAAATCAAGACAAACAATAAAAAATTAGAGTCCTGAAACACACATCTTAGAAATAACATATAGAAGAAATCATTAGGTAACAAAAGAGGCTTCAAGTTAATGGAAAGAGTTCAAACAAGAGATACTGAGTATGGGGAAATTTAGAATAAAGCTTTATTTTATGTAAAGGTATAAATTAAATTTTAGATGGATTTAAGAGTTAAAAGAAATAAACCATAAATCAGAAAAAATATAGATCACTATTTATCTGATCTGTAAGAAACAAAGGCAGAAACAAAATGCAAGAACTCACCAAATGAAAGAGCAATGAAATTGGATATGCCAAAGATGATCTCAGATGAGGCAAAATTATTATTTGTAGGTGAAAATATTTCATACCTTGAAAACCATAAATACATTGAAAAATTATTAAAATCAATAAAAAGAAGTTAATAAGGTGGCTGGTTACAAAAATGTTACACAAAATCAATTCCATTTAGAAAAAAGATTATAAAAATAAAAGAAGGAAAAAAATGTCAATTTTAATAGTACAGAAACACATACACACACAATGATAATATACCCCAGGACAGATTGTAGACATGTGTTTAGATTACTTAACTCTTCTTTTACGTTAACAAAGTATAGTTTTCATTTTCACTATTTAGGTCCTGCATATCTCTTATTAAACTTTATTCCTAAGTGTTTTCATTTTTTGTTCCTTTGGTAAATTAAATATATTCTTCAATGAGCAGAGGAAGATAACAGTTTCTCTCCTCTGTCCTCCATCCTCCTATCTCCCTTAGCAAAAGGGTCATGGTTTGATAATTTGTTTACTGACAGCTCAGAAGAGCAGAAACTATACCTTCCACAGCTCAGTGATTTGCCTCTGCTCAAAAAATGCTAAAAGCCAGCTCTATACTCTTGTTTAGGGAAGAAAAACCATGACTGGAGAAATAAACAGCAGGGAAAAAACACAGGGACAATGTAATCTGATGAAGAAAGATGCACCTTTAGAAAATGCTCCCACTGAAATTCTCTGAAGAAAATTTTAACCTAAACCAGTTAGTTTAGAACAGAGAGAAAAAAGGCTGTCTGGAATTGAAAGCATGATTTGAAATTTTAAAATTAAATAGGAAGAACAGTGAAAGGAGACAGTCACACCTGAGAACTCAATATGCTGGGAAGTTCAAGAGGAACAATCCTACAACAAAAAGCAAGACAGATGGAAATGCTAAGAAAAAAATAACAAGAAACGTTAAAAGACCAATTTTGGAACTAACAGTTGAATAAGAGGGGTTCTAAAAGGAGAAAAGGAAACAAGTAAAGAAATATGTAAAGAAATTACAGAAGAAAATTTCTAAACACATGAAAAAATGAATATTTAGTACAGGTGACCCTGTTTTTGTACTAAGACTTTCTCAAGTGAAGGAAGTAGCATGTTTTACATTACGGCACAAGTTCCTAGTGTTGTTGAAGAACGGAAACAAACAGTTTGCAGAATGGCTACTTTGAACAGCACTGTTTTATGGATAACAATTGTTTTTGCCTAACTCATCCAACATCTCTTTTCATAATAGCACTTTGGTTTGCTTTTGGAGAGTCCTCCTTTCCTTACTTTAAATCCTTGTGGTTTAGATGGGGCTCACCTCACTCCCCAGCTCAAGGGGTGGGCAAATGACTGCTGTCTAGCAAACCAGAGCGCCGCATTACAGGTTAGAGCAATCCTGGGCTTTTGCTAGAACTGCTGGTAATTCTATCCCTCTTGGCATGTGGATTGAGCACTCAAATCCAGATAGCTCTGAAACTATTCTAATTCCTGGAATTATAAATTACGCAAGTCAATACATTTCCTTTTTTCCTCCTTAAGCCAGTGGTTCTCAAATTTCAGAGCACATCAAAATTACCTAGAGGGTTTGTTTTAAAAAAAAAATAATAACAGAACAAAACAAAAGACAGATTGCTGAAGTCCATATCCTGGGGGGTAAGTCTCGATGAGGGCTGAGAATCTGCATTTCTAACAAGAGTCCATGTGATGCTGATGCTGGTCCAAGGACCACAATTGTGAATGATTGCCTTAAGCCATTATGAGTTGGTTCATATTACTTACACCTGAAAGATTAGTGACCAACATATCTCCAAACAGATGGAAAAAAATGAAATAACCCTTGAAGCAAAGTGAAAATTAAAATGAAAATTTTAAATTAGCCAGAAAATAATGAAAATAATAAGAAATTCATACCAACACCTATGCAACACAATGAAGCTTTTCTTAAAGGAATACTTATTGTCTGGAATCCTTATTGTTAATAAAAATAAAGACTAAAACTAAGTATTCAACTTCAGAAAGTAGAAAAAATACAACAAAATTAATAAAACAAAATTAACAAAAGTTGAACACTTTTTACTGTAAGATCTGAAAGTAAAGAAACAGAGAAAACCAACAAAAGCAGCAGAAAATATAGATATGACAAAAGCTAATTATTTAGAAACGTAAATCCACAAGAAGCCTAAATAGGAAGAAACAGACAAAATAAAAATGTAAAATGCTAGAGATTATTAAAATCCAACTGCACAATGGGAGAGACTAAAAGAATAAGAGAATCTTATTGCCACTTTATGGCAATGTATCAGAAAATATAAAGGAGGTAAATAATTCCCCAGCAAAATATACCAAATTTGACCAATCAGAAGTAGAAAAACCTAATAGATAAGACTTTGAGAACATAATTTTTTAAACTACAAAAGGCAAAGAAAGGGCTCAGTCAACTAAGCCCATGCGCCACAGCTACTGAGCCCACACTCCAGAGCCCGCGAGCCACAACTACTGAAGCCTGCGCACTCTGCGGCCCGCGTGCTGCAACTACGGAAGCCCACACACCTAGCGCCCGTGCTCCGCAACAAGAGAAGCCACCGCAATGAGAAACCCGTGCACAGCAACAGAGTAGCCCCCGCTCGCCGCAACTAGAGAAAAAAGCCCACACACAGCAATGAAGACCCAGTACAGCCAAAAAATAAATAAATAAAAATAAAGGACACAAAAATAACTTGAAAAAAATGGGTCAACATAACCTATATGCTCCTCCAATCCCATTCTCTTCTCTGGTCTCAGAGTAGCATTATCATGAACTCAGCGTTCATCATGTTTTATATTTTTACCACAAATATAAGTATTCACAGACAATGCATAATATTACTTGATGGTTTTAAAAAATTAATAAAGATAAATAATATTGCATCGATCATTCTGCCACTTGCTTTATTAATTAACATTATAGCGGGATTTTTAAAAAAGTAATCCAGACTGATAACGGTAGCTGTAATCTGTTCTTTTAAGTCGATTTCATTTTGAGAATATACTATAATTTAATCATCCTCTTGGTAATAGACATTTAGGTTGTTTCTGGGTTGTTGTTGTTGTTGTTTTTCTATTACAAGCAGTGCTGCAATAAACATTTTTTTGCACAATTCTCTTTGTGTACATGTGACCATAACCCACAGAGAAAACATTTTGCGTCACGATTCAGTACTCACACACACAAAAACACCCAGCATAACCCAAAAGTATATGAAACAATAGTTACTCTTACTACATGCACTGCACTCTGATGATTTTTATTCTGTTCTATTTCATTAAAAAATAGCAATAATACTTTCCATAATCTACCAAATTAATATCAAAAGGCACTAGTGGGTCCCAGCCTACATTTTGAAAAACACTGCTCTGGTAAATCCACCTAGAAGTGGAATCAAAGTATATAAAAAATTTTGATTCCACCAGATATTGCCACATTGCTCTCTCAAGTGGATTCATCAATTATGAGTCCCATCAAGACTGTGTGACATTCTTCACACTACTTAGTATGGTCAGACCTTAAAATTTCTGCTACTTCTATGGGAGTGAAATGGTATCTCATTTAAATCAGTATCTTTTTATTTGTTTACTGAATATTTATTTTTTTCTTTTATAAATGAGTTTATTTGCTCATTTTTCTGTTGGGCTTTTACTTCCTTTTGATTTATAGTCTTTTATATATTATGGATATTAATTCTTTATCAACTACATGCATTGCAAATATCTTTTCCCACTCTATATTGTATTTTCTAACTTCGTTTATACTGTTGGTGCTGGACTATTTTATGTCAATTAGGTTATGCCTGGTAACTATGTTTCCCAGAGTCTTTTTTCTGGATGGTTCTGGGTTACAGTCAGCCAAAAGAGAAACTCATATAGTACAAGATATGGAAAGCAAAAACAAAGCAGAAGCCATTATCATGGTCAGCCACGGTAGCACACACAGATCTGACCAGCACGTCCTGGCTTGTCCTCTCTGGTGCTCTGTGCCCACCTTGTCTTCCCAATGTTGGTCCCACTGACCAGCAGCCTGACACCATCCCTTGTCTGCAAATCCAGAGAGGCTGTCACAACACAGAGGCAGCAGTTTCCATAGCTCTCCCCAGGGGCTCCCTCTCCTCAGTTCCTCTGCAATACCAGATATGCTTGGCTTTTTGGATTTCCCTGCATGCTCTGATTTGTCTATCTAGTCCAGGGCTTCTGAAGACTGGTTAGTGAATATTTCTCTAATGTACTGTATGTACTGACTCTTCCCCTACCCAGCAACTTTCACATTTGTGTAAGTTCTTTTTTAAAAAAAAATATTTTTAAATTTACTTTTATTTTTGGCTACGTTGGGTCTTCGTTGCTGCACGTGGGCTTTCTCTAGCTGTCGTGAGTGGGGACTACTCTTCGTTGCGGTGCACGGGCTTCTCATTACGGTGGCTTCTCTTGTTGCAGAGCACGGGCTCTAGGTGCGCAAGCTTCAGTAGTTGTGGCACATGGGCTCAGTAGTTGTGGCTCGCGGGCTCTAGAGCGCAGGCTCAGTAGTTGTGGTGCACGGGCTTACTTGCTCCACGGCATGTGGGATCTTCCCTGACCAGGGCTCAAACCCGTGTCCCCTGCATTGGCAGGCGGACTCTTAACCATTGCACCACCAGGGGAAGTCCCTTGTGTAAGTTCTGAATCTTCAATTTTCATAACACTTAAAGTGGCTCTATCTTCCTGACTGAAACCTTTGCCAGGTAGAAATTTTAAATTCTGAAGTAGTCAATTTAATCTAACTGCTTATAATTTGTGTTTTTTGTGTCTTGTTTAAAAAAAAAAAAAAATCTTCCCAAACCTAAGAGCTGTAAAGTTTTGCTTTACACTTTTAGATCTTTAGGTATGTTATGAGGTCGGGGTCCAATTTTACTTTTTCTCTGTAGTCAGATATAATCCCAGGACCATTTACAATCTTTGCATTATTTTCCAAGATCTGAAAGGCACCTCTGCCATATATTAAGATTTGTATATATTCTCATTGCCAATGGTCTATTCATCTTTCACTGGGCCATCACCTCACTTATTTACATATACTTACATAGTTGTATAATAAATATAAATATCTGGCAGGGAGAGCCTTCAAACTTCGATTTTCATCTACAAAATTGTGAGGTTATTGTTGGTCTTATTAACTTCCAAGTCAATTTAAAATCAACTTTATTGGAATTCTGAATGAAATTACACTGAATCTGTAGATTATAGGAAATTATGCTCTTTAAAATATTGAGTCTTGCCATTTATTAACAAAATACCTTTCTCCATTTATTTAGGTTTGCTTTTATATATCTCAATATAAGTTTATCATTTCTCCATAAAAGTTTTTCATGGTTTGTTAGATTTATTCCTAGGTATAGTATATTACAGTTTATGTTCCAGTTGTGAAACAAACCCTCTTTATTTTATTTTTAATTTTTAAAATGTTTTTAAGAATTTAATTGTGCCATGACACCTAATGATTGCACTTTTTTTTTTTTTTTGGCTGCGTCGGGTCTTCTTTGCTGCACGGGCTTTCTCTAGTTGTGGCGAGTGGGGGTTACTCTTCATAGCAGTGCACGGGCTTCTCATTGTGGTGGTTTCTCTTGTTGCAGAGCATAGGCTCTAGGCACGTGGGCTTCAGTAGTTGTAGCACGCAGGCTCAGTGGTTGTGGCTCATGGGCTCTAGAGCGCAGGCTCAGTAGTCGTGGCGCACGGGCTTAGTTGCTCCACGGCATGTGGGATCTTCCCGGACCATGGCCCGAACCCATGTCTCCTGCATTGGCAGGCAGATTCTTAACCACTGTGCCACCAGGGAAGTCTCAGCAAACCCTTTTTAAAATACCAGTTTCTAGTTGCGAATTCCTAGGATGTAGAACTCTCCTTACATTCCAGATATTCATTTGTTCTTAGTTTGACTTTTGTGTATTGAATTTATAACTAGCAATCTTGCTAAATTTTTAAATTTATTCCAATTATTCCAATAATTTATCTATGGATAACCATGGATATAAAATCATATTGATGTGAATAACAAAGCATTTGCTTTCTTCTTTTCCAATCCTTAGATCTTTATTTAGTTTTCTTCTCTAATTGCATTGGTAGCACCTCCAGTAGTATCAATAACAAACCCAAGAGGGGACTCTAGATGGGCTATTAAAACTGAGAGGACTAAAAGCAACTGCTTAAATCAGAGAACAGAATCTCAAGTCAGCCAAGTAGGAAAAAGAAAGAAATGACTTAATAGCAGTTCCATACAATGATCCTATTAAAAGAAAAATCACTGTCCCCAGAGGCTTTTATTTGTAACAGTATAGAAGTGAGGAAGCAGGCTAGGTATAAAGAGACCCTGGTTCAAATTTAGCACAGGCAACTGAGCTCCTCTAACCATGATCATATACCTGCTTTCCCAGTTAATGAGGATATCTATGAAATTCAGTTGTCCTTAGTAGAAGATTCTTGAAAAACTGAGTTTTAAAAATAATTACAAAAACTATAGATAATATTAACTCTCTATCCCAAAAGGAAAGGAAACATTTGACTTTGATCCTTATTAGCCCATATATTTAAAATAATCATACAACAGACAAGACTTAAAGAAAAATTTTAAACTTAAAGTTTTAGAGGTCAAAATTCTTGACTTCTTGCTTGACTTGTTCTAGATTTTCTTTTAAGAGAACATTTTCCCCTTTACAAAAACATTTTCTAAATTTAATATTTGTTCTCTGCTTATATCCAAAGTATCTATACTTTACAGGTAGTTCTTCATTATATGAAAATGCATATGTTAAAATTTTTACTTTATATGGAAATTTATTATGAATCTGATTTTACAGAAGTGGAAACTGTCTTACTAAATTACTACTTCCTATTGATAAGTGCAAGCATATTAAAATCTATTTATTAAAATTTGGTGATCCTATCTACACCAACAAAAAGAACAATCTCTTTATCATATGAGAATAATTCAAGTCATAGCTCTTAATATGTTTATTTTAACCAAATTTCAAAAAACAAAAATTCCAGTGTAAGTTTAGAAGGAGCTTTGCAAAAGGCTCTTCAAGTTCATAAGAACTGAATTTGACTTGTACTTCCTTATTAATGGAGAATAAAGAAAGGCTAGCTGAAGGCTGCTAACAACTTTGTAATTCTCTGGAAATGGCACTTGGGCTTGGGGCACAGGACTAGTATTTCAGTGGAGGGATTTGGCAGTATGAAGTATAGACATTTTCTGTTGATTAGTCTTCATCTTAATCAGCCCTTATTGTTCAAACAGGAACAGACTGGATCTCCTAGCAGATATAAGCATGAGGATTTATGTTTTTTAAAGTTGAAAAGTAACACTCTGAACAATGTTGTATGTTCATTAAAAATATACATACTTAGTATTAAAGGCTAAATTAATTTCCTTTTTTGAAAGGATCTCCAAGTTTAAAAGTATTAGCCATTTTTCATAATCCCTTGTATTAAAACCATACAATAAATAATCTTATTTTCACCAAGACCAGTCTAAAGTAAGGAAGCTATGTAAAGTTACTTCTTAAACCCACAATTTCTACTTGTTATATTATAAGTTGCTTCTGGCCCATTTCTTTTCTATAGGCATTATTTTACTATTTATTTTGCTTAGAATAAAACGGCAATCAGAGAATCAACCTAAAATTGTGATTATTTGCCACTTGGCTTCTGACCATTCTCATCAGGCAACTTGGGAGACCTATGCAGCGCCAAATGAAGCTCTGCCCACACAATGTCTTGTGGTGGGTGATGAGAATGGCACATTGTCTGCCCAGTCTGAACAGAGGTCACAGCAGGGAGAGCATCTGCTAAGATAATGTGAATGAAGGAAACAACCATAATTGCCTCATTAAGAGATCTCTGGCCAAATAATCACAAGAAGAAAGGAAACCACCCTAAAATTAGGTATATAATAAGGAAAATTTGGGGTAGAATTAAAAAATGCAGAATTAAGGAGACTTGGGTATTCCACTGGTTTTGCTAATTTTCTTAGTCACTGTATGAATGAATGGAAACGTGGATGCAACAGTTCAGTTATTCAACTCCAGCCCTTGCCAGTCATTAGTAAGAAGCAGAAGATGCAGATTCACAGCTGTCCAGGATACAAACAAATGTAAAATATAGGGTTGTGGGGAATTGCTTACAAGGGACCAAAACTTAGGAACTAAGATTTAAAGTCTATTTTGAAATTACAATGAAGAGCATACAATTAAAGACATAAGTGGGAAAGAGGTAAAATATAAAAGAGCAAAGTCTAAGAATGGGAGGGAAAAAAGGAAAGGGAAAAAAGGAAATTGTCTCTGCTTAACCAATTTACTTTCTTCTGTTTTCTATCTCTGTGTTTTAAAAATAGATTTTTCTTATGTCAATAGTATATAATTACAACTAAATCCTCAGTCACTTTAAATTATATATAATTGAATATATATTTCATTCAACTGCTGATAAAATTATTTCATAGTAAAAGCTAAGGTAAATATTTTCCCAATTTCGATTTAAATTAAGCATCTAAGCTGAATGAAAAACTAAAATGTATTGAAACTGTGACAAATTATTTTTGCATTTCCTGATACTTTGAGATTAAGCTTTATTAACTTAATTTGTATTATATAGTTAACATTATATAAATAGAATCTTGTAGTGAATTATGATTATTAAATTTTTCTGATTCCAACAAACACAGTAAAATTAGCTTGTTACAACCACAAGCCAGGTTTAAAATAAGCAAACTATTTGATGACTTTGATGTTTTGCACCCAAAATGTGCTGGCTAATTTTTCCATTCCATTTACCATTCCGGTCTTTAAACCGCCTTAATCTCCTGCCCTCAGATGTTGACCTTGTAAGAATAGGGGTCATAGGTCAGAACAGACAGACCTCAAAGGATCTGGACTATCAATTCATGCCTGAGAGATTTCTCTTCCACAGTAGGAACCTACTAAACAGCAAATTCCTAAATCTAATCACACAAGTATCAGGGTGAAACAGTTATTTATTGGAATTCGTTGATTTACATTTTTCAAACATCTCCCGCACCTAAAGAGCATTTTTCTTTTTCTTTTGGGAGCAGGTTCTGGGACATAATAAATATGAAAATAAAATCATGGAAAGAACTTTTAATGTAAAACAGATATCCTTAATAAAATGGTACCATAAACCTGAGTACAGCTTTATTGTTTCCAGGAATGCTATGTGGATTTCAAAAATATAGAACTAGAATTCCTAACTATAAAGTACCTGGGAAACTTCAAATTATACCACAGAGATAATGAGTGGAAGAGATTATACTGCCATAGAGGTAGATGGGGAGGGGGTGGAGGAGGGTTACCACTAGATAGTTTTGAGCTCACTTGCTCTAAAGGTGAATGAGGGCATTAAATAAGTATTTTTTCTTTTTAATAAACAGGTGAAAATATACAGTCCTTCAGTGAGGACAGACAAAAGCAAAATTTTTATGGCTTCCAAATCTTCTTGCAAATTAAAAAATTTGAAACCACAAAACTAGGACCCTGTAAAAATAACTCTTCTATCATACATCTTTAATTTTTTAAAAAAAGGCAAGTTAGCCCTTCTGAGCTGAGAATAATTTAGACATATATAATGAGTTTCTATTTACGTTCACTTTGGTCTTTCTGGCCATAAATGGTAAATATAACATAATGTACCATTCTAACACCATTTTAATACTAGACTATAAGAAATGTCAAATTTCATAATCAGTTTTTAAGTCTAAATGAAGAGCATCTTAAAAATGATAAATTAACAAGTCTTTCTAACATGAACAAATGAATTTCCTACACTTCCATGCCAAAAGCAGTAATACTGAACATCATAACAATTGACCTTCTTTCTAAACAAAATACATTAAAAGTTCAACTCATGTAGAAAATCAAGAAGCTTACTCATGTGCTAATGCAGTGATGCAAACGTATTATTGCCTGAAATGGAATGAAAGCAATAGAACGTTGGTATTATTTTCTAAGTTATTTTAAAAATCTCAAGTCAACATTGTTGAAAGGGAACTTGCATTATTATGAATAGCACTTCTTGCACTGTGCGGTTGGGTCAAAAGATGTGGAAGGTTGAGAACAAAGAAGACAGTCACTAAGCTAGAAGAAAATTACAATAAAAAAGGAGGTTAAAAAAAACCATAAATAAAAGAACACAAAATTATATGTATATATCTAACATATTTATACCTATCATGCATATATGCATTTCAAATATTTTTTTAAATTACACATATTTTTATTCTTTAATTATTAAGTATTAAAATAATTTAATCTACATAGAAACATTTCCAGACCATTTGTTTCAGTCCACATCATTTTTACTAATAACACATATGTTAATACAAACTGAAATTTTATTATATAAAATATTTAATTCTATATTACAGGTTGACATGATTATTTCATATAAATAAGATAGTGACAAATAAATAAAATCCTCATTCTACTATCTTCCCCCACAATTTCATTCTGTTAGAAGTTACTTCTTTTTCCTCATAGTAAATTGTAGCTCTTTAAAGAATAAAAAGATACCAAAATATACGCCAGTTTTTCAGAATAAGAAGAAAGTTTTTAAATCTTTTACTAACAACAACCTTCATGTTAGTATAAAGAGAGCTTTTATAAGGTCATTAAATCTCTTTACTCTTCTGATAATGAACAAAAGAAAAAGTAAATAGCAAATATAAGTCAAAAATTATTTCATTTAAAATTTTAAGAAAATATTTTAAACATAGAGGATTTAAAATAAAACAAGTTAACATTTACTGCTATTACGTAGCTGGACACTAGTAACAGCATACTAAATTCAGCAGAATTAAGACAGTAAAAAGTAAACCCACTTTCTTTTGCAAATAGTTTACTTAAAATTAAGATAGAATCTTTAAAATTATTTTTTATTTCTTACCACTGAAACATAAATCTTCACAAAAATATGGTTCTATATATAGATGTATATATATATAGAACAAATAAGTTCTCTTGAGTGACGAAACCAAAGTTTGAATTTGTTAAAATAAACACTTTAGAGCTTTAATTTTTTAACCTGAAATAACAGAAATTAAACTTTCTAATTTAAAAACATTTCAAGAGAAAAGATATAGTTTTCAACAGATGGTGTTTGAACAATTCATATTATTCACAGGTGAAAAATGAGCCTAGACCTCAACCTCACACCTCACACAGGGGAAAAAAACTCTGTGATTAATCAAATTTGGAGTTAATCAAAGATTTTTTAAACACGACAAAAAATAAAAGATTGATAAACGTCTTTATCAAAATTTAAAACTTTTGCTCTGTGAGAGATACTTAAGAGACTGGAACGATAAACCACAAACTCAGAAAAAATATTTGCAAATCACAAATCTAAGGACTTATATCCACAATTTATATAAAGAGCTCTCAAAATGCAACAATAAGAAAACAATCCAGTTTTCTGGATTTTACAATAATTACTAATAGTAAGATAGAAACATTATAATATACTATAATAAAAGTTATATGAATATCTCTCTCTCAAAACATCTTATTGTATAAATTTAATGCCTTTCCCATTTTAACTATGCACTTATCATGCACTGTGGCCATAACTTTTGCAGCTTGGGGTGCAACAGCGAAACTATCACAAATTTCTTTTTCCTTCTTCACAATTTCACAGATAGAAGATTCCTTCATATCATATCTTAGCAACCTTAGCACATGATTTTTTTTTCCTGATTAAGTCAAGAACTTTCTCCTTTTCACTCAGAAGAAGCACTCTGAGGCTGTTCTTTGGCATATCCAAATTGCCAGCATCACTACTCCTGTGCTTTGGAGCCATTATTGAGTAAAAAAAGGGTTATTTGAACACACACACTGAGATATCATGATAGTCAAACTGATACCCAAGATGGCTGCTAACTGACTAATGGACAGTGTATGCTGGACAAAGGGATGATCCAGATCTGGATGGAACAAAGCAAATGGTGCAAGATTTCATCATACTACTCAGAACACTGCACAGTTTAAAACTTACCAATTGTTTATTTCTGGAATTTTCCATTTAATATTTTTGACAGCTGATGACCATGGATAACTGAAACCCCAGAAAGCAAAATTATGGATAAGGGGGGAATACTATATTGATACACTCAAAAGTCTGGATGAATTTCAAAGCCATTATGTTGAGTAAAAAAAGCTAATTTCAAAAGATTACAAATGAACTAAGCCCAAATTAGGAGAAGGAAGAAAATAAAGACCACAGTGGAAATAAATGAAATAGAGACTAAAAAGACAATAGAAAAGATATATGAAACTAAGAATTGATATTTTGAAAAGATATACAGAATAGACAAAGCTTGAGGCTAAACTTCAGAGAGAGGAAGAGAGAGAACCCAAATAAATAAAATTGGAAATGAAAGAGAAGACATTACAACTGATACAACAGAAATACAAAGGATTATAAAAGACTACCATGAGCAATTATAAGCCAACAAATTGAATAAACTAAAAGAAATGGATAAATTTCAAGAAACATGCAATCTACCAAGCCTAGAACATGAAGAAATAGAAAATCTGAGCATACGAATTACTAGTAAGGAGACTGAATCAGTAATCAAAAACATCTGAAAAACAAAAAAGTCCACGACCACGTGGCTTCATTGGTGAATTCTACTAAACATTTAAAGAAGAATTAATATCAATCCTTAAACTCTTCCCAAAAATAGAAGAGGAGGGAACACTTCCAAACTCATCTTATGAGACCAGCATTACCCTGATACCAAAACCAGACATGAATACTATGAGAAAAGAAAATGACAGGTCAATATCCCAGATGAACATAGATGCAAAATCCTCAACAAACTATTAGAAAACCAAAATTCAACAATAGATTAAAAGGGTCCTACATCACTATCAAGTGGGATTTATTCCAGAAATACAAGGATGATTCAACATCTGCAAATCAATCAATGTGATATATACCATGTTAACAAAATGAAGGATAAAAACCATGATTATCTCAGTAGATGCAGAAAAAGCATTTGACAAAATTCAACACCTATTCATGGTAAGAACTTTCAATAAAGTAGGTATAGAGAATGTACCTCAACATAATAAGGGCCATATATGACACAGCTAACATCATACAATGGTGAGAAGCCGAAAGCTTTCCTCTAAGATCAGGAACAACACAAAAACACCCATTCTTGCCACCTGATTCACATAGTACCAGAAGTCCTAGACAGAGCAGTTAACATAAGAAAAAGAAAGAAAAGCATTCCAAATTGGAAAGAAAAAATAAAATTGTCTCCACTTGCAGATAACATGGTATTGCACATAGAAACCTCCAAAGACTACACCAAAACACTGTTAGAACTAAAAAATGAATTAAATAAATTTGCAGGATAAAAACTCAATATACAAAAATCAGTTAATTTTTATATACTAACAACTAGCTATCAAAAAGGAAAATTAAGAAAACAACCCCATTTACAACTGCATGAAAAAGAATGAAAATCCTTAGGAATAAATGTAACCAAAGAGGTGAAATATCTATACACTAAAAACTACATGACACTGATGAAAGAAAATGAATAATTTAAAAAAAAATTGAATAAAACACAAATAAATGGAAAGATTTCTGTGCTCATGGATTAGAAGAATTAATACTATTAAGAAGTCCAGAAAAAAAAAAAAAAAAGAAGTCCATATCACCCAAAGTGATCTACAGATTCAATGCAATCCTTACTAAAGTTACAATGGAATTTTGCACAGAAATAGTACAAACAACCCTAAAATTTGTATGGAACCACAAAAGACCCAGAATAGCCAAAACAATCTTGAGAAAGTACAAAAATCTGGAGGTGTCACACTCCCTGATTTCAAACTGCATTACAAAGCAATAGTGCTCAAGCAGTACTCAAGCATTTGTCATAAAAACAGAAACATAGATTATGGAACAAAACAGAGAGCTAAGAAATAAACCCACACATATGTGGTCAATTAATTTACAACAAAGGAACCACAAATATACAATGCAGAAAGGATAGTCTCTTCAATAAATGGTGCTGGGAAAACTGGAGAGTCACATGCAAAGGACTGAAACTGCACTACTACCTTACACCATACAGGAAAACCAATTCAAAAGAGATTGAAAACTTGAACATAAGACCTGAAATAAAAAACCAATTCAAAAGAGATTGAAAACTTGAACATAAGACCTGAAATACAAAACTCCTAGTAGGAAATATAAGCCTTAAGCTCTTTGACAACGGTCTTGTCAATGATTTCTTATATTTGACACCAAAAGCAAAGGCAACAAAAGCAAAAAACAAATGGAACTGTATCAAACTAAAAAGCTTCTGCACAGCAAAGGAAACAATTAACAAAAAAGGCAACCTATAGAGTGGGAGAAAATATTTGCAAATCATCTATCTGATAAGGGGTTAATATCCAAAGAATATAAAGGATTCATACCAGTCAAAAGCAAACAAGCAATCCAATTTAAAAATGGGCAGAGGCCATTTACAATCACATCAAAAAGAATAAAGTACCTAAGCATAAATCTAACTAAGGAGGTAAAAGATCTGTAATCAGAAAACTATAAGACACTGATGAAAGAAACTGAAGAGGATACAAACAGAAAGATATACCATGTTCATGGACTGGAAGAATTAATATTGTTAAAATGACCATAGTACCCAAGACAATCTACAGATTCAATGCAATCTCTATCAAAATGCCAATGGCATTTTTCACAGAACTAGAACAAATAATTTTAAAATCTGTATGGAAACACAAAAGACCCTGAATAACCAAAACAATCTTGAGAAAGAAGAATTGAACTAGAGGAATCATGCTCCCTGACTTCAGACTACAAACCTACCATCAAAAGAGCATGGTACTGGCACAAAAACAGACACCTAGATCAATGGAACAGGATAGAAAGTCCAGAAATAAACCCCCCACAGTCCATTAATCTATGACAAAGGAGGCAAAAATACACAATGGGGGCAAGACAGTCTCTTCAGTAAGAGGTGCTGGGAAAACTGGACAGCAACATGTAAAACAATGAAATTAGAACATTTTCTCACATCATATACAAAAATAAACTCAAAATGCTTTAAAGACCTAAATGTAAGACTGGAAGCCATAAAACTCCTAGAAGAAAACATAGGGAGAACACCCTTTGACATTAACTCTAGCAATATTTTTTTGGATCTCTCCCCTAAGGTAAAGGAAACAAAAGCAAAAATAAACAAATGGGACCTAATTAAACTTAAAAGCTTTTGCACAACAAAGGATACCATTGACAAATGAAAAGACAACTTACTGAATGGGAGAAAATATTTGCAAATGATATGATCGAGAAGGTGTCAATATCCAAAAATATATAAATAGTTCATACAACTCAATATCAAAACAAACAAACAAACCAAACAACCCCATTAAAAATGAGCAAAATACCTGACTAGACATTTTTCCAAAGAAGACATACAGACTCACCATTGCTAATCATCAGACATGTGCAAATCAAAACCACCACGAGATGTTACCTCACACCTTTGTGGAAACTGTTTAAAGTTTTAAAATATATTACAGATGTATAGCATCTGTATATAGTATTTTACTTAGAGTAATGCCATCGAGGTCCATCCATGTTGCCACAAATGGCAAGATTCCATTCTTTTTTATGGCTGAGTAATAGTCCATTGTGTGTGTGTGTGTGTGTGTGTGCATGTGTGCACGCACGCACGCATATATTTCACAAGCTGAAAAAGATACTTCCTATATATTTGAGACAAAAGATTAACATGGTAAATATACAAAGAGAATGTGAGATAACAGGAAATATATATTGGTCTCTGCCCCTGGTTCCTGGCACAGAGCTCCTAAAACCCTTGTAATTTCCTAAGTGATAAGAACACTAGAAGCACCTCTTTTTCTAATATCAGTCTTTGACCTCTGTTCCTGATACAGGGCTCCTGAAACCCTTGTAATTTCCTGGGTGATAGGAGGGTCTTCTGTTCTAATGAGTTGACACTGGGTGGGCTCCTGGATGGCTCCTGAGTGAGGGCTGATCACTGGAAAGACCAAGCTATGATTAGAAGCTTGGAATTTTCAGCCCCACCCCCAGTTTTCTTGAGAAGGGAAAGGGGTTGAAAATCAAGCCTATGTGATGAAGCCTCTGTAAAATCCCCAAAGTACAAAATGCAGAGGGCTTCCAGGCTGGCGAACATATCCACACTGGGAGGGTGAAGCACTCCAACCCCCTGGGAACAGAAGCTCCTATGCTCGGGACCCTCAAGACCTCACTCTATGTATCTGTTTATCTGGCTGTTCATCTGTATCCTTTATTTGCTGTTATCATAACCTTGATAAACTGGTAAATGTAAGCATTTCCCTGAGTTCTGTGAGCTGCTCTAGCAAACCAAACAAACCTGAGGAGAGGGTCGTGGAAACCTCTGATTTGTAGCCAACTGAGACAGAAGTTGCAGGTAACCTGGGTTACTTGCAACTGGCATCTGAAATGTGGTGGGACAGTCTTGTGGGACTGAGCCCTTAACCTATGGGACCCGACATTATCTCCAGGTAGACAGTGCCAGAATTGAGTTAAATTGTAGGACACCCAGCTGGCATTGTGGAGAATTGCTTGGTGTGGGGAAAAACCTCCACAAATTTGGTGACCAGAAGTGAAGCAGTCTGTGTAAAAGTAATGGAGACACACAGGAGAGAAACATAATATGGAAGAACTGAGTTTTTCCCAGCATAGGAAAGAGGAAAACTGAGATATTTTTTCTAAAGAGAGAAGTTAGAAATAAACAATAGCAAATGAATATCTCAGTGGAAAAATAAGCAAAGGACAAAGAATCATGCAATTCACAGAAGAAAAAAATAAAAATGAAAATTAACATATAAAAATATATTTAACCTTAGTCAAAGGATCCAAAAGAAAAAAAGTAAGCTGCATTTCTTAACCTATGTAATTGGAAAAGATTTAAAAGATGACATTATTCAATGAGTAGTCTCAATTTTAAAGGGGTTGTACATTGGCCCTAACCATTTCTGAAGAGCAGTTTGGAAACAGATATCAAAATTTTTAAAGTGCATAGTTTTTGATCCAGATTTTTTCAGTACTAGGTATTTATCCCTTATGATATAATCAGACAGTTTTTTAAAAAATGTACATATAAGGATTCTTACTATGGTGCTATTGATAAATTTAAAATATTGGAAATAGCCTAAATTTAACAATTAAATTAATTTAACATAGCCTTGTTTAAATTTTGGTACATTCACACAGTGGGAATTTATGCAGGTGCTGAAGACTAACATGGAATGTTCCACCATATACTTCTAAGTGAAAAAAAATGCAAGTTTCAAAAATACTGCATATATATTATGATTCCCACCTGCAGTTAACATTTCCAGTGATTTTTTTATATTTGAATTTTCTGTAGTGAGTTATCTTTTCAAAACAGACAAAATAATAAACGTATTTTCATTTGAAAAAACAGGTGAGGTGTTAAGATGTACAGAAGGGCACCTTTGTCTGTTGGGAACTTCAACTTCCCATTTGTGGTCTCTGAACAGTCTGGCAGAAATAATGGTTGGGAGACTGTCTAGTGCGCAATGCTGAAGGCTCAGTTAAGTATATTCTGCAGAGAGTTCAAGTTGCAAGATAGCCTATATTTCTGATAAATTCCATTCAATTACTCAGTGGTTGCATTTTATTTTATTGTGGCTAGATTTAATAACATAATAAAAATATAAATTAAAATTTTAGAAATCTTTTCCAAGTACAATGAACTCACAGGCTAACAAGGTAAAATGATTACCTGTCTCCCTTTGGTTTTCTTTTTTGTAGTGTCTTCCCTTTGGGTCTTCTTTCACTTCCTAAGCAGGGGCTCCCACCAGGTCCTGTTACCCGTATTGATTCAAGGCCTTTGGAAGATTTTTTAAATGTGAACTCCACTGGTTCTCCTTCTTTTAGGCTTCTAAATCCTTCCATGAATAATTTGCTCTGAGAAGAGCAGGGGAGGGAGGGAGAGAGAAAGAGAGATCATGATTATTAATGTTTTATAAATTATCTCTGTGATTTTAAGATTAACACAGCAAGATATCCCCAGTTATTCATTGCTAAGTATAAAATCTTTTTTTTTAAAGTTCAGTGAAAGGCATACCATTTAAAAGTTTCCTGTTGTAATGCTGGCAGTGGGAGAATAAACTAATACCGTTTTTAAAGGAATTTGGCAATACTTACAAAAATTTTAATGTGTGTATTTTTTGACCCAGCAATTCCACTTCAAGGACTCTCCTATAGACATACTCACACAAAGGTCCCTCCACCCCCATCACACACAAAAACCTATATCAAAATTCACTACGGCACTGCTGCCTGGTAGAAAATTACAGCTACCCTAAGGTCCATCAATGGGAAACTGATGAAATAAATGATAGTAGAAGTATATAATGTAACACTATTGAGCCATTAAAAGATCTATATGTATTAATGTGGGGAAGATAAACATGTAATACTGATGAGTAAAAAAAGTAAGGGTAAAGAACAGTGTGTCTACCATAACACCATCTATGTAGAGAAGTGTTTAAAAGATACAAGTTTACTTATGTAGCAATGGGGTCTGGAACAATCGACAGCAAATCATGAACAGTCATTTTTCTCTAGTCCTTTTTTGGGAAAGTGGGGAAGCTTTTGGGTACACACATTATTGAGCTGTTTGAGCTTTTTGTAGTTTGAAAGATACTTGGTTCTTACCAAAAAAAAAAAAAAAGTTTCCTGATTGGAAAAGTGTAACTTTGGTTACAAATAATTGGCTCTTTCAATCTAACTCTTCATCAAAGTCAATGTGCCAATTCAAACTATATTAAAATAAGTAAATCATTCTAATTTTATTTATTTCTTCAAATCCCCTTGTGTACATCTTACAGATCTAATTTTGAGTACCATGTAGTTCTTCAAGACTTTTCTGAATTTGGGGGCAAAAGGAAGCAAATCTGAATACAGCAGGTAGGAGACCCTGGTTCAAGTCCAGTTCTTTAAGAAAACAGGCATGCAACTTTGAATGAGCCATTTCTCTCTTTTCTGTTTAATCTGTAAAATTAAGGAATTTGAGTTTCCCCTCATGTGTTCAGAGGAACAATGGTCCTGAAAAAGATTCCATGAAAAAAGGATCTGGTGGTCAAATAAGTTTGTGAATTGCTACACCTAGTTTCTTCTTAGTTGGATCATATTAGCATATTAAAGTCTCTGAGATTTCATACCCTCCCCAACCTCCACTGAAATAAAAATCTTGTTTAACTGTGTTTAACTCAGGAATTTCCCAACCTAATTGATCCCAGAGACCTTTTTTTTATAACTACAGATGACTAACATACTTAGGGAAATGCTGGACCAGAAAAATCTCCACCCTTCCCAAGTTCATGACTCTAAAGGCAGGTAAATAATTACATATAACCAAATAATTACATGGAAAAGATAAAAACAACACTTCAAATTTCAATGCAAAAGGAGACTCTTCATTATGAAAGTAATACGGCACATGAAAACAGGGGTTTTAACCAGTTTCTAGTGCAGGTCTTCTGACACTGAGAAAGCCTGCACGTGGAAGTGTAATTTGGCAGCACCTTTTCTGCTCTCTGATGCTGTGTAGGAATTAGAAGAAAAAAAAATCACAACTGCCTACATGCTGTAAAATTTTTTTTTAATTATTGTTTTTAAAGCTTTATATAATATTTCCAAATCTTCTATTTTTTTCTCCTAAGCTCTCTCCTCACTAATTATAAACAGTCCTTTGCTTTCATTTCCTTTCTTACTCCCCACTCTAAAAAGTGCAGATTATCAAATCAGATGAAGTGGCGCATAGGGTCAACTACTGCAATTAAGAGAAGGGAGGGATAGCAGTTTTAATTAGAGCTATCATATGTTCATGCTTTGTTTCTATAATCAAAATTCTGTCACTTATTTCCTCATAGTTCCTAGTGTATTGGCACACTTAATTTGATTTCATTTTCCATTATTACAATTTTTGGTAGGTATCATTTGTAAGTGAACTGCATTTCCGAATCTAAAGTAAAATCCTGCTCTTAACTAACTTCTGGCTATTCTTCACGATATTCTGAAAGAATACTTTTTTCCCCCATTCTATCATATACTCCCCTCCTTCCCCAAATGAGTACATAAGGCAATTTAGATTCACAATAATTGACAATAATAATAATAATATCCGTAAGAAACTATAATGGCTTTGCAAGAAAAGGACAAGAATTCGCAGAGAATTCTATCTTTGCTATTACACCAAAATTGCTGCTACATAAGTGGGAAAGATTTGTTAAAGGTGGGGAATTAGCTTATTTTATTTCTTCACAAAAATCAACTTCTCCCCTTGCCTTGGCAATTTTTATTAAAGGTGCCTCCATTTTTCCAGTCATACTGGTTTCAATCCTTAGTTTTACCCAACCATTTATTGAATCATGCGCATTCTTACTTTCATCTGCCCCAACCATTTCATTGGATTGCCACTGCCCTACTTCTGGTCCTAACTACCTCCTACCTGGATGAGTGTAATAGTTTCTTCATTATTATTTCAGCAACAAGTCTCCTCCCTACTCCTTAGCATCTGCCACACCTGCATATCTTCTCTGAATAAATCTTAGCCTGTTGGTCTCCTGTCTCAAAAATCTACAATACTTCCCTTAAATTGTAGGTAAGACCACTCATAATGTTACCTCTAGGTATATTTTCCACTTCCTTTCCCATTACTCTAATAAAGCTGGCTGACTTGTACTTCCCTAAGCACATTTCATGTTTTCTCATCTCTGTACTCCAACTTAGGCTGGTGGGGATGCATTATTCTCTTAGTCATAGCTGTCTATCAAAATCTTACTCAAGATTCAAGGCATAATTCATATGATCCTTTTTGCAATCATCCTCAATTGCCAAAGTTGGAAATTCTCTCCTCTTTCACTTAATTGATTCTTCTATATAGTTTTTATAATACACTGCTGTGTAATGCAGATATTTGTGTATGCCTTACTTTTATTTGCTCTTTTGGATTTCTCTTCTCCTGAAGGTCAGGGACTGTGATATATATCTTAGTATTTCCCAGAGGACTTAGCCTAATGCCTGCAAACAATTATCATTCAATAAGTACTTAAAAGAATCATAGATTTAGCATCAGTAAGATCATTAATCATTATTTAGTCCAACCCTCACTTGAAAAAAAAAGGTGGACTGAACTCTAAGGGGTTAAGTGAATTGCTCATGCCAAGTCAAATTTCCAAGCTCCTACTTCTGCTACATAAAATAACTTCTTTTAGTGTCAAGGTGACACTGTGCATGATACCTTTGGAATAAAATGCTGATAGGATTATAATGGTTCATGGTAATAACATTATTCTCTGACTACATTCAGAAGTTAATATGGATCTATTTTTCTTCTTCTTCCTTCTTCCAATATTCTCTAATCACTCGTTGATATGCCTCACAATTCATGATGTTCTGCCTATGAGAACCAAGAATGCAGATTTATGTAGATTTTTGCTCAATCTACGTGTAAGACTTTCATAAGGCGAGACATTTGGTGTTTGGGCTTACACTGTCATCTGCAACATTTGTTTGGACAAAATAGACGTTTATCTTCTACAGGAAAGACTCGCAATTATTGAATGGATAAATGAACAAAGGAATGACCAAATGACTGTAGAAGCATTTAGAAGCTGCTGACATGCCTGCTAAGATATCAGGCACTTACAAAGGGGACAGGCCAATTTTGAATGTGCACATATTAAATTAACTCATCTAACACCTTTAATTTGTGTTCCTCTTCCTCCAACCAAATAAGGTTCCCCTTTCTCCCACTTCCCTTTACTCCAAAATTTAAAATTCATTTCTGAAAAAATTTATTACAGAATTATAAAAATACTGACTCTCAATTTCCTTGTTATATCCTTTTCCTCCTCCCAATCATTTTTTTAAAGAGGAGAACATTGTTCTCATAAATCCTCCATCATTTTATTTATTTATTTATTTATTTTGGCTGCACCACGCAGCATGTGGGATCTTAGCTCCCCGTCCAGGGATCGAACCTGCGCTCCCTGCAGTGGGAGCTCAGAGTCTTAACCACTGGACTGCCAGGGAAGTCCCACCTCCCAATCATTTTTAAATGACTTTCAAAGAATGACAGGAACACGGAGTCAAACGACAGTGGTCCAAATACTAAACTTTATTTGCCAAGTATTCTACCCAAGGTTCCAATTAGTAATGAGATTACTTATCTCTTTTGGTGCATGTTTTTTCTCTCCAACTATATTGGGAAAGCAATAAAGTGTTGCTACAGTTTTATACTTGATTCTCCTTAGAAGTAAGAGTATATTTTCTTCTCTAGGAAACATAAGCTGACTTCCAATTTAAGATGGCAGGCTGAATAAACATGTCTCATGTTACTCTTTAAAAGGCATCAAAACTACAATAAAATAATAAAAAGAAATAAATTCACAATAAGAAAGAGAATAAGAGGGGTGCCATCAAGAGAAAGCAGACTTAAAGAAATTTCTGGAAGTTAGAAAGACTGATGACTGGTCAACTGAGTTGAAGGAGCCATACCCTAGGAAAACTAATAAAAGGAGCTGCAGAAGTAGGAACCAGCATTCCTAACAGAACTCAGAGAGACTGTGCTGAGACACTACATGTACAACGAAAACAGAAGGATTAATGGAAAGTTTGTATATGGACTAGATGCCCGTTTCATTTTCCCACCCCTATTCCCACCTACACATGTGAAAACAGGCAAACAATACCCCAATGCAAATAATGTGAGGCCCTTCTCTTAAGAGACTGAAGGAAGTATCTAGACAACTTGTGAAAAATTGGATCCTACACAAAAACCTCTATTCATTCTGACAATTAGGAAGCCACAGGTGCAAGAGCTGTCTCCCTACCCACTCAACCTTAAATCATTCCTATCCCTCATTCTTACCCCTCATTCATATATCTGAAGGGTCAACCAAGAATCACAAAACACACAGCATAATGAAGAAAAGCCAAGAAAAACGAGGGAACAAAATAAATTTTATCCACCACCTAATTATTATCTCCACAGATATTTGAGACAATATAATATCAATAAAACAAGAACAAAAACAATCAGAATTTTAACAATACTCTCAGACAATTAAAAAAAATTGAGTTGGAAATAAAAGTTTAGAAAATCTCTAGGCACATAGGATAAATGGATCCCCTCAAATGAAATATACCCAAACCTTGGATTAGAGGTCCTGGGAAAGAAAATACAGAAGATGGAGGAGATAAATTATTAAATGAATAGTATGAGAAAATTTCCCAGAGCTAAAGGGAATGCCAAGGAGAGGCCTATACTGGGTGAAGCATATTTTATGGAATACATATTACAGAAGCTTTTACACATGAGGTACATTTCTCCTTGCATGAAGAGTGAGCTTTCAATGGAGAGTGAAAACAGTAATCCAAACTGAGCTAATGGTTTAACCTTATGCTTGTACAGCAGGATACTTAGCAGATATTTTGGGAAGGGAAGAAGCTTACTTTAAGTATATTAGGGTGAAGAGGGTGACCATAAATGAGACTGGAAAATGCAAGTCAGAGCCAGAAAATGGAAATTATTTATTGACATCCTAAGCATTTTATTCTGTATAAAATAAACACCTACTGACACGTTTTGCTTTCATAAGTTGCAAGATCAAATCTGTGTTTTAAAAAAATATCCCTTTTTTGGCAATACCATGGATGTGTGGAGACATGAGGATTGTATGTCTGTTACAGGGGATGCCTGTTACAAGGTAACTGTCATAGTCTTAGCAAGAGGTGGTTACAAATAAACTAAAAATGAAAGGAGGAACTGGTTTTGCAAAATACATTCTGAGCCATACATATCACCTGCTATAAATTATTACTTGCCCCATGGAACACTTTATTGGTAAATGGATACTGATGTTGTACAAACATCTTTGCAAGACTGCTCCAAGTGCTTCATCACAGAAGAGATTATCTAACACTGTCGGCTGGAAGACAACAACTCTAAAAATCAAAATCTGGCATTTTTTTTAACCACCACTCCTTGAACAGGCCAACTGATACCTTTTTTTTTTTTTTTTAAACATCTTTATAGGTGTATAATTGCTTTACAATGGTGTGTTAGTTTCTGCTGTATAACAAAGTGAATCAGCTCTACATATACATACATCCCCATATCTCCTCCCTCTTGCATCTCCCTCCCACCCTCCCTATCCCACCCCTCTAGGTGGTCACAAAGCACTGAGCTGATCTCCCTGTGCTATGTGGCTGCTTCCCACTAGCTATCTATTTTACAGTTGGTAGTGTATATATGTCCATGCCACTCTCTCACTTCGTCCCAGCTTACCCTTCCCCCTCCCCGTGTCCTCAAGTCCATTCTCTACATCTGCGTCTTTATTCCTATCCTACCCCTAAGGTTCTTCGGAACCTTTTTCTTTTTTAGATTCCATATATATGTGTTAGCATATGGTATTTGTTTTTCTCTTTCTGACTTACTTCACTCTGTATGACAGACTCTAACTCCATCCACCTCACTACAAATAACTCAATTTTGTTTCTTTTTATGGCTGAGTAATATTTCATTGTATACATGTGCCACATCTTTATCCATTCATCTGTCGATGGACACTTAGGTTGCTTCCATGTCCTGGCTACTGTAAATAGTGCTGCAATGAACACTGTGGTACATGTCTCTTTTTGAATTATGGTTTTCTCAGGGTATATGCCCAGTAGTGGGATTGCTGGGTCGTATGGTAGTTCTATTTTTAGTTTTTTAAGGACCCTCCATATTGTTCTCCATAGTGGCTGTATCAATTTACATTCCCACCAACGGTGCAAGAGGGTTCCCTTTTCTCCACACTTATTGTTTGTAGATTTTTTGATGATGGCTATTCTGACCGGTGTGAGGTGATACCTCATTGTAGTTTTGATTTGCATTTCTCTAATGATTAGTGATGTTGAGCATCCTTTAATGTGTTTGTTGGCAATCTGTATATCTTCTTTGGAGAAACGTCTTCTTAGGTCTTCTGCCCATTTTTGGATTGGTTTGTTTGTTTTTCTGATATTGAGCTGCATGAGCTGCTTGTATATTTTGGAGATTAATCCTTTGTCAGTTGCTTCGTTTGCAAATATTTTCTCCCATTCTGAGGGTTGTCATTTTGTCTTGTTTATGGTTTCCTTTGCTATGCAAAAGCTTTTAAGTTTCATTAGGTCCCATTTGCTTATTTTTGTTTGATACCTTCTTGATAGTTGACTTACTCTAATGATAACAATAGACTTAAGTGATTCACTTCATTGTTAGGCAGAATAATAAGAATATAATTAAAATTAAGTTGTAGAAGAATTTCAGTCCAATAAAGCTGGGTGATACAGATATGTTAGAAAAAAAAATTCTGGAGTATCAGATAACATTAGGAGGCTAAAGAGCTGAAAATTCAAATATATTCTGCTTCTTTTCAATATTTTAACATATTTTTCTGAGGCAAAGACTATTTTTTTCTAAGGTATCAGTGGAAAAATATACAATGAGTGAAGGGCAGTTAATTATTACACAATATGCAGCAGAGATATTACATAATATGCATGAATAACGGTTAAGACTCTTAAGGACTATATGCTTTTTTTAAAAAATAAATTTATTTATTTATTTATTTTTGGCTGCATTGGGTCTTCGTTGCTGCACACGGGCTTTCTCTAGTTGTAGCGAGCAGGGGCTACTCTTCGTTGCAGTGAGCAGGCTTCTCATTGCGGTGGCTTCTCTTGTTGCGGAGCACGGGCTCTAGGCACGTGGGCTTCAGTAGTTGTGGCATGCGGGCTCAGCAGTTGTGGCTCGTGGGCTCTAGAGTGCAGGCTCAGTAATTGTGGCACACAGGCTTAGTTGCTCCACAGCATGTGGGATCTTCCCGGACCAGGGCTCGAACCCGTGTCCCCTGCATTGGCAGGTGGATTCTTAACCAATGTGCCACCAGGGAAGTCCCCAAGGACTATATGCTTTTGATCTACATGTCAAGATACCCCAGGAATCATTAAGCCTGAGGTACGTATAAGAACACAACAAAAATATCACTGGACTAAGTATTAGGAGGTCTGGGACTTAGTCTTGGCTCCAACAACTAATGTGTTACACAACGATGGACAAATTGCTTACAGTTGGGTGGGTCTCCTTCTTTTCTTTCTGTTATAGAACACAAGTCTCTATCCTTTCTTAAAATATGTATTTTTAATTCTATGACTTCACTCTGTCTATGTAGACAGAGATCGAAACGAACGAGTAACTACTTTTCAGTCAATGCTGAAATTTCCCTTTACGCGTTCTCAAGATTTTAGTTCTTACTTAACTCAAATCCCTTAAGAAAATAGAAGCTAAAAGAAATATGGTGGCCTGGTAGAAGTCAATGTTTACTGAGCTTTATGTAAATAGATAAAATCCAGTTTAGCCCCAGTCAAATTACTAAATTTCACATAAATAGGATTAAAAATAATGAGATTTTTATACTTTTCTTGATATTGAAGTAAATCCTAACTAAGTCCCTTCATCTGGCCTGTACTTCAAAACTGAGAAGGGTACACTAAATCTGGCAAAACTGCTGGAATGGTATTTAAAGTGACATAATGGAAAGCAGGCAGGGATTAAATTTGGATTTGAATACTGGTTTGAATCCTAATCCTACTACTTACAACCTCAAACTGCATGAGCAGAGACATTAAAAAACCCTGTGCTCCAGTTTCCTTATCTATCTACTGGGGATAATAATATCTTCAAGGAATAAAAAACGTCTACTACAGTTATTGCTAGATTCTAAATAATTAATATAAAATGCCTAGAACAGTGCTTAGCAGACTGAATAGCAGCTCAATAAATGGTTTATAGTATTTTTTGTTAAGTATCCAGGTCTGCGTATGGGAGAGAGGTAAGAGAAAACAAACAGGTTCAAGAACCTACTAAAAACAGGCACTGTCTGCACTACAGTAAAACAGCATGGTACTGGCACAAAAACAGACATATGGATCAATGGAACAGAACAGAGAACCCAGAAATAAACCCACATACCTATGGTCAATTAATCTTCGACAAAGGAGGCAAGAATATACAATGGAGAAAAGACAGTCTCTTCAGCAACTGGTGTTGGGAGAGCTGGACAGCCAATGTAAATCAATGAAGTTAGAACACACCCTCACACCATACACAAAAATAAACTCAAAATGGCTTAAAGGCTTAAATATAAGACACGACACCATAAAACTCCTAGAAGAGGACATGGGCAAAACATTCTCTGACATAAATCATACCAATGTTTTCTTAGGTCAGTCTCCCAAGGCAATAAAAATAAAAGCAAAAATAAACAAATGGGATCTAATCAAACTTATTAGCTTTTGCACAGCAAAGGAAACCATAAACAAAATGAAAAGACAACCTACAGACTGGGAAAAAATATTTGCAAACAATGCAACCAACAAGGGCTTAAATTTCCCAAATATACGAATAGCTCATACAACTCTATAACAAAAAAACAAACAACCCAATCAAAAAATGGGCAGAAGACCTAAAGAGATATTTCTCCAAAGAAGACATACAGATGGCCAATAGGCACATGAAAAGATACTCAATATTACTAATTATTAGAGAAGTGCAAATCAAAACTACAATGAGGTACCACCTCACAGCAGTCAGAATGGCCATCATTAAAAAGTCTACAAATAATAAACACTGGAGAGGGTGTGGAGAAAAGGGAACCCTCCTACACTGTTGGTGGGACTGTAAATTGGTGTAGCCACTACGGAAAACAGTATGGAGGTTCCTTAAAAAACTAAAAATAGAGTTGCCATATGACCCATCAATCCCACTCTTGGGTGTATATCTGGAGAAAACTTTAATTCGAAAAGATATGCACCTGCTATGTTCATAGCAGCACTATTTATAATAGCCAAGACATGGGAAGCAACCTAAATGAATGGATGAATAAGATGTGGTATATATATGGAATACTACTCAACCATAAAAAAGAATGAAATAATGCCATTTGCAGCAACATGGATGGACCTAGAGATTAAGAGATTATCATACTAAGTGAAGTGTGTCAGACAAAGATAAATACCATATATCACTTATATGTACAATCTAAAATATGACACAAATGAACCTATCTACGAAACAGAAACAGACTCACAGACATAGAAAACAAAATGATGGTTACCAAAGGGGAAAGGGGTTCAGGGAGGGATAAGTTAGGAGTTTGGGATTAGCAGATACAAATTGCTATATATAAAAAATAGATAAACAACAAGGTCCTACTGTACAGCACAGGGAGCTATATTCAATATCTTATAATAAACCATAATGGGAAAAAAAAAACACAGGCACTGTCTGAATGCTTTCATTTGATCCAACCTACCCTTATCCCTGACACCCACTTGGCAAATGTCTGCACATTACTGAGTTTCAGTTTAAACACAATCTCATCTTCAAACTCTTTCATGACATTCTTGAGCAAATATAGGTACTTCTTTTTAATTATATATGGCATACTTCACCATTATAACACCTACCATACTGCATTATCATGTGTCTGTTTTCCTATAAGGCTACAAACTTCCTAAAAAGGAGTACTGTAATTTTTCATTTACATCCCCACACCTAAAACCATCCCTGAAACACAGTGGGTGCTCACTATATACTCAAGGCAGAGGAAGAGAATCAGCGTGGTGGGGAGCAAAGGAAAGAGGGAGGGAGGAAGGAAGGACAAAGTAGTGTGACTTTGTCTCTTTTAGATGAGGACACTGAGAGGTCAAATCTGATGAATGGTAGAGCCAGGACTCAAAGCCAGATCATTTGACACCAAAAGCCCTTGTATATCATGATGCCTAGTGTAACATTCTCCAGAATATTTCAATCGTCCTTCAACACCAAGGTCTCAACATTAGGTTTAGAATCTTGAAGCTGTAGGCCTCTGGCAGACCTCCCTACCCAACTCATGCTCATCTTTTACCCCTTAATTGTTTTGCTTAACTCTTATTAAAAATTTTCTGTAAAACTTCTTAGCTGATACATTGAATCGTAAGTATTCGACCCTTTTATTGTTGGACATCTTATTTTTATTGTGTCCCTTTGAAAATTAGAGGTACTTAATACATGATGGCTAAATTTAAAAATTTTTAAATATCCCAATTGAATCTAACCTTCAATGATATTCATGTTTCATCAAATTGAAAGAATTCTACATTTCTTTTATATATTAATAATTATTATATTATATATTATAGTATATATTTAGATTAAGTATATATTATATATTTAGATATAATTATATATACATACAAAAAAACACTTCTTAACAAATGGCACTGGACCAACTGGACAGTCACATGCCAAAAAAAAAAAATTCTACACAGTCCTATACCTTTCACAAAAATTAATTCAACATGAATCACAGACTTAAATTTAAAACACAAAACTATAAAACTCCCAGAAGATACCACAGAAAACCTAATGACCTTAGGAATGATGAAGACTTTTCAAATACAACACCAAAGGCATGACCCATGAAAAAATAACTGACAACCTAGACTTCATTAAAATTAAATACTTCTGCTCTGCAGAAGACAATGTCAAGAATATGAGAAGATAAGTCATAGACTGAGAAAAATATGTGCAAAAGGCACATTTGATAAAGGACTGTTATTCAAATATACAAAGAACTCTTAAAGCTCAACAATAAGAAAATGAACAACCTGATTAAAAAATGGGCCAACGATCTAAACAAACATCTCACTAAAAGAAGATATAACGATGGCAAATAAACATATGAAAAGATGCTCCATATCATATGTCATCAGGAAAATGTAAATTAAAATGAAATATGATTATACACCTATTAAAATGGTCAAAATCTGGAACACTGACAACACCAAATGCTGCCAAGGATATTTAGCAACAGGAACTCATTCATTGCTGGTGGGAATGCAAAACTGTGTAATCACTTTGGAAGACAGTTTTGGCAATTACTTAACAATACTAAACATACTCCTACCATACAATCCAGCAATTGCATGTCACTCCTTGGTATTTACTCAGAGAAGCTGAAAACTCATGTCCACACAAAAGCCTGCATACAGATGTTTAGAGCGGCTTTACTCGTAACTGTCAAAACTTGGAAGCAACCAAGATGTCCTTCAGTAGGTGAATGGATAAATAAACTGAGGTATATCCGGACAACAGAATGTTACTCATCACTGAAAAGAAATGGGCTATCAAGCCATGAAAAGACATGGAGGAACCTTAAATGCACATTATTAAGTGAAAGAAACCAATCTGAAGAGGCTACATACTGTCTGATTCCAATTACATAACATTGTGGAAAAGGTAAAACTATGGAAACAGTAAAAAGATCAGTGTTTTCCAGGGGTCTGGGGAAGGGCGGCCGATGAATAGGTAGAACACGGGGGACTTTTAGAGCAGTGAAAATACTCTGTATGATACTATAACAATGATACATATCCTTATTCATTTGACCAAACCCACAGAACATGTAACACCAAGACTGAATCCTAAGGTAAATTATGGACTTTGGGTGATTATGATGTGTCACTGTAGGTTCAACAACTGTAACAAACGTACCAGTCAGGCAGGAAACGTTGATAATGGGTGAGGCTATGCATGTGTAGGAGCACCGGGTATATGGAACATTTCTGTACTTTTATCTCAGTTTTGCTGTGAACTGAAAACTGCTTTAAAAAAATAAAGCAGTCTTAAAGGGCATAACTTAAGATGTCATGGAAATAAAAATGATTTTTTAAAAAACATATCTGATTTTACTCAAAGTGTGGTAGGATATTAAGTCTATGTATATTATTGGAAGTTTAAGGATGTACACTGTAAACCGAGACAAGTATTTCTCAACCTGTTTTTCATCATCCCCTCATAAGGAGACTTTTTTTCTTACTTGTCTCCTCCATGAAACTTTAACAACACTGATATACTGAATATTTACTTATGTACTGTGGCTCTTTACAGGGTCACAAATTACTATAATACCTAGGATGGTTTTTGCCCTTACCCCTAAAACCAATTTTCACATTCTTATGATATCCTCTTTGAGAATGCAAGCCTTAGGGCAACCCCTAAAAATAATACAAAAAAGGTATAATTAAAAAGCCAACGGATGATTTAAAATGGAACTTTAAAAATATCATACTAGGACAGAAGAAGGCAGAAATGGAAGAAAATAGGTACCAAAAAAACCAAAAAAACAAAACCAGCGGGATAAACAAAAAACAGCAAAGTGGTAGATCTAAATCAAAGCATATAAATAAATACGTTTTAGTTCTCCAACTAAAACACAAAGATTGATAGAACGGATAAAAAGGCAAGATCTGACTATGTGCTATTTACAAAAGAACCACCTTAATACAAAGACACTTTAAAAAAACTACAGGATGGAGAAGACATAACATGAAAACAGTAAGCAATAAGAAGGCTACGGCTTTGTTAATTATAGTAAAAGTGACTTTAAGACAGAGTACTACCAGAAATAAAGAAGGACATTTCAAAATGAAATAAAATACAACAATCATAAATATCTATGTACCTAGTAACAGAGCTCTGAAATGCATAAATCAAACACTGACAGAATTAGAAAGAGAAATAGACAAAATCCAATCATAGTTGGAGGTTTTTTAATATGCTACTCCCAGCAGTTGATAAAACTAGAAAAAAAAATCACTCAGGACAAAAAGAAAATCTTAAAACACAAAATTAACCACTTTGCCCTAATAGACATAGATATAGGTATGGATATACAGCTATAAATAGATATAGATCTCACGCACACATATATAAACTACACCCATCAACTGCAAGATACAATTCTTTGCAATTCCACATGGCCCATTCACCAAAATAGACCATAAGGAGGGCCATAAAAAAACAGTCTCTATACACTTTAGATGATCTTACAGAGTATAGTCTCAGGTCAAAACAGAATTAAAACAGAAAACAATACTAATTAAGAAATAGAAAGGTAAATAAATGTAAATATTTGTAAGTAAACAAGATCTTTTTGATTAACTTGATAGATTAAAGAAATCACAAAAAATTTGAAAAATGTTTTATATGAATGATAATGAAAAATATAACATATCAAAATTTGTGGAATGTGGTTAAAACCATCCATAAAGAAAAACCTACAGATGTAAATGCTTATATTAGAAATAAAAGAGAGGTCGCAAATCAGTGTCATAGGGTTTCACCTTAAGAAGTGAGAAGAAAAAAGAAAATCCGAAGTTAGTAAATGGAAAAAATAATAAGAGCATAATTCAATAAAATAGGGAAACATAGAAAAAACTAAGAAACCCAAAAGTCAGGGCTTTCAACAAAACTGATAAGCCCCTAGGTAGACTAATAAGAAAAATAAGAACACAAATTACCCAAAGCAGGAACCAAAGAGGGTCTAGCAATCTTACATTGAAAGGCTAATAAAGGAATATTATGAATAAATATTGCCAATAAAATTGATGACCTAGGAGAAATGGACAATTCTTTGAAAAATAGGACTTAACAATCAAAAGAGAAAATAATAACTGAAAATAAAATTCAGCAAAAACTCTCAACAAACTAGGAACAGAAGGAAACATCCCAATCTACTAAATGACATGTATGGAAAAGCTAAAGCCAGGGACTTCCCTGGCAGTCCAGTAGTTAAGACTCTGTGCTGCCAGTGCCAGGGGCATGGGTTTGATCCCTGGTTGGGGAACTAAAATCCCACATGCCGCATGGCACAACCAAAAAATAAAAATAAATAAAGTGAGTGTTAGTTTAAAAGAAAAAACAAAACAAACAAAAAAACCCTAAAGCTAAATCAAACTTAATAATGAAGTATTAAACACTTTCCTCCTCAGATTGGGAATAAGCAAGGATGTTCATTCTCATCATCTCTATTCAACATTGTGCTGGAGGTTCTAGCCGCTGCAGTTAGGGGGTGGGGGATGGGAGGCAGAAATATATTTGGTCTTCATCCCAGTTTCTGACACAGAGCTCCTAAAACCCTAGGAATTTCCTTAAGGTGTCTTTTGTTATATTGATAAGGTGACTTTGGTATAGCATCCTAGGAGGGAGGCTGGTTGCCAGGGAAACCAACCTTGCGATTAGAGGGTTGGAACTTTCACTCCCCACCCCTCTCATCAACCTCTGGGGATGGCAGAAGGGCTAGAGGTTGAGTCAATTGTCAATGGTCAATGGTTTAATCAGTCATGCCTTTGTATTGAGCCTCCATAAAAACCAAAAGGTTGGGTTCTGATAGTTTCTGGTTTGGGGAACATGTGGAGGTGCTAGAAGAGTGGTGTGCCTAAAGAAGGCAGGGAAGATCTGTCTCTCTTCCCACATACCTTGCCCTATGAGTCTCTTCCATCTACTTGTTCCTTAGTGATATCCTTTTATATTAAAACATTAATTTAGTAAGTAAAATATTTCTCTGAGCTCTGTGAGCTGCTCTAGCAAATCAAGCAAAACCGGGGTGGGGGGTCAGAGGAGCATCTAATCTTTTTTTTTTTTTTTTTAATTTATTTTTGTTTGTGTTGGGTCTTCGTTGCTGTGTGGGCTTTCTCTAGTTGCGGCGAGTGGGGGCTACTCTTTGTTGCAGTGCACAGGCTTCTCATTGCGGTGGCTTCTCACTGCGGTGGCTTCTCTTGTTGCGGAGCATGGGCTCTTGGTGTGCAGGCTTCAGTAGTTGTGGGTTGCGGGCTCTAGAGCGCAGGCTCAGTAGTTGTGGCGCATAGGCTTAGTTGCTCCGTGGCATGTGGGATCTTCCTGGACCAGGGCTCGAACCTGTGTCCCCTGCACTGGCAGGTGGATTCTTAACCACTGCGCCACCAGGGAAGTCCAGGAGCCTCTAATCTAACAGCCATTCAGTCAGAAGCACAGGTGACAAGGTGGAACTGGCATCTGAAGGAGGGGTGCAGTCTTGTGGGACTGAGCCTTTAACCTGCCTTTTATCTGGGACATGATGCTATCTCCAGGTAGACAGTGTCAAAATTGAGTTGAATGTAGTACACCTAGCTGGTGTCACAGAATTGCTTGGTGGTATGGTCAAAAAAATCCACAGATTTGAACTGGAGTCAGAATCTTATGGAAGAGTTAGAACTCTCATAAATTGTTGGTAGGAGTATAAAATGGCAGATCTACTTTGGAAAAAGTTCTGCAATTTCTAATAGACTTAAATATATACCTGTCATACAGCCCAGTATTTCACTCTTAGGTATTTACCCAAGAGAAATGAAAACAGATGTCCACCCAAAGACTTGTATGCAAATCTTTACAAGACTTTGGATAACAGGTTTATCCATAACAGTTAAAACCCAGGAACAGGGTAGATATCCTTCAATAAAAGAACAGGTAAATAAATTGTGCTATGTACATACAACAGAACAATACTGAGAAATAAAAAGGAATGAATTACTGGTATATATATCACAATACCTGTCAAGAACTGTAAAGGGTCTTTGATCTTACCTCAAATGCAAGCTAAAAAATGAGCCTGCTAAAATTTCAAAGATGCTGGTAGAAGGCACAGTACTACAGATTCTGAGACAAAGGACAGTTTATTATTCAGAGCAATAGCAGTAACCAGAGTATCAGCTTCTTTATGCTGGTTCTACAAGCCCCAATTCCCACAGGGTGATGTGAAGGTCAAATAAAAATACACAGTGGGTGGCATTATAAGAGAGGAACACTGACCTTAGGGAACCTGAATTTTTATAATGGGCAGTAAGCATTGCCCTTTACACTGGAAGGAAACACTGTCTCTATGTTCCAAAGCTGTTTGCTATATAAATATCCTTGAAAATATAGCCTAGAACAAAGGAGAGTCAGTGCCTCACGCATAAAACATGCAGCAATCTGGGAGACCCAGGGAAAATTGTCTCCCAACAATACTGAGTGAAAGCAGCTCTATACAAAAAGAGTACAAAATTGACTAGGAAGGACATAAGGGATCCTTCTGGAGTAATGATAATGTTCAGTGTTTTAAGAGTGGCTAAGGCAGGTTACAAAAGTGTAGCCATTTGTCAAAGTCATTGAACGGTGCACTTACAGTTCATGCATTTCATTGTATATCAATTTTACCTCAAAAAAGATACTGAACTCTAGTTAATGATAAACATGCTGAAGGATTTAGGGGGGAGTGCACTGATGTCTGCAACTTCTTTTGAAATGCATTAAAAAGACAGATTAATGGATCCACATTAACAGATATAGAGTTAGGTGAAAAAACAAGTACAGGAAAATGTTAACTATACAATCTAGATGTTACATATAATGGTTTACTGTTAAAATTATTTCAACTTCTTTATATGTTCCAAATTTTTCATTTAAGAATATTATAAAAAAATACACCTTTGATAAAGAGATACTTTGAGTGAGAGATATACTGCCATACTTAAAAAAATTTAAATATTAAGTTGAAATTAAAGTTATCATTATATTTATAAAGTATTTAATAAGACCAGATTGTATATGGCACTATATTGGACATTACCAACAAATTTTAGAAAATTAAATATTCTAGTGACTTAAACAATCTGACATTTTATATTACTTATATAATTGGAAAAGGGGAGAAGGTGGATGGTTGGGAGAAAAAGCTAGAGATGAATAAGAAATAATGAATACAAACATGAATGGAACTGAGAATAAATGAATATAAGAACTTTGGAATGAATTTGGAGAATTATTTTCAGACTCTAAATTCTGGGCTGCTGGGCTGCTGCCTGAATTTGAAAGGCAGCAGGAAGGTGATTTAGACAACAGCACAGGAGAGCAAAGATCTTGAACCTAAAGAGAATAACTGATAGAGGGATCCTGCTCTCCATTTTAGCATATTTTCTGAGAGGAATTACACTTGATCCTTTCCTGCAAGGCAGTTTCTGCCCTCTGCATGGAGCTAATTTGGCTCTAAGAACAACAGTATGCTATGCACCCTATATTACAATGATCGTTGATGGGGATGGGTAACAGATGAATCAATGAGAAGGGCATCCACTTTCCCTTTAGAGCTAAGGAAAAAATGAGGAACGTCTCAAGCTGCAGAGATGATGACAAAAACTCCAAATTTACCTTTTTTGGGTTTATCCAATGCAGAAAAAAATCAGTAACTCAGCTTTCCACAACTCCCCTCGCTCACACCCATCTGAGGCCCTTTGAAAGAGTGACTCTTATACCTTGCTACTTAAAAAACTCTGGAGTTCAGAGAAATGCTTCAGTGATTCTACAATAATTGATCTGAATTCCTATTTTTAAATATGCTTTTAAGTACCTTAAGATCTGTAACATACAACAATCATATGAGACACAAAATTAAGTCAGTAGAATGCCTAACATGTTACTCGGTACCACGAGGTTTACACATTTTTTTTTTTTTTTTTTGGTTCAGATTTCAGAAGTTTCAACTGGTATCTTTCAGTGCATATATTAAAACTTGCGCTTTTAATTTAAAATAGTACAGCCCTCCATTGCTCTTTCATTAAAGCTTCTGGCTTGTTCAAGGCCACTCACAAAAAAATCAAACAAGTGCAGTTACTACTAGAGCACATGTGATACACACAAATGTGGCAAGACCCAGGCATACAATATAACTGTCAGCTGTTTATTAACAAGGAAACACATAAAATGCTTTGTTATAATATCTTAAGAGTTCCTCTTAGCTGAATATCAATGTGTGTGTAATGTGAAAATAACTACTTTTAAAGCTAAAAAGAATTCTCTATTTCTTGCCTAAAAGTAGGACATTTAAAAATAAATGTGTTGAAAAAGAATATATATATATCTGAATCACTCTGCTGTACACCTGAAACTAACATAACACTGTAAATCAACTATACTTGAATAAAAAATAATAATTAAAAAAATGTGTAGAGTCTTTAGACTCAAGGCAAAACAAGTTCCATTATGCTAATAACAAATTGTTCTACTGTTTCCACTATGTGAAGAGTGCCCAAAACTTTCATATAAAATCATCATTCAAAGGCAAGCAAATATTATAACATTACTTGGTGCTGGGGTACTCCTTTTTGAAAATAAAACTTGTTTATACATGTATTTCAAATAATGAAATTGAGCAAAGTGTTTGTATGGTCACTGTCAAGATACAATGTCATTTTCAAATACAGAATGAAAATAAAGCTATTTATTTTTAGAGTAAACTGAACAACTTAGTGGTTTGGAAAACAAAATTATATCATTTTAAAAAACTACTAAATTGAATATTTGGGGAAAACAGTCATGGACAGAGAAAAAGCTTACTGATTTAGCAATGTGGTGTTACAATGTCACTGGGCTTACAAAGATAACATCAGCAAAAAAATTAAAACAAAGTTTGAAATAAAGTGCAAAATAAAATAAATGTGAGTGAAATTTTATCTGGCTGAAAGGTATTAAGATATTTGAGGTATTTTTTTATATGACAACATAGAGTAACTTATAATTTTTAAGAAGATATATTTTAAAATATACATGTTTATTTTCAACCAAGAAAGACCATTTAAGTTAACTGAGGAATCGTGGTTGTTTAAAAATTTAAAACCTCCCCATTGGACATTTATAATTCAAGAATCAAAGCAGTTGCTAAATATTGCCAGTGATTCAAGACAGAAACAAAAATGTCCTACAATTCTGTCAAGCTTCTGAATCTGTTTCTTTTTTGAAAGAAATAAACTGCTACTGAGGAAAATAGCTCCCATCTTTGACAGCATATTAGTGGTTTTATTTTTACTACATTTATTGAACACAGTAGTTTTCAAGAAGTTGTCAGGGGTGAGTGGCAGTTCTTAACTCATATACCCATAGACTTTGAAGCTGGAAAAGAACTTAAGACATCTCACTCTTGAAAGATACATCTATTGCAAAATCCATTAAAATAGCAAGAGCATAAAGAAATTACAGAATATGTATACGTGGAGTACCATTGTGGTAGCTATTACAGCTGTTACAAACATTCTGGTTGCTCACTCCCTCAGGGCAAATGGTAGGCTTGCACTTCACCACTTTTTAAATTAGGCATGGCCATGTGACCTGCTTTGGTCAGTGAAATGTGAGTAGAAATGGCTTACATACCTCTGGGTAGAAGTTATAAGAGCTAGTGCCCAATCTGCTGTATTACCTATAACTGCCTCAGCAATCAGAGAAGGAAGTTTCATGATAGAGTCTCCATTAGCCTGAGTCCTGAAGTGAGGACCATGAGTACAGGGTCCTGGAGATCACACTGTACAGGTGAGAGAGATAAAACTTCGTGTATACCACTGAAAATTTGAGGTTGTTTGTTACCAAAACATAACTTAGACTCTCCTGCATGGTACAGAAAAAGGAATCTGGAAGTGAGTTGTGGCCATACCCCAAACCTAAAATATCTGCCATTATCTTATGGGCCAGCAAGCGGGAGACTAAATTATACTAGAAGGCAATCCTTGCTATGTGGTGTCAAAGCATTTAGTAAAATTGTCCCATAACAAAACATCTTGGTCACTCTTAAGAATGGAGAGCCAAGAATCACCTTTCTTTCAACATGGGAAAAGGAGCCAACATAAGCAAATAGAAAAAAAAAAAAAAAAAAAAAAAAGAGTCTGGAGTAAATAGGACAAGTAGGGAGAATAAAGCTTAAAAAATTGCAATTAACATCCTCAGATAGATAAAAGATTATATTGCATAAATGAAACAAGTCAGCGTTCTCCTGAAAACAAGAAAGAGCTCTTGGAAATTGAATATATGATTAGAGACACTGAAAATTCAACAGAAGTGTCAGAAAACTGATTAAGTACTCCAAAAGGGCACAAAGACAAAAATGATGAACAACAGAGTGAAAAGTTTAAAATACAGCATCCTCTCATAGGAGTCACAAAAAGAAAAAGCAAGGAGGCAAAGGACTTTGAGAATAGTTCCAATAACAGAAAGACATAAGTTTTCATACTGAAAGGATCAAGTCATGTAAAAAATTAATTAAAAAACCTGGCACATCACTGTGAAACCTCAGAACAACCCAGGTTGGTGGGAGGGGAGTGACTTAAAAGCTTCTAGGGAGAAAGAAAAGAAAGCTGGAGTCTTATAAAAAGGAGTAAGAATCAGAATGGCATCTGACTTTTCAACAGCAACAACAGACACTAGAAGATAAGAGAAAAATATTTTCAAATGTGAGGGGAAAATATTTCCATATAAATTCTATACCTAGCCAAACTAACAGACACATGGAGTCTTGAAAACGTACTTCCTTAGTACTCTTTCTTAGGAAGAAGTTTATGGATGTGTTCCATCCAAACATGGAATAAAAACCAAGAAATATGAAGACATGAGATCCAGAAATAGTAAAGAGGCAGAAAAGTTCCCAGAATGAGAGTTAAAAAAAGCATGGGACAAGAGCTATTCAGCAGGCCTGAACAGAACAACAGAGTTTAGACTGGAGCAAGAGTGTGGTAAACTCCAGGAGGGATGTTCCAAGAAAGAAGAAATGAAATTGGCAGACAATCTGAGATATTTGAAGCTATGGAGTAGCTTTCCAGTTCTGTTGAATACTTTGGAGACATAGTAATGGTACATATATAATAAATTAAGAAAAAGAAAAAAGCAATTATTAACTCTTAAAAATTGTTTTTAAAAAGGGAAAAATCACAGTACACTGTGATTCCTCTGTTAACAACTTTTATGTCGCTACTATAAAGTAATACTAAATATTTCTTTAATCAAAAATTGTGCTATACCAAATGTAAAAGAGATAGCTAGTGGGAAGCTGCTGCATAGCACAGGGAGATCAGCTCGATGCTTTGTGACAACCTAGAGGGGTGGGATAGGGACGGTGGGAGGGAGGCTCAAGAGGGAGGGGAGAAAAAAAAATTGTCCTAAATTTTTTTTTTTTTTTTTTAAGAATGGGGGAGGTAAAGGTAATCATATTCTGCAGTAGGAAGTCTATAGATAATATCTAAGGAGCAAAAGAAACAGCAGTACGAAACAGGGCAGTAAATTCCAGAAGAAACAGCTGGACAATTTTATTTTGGTTTCCTCTATAAAAAAGGAAGTGGGGTGGGGAGGAATGGAGCACAGGATTGCTTTTCCTTTTTTCCTTCTAAGCCCTATAGAACTATTTGATTTTTTTAACTATTCGATTTTTTTAACTATTACTTTGATAAAATTAATTTTTTAAAAAAAAATCAGTGAAAGAAAGGGGGAGAAAGAGAGATTGAAACTCAACATCTCCATTGCCTCCTCATCCATTTATTCCTCAGGCCTTGGTAAAGTGACCTCTGCCCTAAACTCCACAAAAATGCTCTCACCGTGGGGCTTCCCTGGTGTCACAGTGGTTAAGAATCCGCCTGTCAATGCAGAGGACATGGGCTTGAGCCCTGGTCCAGGAAGATCCCACATGCCGCGGAGCAACTAAGCCCGTATGCCACAACTACTGAGCCTGCACTCTAGAGCCCGTGAGCCACAACTACTGAGCCCATGTGGCACAACTACTGAAGCCCATACACCTAGAGCCTGTGCTCCACAACAAGAGAAGGCACCTTAATGAGAGGCCTGCGCACTGCAACGAAGAGTAGCCCCCGCTCGCTGCAACTAAAAAGAAAGCCTGCGCGCAGCAACAAAGACCCAACGCAGCCAAAAATAAATACATAAATAAACAGATTAAAAAAAAAAAAAAAGCCTCTCACTGTGAATCCAGTGGACTCTTCAATCTTTAATCTTTATCTTATTTGTCAGCTTTACAGCATTTGACATTAATCACTCCCTCACTGCCCTTAGTATCCAGGATCCTAAGGCCTAATTTTCTTCCTTATGCCTCTTGTCACTCCCCCTCATTGACACCCATAAGCCCATCTTCCTTGACTTCTAAATTATCGTTGTTCCCTGGAACTCCACCTTGGCCTTCTACTCACTGTATCTGCTTTCCCTGGCATAGTTTCTATATTCCCTTAATTTCAACTACTACTTACATAATAACTCCCATTATAGTATTCCCAGCACAGACTGCTCTACTGAGCTCTATCCAGCCTCATATATCCAACTGCTTACTACATACATATGTACGTGACTCTCCTTTATTATGTCTAAAACTTAACTAAGTCATATCCTCCAGGAATAATAACAGCAAACATATAATGCTTACTTGTCAGGAACTATTCTAAGCATTTTAACACATTCACGTTATGTGTAAGTGAATCTGATGAAGGAAAATAAGGCAGGGCCACAAAGCTAATAAATGGCAAAGCTAGGATTTCAGACGTAAAATCCAAGGTCTGGCTCTGAGATATAGCCTCTGAGACACACACTACATTAACTCACCAGTCACGTCACTGTTTTCCTTACCCAGTGAAAAGTGACCATCATCCATCTAGTTGCTTGACACAGAGACCTCCATCTCCCTTAACCCCACATCAACCAGTCACCACGTTCAACTCATACTGATTTTACTTAGCACCTGTAGCATCTGCTCGCTTTCTCCCATCTTCCTAATACAAGTCTTCATCATATCTCACTTTAACTGGATTAACAGCTTCCTACTGGTCTCTCTGCTTTTAACCCATTCTCCACGTTGCTCCTAGAGTGAACATCCTGAGGCACACAGGTTTGCTCCTCCTCTACCCGGACCTTCACGCTACCCTGCTCATATACCCAGGCTTAAAACTTTCAGTGTATCCCCACAGTGTTCAGCATGAAGTTCAAACTTCTTAGTCCTTTAATTTCTAGCCTCTGCTTAAATTCCTAGGCTTATCTCTTATCATAGTCTTCTATTCCTTCTCAATGCTTTACCTGTTTACCTCTCATACCGGTGTCCATGCGCACGCCACTCTGCCTGGAATACCTTCTACTACTCTCTTCTCTACCTCGGCCTGGTCTCAGGTAGACAACCTTCCTTTCTGTTTTTATAAATACCTGGTACATATCTATAACAGACTTTTCCATCTATTATTGTAGTAATGTGTCTTTCCCTCTGAATTGACTGTAAGCCCCAAGAGATATCACTTCATTTCATTCATCCAACAGGAAATGGAGACAGGTAGGTTACGTAACTTGCTCAAGGTCACATAGCTAGTGGTCAGGGGAAATGCTGTCTAAATCCAAAACCACGCTGCATGAGTCCAAAGCTAAAGAAGGTTTTTAGGCAGAAGGAGTGAACACAATGAAAGCAATAGTATTTTCGGATAAGCTACTATAATTTAAGACCAACAGTCCTTCTCATATTCCTGAGCAGCGGTTTAGTGGTTTCTATAGCTAACTACGCTATCTTAAAATGATAGTGAATAAGGGCAGGGTTCTCTTGGCAGTTTCATCAACACCTTCTCTTTCTCTTTGTATTACTTCTCCTATTCAAAAGAGTAGGTCTTTGATAAAAGTTATATCTGAGGGAACAAAGGGCCCAGAATTAAATATTGTAACAAAAGAGATGTTAAAAAATATTTTATTTAAACCTACAATTTAGAGATAAAGAAATTAAATTCCAAATTAACTTTGGAAAATGAAATGACCATAGTCTTACAACTAGTGGCAAAGCTGGGACAGGATCACATTTCCTTTCTTCGAAGTTAGTGTTCTTTTTCACTAACTACATAATGCTGTTTCCCACAAGCCTAACTTTATAGTATTTTACAGCTTAACACAGTAATCTCCATTACTGATTAACTTGAATGAAATGCCCCTCATAGTAAAGTTAGCTAACTCACAAACCCACTGTGTCATTGTAATATACCATCAAGGTACAAGAACGTCTGCCCAACTTGGAAAAACACCATGGTTTCTCATCAGTAAATCTATGCTTTAAAAGCTATGGATAAGGCAAAATCAATGACTGCCTCAAAAGATATATCCTCTAGAGGAGTGCTGACCAATAGAATTTTATGCAATGTTAGAAATGCTCTATATTTGAGCTGTCCAAGATGGTAGCTGCCAACTAGCCACATGTGGGTAGTGAGCACTTGAAATACTGTCAGTGCAACTGGGGAACCACATATTTTATAATTTTTATTAATTTAAATTTAAATAGCCACTCGGGCTAGTGACTGCCATCTTGAACAGTGCGGTTTTAGAGTTATGTCAGAGACCTGAGAGGTATTTTGCAAAGGAGCTTTGGAAACAGATCATTATACAGTTTTGGGGGGTTTTTTGTTTGTTTCTGTTTGTTTTGTTTTTGTTTTTGGCTGTACCGTGAGACTTGTGGGATCTTAGTTCCTTGACCAGGGATTGAACCCTGGCCCTTGGCAGTGAGAGCACAGAGTCCTAACCACTGGACTGCCAGAGAATTCCCTAGATCACTATACTGTTCAGTCTTATTAATGTAAAAGAGTTAACATAGGTAATGACCATGAGATCCATTATTTTGAAAATTTTTTATTAACTGCATGACCACCTTCATTTTCCAATCTATGTATCAGAGAGCAGGATATTATGTGTCATGGGAGAAAATCTTTATGGCTGGTGCAAGGTTGGGCAAAAAAAGTGAACAAACCCTTCTCTAAAAAAATCAGAGGATCTCTTCAAGTGCCCAGCCTGCTCCAATGATCACAGAAGGGTCACAAAGCCCCAGGGGATCTTCCCAGGCATGAAACAAGTTCCACAACTCTGCTCTAATTCTTTCACTGGATAAATCACTGGATACATGTAAGGCAATGTCCCAGCTATGCCACATTACAATATCTACATTACTACAAATTGCTCCAAATAATCAGACAGAAAAGAAAAAGATGTAATTTTAAGCAAGGGCTTCATTAATTTATGACTGTGCTATGTATTTTATCCTTCCTCCCCTTTCTCTATTGTTTAAATACTTGCTAGAAAAAATTAACTTCCAGCTAGTAATATGTTTTTTTTTTTTTTAATATCCAGAAAATCTTGGAGCAGGGCTTGTATATCCCTTTTACTCATAGGAATATAATATTTCTCTAATTAGCTTATCATCTTTCAGTAATACTGTTTCAATTTCTATGATACTTTCACTAGCATGTTTATCCAATATTTATATTCTCCTGTCTTCTCTATCCAATTGTTCTGAATACTTCATTGTCCTAGTTAATAATTCTTCCTTTCTCTTATACATGTCCCATTTTCCCTTAGAATCTTGACAATTTTTTTTTCTGACACTTATCAAACCTAAACAACATTTTGGAAATGAACTATCTCCTCTTAGAAAAAAGCATATTCATAGAAATGATTGGTGTCTAAATGCACTCAGACCTCTCCCAGATTTTTCACCTAGCTCTGTGAAGGCCCATAGGATCACAGAAGAGAGAGTATGTGGATGGCTCAAGAGAATCAGTTACTACCATAAATAAGTCACGCATAAATCATGCTGACAGTGCAAAGTCTGGACCAGGAAATAATACCAAAAGAAATACCATCTTCAAGTATAAAAAACTGTGATTTGTGTATGTTCCGAGGGCAAATGATTTATATATGTTCCAGAGGCAAAGCATGTAGACACTGTACATTTCCATATAAGTGTGGTGCTCAGCTTACTTTAAAGCAAACATAGTAACTCAGGGCCAAAGCTACCAAAGATAGGCTTCTAAAGTGTTTTCATAAGAATGGGTATCCGTGGGCTTCCCTGGTGGCGCAGTGGTTAAGAATCCGCCTGCCAATGCAGGGGACACAGGTTCGAGCCCTGGTCCGGGAAGATCCCACACACCGCGGAGCAACTAAGCCCGTGCACCACAGCTACTGAGCCTGCGCTCTAGAGCCCGCGAGCCACAACTACTGAGCCTGCATGCAACTACTGAAGCCCACGCACCTACAGCCCATGCTCTGCAACAAGAGAAGCCACCGCAATGAGATAGCCTGCACACCACAATGAAGAGTAGCCCCCGCTCACTGCAACTAGAGAAAGCCCGCATGCAGCAATGAAGTCCCAACGTGGCCAAAAATAAATAAATAAATAAATAAATAAAATTTATTTTAAAAAAAAGAAAAAAAAGAATGGGTATTGCATCGACTTAGAAGATCCTCTTGTTTCCTTTCTGCATAAGATGGTGGCAATGAGTGAAGCAACAGCAGCAGCAGGTCAAAGGCTTCTAACAGGATGAGATAAAAAACTGAAAATCTAAATGAAATGTAAAATACATACAAACATGTCAACATATTTATATGTTTCACATCTACCATCTGCGAACTATTCCTGAAATTTAAGGCAATTAGTAATATGAACTGGGATTCAAGGAATTAGAATTCTTTGAAAACAAGAGGAGATATATCCAGGTAGTCTGAATGTGACCTTGGTCTTATTACTTAAGCTCTCTGTATATAATAACAGTACCTAAATTGGGTTGTTATAAGAATTAGATGAGTTAATATACATCAACCACTTAGAACAGTACCTGGCATGTAGTAAATTCTATGGTTAATTGTTATTGTTCCAGGATAAAGAAGCATTTTCTATTTTTTTTAAAATTTAATAAATATTTTTAATCCAAGTTCTGCTTATTTTCTTTACATATTCTTTAAACTTAAGCGATTTTACCAATTAAAAATAGTAGTACAAGAGAAACTCAGTTACAACATACCTTCTATTATATAAATAAAGGTCTTGTGAATAGTTAGCCAATAAGGCCAAAACTAGTTCTGACCACATATGCATTAAAAGGGAACTTTGGCTCCGTAGCTCAGGGGTTAGAGCACTGGTCTCGTAAAAGGGAACTTTGTATGTACATTTGATAACATTTTTAAAGTATTTGTAAGTTATCACTATTGCCTTTTTTTCTTATCACAAATAGCACCTGTTAATTTTATAGTTATAAAACATTTAATTAAAATATAAAATTAATTTTGTAAAATTATAAAATATAAAACCTACAGATAAGAAAAACAGAGTAAAAATCACCTGAAATTCCATCATACCACTGTTACCATTTTTTCCTATCACTTTATTACCATTATTACCATTAAACTTCCATTTTTTCATATGTATAGGCAAATGGAGATCTGACTTTTTTCAAACATTGAGATCGTATTATAACCCAATGCTTTACACTCTATCTTTCATTTAGCACAGTAACATGAGCAACTTCCCACTATACTGAACCTCTTAAAGCTGCAAGTACACTTTCCTACCCTTTCTCCAGGCAGACTCTTATTTGAAACTTCTGTATAAGAAATAGACTACCATATGATCCAGCGATTCCACTTTTGGGTATGTCTAAAGAAAACAAAAACACTAATTCATAACGATATATGCACTCCTATATACACTGCAGCATTATTTGTAATAGCCAAGATACGGAAGCAACCTAAGTGTCCTTCATCAGATGAATAGATAAAGAAAATGTGGTATACACACACACACACACACACACACACACACAATGGAATATTACCCAGCCCTAATAAAGTGTGGTATCTTTCCATCTGTGACAACATAGATGGACCCAGAGAGTATTATGCTAAGTGAAGTAAGTCAGACACTTGAAAGACAAATACAGTACCATCTCACTTACATGTGGAATCTAAAAAACAAAACAAACAAAGACAACAAAACAGAAACAGACTCACAGATACAGAGAACAAACTGATGGTTGCCAGAGAGGAGAGAGAAGAGGTGATGAGTGAAATAGGTGAGGGAGATTAAGAGGTATATACTTCCAGTTATAAAATAAACAAGCCATGGGGATGTAATGTACAGCAAAGGGGATATAGTGAACAATATTGTAGTAACTCTGGGGACAGATGATTACTAGACTTGTGGTGATCATTTTGTAGTGTATAAAAATATCGAATCACTATGTTGTACATCTGAAACAAATATAATATTGTAAGTCAATTACACTTTAATAAAAACAAAACCAAAAACAAATAGAGACAAAGCTGCTGTGGCTGAAGCAGAATTAAGTTGTGTTCAGCCTCCCCCATTCCCAGGGTCCTCAAACTTCCTCCAAAGAAATCAAGGGCACTTCTGAATACAGGTTAACAATCTAAGTTTGAAAACATCATTTTAAAAAACTGGCTACACAATGTTACATTTTGTGGATATTCATAATTTAACTAATTACCTAATGATGAACATTTAGTTGCTTCCTTTTGTAAAAAGTGCTATGAGGGACTTCCCTGGAGGTCCAGTGGTTAAGACTCCGCGCTTCCGCTGCAGGGGGCGCGGGTTGGATCACTGGTGGGGGAACTAAGATCCTGCATGCCACACAGACAAAAAAGAAAAAAAAAAAGTGCTATGATAAAAACCTTTGAGTACATCTATCCTTACTTACAGGCTTTTGACATGTATTGCCAAACTATACTCTAGAAATTTGTATCAGTATATATCTCTGCCACAGGTATATGAGACTGACCATTTCTCTGCAACTTTACATCAGGTATGATCATTAAAATAACTTTGCCAAACTTTAATCCATTAAATGCTGTCTTAAACTTACATTTCTTTCATTTCTATTTATACTTTTACAAATTTCTATGTCCCTGTCCTTTGTTGCCCATTTTCTACGAGGATGCTTGTATTTTCTTACTAAGTCACAAGACTTCTTTATACTGCAAGGATAGTAACCTTTTGCCTCTGCACTGCAAATAATTTTCTTATTTTGCAATCTGCATTTTAATTTCCTAACAATTTTCTACAAGCTTTTAAAATCTAATTAAAAATTTAAATAGTTAACACCAAAAAGATCCATGGTCAAGCACAATATAAAAAAAATCTGGTTTACCCTATCCTTCAGATATATACATATTAATTTATACATAATTTACTCACTTTACTTGAATGTACGACTCCAATGTGTAACTAAACTGTAGTTTATGAAATTAAAATATATTTGGAATAAAAGACTTCACTCATTAAACAGCCGTCATTACTTTTATAAACAATAGGTCATCTAAATATAAAATTGACTTTAAGTGTCAATGTCAGTGAACGATTAGTGATATTGGATCCTAAGAGGAAATGAACGAGCAAGAAGAAATTAAATTTTTATACATGCAGCTGTAACATGACACAGCTGGCACATTTGGAGAGAAAAAAGCAGCTAAATATAAATGCAAAGGTCAAAAAAGTTTTAAGTCGCAAATAACTACTTGGTTATTATTGTCTATATTTTAACAATAAATTAAACTATTATACTAAGAGTAAAATTAGATGAAGTGAATCATCTAATCCTAAACTATTTTAGGGTATATTCATTGTTAAGTATGTTTCCTGCTAAAGTTTAACATTGAAAAATCTAAATAAAATGATAAATAATTTTACATCCTTCTTTTTTGAACTTTATGTTTTATGAATGAAATAAATGTAGTCTCAGGACTTGAATTATACAATAACTTGTACTGCAATGAACGTCAACCATTTCTAAATTTTTTCCTTATGAATTTTTACAACAGGAAATACTTCTTAAGATTATGAGCCAGGAATTAGGCATGTTAACTTTAATATCTGTTATAATATGGTTTTATTTGTGTTACATTTTTGTATCTAAACCTATTCTACATATGATTAAAACAAATTGGGTGGATAACAAAAGTACTTATGTTTTACAGTATAAAAACATTTAAAACAAGCTGAACAATCAGACTTCTCCAATAATGGAACTTTTCTCTCCTCAGTTTATTACTGTGTATAAATAAGACAGTGTTTTTGAAGGCATCTAAAGAAGACAACCTTATCAAAAAGGCACCAGGGAATAAATTAAGGATGAAAAGCTAGTGCTCCTTCCGATGAATACCACCAATGCTAATGGGGATGCTAGTCATCAAAACCCGGAAGTGTGAGCCTTCACTAATGCTCTTAGACTAATTGTTATGGGATGTGAATCGAGCCACACGCAGATTACAAATTCTGAGTTCGGTATAAGTATGAACTTCCTACCACTAGCAAACTCTACCACCGCCATTATTTTGTACCACTGTCACCGAAGGTCAAATCTTTCAGCCTAAAAACACATTATTATTTTAATAATCAGGCATAACTTGCAACTTTCAGGATATCTTACAGAAACAGCATTGGGATTACATACTTTTGTTGATACTCTATTATCCAACAAAGAAACTATGTATATAGATGTAGTTCAATTTTGTCACTGTCAAGGGTTCAGAATTTTTTATTCTTCTTTTCCTTTACTCCACTTATCAGTAATAGAGGCTTGTTAATTCCTCCTCCAAAATGTTTGCCATTTCCTTTATATCACTGCTTTTACTGTGTTTCCCTTTCTGAGAAAACTGATAGCCTCACATACAACTATTGGAATGATCTTCTTCAAACAAGGTAAAGACACAGAATAAAGTGTACAATGGCACACTTTTAAAGCTCAGAATATAAAATTATAACTATAACAATGTAAGGAAGTATATGGACAAGTATTTTTAAGAAAAATAGTTATTTTAAGTTATAGGCAAGGTGAAATGTTCATTAAAATCATTTTTAGTTAATAATTTTAAAAACAGTTGTATCATTCACAAACATTCATTTCATCATACCGTAACCTGGTTTAGGAATCTACCTGAACTATATTCTAAGTTGATCATTTAAAACCATTCACCAATGGTCTCTCCTTACCGTTCCACTCTTCCTAACCTCCCTTACTTACTATCCTCATTGTACTCCAACTACAAACTTAACTAGAGTAATTCCTAACGACATCCCACATTTATCTTTGCCACCACGCCCTTGCTAAATTCTCCTCTTCCCTTATCACTGTTATAGACTGAGAAAGACAAAAGCAGCCCCTGACAGCTGGGGGCTGGCCTGTCACTCTGAGTCAGGCGCTGTGATGCTGGCTTGGCACTCACAGCTACACCAGGGTGTGCATAGCAAAACACTTTATTCTCAACACAAACGATTTCAGACAAGGCCACTCTGTGATTTTTATCTGAACAGAAACAGAAACAAGAAACAAAAATATTGTCCAAACCCAAAAATGGTCAAACACTCCCCTTTTCTGGATAATTTGTCTGCTTCCTTACCAATTCCAGTCATAACCCCGCTGTGTTCTTCCTGCCTTCTAGAGAAGTATTATTAAGATACGCAACCACAGAATGATTGCTTTCTTCTCACAGCATCCATTCCAGAGCAAACCCCAGTTTCCTTGACGCTTTTCCCAAATCACCTAACATAAACCCAAATCCTATAAGTCTTTTCTAACACCCCCCCTTAACTGAGATGCTCCAAGGTTCCACATGATGTGCCATGTCCCCTGCTGCCTCAAGTTCATATATACAATTTGTTGTTGTTGTTGTTCAAGTGTGTTCCTGATGGCATTTACATATACATAATTATATAATGCTTTTTTGAATCTTGCTCAAATCACCTATGAACTAAAAGTGCCTATTATCTGAAACCAAGCTATTTTTAGTTTCAGTATATACTTTTACAGTTCATATTAACGTTTTATGCATTTACTTATACATTAAGTAAATGGGCTTCCACCACAAGCAAATATACATTTGTTCCTTAATTCCATAAAAAACAGATAAGCTCCTCGTGGATCCAAACATTTATATCTTTATTTCACTACAAAGAAGGAAGACACAGATATGTCATTAACCCCTTTTATTTATTGGTACATCCCCAAATTCTGTTCCTGGATCCTTTTCTTGCCAGTCACATTTTCTTCTTGTGTGGTGCTATTCCCCTCATGTTCACTACCACCTAAATCTGATGACTTCTAAAGTGATAACTATAATCCAGCCTTCTAAGATCCACATGGACCTATCCAACTGGATGGTTACAAGGCTCTCACACTTACATATCTAAAACAGAACTCAGTATCTGGGCCCCAAAACCTGTGTCTGTCCCATTCACTCACCCAAGTGAGAAATCTAGACTTTCCTCTACAACTAACAGTTTACCAAATCTTGAGTATTTTTAATGTTTTTCTTAACATCGCTCATCTTCCTGTTTATACCCAGTATTACTACCTTAGTTAAGGCCCTTATCACCCTCCTCCTTAAACTATAGTTCTCTTACCTCCCTCAAATCCATCTTCAATATAATACTGTACAAAACCATCTAAACTGAAAAACTGCTCAAATTAGTTCCTTGCTTAAAATCCTTCAATGGCTCCCCAGTGTCATTAAGTTTAAGGCCAAACCTCCCACCTCTTCAACTGACTCTCTTGTACTGTCCCCTCAACCTTCAGCCATATTCAACTATATGAAATGTCCTAAAGATGCTAGGCTTTGGGTATAATGCTCCCACTGCTGAGAATCACTTCCCTAGATGTCTGACTGACAAATACTCTCCTCTTACAAGACTCAGCTTAACAATCACCGCAGATAAAATATTTTTAACACCCTGACAAATCAAGCATATATTCTCCTTTTGAATTCCAATGTAATTCCTGACAGCATCTACATCACTTTAATGCACTTCTGTATATACAGCTTTTTCTCCTATTCTGAACTGCAAGCTCCTTGAAGACAGAGCCATGACCTGACTTAATTCAGCTTTGTATCCTGAGCATTTAACACCATGCCTGACACAAAACAGAACTACATAAATAAGTTAAATAATTGATTTGCTAATTCACAGCAAAAGAAATAATTTATTTTTCCATGAATCTTAAGAGTAAGGCTATCACCACAAAGAATCTTCCTGGTGCTATACCATTTCACATAGTTCTGTATCCTGATTGTGACGGTGGTTACACGAAGCCACACATGTGATAAGATTTCATAGAGCTTTACACACATTGTACCAATGCCAATATTTTGATATTGTTTTAATGTTTTGATATTGTACTATAGTTATGTAAGATGTAACCACTCTGGGAGACTGGGTGAAGAGTACACAGGACCTCTCTATACTATTAAAAATTTTTAATTCATAGGGGAAAAAAAAAAAAGTAAGGCTAAAAGTTAAAGGATGTTCTATCAAGCACTGGTGTACTTTAATGACATCTTTAGAGATAAATAACTTCTTTGCAAAATGCTAAAAGAAAAAGAAACTTTACAAGATGATCAGTTTATGACTTTCCGAATTGCTGCTTGTACTGATGCTCAAAAGAAGTAAGATTTAAGATACTACCTTTTAAATCCTGAAATGAACAAATTAAACACTGGCTACTTATTCAACAATAAAAATAATCTTAATAATGCTAATTAATATAAACACATAGGGACTTCCCTGGTGGTCCAGTGGTAAAGAATCTGCCTTGCAATGCAGGGGACGTGGGTTTGATCCCTGGGGTCAGGGAACTAAGATCCCACATGCTGCGGGGGCAACTAAGCCCGCGTGCCACAATTATTGAGCTCGCACACCTCAACTAGAGAACCCATGTGCCACAAACTACAGAGCCCACGCGCTCTGGAACCCGCAAGCCACAACTACAGAGCCCATGGGCCCTGGAGCCTGCATACCACAACTAAAGAGAGAGCCCGCACGCCACAACTAGAGAAGCCCACATCACAACGAAAGATCCCGCATGCCTCAACAAAGATCCTGCGTGCTGCAACTGAGACCCGACGCAGCCAACAATAAAATAAATATTAAATAATAAATATTTAAAAAAATTTTAAAAAAAACACATAAAATCAGGGACATAAATGTGAAAGAAAATATTTTAAAGGTTTAAAAACGAAATGAAGGAAAACAACTTTATAATCTCAGAGTAGAAATTGATATAAGCACAATTTAGCATTTAGAAAACAAGTTAGCATTTCTTAATCAAGTTGAAAATACACAGACCTTATGACACAAGTATTTTTTTCTAGATATAGTCTAGAAAAATTCTTGCATATGTGTACCTGAAGACTTGTAAGAGAATGTTCAGTACGGTATTGTTTATAATGGCAAAAACATTTAAAATTCAATTGATTAATAATAATGATAATAGAATATGGTATATTCATATAAGAGACCATACAATTATGGATATATGAATATCTATATATGAATATGGATGAACTACAGTTATATATAATAAGTCTTTAAATATTAAGCACAAAAATCAATTTTAAAATAGTTTTTAAAAAGCCATTATTAAACGCCTTAATCAATTTCTAATTTTCTTCCAATCCCAAAGAAATATAAATGGGAAAACTATGGTATGACTACCTTTATTAGACAGGTAAAAATTTTTTCAATTAGAAGTTAACCTGACAACTAGTAAACAATTATTTTCTATAAAATAAAAATGAAGAATCTAAGCACTGTCCAACAGAACTTTCTGTGATGATGGAAAGGTCCTATATTTGTACTGTGCAACACAATAGCTACTTGTCATATGCAGCTACTGAGCACTTGAAATGTGGCTATTGCAACAGAGAAACTAAATTTCAAATTTTAATTGAAGTTAAATTTAAAGAGCTGTATCTTATAAGGGATTATCATATTGAACAGCATAGCCCTAAATATTTCCTGCATAGAAACATAACCTAGAAGAATAAGTACGCAATGCAAAATCTAAAATGCCTAGTTTGGGACTTCCCTGGTGGCGCAGTGGTTAAGAATCCTCCTGCCAATGCAGGGAACACGGGTTCGAGCCCTGGTCCAGAAAGATCCCACATGCCACGGAGCAATTAAGCCCGTGCGCCACAACTACTGAGCCTGTGCTCTAGAGCCCACGAGCCACAACTACTGAGCCCTTGTGCCACAACTACTGAAGCCTGCGCGCCTAGAGCCCGTGCTCTGCAACAAGATAAGCCACCACAATGAGAAACCTGCACACCGCAATGAAGAGTAGCCCCTGCTCGTTGCAACTAGAGAGAGCCTGCGTGCAGCAACGAAGACCCAATGCAGCCAAAAATAAATAAAATACAATAAATAAATTTAAGTAAATAAATAAATAAAATAAAATACTTAGTTTTAGGGACTTCCCTGGTGGTCCAGTGGGTAAGACACACGCTCCCAAGGCAGGGGGCCCGGGTTCAATCCCTGGTTGGGGAACTAGATCCCACATGCCACAACTAAGAAGTCCACATGCTGCAAGGAAGATCCCAAAGATCCTGCATGCCGCAACTAAGACCCGGGGCAGCCAAAATAAATAAATAAATATTTTAAAAATAATAATAAAAAAATAAAATACCTAATTTTGGCATCTTAAGTTGATTTTCTTTAATAGTAAGTCTATATGTATATATTTTATATTTATTTATTTATTTATTTTTGGCTGCGTTGGGTCTTTGTTGCTGCGTGTGAGCTTTCTCTAGTTGCGGGGAGTGGGGGCTACTCTTCGTTGCGGTGCGTGGGCTTCTCACTGCAGTGGTTTCTCTTGTTGCAGAGCACGGGCTCCAGGCGTGCGGGCTTCAGTAGTTGTGGCTCACGGGCTTAGTTGCTCTGCGGCATGTGGGATCTTCCCGGACCAGGGCTCAAACCCGTGTCCCCTGCATTGGCAGGCGGATTCTTTTTTTTTTTTTTTTAACATCTTTATTAGAGTATAATTGCTTTACAATGGTGTGTTAGTTCCTGCTTTATAACAAAGTGAATCAGTTATACATATACATATGTTCCCATATCTCTTCCCTCTTGCATCTCCCTCCCTCCCACCCTCCCTATCCCACCCCTCTAGTTGGTCACAAAGCACAGAGCTGATCTCCCTGTGCTATGCGGTTGCTTCCCACTAGCTATCTATTTTACATTTGGTAGTGTATATATGTCCATGCCACTCTCTCACTTTGTCACATCTTACCCTTCCCCCTCCCCATAACCTCAAGTCCATTCTCTAGTAGGTCTGTGTCTTTATTCCCATCTTGCCACTAGGTTCTTCATGGCCTTTTTTTTTTTTTTTCCCTTAGATTCCATATATATGTGTTAGCATACGGTATTTGTTTTTCTCTTTCTGACTTACTTCACTCTGTATGACAGACTCTAACTCCATCCACCTCACTACAAATAACTCAATTTCGTTTCATTTTATGGCGGAGTAATATTCCATTGTATATATGTGCCACATCTTCTTTATCCATTCATCTGTTGATGGACACTTAGGTTGCTTCCATGTCCTGGCTATTGTAAATAGAGCTGCAATGAACATTGTGGTACAGGACTCTTTTTGAATTATGGTTTTCTCAGGGTATATGCCCAGTAGTGGGATTTCTGGGTCGTATGGTAGTTCTATTTTTAGTTTTTTAAGGAACCTCCATACTGTTCTCCATAGTGGCTGTATCAATTTACATTCCCACCAACAGTGCAAGAGTGTTCCCTTTTCTCCACACCCTCTCCAGCATTTATTGTTTCTAGATTTTTTGATGATGGTCATTCTGACCGGTGTGAGATGATATCTCATTGTAGTTTTGATTTGCATTTCTCTAATGATTAATGATGTTGAGCATTCTTTCATGTGTTTGTTGGCAATCTGTATATCTTCTTTGGAGAAATGTCTATTTAGGTCTTCTGGCAGGCGGATTCTTAACCACTGTGCCACCAGGGAAGCCTGTAAGTCTGTATTAATTTATAACGTTCTTTGCTTTTCAACTCTCGCCACTAAATCAAACCTCAGGTGTTGGATGGAAAGATGCTTTCGTTATAAAAAGGACATTTTACGTATTTCTCTAGGTCCTTTCACATCTAAAATCGCCACTGAAACTATATAACTACTGAAAGCATACAATTAAATTAAATTTCCATTCTCCCACCGAAAATATAATAGGAAAGGCTCTGTTGTCACAGATGAGAATACTAGCTCTGGCACTTACTAATTCTATGACATCAGTCAAGTTTATTTAACCTGAGCTTCAATCTTCTCATTTTAAAATGAAATAATATCTAACCCAGATGAATACCAAGATTAAATAAAATGAAACAATAAATTTGCATTACACAGTGTCTGACCCTTATTAGAAACGTCCTTATTGTGATTTGCCTTTCCCACTTCCTCCCCTTCTCCTTCCCCCTGAATAGAGGGCTTTTCCTCTCTCCAAAATAATCAAACCATGCTATTTTCCTCTCCCTTTTGAGTAAAAAGGCATTTTCCTCTTTTCTTCATTTTTTTCTATTGAGAGATTTGCTTTCTGAATAACTTAGAAAAAACATAATATTAAACTCTATGGCATCAGAACAGTATTCCATGCTATAGATTACACTAAGTTTTAATACACAGCAGCTTACAATACTAAAAAAAAATTGTCAAAATAAATTGATATGTCGAAAGTCACAACAGACATGTAACACAGCTGTTACATGAACTCAGCAATGTTTTATAGATCACCAGAGTGTAAATGCTGGGAGTAGCTAAGAAAGAAAGGTGTACAACCTCTTCGTAACCATGATTAAGAAAAAATAAGGAACAACCAAAATTTATCTTTTTAAAATGCATTTATTTTCTTCAATTTTTTCTGTGCATATCAGTTACAGACCTAGAACTGTATTTAATAAATTTAGTTTTATAGCACTTAACACCTCATAATGAACATATTCTAAGTCATTAGTTATTCTTCAAGTTATTTTTTGATGGCTAATATATTATTTTATTCAGAGCTGAGCAAAGTGTTTGGCACATAGTAGGTATTCAATAAATACTGGATGAATGAATAGGTCCAAGTTTTTCCACTGTATGGACATACCATAATTCAACCATAGGCTGATTTTTGTACATTTTTCTTCATGTCGATATTTGCATTATCAATAATGCAATGAATTTTGCCATAAGCCTTTGGTTAACTATTTCCTTATAAGCCAGGTTTTTCAATAAAGAATAATCCTTATTTACTATGAGTTTCAACCTTTTTCCCTCTACCTTGGTGAAACTCCCTCTTCTTGAGTAAGCATATTAGTTGGACTACCTGTTCAGGCACAAGGCTCTATATTTTATACAACTGTATTAGGTACTTCATTTTTACATAATGTTTAAATATCTTTGAACTGATTTTCTAAACCAACATTTAGATAATGTTCAAAATAAGTTGTCTCTTTTATTAATATATTTTAAGTAAATAATTACTACTTAGACTTAAGAATTAAATACAATACAATCTTGTCTTCACTATTTTATTTCACTATTTTTAAATGCTAATAACTTTGTTCCATTATTTTAAGATACTAATTCAAGAGATTAAATTTTATGTATACTAAAAATTAATTTCTATTCTGAAGGAAATAGCTATGAGGTTCAGATAAAATTTTTAAAGTTTTATCACTATATGGAAAGTTTTAACATAGCCATCATTATGTTTAAATGAGATATGATGTATTTAGTATTTGTGGTAGACAGAATTCTCTCACTCCCAATTATCCCTAACCCACAAATAATTCTCTCCTTTGTGAAGATGATGGGATATCACTCTTGTGATTATGTTACACAGATATAATTACAGTTACTAACCAGTTGACTTTGAGTTAATCAAAAGAGAGATTATGGGGTGTGTTTGGGGCTCTATATAATCACATGAGTTTTTAAAAAGCAGAAAATTTTCTCTGGCTGGTGACAAAAGGGGAAGTCAGAGAGACTGGAAGCAGGCAAGACCCACCACTGCTAACATGAAGATGTTGGGTCCACCAGACAAGGATGTAAATATGGCCTGTAGGAGCTGACAGTGGTACCTGGCTCATAGCCAATGAGAAAATGGACACTTCAGTTCTATAACCACAAGGAACTAATTTGTACCAGCAATACAAATAGAAAGAGAGTCCTGAGCTAGATATGAGAACAAGTTGGCTGACACCTTGGTTTCAGCCTTGTGATATTCTGAGCACCCAGCAACAGAGAACCCAGCCACAGTGCACCAGACTTCCGACCTATAGACTGTGAACTGATAAATGGGTATTGTTTTAAAAGCCACTAAGTTTGTGGTAATAGAAAGCTAATTCAGTATTGAAGTGGGAGGAAGGAAAAGAGGGGGAAGAGAAGTGTAAAAAAATGTATACCTCATAAACTGCAGGAAGTAGTGCACAAAGTAGCGCTCAAGGACTATCCTACAACTCAAAAATAACAACCCTAGCATAATAATAGCTCGTAACAGAGCATCTACCTACCAATGCAATGGGGAAAGTTAAAAAAAATAAAAGCCTATACAAAATTTTAAGTCTTTGGGGTTTGTTTTCTACATTCTTTCTTATCTGTGAGTGCCTCTCCTCATCCATTCAGATTATGAAATTCTTAAGACTAACAGTAACTCCTATCCCTACCAAAACAGAAAAGTATCTGAGTGATCCCTGGTATGTATTCACTACACAAATAAAAATTAGCTTCATTTGAATGCTACTACACTATCCAGGATAGTGGTTCCCATATAGCTGTGTGGGAACTCAGATGATATTTTAAATACTTCATTGCAAGAACAATGTCGATGCCTGCAAGTTGTCTTTCTTAGGGCTTTTCCTTTATTCAGAGATGGTATCCCTCCCGCGAACTTACAGTAATTACAAATGTCCTTACATGGCAAAATAAGAAACAGCAATGCAGCAGTGTGCTGGAGCTGGCTTGTACCAGCTGAAGACACCTCATTGTTAAATTTGTATGAATCCCATGAGATGGTTGTTAAATACAGCCCCTATTAAATATTAAAGTATAAAGATAAAATTAAATAAATTGTATGGAAAAATGGCAAAAAAAATACTAAAAAGTTGTTACTCCCTAATTATTTTAATACATTTTACTATTACCTACATTGTGAGGTTATTTACATCTTTTGAATCTGTACAGTGGAACTACTACATAATGGTATGTCACTGTGCCTTTCTTCCAACTCCACATCACTGACATTACATTGATAGCTTGAAATTGGCCATGGTGTTTATACCATGGAAATTGGCAAGTACTACAAATCATGGCATGATGTATTGTTTTGCTGATTGTCTGGACACTTAGGAAAGCGATGAAGAAAATGTTAACAATACAGATTAAATATAACAGTGATTCATGTCTATAGCTGTTACATTGTAAACAGCACAAAAACTGAGGAAATATTTTACAATATTCAAAAACTGTTATCCAAGTCATCAAAAAAGTCACAATAAAGCTCTGACATACATCATTTTTGTCTTACTTTTGTGCTAACTCATTTAGTATAAAAAAATATCACTTAATATTCGTGTAAGAACTACACTTGTTCATCAAATGCAAGCAGAGTTTGGCTATAGATACAAGAGTTCAGGAAAAAAAATCAAGGAAGGTATCCTGTGAGAATCAACTGGCCACATGGAATTTATAATAAAGAGCATTATACATGTATTATTATTTGTAAATTGTATTCTACATCCTTTATATCAGTAAAACTTATAAGACACACTCAATTTTTTTTGGAAAGCCAGTTATTAAACATTTACCAAATCACCTTATTTTTTTTTTTTTTTTTTTAATGTTTACTGGTCCAGGGACTTCCCTGGTGGTACTGTGGTTAAGAACCCGCCTTCCAATGCAGGGGATGCGGGTTCGATCCCTGGTTGGGGAATTAAGATCCCACATGCCACAGGGCAACTAAACGCACATGCCACAGGGCAACTAATCCACGCGCCGCAACTAGAGAGAAGCCTGCAACGAAGAGCCCGAATGCAGCAATGAAGACCCAGCACAGCCAAAATAAAAAAAAAAAATGTTTACTGGTCCACAAATTACCAAAATTACAGTCTCTGATACAGAAACAGCATTTATATTTTTAAATCACTTTTTTCTCTAGTTGTAGAATAAAAGGTTTAGTCCTCAGTAGGAAGAATTTTTGGCAGTTGTAAGTGGTGAGACATTTTCAAGTTGAGAGCAGGGTAGAAGTGGTGATAATCTAGTAACAGTGCTGGTGCAGTCTGAGATCAGTGCTGGTAAGTAAGCTGTTCATTGCTGGACCATGACAAGCATACAAACTAAGAAAAGCATTTGTACAATGGTATTTGGTCTGCAAGAGATCAGAAACTAAAAAAAAAAAAAAAAAAAAGCCGGGTATCACTACTCTAGGATACCAAAGTTTGCCAGGAGAGTACACCTGATATAGTCCTGTTGAATAACTGGGGTAGCTGCCTTTCAAGCAAACTCTGCTGCTACTCAAAAAAAGGGAGCCAGCCATAAAAAAGAATGAAATTTTGCCATTTGCAACAACATGGATGGACTTGGAGGGCACTATGCTAAGTGAAATAAGTCAAATCAGAGAAAGACAAATACCATGTGATATCACATATATGTGGATTTGAAAAAAATAACACAAACTAGTGAATATAACAAAAAGGAAACAGACTCACAGATAGAGAGAACAAACCAGTGGTTACCAATGGGGAGAGGGAAGCGGGGAGGGCCAAGATAGGGAAGGATATTAAGAGGTACAAACTAATATGTATAAAATAAATAAGCTACAAGGATATTTTATACAACACAAGGAATACAGCCAATATTTTATAATAACTATAAATGGAGTACAACCTTTAAAAATTGTGAATCACTATGTTGTACACCTGTAACATATAATATTGTACATCAACTATAGCTCAATTTTTAAAAAGTAAAATAAAAAAACAAAACAAAACAAAATGGGGGAAGCCAGGTGCCCCAGGCCAGAGGCCATTCCCAGAAGCTGCTAGTGAAAGACAAATGTGTACCACTTGTTTCTTTTTATTCCACCTTCCCCGGCCAAATTTCAGCTTTCTTATACCATTACCATCAATACCATTTACCAATCCTGAGCTATCTTCACTCTCCTTTAAATGCCCAGATGCATGGCTAATGTTTTACAAATACTTACCTGATTTTAGTTCATCTATTAGGCTATTTTTATATGATGTACCACCCCCCTCTCCCAGCTTTTCTGGATGTCTTGAATATTATTTATATCTCTGGTTTTGTAAAATAAAAATATATCATTAAAAATGTTTAGAAGATGTTTAAAAGACCTTTAACTTCTTTCAACTTAAGGATAAATTATGAGCTAAAGAGTAAAGATATTAATATTTATTGATACACAGTATTATTACACAATAATATATGATAATTAACTAATACTAATTAATTCTTGACCATAACCCAAGAATTTCTCAGAGCTTGTTCCCACGGAACTATGTCCCATGAGATGATTCTTTAAAAAAAAAAAAAAAAAAAGAGGTACCAATGTGCCAGCGTTCAACAAGTATGTAAAAATACCACATTCTACATCTTTATCTTGGAGGCTGATAGCATACTTTAGCATAATAAAGTATTGAAAAGTCATATATTAACTTTGTGTAACCAAGAATTTCCCAAACTTACTGAATAAGGACTTTTTTTTTTCCCTTCCAGGGAACACTTCCTAAAACACCATAAAACTACTTGTTTGCAAAACATGCTTTGGAGCATTAGCCATCATTCAGTCTCACCACTGAGCCTGAGGCCATTCAAATTAACTCCTTCCTATGACAGTCCTATCTATAGCTAATATCACTATGTGCAAACACCTGTATATAATGCCTAAGGAATAGTCCAAATACATTTTGGTCATTCTGTAAAATTTTTTCATCAGATCTTATAACCTTATTATCAGGCTAACTAGCTGCTCAAACTTGTCCATGACCTAAAGACAAATTCTTCTAACTCTGTATCTAAGTATAATAGTACTTGACATGTTTAAAGAAATATCCCTATAAAAAAAAACAATATAGTAACTCTCCCTGGTTTTTCTAGATCTCATTGCATTAGTTTCTATGACAGCATGATTTCCTTTTAAGTGCTTTGAATTGTTTTGCCTTGGTTTTCCTAGGAAAGTCAACAAGAGTTAGGAAAGAAATACACTCATTTTGATTTGCAGTCATCCCCTTGTGAATAGGAAGCAGCATTATAAATTAAATTGTGCAAGTACTAGAATTAGCTGTAATCGTGGAGGACATACAAATTAAGCGAAATTGGCTCTTCACACTCCAGTTTAAATGAGGTAACTGAAAGCCAAGAATTAAAACTTTATAATAAAAAGGTAAAGTGATAGATAGGAACAGAAGAGCAGATGCAAGCTAGGCAGCAACGGGCAAATGATTGAAATTTCAAGCTAGTTTTCTTTTGTTAAAAGCAGCTCCTCCAGTAAAGAAAAATTGATTAATCAGAGAAACTGACAAGGATCACAGGAACCTGGTCAATTTCTCTTAGCAGCCAGCTCCATGTGTTAAAGACTTTGAAGCAGAAAGACACTGATTATCAATTTCCTACAGAAGCTCTTTACACCAGGAAGAGGGAGTGGGGGTGGAAGTTGACCAAGAGGAGAAACACACACACACACAGACACACACAAAGTGGTGAGAGGAGCAAAATGAGTGAAAGATTTTAAAATAGAAGTGTTTTAGAACAGATGGGAAAATAATAGCACAAAGAAAGCAAAGGCTAAGGTGAATTTATAATGTGTAAGAAAATGTCCTGCATGCTTTGTGATGCTTTATTTTTGCTAGCTAAAATACAATGTTCCAGAACCTACTGGGGCACCCAACCTCAATTCTGATAAGCATTAGCTTAAGAATGGGCCAAACATCCAGGAGACAAGAGAAAATTTATAGCATGAAATACACAGCAGAAACTGATAGCAGTTTAAATATATGGTAGGAATAAAATTAATAACACAAGATTAGGGTGGGCTGTTCCTTGTGGTTGTGTTGAGAAAATGAGTAGGGTGGCCAAGAATTTAAGTGGGCATGATATGAAAAGGTTAATTCAGTTTGAGTATAGAGGGGGAATCTCAGTGTTTAAAGAAGATGCATGGGTGACAACTAATAAATATGTGGATAAGCAGATAATGAATCAACCACTGTTGAGAAAGGAACATTTAAAGAAGGTATAATAAAGGCTGTTTCCTTTCATATTAAATGAAAATTGTTCCTTTAATATAGGTTTTTAATGCCTATAATGCCAGACAGACCTGCAGTATATTTGCCACTTAAAATTAGGTCAGCATATAATCTTCTGAAAGTAAAAAAGGAATATATACCTTTGTGTATCTCTGAAACCAATTTGGGGATTTCAAGTCGAGAGGGGCTCCTGGGAACTCCATATGTCATACAAAATTTTCAAACTCAAAAAAAGGACTGTTTTTACCTTTTAATATCTGCATCATTTTCCCTGCCCAGAATGCTTTTTTACTCCTTGCTCTGTAGCCAAACATCTTCCTTTCTAAAAGAAATAAAAACTCACCTTCTCTCAACTGCAAATAACACTGACAGGTACTTAATATGCTTTGGTTATATATACAGATTCATCAGAACTTGTACAAACTGATAAATTTTAATAACAATTATTTCATGGCATTTTATTAAACTTAAGAAACTAAATTACAGAATTTTAAATAATATATTTTAGAAGTGAAGGTCATCTCTAAATATAGTTAGCAGAATTGAATTCCATTATCAGCTAGGAGAAAAAAAATATTAACTTGCCTATAAAACTGAAAACTAGCCAAAGATTAAATAATGACCTAAATTTTTATACAAAATAAATACAACATACCAATCCTTTCTATATTTAGCATGTGAAAATAAAGACATAGTAACATGATTCTGTTATTTTTTTCCTGAATTTTCCCAGATGATAAAATTTTCCAATTTAATTTGTAATTTATTTTCCTATTATAATTTGATTAGTATTAAACTTCTCTAATTTATAATTGGCAGTGATTTGACAAAGGGAATTGAGAGTTATTTTCCCCATTTGCAAAAACAAATGTTAGGCAAACAGCATAAAAAATAAATGATTCAAAAATAGCATTTGGGGACTTCCCTGGTGGCGCAGTCGTTGAGAATCCGCCTGCTAATGCAGGGGACACGGGTTCGAGCCCTGGTCTGGGAAGATCCCACATGCCGCGGAGCAACTAGGCCCGTGAGCCACAACTACTGAGCCTGCGCGTCTGGAGCCTGTGCTCCGCAACAAGAGAGGCCGCGATAATGAGAGGCCCGCGCACCGCGATGAAGGGTGGCCCCCGCTTGCCGCAACCAGAGAAAGCCCTCGCACAGAAACGAAGACCCGACACAGCCATAAATAAATAAATAAATAAATTTAAAAAAAAAAAAGCATTTGGGGACTTCCCTGGTGGCGCAGTAGTTAGGAATCCGCCTGCGAATGCAGGGGACATGGGTTCAATCCCTGGTCGGGGAAGATCCCACATGCCGCGGAGCAACCAAGCCCGTGCGCCACAACTACTGAGCCTGCGCCCTAGAGCCCGCAAGCCACAACCACTGAAGCCCACGTGCCACAACTACTGAGCCCACATGCCACAACTACTGAAGCCCGCGCGCCTAGAGCCCGTGCTCCGCAACAAGAGAAGCCACCGCAATGAGAAGCCCGCGCACCGCAATGAAGAGCAGCCCCTGCTCACCACAACTAGAGAAAGTCCGCACGCAGCAACAAAGACCCAACACAGCCAAAAATAAATTAATTAATTAATTTTTGAAAAATAGCATTTGTTTTTTAGCTATAAAGAGAAAAAGAGTAAAAAAAATACACTAAAATGTAAGCAGTGTTTAGCTCTGGATGGTGGGATAATCGGTGATTGTTATTATTGTCTGTATACTCTTCTTTGTCTAAACTTCCCATAATCAACATGTACGACATTTGTCATCAGAATAATACAATATGTAACATTCTGAAAATAAAAGTGCTAAAATGTTTCATATTTAGCGTTTAGTCCATATTGTTACTTAAATATGAACTTCTTGGTAATTTCTTATCCCAAATGTTCAGCCCCTCTAAAATCATTTTAGACTATATTTTTGTCTAAACAAAAGATTACAGATATTAATTATGAAGCACTATATTTTTGGTAAATCACTTAACCAAAGTCATTAAATCAGAGGTTCTCAAATAGGGGCAATTTTGTCCTCCAAGGGACATTTAGCAACTGGTGGGAGATATTTTTGGTTATCACAACTGGAGAGGTGTGGTCTTGGCATCTAGAGGTTAGAGGTCAGAGATACAGCTACACATCATATAAAGCAAAGGCTAGCCCATCACAACAAAGAATTATCTGGCCCAGAAGCTCCAACCCGGCCCAAAGTGCTAACGTTGAGAAATTCTGCTGTGAATCATTAACCTCTACTTCTCTTTATTAACAATACTACTATATGCCTCAAGGTATAATTTTTAGAATGCTCTAGAATTCAGACTGAGTTGTCATCTCATATATATTGTTTTTTTTCCTTTCCCCCCACATAAAACACTTTCTTTTTAATGCACATGTGCCAATTCTCCTGAGATTGATTTCCAGAGTTCAAATATTACTATGAGATTTCTTTAAATTAAAGATACTGGGGACTTCCCTGGTGGTGCAGTGGTAATCTGCCTGCTAATGCAGGGGACACAGGTTCGAGCACTGGTCCGGGAAGATCCCACATGTCGCAGAGCAACTAAGCCCGTGCGCCACAACTATTGAGCCTGCGCTCTAGAGCCCGTGAGCCACAACTACTGAGCCCGTGTGCCACAACTACTGAAGCCCGCGTGCCTAGAGCCCATGCTCCACAACGAGAAGCCACCGCAATGAGAAGCCCGTGCACCACAACGAAGAGTAGCCCCCGCTCACCGTGGAGAAAGCCCACGTGCAGCAACAGAGACCCAACGCAGCCAAAACTAAATTAATTAATTAATTAATTAATTTTTTAAAAGATACTGTATTTTATATTGAGTATTGTTAGTCTATGTTCCTATTTTTTCACAGTGAAGATAGAAGATAAAAAAAGAGATAGAGGAGTGGGAATGCATGAAAAAGGAATTTTCATTTGTCTTCTTCTGCTCATTGCTATATCTCACATATTAGGTGTTCAATAATTATTTGTTGAATGAACTGATGGAGCTAAGTCCTGATGGAGACTGCCGACCACCATGATCCCCTCTGGAAAGTGATCTACCTGCAGAAGCTCATCCCTGGAAGAAAGACCTCGGCATCAAATCATATCATATGCCTGTCTTTAATTCCAAAGCTGCTTTACCTGATTTGCCTAACTTTCAGGTCTGTTTTCTTTTAGGTAAGGACCCTAGACAGCTAATCAAGACTGGGCTCTGATCATTAAGATCTCAAGTACAGATGATAGGAAGTTGTGCGACATTTTGAGATAATAAAAACGGCAAGAGCAACAATTACTGGTTGGACATGAGGGATAAAGAAGAGTCATGAGTCAGAAATGACACTAACTTTTCATAACCAAGTAAACCAATTTGATGAAAGTTTGAGATGGGGATGGGTGAGAGAGGCACGTCCTCCAGACTGGAAATCAGTATATACGAAAGGAACTGTCACTGGTGGAAGTTCTACCCAAGGAAGGAAAATAAAGTTCAAGCCTTCTGGACTTAAATAGAGAATTAGACACAAAGGTCCTTCCCCTCCAATAGACTGCAGACATTTTAGACTTAGCAAACTGTGGTAATAAATATACCACAGAAGCCACCATCTTTTCTGCTAAGAAAAAAGGGAGGGGGCAGAAGCCCCAAAGCATCCTGGGCCCACAAAAGCAGAATGCATAACTTGATGCATAATGAACATGTAAGAGTGATATTCAAAGGGAACTGAATATAAGTTGAACACTAGGTTTTCTTTTTTTTATTATTATTATTTATTTATTTATTTGGCTGTCTTGGGTCTTCGTTTCTGTGCGAGGGCTTCCTCTAGCTGCGTCAAGCGGGGGCCACTCTTCATCGCGGTGTGCGGGCCTCTCACTATCGTGGCCTCTCGTTGCGGAGCACAGGCTCCAGACGCACAGGCTCAGTAGTTGTGGCTCACGGGCCTAGTTGCTCCGCGGCACGTGGGATCTTCCCAGACCAGGGCACGAACCCGTGTCCCCTGCATTAGCAGGCAGATTCTCAACCACTGCGCCACCAGGGAAGCCCTAGGTTTTCTTAAAGAAGAGTTTACATACGCTCTCTTGGATAACATTCATATCTTTTTATCCAATGGAAGATAGGAGAAAATGTTCCTAATGTATTATACTTTTTTGAATGTTCAAGAAATGGTTTTGAGTATGAATTATGAAAAGCATGCTCCCATATATTGCATGAAATACAAAATTTGGTAAGACAATTCAAGAGTTTACAATTCAGTCAGAGACACAAGACAACAAAATGTAACAGAAGACAATCTATGACAAACGGAGTTTTGGAGTTTATAAGAAGTAAGCAAGCAATTCTAGCTAGAAGGATAAGGAAAGGCCTCAGGGAAAGAAGGATCTAAATTTGGGGCTGGATTCTGAAAGATGGCAGTGATTTCCAAAAGTGAATGTAGGAAGGAAATTAAGGGAAAGACAGTATTATCTATGCAAAGGGGAAGAGGCAAAGAAGTGTAGGGTACATTGTGACTTGACAAAGCAAACAACTTAAATAAGTACGAGAGGAAAGACTGGAAAAGTAGATTCAATCAGGTCATGAAGAGGTAGGATGCTTGGCTAAAAGTCTAAATTCTACTTGAAAACAAACAAAAAGCCAATGAAGCTTTTGAGAGAGAGAGTACTTTAAAGAAATTCATAAATAGCAATGTTTAGGGTGAGGACCAAAGGATAAACCTGCCTGATCTCAAGCTGGCCCAGCCCTGGCTTGAGTTTCTTCTTCCAGCACTGGTCTACCATGCCCCTTACCTACTGCTTCCACCCAGCAAGCACCGGGCACCCTACCTACACACTGGCCTTTAGAGGCTCTTTCACCTCTCCTCATCTCTGCACAAGTATAACATGAAATGCCCTCTTGGGCTGCCAAGTTCCTAGGTATTTCCAAGGCCAATCTCAAATGGTCTCTTCTTTTATAAAGCCTTCCTCACTACTAAAAACATGGGCAATTCCTGCCTTATTGCTCTTATGCTAGCACTTATCACTCTGTGGTAACTGCTGGTCACATACACAACACACCCAACACACACACACACACTCTAACTGCAAGCTTCTTAAAGACAGGGACTGGACATTACTGATCTTTGTAATCCTAACACATTGTAAAGCTAATGTTCATTTTCCCTCCTGCCTCTGTACATTCCCCCTTTCTCTGCTGGAATATTCTTTTCCTTGTTCTTTGTCTACTCATTTTTCAACACCCATCACAAATTTACTGCCTGAAAGAAGCCTTCCTGATCCTGAAACTAGGTCAGAACCCTCACGGTTATATACTTACAGCACCATGTACCTTTTCTTCATGGCACTCATCATGGTTTTTATTTTACTTTCATTTATGTGATCTGATTGTCTGTCTCCCCTACTGTTCTTTAAACTCCGTGAAGTCAGAATCAGAATCCCTGTCTGCTTTTGGCTCACAATTGGATCTCAAGCACTTAGCATAAGTTACGCATATTAATATAAAATTAAAACAGCTAAAAATGTGGCTGGAACCCAAAGATTCAAGAGCACTGCTCTGGAGTCATACTGCTGGCTCAATTGTGTGAAATCAGGCAATTCACCATTCTAAGATCATTTTTTTCATCTTAAAAATGAGACAACAATAGTAACTATCTTTCAGAGCTGTGAAAATTTAATGGATGTAAAATGCTTAGCACAGTACTTGGCACATGCAAACACTCTATAAAACTTAAATGATACTATTATCATCATTCTGTTATTGATGTCCTGATCACTATCATTGCTACAGTATTGATTGGCTATGGCTGAAGGGTTCTCTTGTGTTGGCAGAACAGAAGCCTTGTTACAGCGGAGTCACACCAGACTCTTTGGATGATCCGGAGTTAGGATCAATGACGGCAAACTGGGGTCTATCCCCCGGGAATGGTAGTAGTGGGAACTTAGCATTAGCAAGAGGCTAAAACAAAACAAATATAAATGTTTGTTGATCTGGAAAGGGACTAGACTAATACAAAGGAATATATGATTACATTCTAACTGTCTTTTTCAAGTATTCTATCAAAAGATTGCTTATACTTATCATTTTTATATTACTTTAAATATGTCTGCAATTATGTCATATTTTCGTGTTTGTCCTTTTAGTAAATAACATTCAAAAATTTCAAAATATCTTTGGTTTATTCCATAAAACATAAGTATTACACAATATTCATTTCTATTATCTTTCAGACATAAATTATAACTTCTAAAATCCTCTTTAAGCTAATTGCGAGATTCCATGACCATTCTGCTTAAGTTTTTCAAACTAGGGTCAATAAGTATGAGAAACTTAAACCAACATATGTGGAGCTAAGTAAAGGGATTGCCCTTTAAGATGAAGAAATGCTAGCGCAAATATCTACAGCACAAAGAAACTTGGGCCCTTCAGCAATCTTACACTACAGTTTATAGTGTTTACCACACTGAATCTGCATTTCCTTACTCATCCTGAAACTAACAAAAGAAGGAATTTATGAACAATCTAAGGAAGTAAATAATTAAAACATTTCTAGATCTATCAGTATCAATTTATTTTCATTGTTAGCCTATTTTATGAGTTAGTTTGTGGTTTAAAAAGCCTTCTAGGCAAAAATATGCTAGACACACAAACATTATCTTTAGATGACAAATGATATTGAGTAAAACACTTCATATAAACTTTCTTTGGAAATTTAGGAAAATACTTCAAATAATCAGTAAGTGTTTAGAAATGTTAAAATTACCTAACCATCCATGGCTTTTTTTTCAGAACTCACACTCCTCTTCAAAGTTAGGAAAATTACTGGCAACAGCCTTTAGAAACAGCATAAAAGATTTAGCCAAAGCTAAGTAAAGAGAGAAAGTGGTGAAGGACTGAATTTGACTTTGTTAATGCCTTATACAGACAAAGTAGACTTTTTTTTTCTTAACACCACAATATCCAGCTGTACCAAAAATGAATTCTAAATTAAAGTTTGATAAACTCTAATATCTGTTATTAACCTCTTCTCAACTACACTCTTCTCCAAGGGATGATACTTCTGCTAAAGACAGACACTTTCTGCTGAGGACTGCTTTTTTCTGGTATCTCTAGAGCTAGGGCCCCAGGCTTCCTTCCCGAAGGGGAGTGGGGGAGGGGAAAAGAGGGAGGCAGACACTAAAGAGAGAGACCACTTAAGGCCGTAATAATTCCTGGTGGCAGATCAAATGATAATGTTAGGGCAGGAATCATTTGGGGACAACATAATGCTTTAATAATTGGGGTAATTTATTTTTTCAATTTACAGCTAAAAATGGGAACATATACATATGTATCAAAATAATGAATTCTATTCCATAAAATCTTACTATGAAAACATTATCCCATGTCTTATGAGATTTTCCAAAAATCATTTGAATTTTGTAAATTTGAATAATTGAATACATGTTGAACACTGAATCTCATAGGAAATTCTGGATTACCTTTAGGAATATTAATGATTTAACAGTGACCAGATACTTTTAAAAGTAAAGGCAGAGAGTAAGGAAAAGTGGTCAGTAACTAACAACTTCCCAAACATTACTTATTAAGATTTTTTATATTAGAATATCTTTAAAAAAAATACCCAACCCTAAACTAAAGAGCATGTACTGAAACAAATGTCCATATTTACTTGGCCCTTCAGATATTTCAACAATTTGAAAAATTATTTCCCATTTTTTATAAAGTTTATGTTAGGGGAAAGAAAATGCAGAAATCAAATCATTCACCAATCATATATTTACAGTAACCCTCATGAAAACAAGTAGCAACATCCCAAGTGGTATTACTCCCCACAAATGAACCTTGTACTTCTGACTAAACATGAAGACACTTAAAGCCATATAAATTCATTTAACTACTCTCCTCCACACAAGTTAAAGAAAACTTTGCAGGAGAAAAATAGAGTTATAAAGGGAAAAGCGCCCAACTTTTCACTTTCTAATATCAAATTTTGTTAGGAAAAAAAAAAAAAGCATGCAGTACACAAAAAACCTGGTAGTAATTTTTTAAAATTAGACTTTGTCTCTTAATCTTTTTATTTTAAACTCAGAGTGACACTAAGATACTAAATGGATTATTTCAACAAAAAATGTCGGTACTAATTCAAATACTTAATAATAGATTGCTGGTGTTTTATGAATACCTTGCGATCCAAATGGTAAGTGAAGTAGTATCACATATTTGAAAGATTTAGTATCCTAAACCTTTCCTCAAAGCAAAATTTTAGTGGCAATTTAAACATTAAATAAAATATCAATAAATATTTAAAAGTTAATTAATGAAATATACTGAAGTTCAAATACTCAATTGTAAAGCACATGCAAAATAAATCACTTACTATACACTTTAATGTCAATGAAAACATGACAAGCACACTACAGACTTCAAACCAGATCCTGGTTATTGAAAAACTGATAACCCAGTGTTATTAAACTTAAGTAGCTTTTCTGTATATCTCAACAGATTTTTCATATTAAAAAATCTGAACTAACCAAGTTATCTTGGATAACAGCAAAATCATAGGATTAAATATCATTGACTTTCAAGATGTATAAGACTATTGAAAATGTAAGAAACAATGTTTTTCATGTAAGAATTTATTTTATTGAAACACAACATTTTAAATAAAAATGCATACAGGATTTTAAAACACAGGAGGATTTCTCCTTAGAAGTCTTTTAAAAGTACTGACTTGCAGGGAAATATCATGTGTCAAAGAACATTGTATTTTAAAAATCATTGACAGGATACTTCTTTTAGAACTACTGTTTTTCAAAATATTTTATTTATTATTTGGGGACAGCTATACTGTTACTAAAACAGAATTTAAAGGTTTGGGAAAACAGATTAAGAACAAATTTAAATAATTTTAAAGATTAAATATTTAATAGTAAATTATAACATCATGACTAAATCCCCAAATTGGGACTAAGCATCAACGTAAATATTCATTCTAAGAGCTGGATAGCATTTTATTCTAACAGCTAGCTACACCACTTACTATTATAGAGAGGTGAGAGAGAAGAGGAGCAAAAAGAAATACATCCAGTTAGTTCCTTCTTATATATACATGCAGTCCTGTAACACATTTTTTTCCTATCAGCAAATTTTCCTGACTAAAATCACCCCAAACACCACTGCTACTTTCTTTACACTGTGAGTTCTGAGAAATAAGCTACAGTTAAAAAACCTCAAATGATACTACAAGATAACTGAGAGAAAAACGAATACACTAAGAAACTACCATGATATAGATAAGATCAGTTTTATTTTTAAAATCTATTTGGTAACCTTTTTTTGGCTTCCTAAAAAACTGCATGGATGTAATATAAGGTATAGTTGTTCAAAACAAATATTTTAATGCATAAAACACATGAATTAAATAAGAGGCATATTTCAATAAATATCTCATATAAACATAACATTTGCTATGTTATGCATTTTGAGATTCACTTCAACCCTATCTGTAACTAACTAAAAAGGAAGTCACATGACTTACACAATGAAAAAGAAAGAACAGTTTTCTTTCCTTTCCTTTCTACAGGAAGAAACAAAAGCTTGGTATTAGCTATCCAAGGCCAACGGGTGGGGCCTGCAAGCCAAAAGGCTGTAATGGATTGAGGTTAATCTTAATGGACGCCCACTTTAACCTTATGAAAGCATCAAAAATGTGAAAACTTCAACCAGCGCTTACATAAAATAACAAACATTTAATGTAAATTAGGTTTTACAACTAGAAAATTCTACAGGGACATAATTCAGCTTATAAACAACGGTGCTGTTTTTGTTGGGGTAAAATCACCTAACTGTGATTCCCTACACAGATACACACACCATCCCCCCACTGGCACACAGACACTTCACAAGCTTCTTGAATAAATAGGAGTATCCAATGTCCAGGGTGATGGGTGGTCCTGAGGTCCTGAACCAGAGCTGTATACTTTTAAGGGATGCTGAGATAAGAACAAAGTGTTTTGTATTTGTTTAAACCTGGGTCTATATTTAAAGTCTTTACACCATTATTGATACAGTTCATAAACTTGTGCTATAGTTGATTCAGGAAAATTTTAAGTGTCAGCATAAATGCTAGAAATTAAGCACATCAAAACAAAATACTTTGGGGCTTTTATAGATTGAATTCAAATTAATAAATTCAGTTTACTTAAAAGTAATCACTACATTTCAAAGGTGTTAGGTCTCAACCTGAGACAGAATATCATCTCACCAAACTTTCACTACCAACAGGATGCTTTTCTAGTATCTAATGAAATAGCATTATTTAAACAAAATTACATACATCAAATAAGCTGCAGTGGCATGAAGAACTTCAAAAATAGTGAAATTAACCCATGTGAAGTCACAATCAAGCATCAACTATTATGCCCATTTTTATTCTCCAGGCTTTATTATAAGTCTAATATAAAGAGATTTTTTGCAGAGCAGAAAGGCAGGATTTACAAGTGGCCCAAGGAAGATAAGCAATGAATAGTTCTGACCCCGGCTTCTCTGGCTTGATCAAGTGGGTCTGCAACCTGAGCCAAAGGGCGCAAATTCCTCCCCATTCAAAATTCTTCAATGGCAAGGGGGAGGAAACAGTGAAAGGGGCAAACATGCAAATCCAACTGTCCTTAGATTTAGTATTCAACTAAAAATTTTAATTAGAGAGCTAAAAAAAAATGAGGTCAAGACTGTGATTAAATTTCTGACTCATAGTTTAACCAATCCTGAAAAGAGAAGTTTTTTGTTTTTTCTTGTTAAAACTGAAAAAAATTCATTCATTTATCCTTTTAAATGTATGGCTTACACTGAACTGTGTTAGGTGCGTGTCTCTCGTATCATTTAATCTATTTAAAGGAGTTGCTGAAAAGTGGAATTAGTTTCCAAGCACCAGTGTTTCCATATTGTAAGCAAAATGATGTATTATTAAAATCCTAGCTAGGAAAAAAGTTGATAGAATTCATTCATTCCAAGCTTTACAACACATCAATGATCTGTTAAGTATTTAAAGTGATAGATATAACCTGTGTTGTCAGACTTCTGTTACAGACTGAACTAAGGATAAAGATGATTCATTTGAATGAAAACACGTTAAGATAAAAGAATTTAGGAACTACTGCATCTAGGAACTTGGTAGCTACTAACAGTAAAGACCTAGGGAATTGCTTACAAAGCTTAACAAATGGTCGTAAACAAATCATGGCCAAAGTAAAATTAATTTGAAATTTACATAGAGTATTTATATAACAACAATAAAACTGAAAAGAAAAATTTAGAGTTATTAGTAAATTAAACTTACAAGATTTTGAAATAGAAGCTAACTTTAAGATGAACAAAAATAATAAATTTCAGTGAGGTTTGATTTTAAAAAGTGTTTTATAACAAAAAGTTAGAGCAGCTGGTAAAAAATAAGCATATTACTAATAGCACAATAAAATAATGTGGTTCTCAGCAATGGTAAAGACAGTTTAGTTTCTATGCATGAAATCTGAAAACTATGTAAGACTGATAAGAAATCATTGTATTTAGTTCAAAAGTTTAAAAACTAACATTTATTTTTTCATCATAATTATCCCCAAATAATGGGTAGAGAGAGGAGCATAATTAAACTTTGTAAAAAGAAAGTGAGTAGTACATGGGAAAAATGAGCCTTTGCTTCATACCTTGTATGAAAAGAATGAGAATTAATTGGAAAAATCTTATTAAAAAGTTTGCCAAAAGGAAGTAAACAGGAAGAATATATAGCAATCTGGAGAGCAGAACTCTTAAATCTATCACCGAACAATGCTTTACACTTAGTATGTGATCAATTAAAAAAATAGTTGAATAGATAAATTATTGAACCAGAAGTTTTTCTAGAGTTACCACTTTCTTAAAAGTTAATACTTTCATACAGCAATAAGCCTTCTTGCCGATTTAAACCTCTAAGAATGTTTATACAAAAACTCAGTTGAAACAGAAATTCATTAAATTTCTGACAAGAAATAAGAACATCAATAAGCCTAATTATGCCCTTTAGGTAAGCAGTGAGTTTATGTTGTATGAAAAAGTACCATAAGGGTAAATGAAATTAAGTTTGAAGATTAGTGAAATGTATGCTAATTAATCTCACTTTCACAAGCACAGAAACTACTGGTGAAAAGGTCATCGTTGAGCAGAAATAACTAAAGAGAAACAAACAAAAAACATGAAAATTAAGTGGATTGTATTTCATAAAGGATAATGGGTTGTAGCTTATATCTAAATAGACAAAGTTAAAAGAAACAGGTCAGTTAACCAGTTAATATGACATATCAATATCATATAGGACAACTGTGCCTCTCTTCTTCAAGAGTGACTACAAATGGGCACAAGGGAACTTTTTTGGGCTGATGAAATACTCTGTATGATGACTGTGGTGGTAGTTACACAATTTGTGAAAACTCATCTCACTATATACTTAAATTTGGTGAACTTTATTCTATATAAATTATACCTCAATTAAGTTGACAAGGCAAAAAAAATAAATGACATGAACTTACTATCTTTTAAAAAATCTGACAAAGATTTATATGGTGAAGGTATTAATAAAAATATAGTGCTTGAAATGAAGATTAAAACTAAACCTGGATCATTAGAATTCTTGAATTATTTTCATGTATGATACCTCAGTTGACCCTTACCCCACCCCTCAAAAATAGGGACGGCAAGATATTATTGCCACATTTTACGCATGAGAATACTGAAGCTCCTTGGAAGCAACTAGCCAAAAGTAAGAAACCCATCCAAGTGGCACAGCCAAACCCAAACCTTCATTTCAGATATTTTCTCCCTCACTCTACCACGTGATATCTCCTTTATAATAATAACTATGTACAAACATCGCTGAGTCCTTACTATCTGCCAAGCTCTGTGTTAAACGCTTTACATGTGTAATAACATTTAATTCTCATAATAACCCCATACAAAGTGGGTACTTTTTTGTCCCTTCCTTTGTAAGATGCTGAAACACTGACAAGGTAACTTACTTTCCCTACAGACATATAATAAACTGGGATTTGAACACTGATTTATTTGACCAGATTTTATACCATTGTATCATATCTCACAAGTATTAAGTAATTATTAACAGAGCAATAGGTATTAAATTATCACAGCAGGTCTATTTAAAGACAATATTTCATATTTTTCCCTTAGCCTATACTGAAGAATACAAACTGAATATGTATACCTGAATACATACACAGGTAAAAATCTCATGATGAAACAAACTATTAAAACAAAAACATGTGCATCACAAAATTATGTCCAAGTCTCAGTTTATATCCTGATGTGTTAAACAATATTAAACAATACTCTATACCATAAAATTATAATAAAAAGCCTTATAGTTCACTGTAATTAAAATTAAGCTATTAATATTATGCAATACATTTTGCCTAATTTTAAAGAGAGCACATAAAATATACCAATTTCATTTTGAACCACAAATATATACTACTGATAATAACTTATCCCTGATTTTGTTGTGGCAAAAAGACTAGTTTACATTGTAGTTTATTTATTCAACACATACTTGCTAGGCAGTTTATATAATAGTATCTCTACTCTTCACAACACCTGAAAAGTTAGGTATTATTATTCCAATTTGCAGCTGATTACAGAAAGAAACATAAGACTAAAGCTATCAATTATCTATAAATCTTATTTGAGACAGCATTTCTAAACTGTCAGATATTTAGATATGGGAAGGGGGGCAATCATCGGATAATCTTCTAATTTGTTGCTAGACAGAAGATAAAATTAATCCTGATGTATCAAAATGCAGCATAACAAACATTTTTATTACTCAATTAATAGAGTACTCTTTTAAAAGTTCATTTCTCAATGTACCCCACTGACCTAATGTATTTTTTGATATATTACTGTTATCAATTTTTTTGGTATTAGAAAATGTTACCACATTATTTTAGATAAGAATATAAATCATTTAAGTTCCTTATGGGCTGTATATGTTACAATGCCATAACCTCAGTAACTACATATTGAACAAGCTGAAGTTCCAGTGAGAAATATCTCAATATTTAGTCCCAAATCAAGTCTATAAAATATCATATTTAAAGTAATAAATTTCCAGTTGAATCAGAAATATCCTTACTTTACTTGTTTAGGTTATACTTGGTTTAGAAATAAAAATACAGTACACCATATTTTTAACTAGTAACTTTTAATCCCAATACCAATAAAACTTTTCAGTTAAGGTATACAAAACTATCTGCAATAGTTATGTAATTTCTGAACAGGATGATGAATTCAACCAAATTCAAACCCTTATTAGGGTTCCTTGCTGTCCAAAAGCAACAAAATTTACCTCAAAGGACTACCATGTTGAGTCCAGGTAACAAAACAAGTTTTTAACTTCTTATGAAACCCAAGAACTCTGAGATGAGTTAAAGACACGTTAAAGATATTATGCTAAATATTCATAAGTGGCTTGTCACATATTTGTTTAAAAAACAGTTCTTGAATTTATCGCCTTCATTTGCTGTGAATGGTCTTTTTAAAAAAGGAGAATCAAAAATAAGTAAGAGGAAAATATTTAAGAGTTACATCAATACTCTTTAAAATGAGGAGTGAAGACGATGTCTTAATTATGTACCCAATTCACATTTCATGTTTGAACTGAACAAGGATATCTTTTTAGAAGTATACAGAAAAGTTCCTGAAAATGGATCAGTATTTGAAAACCAGAAGGAATGTATCCAATATCTTTTAAGACAATTAGTCTTATACAATTTTTATTTAAATGCCTTTAAATGTGATTTTATGATTAAATAGCTTCAAAGCATTTCATTTAGGATTCTTCCAAACTGGTCATGTGGGCAATTCATCTTGAAAATTTGGTAGCTTTAGGAATCATTTTCAAAATATTAAAATGCATAACTCACTAACAAATGAGGTGTAACTGTTTATTATCACATTTTTAAACTTCCAAGATTTCTCTATCTAAATATGTTCTTTTTTTTTTTTTTTTTGATATTGACATTTTCAACAGCCCCAAGAAAAAAAATAACCATATCTATTCTGAGTGTGAAAAATGTTTTCACCCTAAACTATGACAAAAGTAATATGGTTAATAAATTGGTAATTAAATATTATGAAAAGCCCTTAAACATGAGCATATTGGAGTAAATCAGTTTTCATAATTGTGTAGCTAATTAATGTTAAAAACACTGAGACATGAACTCCATGCTACATCAACTGAATGGTGTATAACACTTCAATTTTCATGTATTTAAATATTAGTCATCTGCAAATGCTTTCATATCCTATACTATTAATAAAAATGCTTTAAACTTATCTCTTATTTCTTCTATTTCCATTACTCTGAAATGTTTTCTGAGCAAAGTAATAAAAGGAACATAAAATATATAAAATCTTTGTAATATAGGCATTTGTATTCTCATAAAGATCAAACTACAAATCAGAAATAAAGAGCAAAAGAAGAAATCATCAATACCTGAAAGGTAAATGAAGACTTAAAAACCAAATTAAAATAAATATTTAAGCCAACTGAGTAATAATAGCTAAATTGCAGTCATTTTGAAATTACTCTTTCTCTTTGAAAAAGAATTCTTACATAAACTCTGAAACAAATGAAATACATTTATGTTAAAAAATCTCTGTGGAACTTCCCTGGTGGTGCAGGGGTTAAGAACCCACCTGCCAATGCAGAGGACAAGGGTTCGAGCCCTGGTCCGGGGAGATGCCGCATGCCGCGGAACAACTAAGCCCGTGCTCCACAACTACTGAGCCTGCGCTCTAGCGCCCGCGAACCACAACTACTGAGCCCACGTGCCACAACTAATGAAGCCCGCGGGCCTAGAGCCCGTGCTCCGCAACAAGAGAAGCCACCGCAATGAGAAGCCTGTGCACCACAACGAAGAGTAGCCCCCGCTCGCGGCAACTAGAGAAAGCCCACGCACAGCAACGAAGACCCAACGCGGCCAAAAATAAAAATAAATAAATTTATTTTTAAAAAATTCTTTGTATCCTATTTGATGGCAAACAATCCCAAATATATAACCCAACAAGAAAATATTATTATGCAAATGAGCTGTAGAGAGGGTAATAAGGAGAATGGATTCCAACCCTCCTCTGGACAAAATAAAGTTCAAATGATCATTTTTATCTTATTAGTTGAGATAATGACTTTAAAAATAAATGTCAAAATCTATGTAAAGAAGAAATTACACAGTAACATCAACAGGTAGTTATTGAGTAATACTGCCCTTCTCCATAAAAGATCTAGTATTTAATTACCATGTGATTCATTTAAAGTACCATCACATATATTAAGTCCTATTAAAAGATTATATTTCAGAAAGTTGCCAGAGACCTTTCCAGGTAATTTAGACATGTTACCCCACAATCTAACTGTGAAGGCAAATTTTTAAAAACTTAATAACAATAAACTGATAGGAGTATTAATTATTAGCACTTACAAAATAATTGTATTCTAATTGATGAAATCAACTGAGTAAGAACCTAGACTTAAAATCTGTATTAATCATCTATACTCTTACTACTCAGTGTTTTGCACTGGATTCTTAAGTAAGAAATTCCTACAAATTTATCCTACTTACAAACTAAATCATCACCAAATATTTTAAATACTAAAAATTTTAAGGAACACCTCAAAAACAGTGGGCTGTGACAAAATTCACAACAATATTTATACATTTTTGTTAAGTTTTTAAAAATACTGAATGCTATCAAGGTTTCAGTATTAACGTGTCAGAATACATCTATTCATTACAAATCCATAAAAATACGATCATTTAAATTACCAGTTAACATTAGAAAATCCAATGAAGACAGTCATTTTGAACTAATGGTCACATACCATCCTCAAATGGCAGAGTCTCACTACATTTATCAACAAGTCTGAAGATAGAGAAAGGACAGCACCTAAGTCTTGGGCATGTTTTTGAGGAGTTGGTGGCATTACAGAAACTAAAAGAAAGTTTGATTGTATTTTTGCCAACAAATTGTAAACAGAATTACATAACCATAAATGTATAGCTCTATTTTAAGAACACACTCATATATTCTCTTCATTTCATAGCAACTGATTGTTTTTGATGTGCAGTTCTTTGCAGTCAATATTTTTAAAGGAGAAAAAAATATCTGGGTGCCTTGGCATGAATTTTTAAAATATTATTTTAAAGAAACTAAAATCATTTCTTTTTTTATTTCCCCAAACATATACTATTAAAAACATGTTTTAGAATATTTTTTTAAAAATCCAATGACACATGTACTTCTAAACAGTCAAAAAAAAACCCCACTACTTCATATATTTAAAATAATAATTAAATGTCGCTCTAGTTGAACATTTAAAATTCCTAATTATCTATGATGCCTATTCTTTCATAACAAAATAGCATACAGACATAATGGGGAAAAATCTAATTTATAATTATACATAAAATTTAGTATGCTTTCAAAAATGCTCATATAGGTAAAAATGGCAGCTAAAATAATAATTTTTAAAATGTCTTAAAAACTTCTATAAAATCGTCCTGAATCGCAACCTGACTGTGTAAGTGATGCTCACATGATATCTGCACACATTATTTATGGCCATCAAATTGTTACTTGTAGCTGCTTGGCTAAAATCAGTGGGATCCTGCCTTCTTCAAAACAGCTATTCATATGACTTATATGCAATTTATATAAGCTTCAATATAAGACAGAAACCCCTTTACCTAGGCATCAAAGTTAAGAAGCAAAAAAAAAAAAAAGAAACAAAAAAACCCAGCAACAACAACAACAAAGCAACTGATTCTAAATAGTTATCCTTAGGAAAAAACTGAGATATATTTCAAACAGCAAATACTTTAACCATCAAAAACTGCCCTAAAATGTCACTTTCTAATTTTAAATTTAAAGATTATTACTGCCCTGTTTTTTTACATCACAAAAATGCTAATACGTGAGTTTTACTGACTTTTTACATACTTCTTCCTAAGAATGTATCCAGATATATTCTTATGCAAAAGACAAATACATATTTTTTGAGAGAATTTTTTATCACATACATCGTTTTAATACTGTTCTATTAGTAAATACATGATGTGTAACAGAAGATTTAAAATAAGTCTAATATGAATAATCTGTTTGTACTCTAGAAACTATTCACTATGTATATAAAAAAAACTTTTCCAGCAATATAGCATTTCTTAATTAAGTGGATATAGGAATGTTTATCAACATACAACCATTAAATAGCTTAAAATTGGATGTCTCATTGTTCTAAACATTAATATCAGTTAATAAAATGTCTACTATTTGAATACATTAAAAGGTAAACATAGAAAACCAAATTATAACAAGGCGTGATCAGACAAAGAAGAAAAGGGCTATTTTTTTTCATTCATCTATAAAACAAATTTATGAGATTGTAAAGAACAATTTAACAACCTAAAGAAGGTTCAAAGCAGGGAAAGCAGGGGCCTGAGAGAAAATGGATTTGTCAATGATTTCAGTCATTCAGTCTAGGGAGGAGAAAAGCAGAAAATGTGGCTTCATTTTGCCATATAAAGTAGGAGGCATAAAATCCAGTAGCCTGTCTGTGGACTTCTATTTATGTATTTAAACCCTGTTTCAATTCACAGATTATGCTGATCCTTCCACATGTAAACAGCCAATAATGATAGCCAGGCCTTTAGGAAAGGAAAACACACACCACACAGCAAGGTCAGGAAGCTACCAAGCACACAGGACAACAGATCAAAACAGAATGGTTTCATATGTTTCTATTGTTTATATACTTAATTTGAAGATGATATTCCTTAGGGGGGAAAGGAGGTTGTAAATTATTACTAAGAACATGCAACATACTATCAAACAAAACAGAAAATTTTTATGCAAATATACTAAATATTTATTTCCTGCATGTATCTATGTCAGTCAACCTGTAGGACTGATCTGCATTCATTCGATTATTTTTAACCTAGATGTCAAGCTAAAATAAACCTCTTTAGTCCTAAATCCCTTTACTCCTAAGAATTCATTACAGATAATTTGTATTTCTCTAACTTCTTTCTATGAAATAATCAAGCTTGCAAACTGTAAATACCTTTATTTTTTTACTATTAAGAGATTAAGCACAACAGAGGAGTGAAAGGGGGAGAGATATTAATTTCCCTGCTTCTGGGTAAAATTTCGAAAATGAGAAGCAATGACATTCTATTTGGTATTTAAGCATCTTAAAAAATTACAACACAATATAAGCAACAGTGGAAATTTACCCCAAGTAGCCCACTAGCACATTTTAAACATACAAACTAGAGCCGCCTCTGGCCACATGTTTTTTTGAGTTCAGTCTCTTAAAGAGACAGTATCCTTGGACCTATGCCCTACACGGAGCACATTTCTAAAATGTTTGATTACCAACAATCCTCTCTTGCATTTCTTCAAATCCATACTAGGCCAACAATGTTCTACTCTATTTTACTGTGAAATCAAATTATTTTAATTTGAACCTACAAAAGACTACCGGACAGACAGATATAAAATAATTGGGGAAGCTACTGTGATTAGAGGTGTCTAAAACAAGGGGACCTACAGATTTCTTATAACAGCAAATTGGCTTAAAAAAACCCAAAACTTAATATGATCACTGTTTCCTCATTCATTTCCCACTCATTCCCCAGGCACAGGCCACATAATGTATCGTAACCGATAACACCGGAAGCTACACTACGGCAATTTCGCTGTCGAAAGAAGAGGGGAACTTGCTTAATCAAGTCAACCACCACCCAGAAGTGAAATTTCAGAGATTTCATTTTCTGTTTAGGAAAAGACACCCAGGAAGGTGCCCATGCACACACCCTAAAAACTGTATTCACTGGTGACTGTAAGGAAGATTTTGAAGGGCACATTATTGTAAGCCCACTGACAAAACTACCGGTCAGCTCCTCCACATGGAAAAAGGTGAAGACGAGGAGAAAAAACCAAAACCAAAACCAAACCAAAACAAAACAAAAAAAACAGTTTGGCTTACTTGGTGTACAAATACATCGACTGGGATATCCAAGGGGCTTCCCTCTCGGTTTATCATGGAGATGAATCCAAATCCCATTCGCACGTTGAACCACTTACAGTGGCCAGTTCCGTGCAAAACCTGGGATTCCTCCTCTGCCTGCTCCGGCAGCTTCCCGGGCTCTTCTCCACCACCTTTGCTTGCCCCGCCTGAGTAGAACAGGACAAAAAAGTCAGTTAGTCAGTATTCCCATACAGTTCAGTGAAAGGAAAAAAAAAAAACTGCTTGGGAGTGGGGGTGGAGGGGAGAGGAAATGAAAAAAAAAAAAAAGCTATTAAATGGTTGATTCCTTCTTTTATTCGGCAGAAAATATTTTAAATTAAAGGCTTAAAAGGGAAAGCGGGGGAGGGAGGAAGCCACACTGTTCTATCGATCACAACTTCCACGTTTCTGTACATACGTGTACGTTTTCATTTAACTCCGTTTCTCGGCCACATATTACAGTACAGCATGCGATTATTTTACTTGCATGTTGCTGATTTAACACTGATCCCATTTACAAAGAGAAATTTTCAGCGAAACTAATTCTCTCCGGCGTGCCCGAGGAGGAAAGAGAAATCGTGAAGATGGTTAGAACTAGTTAATGCACATGCGGCAGCAGTGAATCCAGGGTTATTTGCAATGTGCATTCCCCTCCCCCCCAATAACTTTCAATTAAAGTTGGGGTGGAATGGGGGAGGGGGCAGGTGTATAAAAGTTTTCTTGGGCTCACTAACTGAAACTGCGCTTAATCACACTCAAACAATTCAAACAATAGCCCCCTGAAAGCTTTTCAAGTTGTGAATCAGTGTGGGCGGTACAAAACATTTTTGGAGATCTATAACAATAGGTTGCAGAAAGCCCCACTGCGCGATGGGGGGTGGGGGGTACTGCTCAGTATTGGGGTAAAAGGGGAAGGGGGGGACGGGCAAAGAAGGGTGGGAGAGGGAGAGGGCGGGAGAAAGGAAGAGAGAAAATCACAGTAAAACAATAGAAAAGAAAATTAACCTTCGGCCATGTTGCCCCACGGGCCCTCTGCTCCAAACTCGTGAGATGAAAACTTTCCCTTTGCAACGGAGTGATCTTCTGCATCAATCTAACATCTTGATTTTGTGCGATCACAAATTTAGCTCGCATGGTCTAATGTGCTTTCCCTCTTTTGATTTTTTTCTCTCCTCTCTCCAGTTTCTGGCCCCCTGAGCACACGTGACTTTGTCAATTACATGCTTTCTTGCTACTAATTTCACCTCGGATCCTTAAGGGGCTGGCAAGAGGAAGAGATAACCAATCGCCATTTCATCTATGCTGACATCAAAATAATTTATGAATGAACACGAAAAACTCAAACATGTTATCTTAAAGACAATTTGGGACGCTTCTTTACGATAAATCAGAATGCCGATTTCGTGCTTTTACTTAAACACAATGGAGGGTCCTTGTGAATCGTCGATTTAGAAAAACGGCACAGTCATATATGTGCACACGCGTGCCTTACACACAAGCCTGTCTAAATAATCTCATTTAAGGGGGAAAAAGCCATTTAAATAAAGCAACCGACGTTACGCTCTTTTCCCCCCTAAGAATTCAGCTGCTCCGTTAACAGTAAACCTGCTTGGGATGCAAATTTCATATTTAATTCCATTCTTAGAGGAAAATATGTAATTTACAAAAGATCTAATTGAACCTAATTACACACCCATGAAACTTTAGATAATGGTAACCTACACCTACAATAAGAGAAATGCACACAATTACCTGATTGTGACATGAAATTTGTTTCAAATATAAAATAAAATGCTACCGGAAAAATCGCTATCACCTTCTTGTAGTCAAATTGTGTTTAGGTTTACCATTTCGGAACATTTTGGAGGGGGCTGGTAAGGAATTGTACTTCACAGGTTTCTCCGCCATCTCTTTCCGGGGGAGGAGATGTGATTAATGACTTCCTAAATAACAGCCCAGTTTTCCAGCCTAACATAGAGTGAACCTCAATCAGTGGCGATTGTTCCCCAAGAGCAAGGCGACGTAGGGCAGGGAGGGGGAGGGGAGCGCCAGGCAGGGGAGGTGAAGAGGAGCCGCCAGCACAGGCGGCTGCGGAGCCAGAGAAAGAGGTGGGGGAGAAACAGCGGGCGCGGGCGGGGGGAGGGGGTGAAAAAGGGAGGCAAGTGGGAGAAAAAAGGTAAATTTATATCTTATTGACCGGACCCTGACATTTTAAAAGTCCACTACCAGGGGACAGAAGAGTTGAATAAACGAAAACTTAATAACGGATTAGGCTCCTACCGTCCCTTCCCCGGCCAGCCCCCGGTTTCAAACTGCTTACCCTTTACCTTTAAAATTGGTTCAAACGATTGTTGATTGCTCGATGCTGACACCAATACTGCCTCCCTCATCGACCACTACAGTAAATGTTATAGATCAACTAGAAATGCTGGATTTCCTTTAGAATATAAAATAAAACCCGTCTTTGAAACATTAAAACGCACCACTACTCTTCCCCCACCCCACCCCCATTTTCTTAAACAAGCAGTTTACCGAGAAACTGTACAGATACCACTTCCCTTCGGCAAAGCTACGGAGCTTACCCTCCCCCACTATACCCGCAACCCCCTCCCCGTCTCTCCAAACACACTCCTAACTCTAACACTGTTTCACACAAACTAAAACGTAGGGATTCTGACCGAATCTAAAAGCTTTTGAAAATCCACATAATGCACTTATTTACACCTCCTCCCCATACTAAACAATGAAATATAAATTTATACTAATTAGTTAAGATCTGAAGTAAATTGATGTATATAAATAAATGTTATTTTCAGCTGTTTGTGGTAAAAGGCTTCAATCGAGACTGATTAACTTGAAAAGATTTTTCGTCTGTTTATTTCTTTTGTTGTTTCTCAAGAAAGGAGGCAAAGCTTTCTCATTTTATTTACTTTGTGTGTGTGTGTGTGGGGGGGGATAACCATGTGCCAGCTGGTAGGGAGGAAAGAAAAAGTGTAAAAATGTAAATGATTTTGAAAGAGTCCCAAAAGCTTGAAGCTCTCAAAAAAATTATTTACTAACAAAACACTCACTAGGCATTACTTTAATAGTAGAAATCAACTGATTACACTGACCTATAATGAAATAACTTTAACGATGGTATTCCAGGTTAAATATTTTTAATAACAGGAAATAGAAAAACTAATTTGAATAAGTTGTGTTTTTTTAATATTTTAAATGAAAGAACTACTTTTAAAAATCAACATCTGGTAACAGAAATAATGTGAAAAGTATTCATGCAAATTGAGGAAATGCCATTATTTATGTAAAAATTATCGTAAAATTCACAGGCAGTATAATTTAGTTTTGTCACTGACACACATTCATGATAAACAATGTTTTATCTGTAAGCATGTTTTTAATTAAAAAATAGTCTAATCATCATAAAATCAGAAATATGTAGGTGGGTTCTGAATCCTTGTTTGTTAAATTTGATGAAATTCAAACCTATCAATACATAGATGAAAAGTGTGAAATGCCATGAGTGAACCACATTGGATGGTATGGTTATGAGATTCAGTTTTGCCTGATTGGGGGCCTCCAGTATTAGTGGAATTAAGGTAGGGTTCACTGGACTGGTCACTGGTGTCAGAGGTTATCGACTCATTCATTTCCTGAGAGGGACATCGGCCTTTCAAGTCGTGTAGAAAGCTTTTTCCAACTGGGGACTTTGAGAAATCCTCTAACATTCATTCACAAAGAATTTAAGGCAAATGCATTTTACATACCTGGTTGGGGGGGGGATTGGAGTGGGGTCGGTAAAAGAAAGGGGGAGAGAAGGGAGGAGGAGAGGGTAGAGGGAGGAGAAGCAGGGAAGGGAATTGGGAGGGAGGGAGAGAAGGAAGGAGACTGACAGAAAATATCAGTCCCCATTTCAGGGATATGGCACTGTCTTTTAAATAGACTCATCTTTTCCTGCTCCCCCCTCAGTCTTTTGAGCCTAAGATCCTTTTATGAAACTAACCATCATCTTTTTAAGCTCATAGAGTTCTTCTTTCACCTAAAATGGTCCCATGAATCTCCTAGAACGCTTTCCAATTTGTCACCTTCCTGAAGTCTTCTGGTTTTAATTTTTTTCTCATTTCCTACTTGTTTTTAGTGCCAGAAAGACCTGTGCTTGACTCAAAACGCATGTTTTATACTTGTGGAAGCCAAATGTTTCAGTAGCTTGATTTATCATACTTCTTGCAAAATGTCTTTAAAATGAGTTCAAGTAGCTACAAAGAATCCTCAATGCACTGGGGGTAAAAAAAAAAATCAAGGAAATAACCTATCATACACCCGTTGGTTATCACAATCTAAGATTTCTACATTTAAAAAACGTACATATTTTTTCTTTCTTTCTTTTTTTTAAAGAATTCCGACAGTACAATGCAAGGAGCCGAAAGAGGTGCCAGAGCCCACCGTCGTTGTTTTCAACTATAAGCAATGAGTGACTTCTATTACAGCTGAAACAATGCTTCGGTTCTTCTTAAAACTAGGAGGAGGGGCTGCGGCACTGCGACGAGCGGCTCCACCCGTGCTCTGCGTCCCGGCCGACAAGGCCGGGGTCTGCAGCCCCGCGCTGCCCTCGCAGCCGCGGATCTTCACGCGCAGCTCGCGCCCCCAGGGTCGCCGAGACCCCCAGGTCAGCGGATCTGCCCCTTCCCTCCACCGCCCGCCCCTGCCACTTCCTCTCTCCGTTCTCTCTCCAGTCACCTTTCCCTTTAGTCACATCACCACCTCCTCTCGAGAAGTCAAGCCGTTCCAAAGAAGGCTGAGGATTTCTCACTAATTAGGGGACATTCACATTTGTCATTTCGTCCCGACAAGAGGAACACCAAACAAAAGAAACCTTTGCCTTCACCAGGATGGAGGCAACGCTTGGCGCACCCTACTACCTTCCCCGCGTTTCCAGACACGTATCATGTATAATCTGATCCCTTCATCTGGGAGATGTCAGTCTCCGCAAACCAAAAAGTGAAGTCAAGGGGGGGAGGGGTCATGAGGAGAACCCGAGAGAATGACCACTCCACCCCCTACTCCCCAACCAGGCCATGCCTAAAATGGAGCTGTCTTCACACAGACCCCTGGCGCCGTCCTTTCGGGAAGCCACGAAAACGTCGCCGTGCGCCTTCGGAGGATCAGGAAAAGCTGTCGGCGGGGAAGGGGGTGGGGGGCGGCCGGGGGCGATTTTAGGGAACCCGCTGTCTGGCCGCGGCTTGAGGTTTCCCGCCCAAAGGCTGCGGACCCGCACGTCGGGCAAACTGTTGCCGATCCCTCCCACTGCGTTTCAGTAAACTACTTTACCCGCAAATAACTTTCTTGAAATTCTTGCAACACGGAGTCAGCTGAAAGGAGTACTGGACTGGGTGCGTTGGTCTTATAGCACAGGCACTTTAGAATATGGGGGCTATTTGTTTTTGTTTCCGAAGAGCAAAATTCCGTTCTCATTTAATTTCCTTATCTGAGAGCAAAATGCTCTGGCTTAACACAATTGTTCCAATTTGGTAATTTTTACACAGCTGTAAAAATCTCTTAAATATTTTCCTTAAATAGGTTAACATATTTCCCCAGGTATCATTAAATAAAACTATGGAAATACGGGAAACGATTAGAATAAATTTTAAGTGTGCCAGATAAAATTGCCTTTATATTTCAAAAAACAAGCATTTGCAAATGTTTCCTTCTTTTTGGTCCCTTACGTTTTAGCAAAGTATTTAGAGCAACAAAATTAATTCAGAAAAGGGGCATTATTTTAACACCATCATTTCGTAGAAAGTTTATGTTTTTTATACTGGAATAGCAAAAAATCATATTCTGTTAACATACTTCTTCAATTAAAAGGAAAAATAAAAATTTTTATTATTACTCCTCCCAAATATTTTCTGAATTGTGCGCAACAAATACTTTCCTAAATGATTTTAATTAAGACAGCAATAGGTTAGAGAAATCATTTAGTAATAAGCATTACATTACTTTGCCCAGAATAGCACAAAATGAAGGTTCTTCATGTTTTATTTGAAAAATGAGTCCAGATTTTTCACCTGTACTACTTGAACAGGTATGCCTCATAATTTACAGATCTTTTTGCAATAAATATTCTGAGTCTGCAGAAATGACACTAAATAATGTAAACATACAATTTTTCCCTCTCAAAGCAATGAATGAAAATTTACCCTTTAAAACTTAATCTCATCAAAATAAATAACTGGAATAAGAGTGTGGACTGCTTCCTAGGTATTTCTTTTAATATTTTCACTTTAGGTTAATTCGGGGGAAGAGGACAGGTAGGTGGAAAATGGGAAGGGAAAAAATAGTACAGGAGTAAAAGATGAGGCAAATGAGAAGAAATCTTCAGGCTTTAAAGATGCCTGTGCAGGAGGCAAATCTGTGGAGAAAAAGCACCCAGCTAAAAACCTGGAGGCCAGAGTTCTGGTCCCATTTAATGACCTTGTGTGTGACCTTGGATCATTAAGCTTCTCTGGGCCTCAGTTTCCTCACCTGCAAAGTGAGGACACTGGAGCAGTTGATGTTCAAATCTTTGGCTTAAATGCAATCTCTGGCAATAACCTTTCTTTTGGTGAAAGTGCAACCTCTCCCCGGCCAACCCTTTTTAATCACAAGGAAACACAGACATGAAACTTTATTGCAGTCACTTAACACACTGGTGTTAACATTACTTCCCAGCAGAAGAGAAAAGGGCCTCTGGACTGCCTCCAATCTGCCCCCAGAGGAAAACCACAATCAATAGTAAGGGGAAAAGAGTTGGTAAATTAAAATATTGTGGCAACTTTTCAGAATCTTCCTTTTCACGGTACTCTTTAGAGCATCATCTCTATGTCAAAGGATTCACTCCAGAAAAAAGTAAAGTGCTTGTCAAAAGGCAATGCCTATCAGTGGTTTCCTCATCCTACTGCTTTCCTCTTGCTACCTACAATCCTGTATTTGATAAGCTTAATAATAGAATAACAGCTTTTCACTTGTACTTATAAATGCTCATAAACTCTGTCATCTCATAGCTCTTAAGAGTTTTGAAAGTAGTATTAGTCAAGAGTAGAGCCAAGGCATTAACTGCATGAGAGCAGAAGCCAGAGTAATACATTAAAATAGTAATACAAATAAAACTGTTACTGAAAATAGTGTTGTCAGTTTTCAGTTAGTTTCAGTAATACAAGAGAATACTTCTCCATTAAAAGCCTAGGTTTACAGTACACCTAAATAAATGAAAGGATATATATATATTTTTTTTTTTTTTAAGTGTAGGTTTAAGATGTTAAAAGTTCACGACTCATTTTTGTAGTATAATGAGGAACAAATTTGATACATGCTCATGAAAAGCAAAATAAATGGAGCTTTCCTAGATTAGGAAAATTCTCTAATTCTCTGAAAAACATGGCTAATATATTGTGCTATTTATGTTATGCTAAATTTTTTGAAAACGGGAGCAAGTCTCTAGCTTTAAATTAATTCAACATATACTTGTGAGTGTCTATTTTGCTACGGGGTTTACAAAAATGAACAAGCCACAAATACTTTTCATTCAGCTCCATTAACATTTAAATATTATCTGTTTTGCCTGAGATACGGAAAAGGGAATCACAAAATCCAATATTGCTAAAATCAGGAGGAAAAGGAGTTAATTAGAAGATTTCATCCATGCAATTCTGGTGGGAGTATCAGTTTATAGATGAAGTGATCTGGAGTACAGTAGGTACAAGATGGGTACCATATCCATCTTGCCAAAGTGGAGAATGCCTGAGGGCTGTCATGTTTTCTCATATGCCTCCAGTGATCTTTTTAAATAAATATTAGTTAAGTAAAAATTTAATTAAAAAAAAAAAAGACTAACCTGGGGCTGATGAAACCTGGTTGAATGACCTCATTGTCTTCTGAAGAACCTAAAATCAGAGAGCTCAAGTCAGTACTACATTAATTGCTCATTTAATTGCCTCTTCTTCAGCTTAATGGCTCGTTAGAAAGCAATAAAATGCTTAGGTTTTGACTCTGTGAAGTGACCTGTAAACTTTTTTTTACAATTTAAGACTCACCTAGCAAAATTAGATAACCAATTGGCATAAACTTGCCTTTCATTCCAATTAAAGGATGGTAGTTTAAAAAACATGCTAAACAAGACCACTAAGATGTAGTCAAAGATCCAGATTTCAGGAACAATGCAGTTTTAAATTTTTTTAATATTAATTTTACACTGTAATTCAAGAATCCCATTCTTTTTTTTAACCACAGTTAAAAATGAACTTAACCTATAATACTATGTTCCTTGATGGACTAATTTGACTATTCAGGTATCTTTTAGAAGATAAATCATGAGACTATAATTGTGATACTATACCCCTGATACTGGGTCTATTATATTCAAATACTTTTTGAGAAAAAAATTACTTTAAGAGGTAATACATTTAATCATTGAGTATATTTAATTAAACGTATCTAATGTGCATTCACCCAGATTTTATAAAGCAAAAACAGTTCTCCTTAAAAAAATATGAGCAAGTACTAATGTTTCTAATATATCCACTGGCAGATGTCACAACACAATAAAACTTGCAATAAAGAGGTCACCCAGTAATGAAGTATAGCGGTTGGAAGAAAAATTCCTGATGACCACTGAATTATCATTTTTATCCTCGGGTCCAAGTTATTAAGGCTTGGAAAGCAGATTGGTTTGAACATGCATCCACTCACCTGCTACCACCCAGGGCTGTCTTTCCTCCCTTAACTAAGTTTTACACACTGTATCTACTATATCAACTCACAAAAAAAAAATCATTATGTGTAAATTCTCTAAGTTGTGATCTAATTTTCTTCTCAAAACGAAATGGAGGCTTTTCCAAATGCAGAGTTCTACTGAATGTTGACCCAAGATTCTTCTTACAAAGGATGACAATCTCACTGAGTAAGATTTGAAAAGAATAGAGGAAGAATGTGAACAAAAGGCACGTGAACCTCTGTGCATTAAGTCTTTTAGTTATCCTGTGTTTACAACCAAAAGACAGACGATAATGACAGACCCTCATTTGTAGAGACGTGGATGGACCTAGAGACTGTCATACAGAGTGAAATAAGTCAGAAAGAGAAAAACAAATATCATATATTAATGCATACATGTGGAATCTAGAAAAATGGTACAGATGAACCGGTTTGCAAGGCAGAAATAGAGGCACAGACGTAGAGAACAAACATATGGACACCAAGGGGGGGATAGCTGGGGTGAGGAGGGGGTGGGGAGGGGGTGGTGGTGGTGGGATGAACGGGGAGATTGGGATTGACATGTATACACTAATATGTATAAAATAGATAACAAGAACCTGCTGTATAAAAATAAATAAAATTTTTTAAAAAAGATGACAGTCCCTAATGTTAACAAAATTCATTATTAAAACTTACTAGTTTTCCTTTACATTGAGCCTATATTAAATTTTATTTTGCACATTTGGTTTAGTGAGGGTGTATTTAAATACTATAAATAAATTTCAGCAAAACCTAGCTCATGTTTTTCTAATAGCCCACAGCCCAGACTTGATCTTCTCTGCTTATATATTTGCAAAAAAGTTCAAAATAGCATATTCTAAAGATGTGAAAGAAACAAAGAAAGTGTTTGCAAACATTTTTTTCAAATAAGTCAGATGACAAGTTATTATAAATGAGAGATCTAATAAAGTGAAAGTCAAATGGTGTAAGAATTAGCTAAATAACACTTTAATTTTAAGAGCTCAAACTATGAGCTTTCTGGGTTTAAAGAAAGCTGGACAATTTGAATGATAAAGATGTTCAGATTTTTCATTATCCAAACTTACACATGATGGTTTTGGTTATTGATAGTTTTAATATTATCAACCTTTTCAAAGGAAAAGGTGGAATTATTTCACAGGTATCAATATATTTCACTGATGTTAAATAATGATTTTAAAATTTTCACAAACAAAAGAGTTGGAAGAGAAAATAGAATTAAGTTTAAATATGGATATTAATATCCATCCATATGAACAACTATGATAGGAATTAGATAGGTTAATGTTATATAAAATATTCACAATATTAAATGTTCACATTCTGACTATAGGTGACTTTTTTGAAAAGAAGTAATAATAATAAAGAATGAAAATAATTCTTTAAATGCACGAAATACTCCCAAAACAGCTATTTATAATTTTATACACAGGTATCTCTATTTAATATTATAATGCATTTCTCTGCCCCTTCACTAGGATAATCCCTAATCATCATTTAAATCTCCACTTAGATCTCTTTTTCTTATTGTTCCATACTGAGTACAATGCCTCTACCATTTAGCACTGTACTGTAATTGACTGTAATAGCCCATGATGTTCTCTCTCCCAACTTGACTCTATGTTCTGTGGTGGGAGGAACAGAGTATATTTAGCTCATCATTGTAATCCTAGCATTCTTTAGTGTTCAATACATATTTTTTTAATGTATCAAAGACTTAATGAATTTCTGAACCTGGGCTGACTATCTCTAGGAAGCCTTTTATGAATTAAATAGACTTATAAACAAATTTTTTCTTAAAAATCTTTTCACCAAGCGAATGTGATAGGGAATTAATCATTTGACTATTGCAAACATAAAATATGTACAAATAAAGTGACTTCAATGATTTTATTTTAAATATACTATAGACTTAATATTATAAAATTGCCTAACTTAACACCATTCATTACAAACACTCCAAGATTTCATATTTCCTCCTAGTAAAATATGTAACAATATTCTTCTCAAGTACATTGCATATTGTTGTTAATCCACTATTGTAACTATTCAGTGTAAAGGAAAATGATTACTACTATGCATTATACACTGTAATTTATTTAAAAATTGCCAAGATGCTAAGCCCAGAGAACTGAGTAGTAATAAAATAAAATAAAATAAAATACTGCTATATAACATATTTCTGAGAACTTTATTTAAATTCAATTGACATCATATTAGCTTTTACTTCTAATATTAATAAAAAGCAAAAGTTACTTTAGGTTGGCACAAAATGATTTAGCAATCAAGAATATGCACCATAATAAAAGTAGAAGTATTTCATTATTTATTCTCATCACTACAACTTCTCAACATTTAAAAAAAAAGTTAAATTTTTGTTTCTTACTATATTTTCTAAAATAATGTAAGGGTAAAGCACATTATAGTTTATTAAATATTCACTTCATGGTTTATAACAAAAATTATAGCCTATTTACAATGCGTCTCAGCTATCACTGAACTAAATACATTCTTTGGAAAGCAAAGTAGGCAATAATGTGACTTTCCTTTCTTAGAAGAATAGTTGGGGGGAAAAGTTTTTAAATGACTACTGAAAATCATACAGCAAACATACTATAAACACCGGAGTAAAACCTAAAGCACAGTATTTATTTACATTTACTATAACTTAAATATAACATATACACATATGAAATAAAACATTAGATGTGGAAGTTCAACATTGAAGTGAATGTGTGTGCTTTATGAAAATGTTTTCTTACACTGTCCTCTAAAGGAATGTTTAATATGTAGTAAAATGTTTCACTGTTAATTATTTTTTTTGCCGATTAGTCAATAAACTAAATTCAAATGCTGTCTAAGCAAAGTCAGGGTAAATTATTGTGTAATTTAACTCAACATCCTACTGTAGCTTTAGACAAAACTGAAAATGCTGTACCTTCAATTATATACAGATACAGAAAATTTAAATACTTAAAACTAAAGTTAAGACAAATATTTACATGTGACTTTATGCAAGTGAAAAATCATAGGTATAGATAGGAGTGCTAAAACAAGAAACCTCATATTTACTGAACTATTTTGAACATTATCTTTAGAGAATGGAAAAAATTTATACTACTTTAGGAAAAACATTTCAAAATTACATTTTTTATACTTATGAATCAAAAATTATTTGTAACATATTAAAAAACATTTAACCTTAAAGGCTAGTATTTGTCATACTGCTACTGAATCACAGAGATGAATTTAACTTTAACCATTTTACAAATTGAAATTTTATTGATTTCACCAAAGATATGGGCAGCTCTAGCATTCTCTTCAACTGCTGTAGCAAAACATAATTTATTCTAGAAAATAAAAAATTTCAAAGTAATAATTTAAGTCAATTAGCATATTGTCAAAATTGTTTAAAGGTGCCAACTATGACACAAATATTAATTGGTAAACACAATTCTTTAGCTTAAATGTGAATGTTGTAAAACAACTGAGCCATGGCACAGTTGGTTTTGCTAATGCAAATAGTTTGTATTTTCTACCATATCAAACAACAGTTTCATATAATAAAGCTCATAGCTGAGTCATTGTTGAGGTCATATTGAATAGAAGAAAAAAAAAAGTGGTTTTAGATTAAAAAGAGTCTAATGGCAAAAGTCGTGTCGTAAAGAAGCTAATCACATATATTTTGAAGGCCCACCATAACTTTAAGATAAAAACTTTAAGGTAGCTTCTTGACATGATAAACAAAAATGATTCTAAGTAAACCTGAATAGTTCTATATAAGTACAATGTTAACAAGAAAATTTTATTTGATAGACATTTTAAGTTTTGATATACAACATTAATGGTTAAAAATTTATATCACAAGAGATTAACAACTAAATGAGAACTTTTCACGTATTTGAAATAGCTTCAATAAACATTTTAGAAAGATCAAGAGATGTTTTAGAGGCTGCTCACTTTTACATCACTGCCAGTGATCTAATGGTGTAATAAATGTAATATTTTTTAAAAATCAGGATATTAACTAGCAAAGGAGATTACACCAAGAGACTAACGCAAAAAAGACAAAACATAATTTACACATATTTTCTAAAATTTTAAATCTACAAAAAAGTAAAGCCTGTTTTTAACCTATACAGCATAGAATATTTTAGTTGAAATGTTTTTGTAGTGTCTGAAAGAAATGTTACATAGAAGAATTGTTTGCAAAATATGAAAGTAGCATTTTGGCTCTTGCATTCCCAAATAAGAAATACTGATTTGAAAATATCTAAAAAATTTAAAACATGTTTTTCCACCAATAGAACTGGTCATTCAATACTAAGTTCTTTTTCCTATATAATTAAGCTTTTGTTCAGCCATGAAAAAACTAGGAACTGATTGCTTGAAAATGAGCTGCATGCCCTTTGTCCTGGTTTGTCACCTTTGACCCTTAATTTGATGATCCTGCATGTCAACCCATTCTATTTTTAGGAAAATCATGTCATAGTTCTATGCCTAAAATAGTACTTTTTACTGAAATATTAAATATGTTACAACATTCCTTTTCAGGTAATTTCTACAGTGGTTTCATACCAGTGTTCATTTCACACAATGTAGAACACAATAACATTGTTAGCAGTGACAGCCTGGTGTTTATCCTGGTTCAAACAATAGAAAATTTCCCCAAAGTGCTAAGTCAAGATTATTATAATTTCAAAATTTATATTTTTCTCTTTATTTAAAAAGTGTTTGTATTATTGTTTCTCAGTATAACTTATTTCATGAGTGATGTAATTTTATTACTTTTGATAACCACATGTTTTGATGTTGGTTTTGATAGTGCCACTTCGACTGATATAAACCTGAATCAAAAATCGCAAATATCAAGTTCATACTCAAGCTTACAGGAGTGTCCCCTAAAATTGTACAGTTTTTGAGAGAACTCATTGGTCACTTAACTTGGTTTTAAAGTCTTGTCTTCATATGCAAGTGGCAGCTTTCCAAGAAAGAGAAAACCTCTAGCATTGATCCCATTGATTTTATTGACATTACTTAAAATCAATGTTATATTAATATACTTCAGAGATAAAATTTCTCTATCACAATTTTTGGTTGATTTCAATACATCTGGCTAAAAAGAAGATATAAAAAAGTACATATGAAATATATGTATATATTTCCTACAATGATGATGTTACCTGAACATCTACACAATTTCTGTGTACAGTTTTCAGTCAGATTTAGCAGTGGCCAACATGGCTGTCTTGGTTCAGCACTATGGTCAGCGACTTCATAGAGAGTCATTGTGTCAGAGAAATCCAACACAGTGTACATACTGGGCAAGTTTCTCAAACCGATGTGATTCTATACTTCATATATTCCTAGATATGTTCATATAAATCAGTCTTAAGTTTTGTAATGTAAAGAATTTTCATTGTTATGCTTGGCAAACTAGAAATTCTTTACCATGTGGTTCGTCAAAAACCGTACTTATTTATAATGCAAACACAGTCCTTTTAAAAAGCAAGAGAATCAAGTACAGGCTCTAAAGCATTTAAACATAAAAACTTATGGGTATTTATGGGCTGCGTAATTTTAAAAGACAATAATATTCTACTAAAAATTACCAAATAAGAAAACTCTTCAGTTGACCAAAATTTTGTATAGTCCCTTTCATAATCAATAGCTTTAATTACTTCTGAACTGATATATCTCTGAATCTCCATTTTCCTTTTTTTCCAATCAATTCCACTATGCATTAACATAAATGTTAATAGATCATTTCCTGACCTGAGCTTTCTAATACGATCCCCAAATTTGGTAGTTTTGAATAGCACTTCAATTATTTTAAAGAAAATCAATTCTATACTTGAAGACTGTTATGAAGACTGTCACCTGAAAACATGCATATATGTTTTACTTAACAACTTATTTTTCTCTTAATTATGGTTTGTAAATTATGATAGCAGTGTGTTACAAATACAAAAAAAAATTATTGTACATGATCAGATACCAAACATTATCAAACTATTAGACAGGTAAGATCTACTTAATCTTCTCTTGTTCAGAGTAAACAGGAAAAAACCCCTTAAATCCACTATATTTATTAAAATTCTAGTGTTTTTTCTTTAATTTACATGTACAACACACTTTAAAATAAGTCATTCTGAAGATTAACTTTGAGTACTACCATATTAAAACTTAATCTGCTTCACTTACAAAGAGGTATAGTTAACTGCATTTTCCCCCATAACACAATTTTTAATTTAAATCGTGATTAATTTCACAACAAATTTTTCATTGTTTCTGAAAGAAATTTGACACAGACATGTAATACGACACTCTACAATTTGACAAGGATTAATGAGGCTTGATCGTTGAATCATTTGCTTCCAGATCTATTGAGGAGCACCTATAAACAGTTCTAATAATCAATATGTGCTACAAATTGATTCATATCCTTAAATTCTTTTTGACATTTTATTATCAAGCAACGATTAGCCGATCCTATTTGTAAAATGGAAAAGTCAAATAAAGCATTTTATTCATTTGTAGTACCTTCCCCTCCCCAGCAAGTACTAGAAAGAGGCCTATGTCAGTTTAATTCCTAAAGCTCTTTAGGAAATTTGGGCACCTGGATTGTCCTATTTCATACATTCAGAGATAAAGAATATGAGAAGCAAGAACTGTCCCCTAAATGAACACGGATCTATTAATTATTAGTCTAAATGGAGTACTATTACAGATTGTGCTGTTAATTTATAATATGACTCCTCTATTACATCTGTGCAAACTCATAACAGAAAAAAAAAATCCATGGCATAAATTTCATAACAATTAAATTTATATTTTGTAAATCACATAAACTGGCATAAATTCCCAATAATTCAATTTAAAATTTTGTAGTTTTCTCGCAGTCTTTATAAAATTAAATTGTTTCGCAACTTACTGTTAGACTTAAAATTCTGCTTTACCAACAGATGCATTTTAAAAAGCGTTACTGCATTATCACCTAACTAAATATGGTAATAATCTGCACAAAAAATGAAACATGAGGATTTTCTTGATCCGAGTAAAAATAATTTTAAGTCATACTTTTCTAAGGATGTTGTTAAATGTTTTTAAATTCATTCTAATACCAGCTGTCATGTGTAATTTTAACTTCCACAATATTATGATCAAGAAATTCAAAACTACAATAAGACACAAGCATATTTTCCCCCGCATTAACAACTGTAGGTGTAAAACTCCTCAGTGAAGAATTTAGTTCTATGAGCAGTAATAATACCTGATAACCTTAATATCCTGTGGATGAAAACAAATCCACAGAGGGAACAGAAAGGAACTCAAGGAAACACAGGAACCTAAGATTTCAGTCTGTTACATGAAACAATTCAAAATGGCGGACTATTACTTACATTTAAGAAATTTCCGCAATGAAGACACTAAATACATACTGTAAGATGTTACTCGAAAACACTCAGTATTTATCAACGTGCAGTTTAAAAAAACAAAAGTTTTTGTAGTACAAATCCTCGTAAGGCGCTCGCATCCAGTGTTCCAGTCAATAGTCAGTTACTGCTCCTGCGAATGTATTGATTCTTCTTTGGTTGTTTTCGTTTCAAAAGCAACCTAAGTCCAAGTGCGTTTTTCTCTGTTCTCCTCAAATCCTTAATTCTAATTCATGAATTTACATTACCAATCCCGAAGCAAAAAGGATCCCCGACGCCTGCGGCTACAAAGCAGCTCCGCTGCGGAGTGCGCGAAGGGCAGGAACGGACGCCCCCTGGCGGCGCAGACCCTCGGGCCCGAGGCGCCCACCCCGGCCACGCGGACCGGCTGCCGGGACCCCAGCCCGCGCCGCACCATTGCCCCCGAGTCGCCCACGCCCCCTCCCCACCCGGCCCGCCAGTTCCTGCTGCCGGGCGGCGACGGCCGCGGCGAGACCCGTCGGCCGTGTTGGCTACGCCGCGCCGGCACAGAGCGCCGACCCAGCGGCGCGGAGCGAGGAGAGAAAGGTGTGAACCCGGAAGTACATCGCCCGCCCGCATCTCGGTGGGAACACTGGGGCAATAAATCAGGGCCGGCGAAGGCAGGACACCGCTGTGGCTCCCAAACGGCAACTTGCTGCGAGACCTGTCACTTCCCCACCTGGCCCCGTCCTTCCCCCCTCCCTGGCGCTCACGCCTCCTTTCTTCCTGCTCAGCCGCACCGAGCTCCACTCGACGTTGCTCACGTGCCAGACCCGGGGCCGCGAGCGGCGTCCGCACCCGCGCGCACACCCGGCCACACTCGCACTCGCTCGGACGCGGGGCGCGCTGCTTACCTCCGGGGCCTCATGGTCGCGTCGCTCGCCCGGGCAGGGCGGGGGAGAGGGTGTGAGTACGTGTGTGGCGTTTAGTCCGGGGGGACGGGGCGGAGGAAGGGGCCTGGAGTCTGTCACTTCCTGAGGGAGCGCGGCGGCCGGAGACCCGGGATGCGCGCGGCGGGGCCGGGAGGGTCAGCACATTGTGAGCCGGCGAGGGGACGCGGCGCGGAGGGGCCGGAGAGCGAGGGCGGTGCTCGGCTGCCGGAGTGGAAACCGCTGTTGCCGCTGCTCCGCCGCCACAGCCCGGCGGGGAGGAGGGGGCCGGACCGGGGTGGGGGAGCGGGCCGCGGAGCGCGGCGGCGGCGGCGGCGGCGGCGGCGGCGACACCAGGCTGTTCGACTCGAGCCCTGCGTCAGGCGGCGGCACGCGCACACCTGCCCGTCGCCGCTCCCGGCCTCACCATTGGCTGCCCGCTCCGAGCGCGCGAGATTGAACTTTCCATTCATTCTTGGGCCGGGCGGGCGCGCGCGGCGGCGGCGGAGCTTTCCCCGCGGGCTCTCGGGGACGCGCGCCGCCCGCCCCGACCCGAAGGCGCGTCCCCGCGCGGGCTGTGGGCGCGCACGGTCGCCGCCGCCGCCGCCGCAGGCTCTTCTCTTGGCGGCTGCGAGCTTAGGGGCCTGTCACTCGGTCCCGCCGCGCGCTGCACTGGTTCCTGGAGGAGCCTCAGATGGCGATCCCTGGGCCGCCCCTGGAGAGAGGCAGAAGCGAAACTGTAAGAAGGTACCAAATCGTATCCTCAGCCCCGCTGTCTGCTCCTTAACCAACAAACGCTGTGGAGGTGCTAGGAGATAGTGAACTCCTAACTGCAGTTCAAAGCAATAATGAGTAACGTATCTCAGAATCCAGTGAGCATCGTAGATAGTGTCAGAAGTTTGAGGAACCTATCAGCTCAGTTCTACATTGTATTTCCTAAACAGTAAAATACTCAACCTCAAATTGAATACAGACATTATCTCAAAAAGTGCCAAAAGATCTGTGGCCAAACATGCTGTACTATTGTTTACCTAACTGTGGTATTTTGGTATATCTTCCCAAAATATCACTGCCTTCTCCCCTGTTATTTTCTACCTAACGACTTCATAGTTCTTTCTTGTCAAAGTTTCTCTTTCTTTTCTCAGAGCCAAATGCGTGGTCCTGATCAGTCATTGTCTGACCAGCTGCAAAACTGAACACAGCCTTGTGATCTGTGAATGGGTCTGATCAAATATAGACTATTTGGTGGAACTGATTCAAAGGATTAAATATTCCAGCAAACTAAAAACCAGATGTGTGTATATAATTTCCGTAAATTAAAAGTGGAAAAGTTTGAACATGACTAATAAAGGCCAGTTAGCTGGATAACCTGTGACTAAAAGGCAAGCCTCCAAACCATTCCTGTGTAATGATGATCATTTTTTTCCCTTCCAATTCCTGGATTAGGATTAGGAAACCAGTTCATCTGTCAGGGATAACCACGGTCTAGAAAAAACACTTCCGGCCTGGGGATGAGATAAGTGCAGACAAAGTGATCAAAAGCAAAATCCCATTTGACTCCCCAAGAATTTTCCAGGTCGGCTACCTTTGATACATTTCCTAAAAGGCTGCCCAATTTCCCTCTGAACATGTGTAGAACAGAACGTGACTGACTTTAAGGTTGCGTTTACACTGGCAAGTTCATAAAGTAAATACTTCACATTACTCATTGAGTAGTACTGAGGATTCTTTTGGATCCAATTCTTAGTTTTAACCATTGTATCAATCAAATAGATTTGATACAATACTACATACTTCATGATTTCAAATATAATTTAGTGGAAAAGGATGCAGACATTGATCACTAGAAATAAAAACAGCAATTAATTATATATCACCATCTGAAATATGATTGACTTAAAAGCATTATAGTAATTTTTTATTTATGAGTAGAGCTTAAAAATGATACACTTACAGAATGAACTTGGTTGTTGTTGTTGTCTTTTTTTTTTTTTTTTTACAATACTCTGTCTTTTAGGAGCTTTGTAAGACTTTAAGTATATTTATGTAATACCTGTTTAAAGTCCTGAGAAGAATTGTAATCAGAAAACAAAATTTAAAACATTAAAACATAACCTAGACTTAGTATTCCAAATAATCACGAGGTCATCTTTCTTTTTGATTTCAAAAAGAAACTAATTATCACCATGGCATCATGGTGCTGTTACAAAAATGAAAAATGGGACATTGTAATACTTAATGTATTATTTCATATCAGGTTCCAGGAAGGGGAGATAATGAACTTTGATAGACTAAGCACTTACTAAAGAATATCTTAGCATGATTAGAAGTGGATGAAAAGTCGCAAGGGAACATTAAAGGCAAATGAATTTATCATTTGGGTGTGGCTCTTGGCAATTACTTACTAAAAATGTATCTTTTTACCTGGGGCCGTGGCGGTAATTTGCTTTACTTTAAAAATTATATCTGATAATTACTCCCTGAGAGCACAGGCTTTATCTTACTCTTCTTAATATCCTCAATGCCTACAACAGTGCCTGACACATAGTGGATATAAAAGAAATGTCATTTTTTAATTAGTGTATGAGAATGCACCCTGAATACATTTTCAAGCAACTAATTAACAAGACATCTAGAAAATATAGAATGTGGTGTATTATATCTCACCCTCCCCTTTTTTTGATGACTATAGTATATGAAAGTAAATCCCAGAGATCATGTCATTTTGCTTATGAATTACAAGTATTGAGTGTTATGATATTGAAAAACTAGGCTCTTTATATCTTTATTTTCTTGCTCTAAAACAATTTTTAAAATAGAGTTTAAGAAAAAGGAAAGATTAGATTTTTTAAAAAATGAATAAAGAAAGGTTAGTATTGTATTTGTTTGCTGGAGCCCACCCAAATAACTTCATCTTAACTTGATCATCTGCAAAGACCTTATTTCCAAATAAAGTCACATTCACAGGTACTGGGGGTTAGGACTTCAACATTTTTTGGAAGGGGCACAATTCAACCCATAAGTTATCATTGTTAGAACTAGATGATTTTGCTTCTTCACTGAAAAATGAATATCTTTCTGCAGGGAACTGACTAGATCCACATAGGGTTTTTTTCCCCCATTTATTATGGTAAAAGAAATAACTCCAGTCACGAACGCTTATTTTAGACTTCTATATGCCTATCACAAACATAATTTATCGTCTTTTCAAAATTAAAGTTTATAAAGCAAGCGCTATCACCCAAATTATAAGGTATCTATTGAATTGTCTCTCACATATAGAGGAGAAAAATGAAAATGGGCAGAAAGTTTAACATTCATAAAAGTTATGACAAACTTGCACTTGCCTATAGAACTGGCAAAAATCCTAGTTTGACAGCACACTGTTGGCAAGATTGTGGATAAACCACTACCTTCATACACTACTGTGGGAATGCAGGAGAGGCATGACATTTAGAGAGGGAATTTTGGTGATATCTGCTAAAATTATAAATATACCCTGTGACCTAGCAGTCCCTCTTCTGGAAAATTATCCTACAGATGTAAGTCCGCGCATAACAAATTATGTGTGTACCTGGGTTGAACATTTTTATCATAGCAAAAGAATGGAAATAACCTGTATCCATTGACAGAGGCTGAGTAAATAAAAAGCAATGGTACATTGATACAATGGATGGAAAATCCCTCTGTGTACTTATATGGAAAGGACTCTAGGATACATAGTTAAATATAAAAAGCCGCATGCCAGACACTACATATGCTGCCTTTTGTGTGAGAAAGGGAGGAGATAATATGAGTATACTGCTTATATTTGTCGTTATTTGCATATAGAAATGCTAGAAAGATACTTGGGAAATGAAACGTTTGCCTGTGGGGGACAGATAGATCAGAATGGATGGAATAGGGATGGGAGCAAGACTTAAATATATGCCTGTTATATAGTTTTGATATTTGAACCATGTAAGTGTATTACTTATTTGAAAAAATTTTAGTAAAAGCAATAAAGTATGAGGAGGTATTAATGCTAATTCTATGAAAAACACTCTTTAAAACCTTTCTGTTTTTTGAAAACTCAATTGTTTAAAAAACAAAATCTCCAAAAACTGAGAGAAAGTGGATCAATGAAGCAAATATGACAAAACCTTAACTGTTGAATCTTGGTATAGGTATGTGGTAGTTCATCGTACTAGTCTCTCTAATTTTATGTGTTTGAACATCTTCATATTTCCAATGTTCTCTCAAACATTAGAATTTATAAAACCTCATGAATTACCTAAAAATTGGATAAATTTTTTAAAAGTTAGAGAAATCAGATGTCACTTAAAAATTGTTAATGCCTAAAATGCTTGGCTTTAGAGGAGTCTACCTAATTCAGGGCTTTAAGGCAGTTGGCTAGAAATAACCAATAAAGCCTCCTCCTTTGAATGGGTAGTCTGGTCATGTAAGCCAACCAGGAGAAAAGGAATGCTTGGCAGAAAGTTTATGTATTACTATTGGCCACAGCCTTGCCAATAGTATGTATCATAGTCATAGAAAGAATTATAGACCCCAACCTTTTAAAATCAAACTTCCTCGTCTAGCTCCAACTTCTAAAAAAATCATTATTGTTCATTTTTAAATTTTTATTTTAATTGTATTTTAAATTATTAGAGCCATGGTGTAAAAATGTGTATGTTTTACCTCATCACTGAACACACATCTCCTCCAATATATGTATATTTATTTATTTATTTATAGATTGTATGCATATACTTGTGTATTAAGACCATTACACTTTCCCTTCCTTCTCCCCTTTTCCCAGCACATGTAATTAAGTGTTTACATTATTGACTATGGTTAAGAACGTTTACATGATTAAGATTATGTAATGTAATCTTATATAAGTGATGTGTTATTCTTAGCCCATACTGCATTTTTATTCCCTTGAGTTAATAATAGACTTTGTTTGCATGGGTTTTTATGTACTTATTGCTAATTAAACCCAAAACTCTATATTCAGACAAAAAAAATACATTATGTACATTGTAAAACATGTACAAAGTAGAAATTTAAGATAATGAGATAAAAATCAAATTGTAGTTGTGTATTTCCCATTTCTCATTGGATTGTCTTCTGTGCTCATTCCATTGGGAACCCACTGGATTGGAGCATCCAGGGTGGATGCCAGTGCAGAGTCCTCATCCTGCCCTGCTATTGCTTAAGGGCACAATGACAACAGAAAAGTACAGATTAATAGGAAATGTATCCCCATTTCCTTACTTCTGGAAAACCAAGATCCAAGATTTAATGATGGTGCATCAGTAGCATCATTTTCATATGTTACAATGTAATAATAATTTAGCCCCACGAGGACAGGTGTGTTTGCTTGCTTTTATTCTTCGGGGTAGGTACACAATAAACAGTCGTAAAATAGATTCAATAGATGAATACTTGCACTAGTTTCATCCAATTCTCCTAAGCCTTTGAGACAGGAAAGGATTTATTACCACTAGCCAAAAGAGGGTCAAAAATTCAGGGTCGTGCAATATTTAAAAAGGCAACTACATTTTTACCTCATACAGTAAAACGTAAGAGTTTGAAAAGCTTTGGCTCATTAAAAATTGATCTTGAAGCAGAAGCCAGAGTAAACAAAAACCTCTAAAAGGATTAAGAATCTAAGTACAAAGATCAAGTCAAGGATGTGGCACCCATAAATCTTTTCATTGGGATGAGGTGTCTCACGAAAAAGGGGCTAAAGTGTGGGTCTTTCAAACCATCTATCATTAGAGAAAGAGAGAGAGATGGGAGAACTAATTCAAATCAGAATAAACTATGGATGTTGTTCATGGCACATTGAGCCAGTAACTGGCTTGTTATCATATAGAAAAGAAGCCTATATTTTGCTAGAGTTATGCTGCCAAAGGCATTACCAACCTTGTCTAAAATTGTGTGAAACTGTTCTAGACTTTCAACTACTACTTTTTTTTTTAAGGATTAAATAAATGAGGTGTTCTTTTTTCTAAACTTATGTCTTTACTTCTTAACTTATTATTTAATTTAGAAGTCTCTACTAAAGAGGAAAAGGATACTGGAGATATAAAAGATGGATCCCTCTTGAAAGCAAGAAGAAAGCATAAGAAAAAACATAAAGAGAGGAATAAAATGGGAGAAGAGGTGATACGATTACGAGTACTATCAAAGTAAGTCAACGGTACAAATTATATTGTTGGCATTTGACACACTCCATCAACTACTCTTAAGCTCCTGAGAATCTGGGCAGGCATAGGGTTGAGAAACATGTACAGCCCCCAAGAAAGGGATATTCTTCAACAACCACTTCAAATGTAGCCAAAGAGGTAGTAGAAAAGGAAGAATCTTCTGGGAGTGTTGGGATTGGTAGGGAAGGGGAGCAGAGGCCATGGAGAGCAACAAACAAGGAAGTTCCTTTTAAGGAACAAAATCAGTACCCAATCAAGGAAGATTTCCCTACAACTGGGTTGGGGGCCTCACAACATCCACCCAGCAGGATTCCCAGATTGCTTTAGACCAGTGACTACTGTGTGTCTTTCATTCTTCTTCCTTTCAGAATAAGAGTGTTGACTGCAGAGCCAGTTCTGCCATTGTGTATTGGGTGTGTTCCAGAAATGGAAGGCTGATATCTTATCTCTTCAGTTCATATATTCTGAAATAAAGGGGATTCCCATATGGACCCAATGAGGAACCATTGTGAATCACTCAAAGATCTAGTATTTTGAGCTCCATGCCATAACTGAATGGCACTTTTGGATTGTCTCCCTTGGGAAAGAGGTTACTGATTCTGTGTCTGTGAAGAAGAGACATAAGGCTTTGTGGTGGTAAGAAGGGTGGCCTGTAGAAGATACTTCTGATGCTCCCCCACATCCATAGCTTCTCTTCTGGTCACTTTTAGGGGGGCAGAGCCATGTGACTAGTTCTAGCCAATGGGTTAGAGATGGAAATGACACATCTCTATGTGGTTTTCTTTTGTTTTTTTTAACTAGAAGTGCCCCTCAGGGTTGTAGGTACTGATAGCCATGAAGATGTCTCTACTAACTTTTAGGTCAAGTTTTAGATTCTAGATTCTCCTCCAACAAAAATTCACAGAGGAGTCAAGGATTGTCCATAAGAATAGATCTATTGAAAAAATAAACACATTGGATTTATTTCGTTGCAACATATTTTGAAATGTCAAAGAAGGAAAAAGAAGGATGCATCAAAACTTTGCAGATTTGGGACTTCACTGGTGGCGCAGCGGTTAAGAATCTGCTTGCCAACGTGGGGGGCACGGGTTCGAGTCCTGGGCTGGGAAGATCCCACATGCTGCAGAGCAACTAAGCCCGTGCGCCACAACTACTGAGCCTGCGTGCCACAACTACTGAAGCCCGCACGCCTAGAGCCCATGCTCCGCAACAAGAGAAGCCACTGCAATGAGAAGCCCGTGCACTGCAATGAAGAGTAGCCCCCACTTGCAGTAACTAGAGAAAACCTGCATGCAGCAATGAAGACCCAACACAGCCAAAAAAAATTTTTTAATTAAATAAATTAATTAATTTCAAAAAAACTTTGCAGATTTGCATACAGTTTGTCTTGTTATTTAGCTTTAGCATAGATTATATTAAACACCTGACTTTGTAAATTGCTATAGAGTTGATGCACAAAGGGTTCCCAGTTGATCCGTCCGGGTCATTCCATCCGGTAGTCTTCCTATAGTAGCTGAAATTGCTGTGCTTTCAGCCCTACAGATCAAGCTAGAAAGATGGTGCTAAGGTACAAATTGTATTTGCTATTTAAGATAAGCATGAACAAGTTAGCTCAAATTATGGGACAGAATTAAAATATTGTGATAGCCATCTTGATTTCCATTTATTAGAAACACAGTATAATGGAGGTTAACCTGGGACAGGTGGTAGACTAATGTTAAGCAGTCAGTAAAGCTATTCAGAAGTAAATCTAGCTGAAAACCAGAATGTATTTATTGTGATCTGATTGAGTAGAGAGAAATTATATTGTAATTCACCACATTTCCTTTTTTGTATAGTGGAAAATAATCTCTAAAATTGAAAAGAAGGGGTGCAGTTGAAAAATTAACATGTGTTGAATCCTAAGTGCCAGGCCCTGTTCTAAGCATTTATGTACATTATCTTATTTATATCTCATAAGAAACCTATGAAATAGGCATAGTTGTTTCCCTTTACAGAGGAAGATTCTAAGGCTACTCACTTCATGTTTTCAAAGGGTTTTCCACAGATCACCTACACCAAAATCACCTAGCACTTAACAGAAGTTTAAATTCCTGGACCTCAAATCAATTCCCCTGAATCATAATTTCTGGGACACTTTCAAGAGAATGAACGAACTAAATTATACAGAAGGCATAAAAAATATGAACGCTTTTTTGGTGGGTGGGTATTAAAGTCATCAGTTAATCTATCTCTGTTCATGACGAAGTTCCTTAGTGACCAGTATCTGTATCTATAATTTCATTTCTGTGTTATAAATGGTCAATTACTAATTTTTTAATCTGCAAATAAAGTGCCTAATAAAGAGGTAAGAGATCAGCATTCTAGATTTCAGTGTCTACCTAGTCTCTTCCTCAATTGACTGTCAGGAATAGCATCAAAAGCAACTGTTAGTGCCATTCTTATCACTAGTAGTTATTTTTAAAACATATCCTTTTCTTTCTATTTTGCTTTTCTTTTTTCAGTCTCTCTTTTCTACTTTCTTATTGTACAGGAATTTTTCTTCTTCCTTTACTGTGCCTTGGGTTTGTCACTAGTTTCTGCTGACTTGATGAGGCATTAAATAATACTCCATTCTCCTTTCCCAGTTCTGAACCAACTAAGATATATACAGAGAAGCAAGACAGATGGAGATTAAAACAAAAAAGCTAGATTGAAAACTAGCCAATCAAGCTTCCTAATACTTCTCACCGTCTAGACCTTGGAATGACCCACTTACCTGGAATCACTGCTTCAAATGTCAAGCCCAGAGAGTGTGAACAGAGACAAGTAGTAGCCTCCAGCCATGTTTCTAGAAGACAGTTTTAAGTTGGGTATGGGTATTAGTACATTTGTATTGAGACATATTTAGAATATATATGAGTATATATTGTCACCATGTAGCAGAGAGTTCTGCTTTTTTTTTTTTGCTGCCATGTAGCAGAGGGTTCTGGTTGGAAGAGTGTGACAGTCTGTGGCAATGGTGACATTAAGGGTGGCAATAGCAACCATGAAACAGGGTCAATCAGCTTCAAGTGAAGCCTTCTAAAATGGTATACAGAGAGGAATAAGACTGTCCTGCACTCACAGAATTTATAATTCTGTAAATAAAGGATATGGGAACAACTTATTTTCGTAACAGAAATCAGAAGAGTGACAATAGCCAACATTTATCATGTGCTTACTATATTCCAGGTGATCATAACACTTAGTTGATCCTTACCAGAGAATCAACTTTTGTAGGTACTAAAATAATTCTTTCTTTATAAACGTATAAACTGAGACTTGGGGTTGGGGGAGGAGTGGGTATTAAATAGTTTGCTCATGGACACAGGAATAGTAGGTCCTTAAGCCAAGATTTAAACTCAGGAAAAATAATGCAAAGTATTATGAATACAAAAACCAGTAGATCAGATCGGAAGAGAGACTTAACTGGGAAGATGCGTTAAGTGTGGTTACTTTTCTCAACAGACCAGCCCCTTGCCTAGAACAGTGTAGCTCTTGTTGAAATTTTTGTGTGTGAGTAACCATGATGAGCTTACCATGAGTTTGGGGGAAGGAAGTGGCAGGAGTCATATTTTGTGATTTGTGATTTGAGTCCATGTTTTCCTCTCTTAGGCTCTTGGTTTGAAGAGAGAGACAGGAAGGAGAAGGGTTTAGCAGGCAAGCTTCAGAACAGACGGAAGCTAAATCTGACAGTGAGAGAAGTGCCAAGAAATCAGGTCCCAGAGATTATGGTGGATTCAGACAGATAGGTAGGGCAATTAGAATATGCAAGTAATTAGGCAGAGCTAATTAGTTAACAAGGGACTTCCAGCCTAAGCATTGACAACACAAAGTTGCAAAGCAGTTGAAACAGCTAAAGTAAGGCTTTAGATGTTGAATCTGTTCCCAAAGTAAAACATACCAACTGAAGCAGTGAACACAATTGTGAACAGGTCCAAAATACCAGAAGTGGGATATTTCTATTTTCCTTAAAGGTAGCAGAGAAAACTAAAGATCAAGGAGTCATAGATATAAGTTAAGATTTACTCTGAAAGGAATGTGACTTGTATCTAAAAAGATGTATTTCTTTAATATCACTTTTTGTATATTTTTTACTTTGTGTAATGAGTAGCTAACTAATTTATAGTATTTGCTTAATAAAGTTTATATATTTACATTAAACATTTACTTCTCCATTTTGCAGAGCTAACTTCTGGAGCTTAAAGGATCGTCATAGATTCCAGCTAGGAGACTGTGCTTCTGTATCCTGGTAGGGCAGCCCGACGCTATCTTATATGAGGAACCATAAGAAATGTCTGATGGATGGGAGATGGAAGGATGCAGAAGGTGACATTGGTTATTAATCTACCCAGTGTGAACCTCAAAGCAGGTTACAGAATTTCCTTTTTTGCTTAGAGGCCCAGGAGCCCTGGGAGAAAGCTTTGCATCTAACAGCTAGGTCCTTGTGAAAATGAAATTAGGACAAAGGACAGATGAAATCCCCCCAACCTCTGTAGAGGATGGGGGTTGGGATTAATGTGTCAGACAGGGAAACAATTCACCACATAGCAAAAGAGAGGTTCTTCTTGATCATCAGGAAGAGGATATTCTTTTCAGTCTATTTTTGTTTTCTGTCATTCAGGTTCAGTGAATTTTATTTATCTGTCCTCAAGTTCACTGCTTCTATCCTGTCATCACGCTACAAGTGAGCCCACCCAGCGATTTGTTTATTTTGGTTATTGTGCTTTTCAGTTTTCTATTTTCCATTTGGTTCTTCTTCTTAACTTATATTTCTTTGTTGCAGTTTTCTGTCTTTTCATTTGTTTCAAGAGAAATCATAATTGCTTGTTGAAGCATTTTTATGGTGGCTCTCTACAATCCATGTCAGATAATTCCGACATCTGATGCATCTTAGTGTTGGTGTTGTTTCATTTTGTCTTTTCTCATTTAGTTGTGATTTTTCCTGGTTCTTAGTATTAGAGGTGATTTTCTGTTATATCCTGGATATTTGGGCTGTTGTGTTAGGAAATTCTAGGTCCTGTTTAAATCTTTTATTTTAGCAGGCAGTCACTCTGTTCAGGTTTAGCGTGCAGGACCTGGTGTATTTGTAGCCTGTGGTTTCAATGACAATTTAATATTCAGAGCCTTTGCTGTACTATTTTGGTCTGCTTCTCTCCTCTGGTGCCACTAGGGTTTCCACTGATCCCTGCTGTTGCCACCTGTGGGGATGAGAGACACTTCCCCAGTGCAAGCCACCTGGCTTCTTGGTGGGAAAAGGAAGTCTTCAGCCCATGGGGATGACAAGTTGTTCCCCTGGGCCACTTGTTTTCAGAGGAGCTTCCACTCTGTCCCCCTTGCCAGTGTCACTTGGCCTGTCTGGTGTTGTTGGCAGGACTCTTGTTTGATCTAGGGGAGGAATGAGTCTACCTGGGCCATCTCCTGCCACTAGGTTGGGATTTGGAAGACATGCAGTATGAGTTACCTCTTATTGCTGGGTGGGGAGGATCTTAAGATACCCAGCCACTATGTTGTTTCTTCAGCCTTGGGTCGCTAGTCTATGGTTGCCTCTTTTGTTATTTCCAGGGTTTATAGTTGTTCTTGGTTAGAAAAGTCTATACCATTTTGTCTGGACCAAAAGCCCACCGGAAAGTCTATTTTAAAAGTCAGTGTTGTCATTTAAATATTCTCTAGCCAATCCTTGAGGGACTTAGAACATTCATTGAACAAATATTATTGAGCACTTACTATGTGCCAGGAAGTGCCCTGGAGATATGGAAATGAACAAGATAGATTTGGTACCTTCCCTCATAGAGGGGACTGTTCAGTAGAGTGAGGAATTATTTCATAGTAAAAGTTATAGTTGGAGGCCAAAAGGGTATCATTTATTTATATTTTTAATAAATTTATTTATGTTATTTATTTTATTTTTTGGCTGTGTTGGGTCTTCGTTGCTGTGCGCTGGCTTTCTCTAGTTGTGGCGAGCGGGGCTACTCTTCATTGCGGTGCACGGGCTTCTCATTGTGGTGGCTTCTCCTGTTGCGGAGCATGGGCTCTAGGCGTGCGGGCTTCAGTAGTTGTGGCACGCGGGGTTAGTTGCTCCGTTGCATGTGGGATTTTCCCAGACCAGGGCTCAAACCCATGTCCCCTGCACTGGCAGGCGGATTCTTAGCCACTGTGCCACCAGGGAAGTCCAAAAGGGTATCATTTAGAAAGAACACTTTATCACCTCTCTGTCTTCCACTGTGGGGTCAGTACAACAAAGACCACATTATGGCTGGAGATGCAAAGAAGTGTGCCAACTTCAGGATGATAGTGAAAATGGTAGCCCAGAAAGCATTGCCAAGGACCAGAATCCTGCAATGTTTGCCAAAGAAGAACATGAGCTACGTGGACTAGTCAAAGAAATGGACTTGGGAATCCCAGTCCTGATAGTAGGTAGAGGCTCAAGCCAATTCTCATCACCTCCCAGAACCACATTGGGCAGGGATGTAGAGGATGGTATGGTTATTCCAAGGGTTGTTTGGACAATAATAGGAAACGTGAACAGGAGGGCTGTGTTTCAACTAATAAGACTAATAAGAAGCAGAATTGGGACTCAAATATTATCTATGATATTGATTCATAAAACAGTGTTTTTATCTAACAACTCGCTTTGCTATGGTGATGCTCCTATCTTCACAATAAAGCTGTGGGGCTGTTAGCCACAAAATAAACAGTTGATTCAGAGTGGTGTGGAGATGCTCAAATTCTTTAGACTCTCAGATTTCTGCAGGGTTCCCTAAGGGCTTGAAACACAGGTATCCCTACTTAGCTGAACAGGTGACTTGGAAGGGGTTTTAATAATAATTAGTGTATTATGAGGGAATTGTCTGGTTCAAGTTATAATATCTGTGTGTGTGTGAGAGCATCTGTAATGTAATCACCATCTCATAGAAACACTTGGGAGGTTGTTTCAAGGGCTTGTGATCAATGCCTGTGGTCTACTAAACTGGAATAGTTTTCATGATAATTGGGAAAATCAGTTAGAGCACATCTATAAATGCGAAAGCAGTTCCAGCATATTTGAACGTTTCTAAAGTCAGTTAATTCAAAAGAGGCTCTAGACCCCGTTTTCTTCAATATTTTCTTCAGATTGATATTTAGATTATATTGAATACAATTTTCATTGCATTTCAATAAGATTAGTGCCCTTTCTCAGCCTATGTACTTGTTCTAATGTATTTATCTTCATTTGGAAAAATTTTTATTATTGCTGCTTCTTTAATCATTATTTTATCCATTTTTCTACAAAGTATTTTCTTATTATTTACATATAACCATTCTACATGTAAATTTCTAGTACTAAAATTTTATCTGCTGCAATATTAAAGCTGATTAATTTTCTAAACTCTAATCTTAAAGTTATTGAAATGAAACAAGTTTATTGAAAAATTAGAACAGGATAGAGTACATAATGTACCAAGTAGAATCCTCAGAGTAACAGTTTGGTATATACTTTTCCATGGCTCACAAAACATTCCTTTACTTGAAGTTATTTGTAGTATTATCAGAAGTAAGTCAAGATAAGGTGCCCACTGTACCCCCATTTAAAAGAATTTTTGGCCATGCTGCGCGGCTTGCAGGATCTTATTTCCCTGACCAGGGATCGAACCTGCACCCTCAGCAGTGACAACATGGAGTCCTAACCACTGGACCATCAGGGCATTCCCTGTACCCCCATTTTGAAGATGCAAGACTAAAAGCATGGGAGGCAGCAAGAAAAGCAGAGACTAAGCCTCCTGGAGCCCCCTGCAGATGGTCGGTTGTAATAGAACCTGTGGCCCCTAGCTACCATTTTAAAAATTCTCTAACCTGGCTTCTTAATCAGGGCGAGAGGGCTCTGAAGGGTAGGAGAGAGGGGAGTCGATATTAGAAACCAAATTTGCTCAGAGGAACGAAAATGATTAGATGGAAAAGAAAAAGTTGACTTGCTCAAAAAAACAAAAAAAGAAAGAAAGAAAGAAAAAATCATGGAGTATCACACTAACCTGATTTTTTAATCAAATTCTTTGGGGTTTTTGTTTTTTGTTTGTTTGTTTTATTGAAGTATAGTTGATTTACAGTGTCCTGTTAGTTTCAGATGTACAGCACAGTGATTCAGTTATACACATTTATGTACATATATATATATGTATGTATTCTTTTTCAGATTCTTTTCCCTTATAGGTTATTACAAAATATTGAGTTTAGTTCCCGGTGCTGTACGTAGGTCCTTGTTGGCTATCTATTTTATATATAGTAGTGTGTATATTTAATCAAATTCTTTGACTCATCCTTTGACCAACACCCAAGGACATTCCACTGAATAAGAACGATAAAATACTTTTCATACTTTGGCATAACTGTGCAGTGGTAGAGTTTTTAACACAAAGCCCTAACACTGTGGCTTCCTTCAGCCCATGGGCTTTTAACCACCCACCCACCCACCCACTCTTAGGCAACCAGGGGACTGATTATAGGATAAAAAGCATCAAAATGAAACCTCCACCTCATATTCTAAAATAATGATTCAAAGGGTCCCCAAATGAATAAGGAAAGGCATTAAGATGATTCCACCACACTATTTTTTGGCAAATAGCAAGAGACACTCCCATGAAACCTGTGCAGAAATGCTAGAAGAAAAACAGAATGGACTAGAGGATGTAAATGATAAAGAGTACACTTCAGAAGAACAAAATTTTACATAATTTCTTTGAGTCTCAAGGAGATTAAAGAAAATAAGGACTCTACAAAACAAGAAAAGAATGTCAAATAACCCTAATTCTATCTCTAAACCTCCATATAATCTTTAAGAAAACAAGTAAACAAAGCAGTTTAAGAATTTTTTTTCTTCATCTTTAAAATGTAAATGAAAATATATAATCAAGTTATGTAGGAAAGAACTGTCGATACACATTGAACCCACTTAAACACAGAATTAAATTCAAATAACTCTGGTAATTATAGTTAGAAAGTGGAATATAAATCTTATAATCACTGAAAGAAAATTTTAGTGTATTATAATAATTTAACTAATAGTCTGGGACAAAATTCTCAGAGCATGCAAACAAAAATGTGAGGCTGGGGAAAATGGAAAGTAATGTTAGAGCCTTATTTTACTTCTCTGTCATAAGGCACGCTCAATAGAAATGTTAATTCTGTGGTGTGATTTTTACCTTGTTGTTATTTTTAAATAAGAAAAAAACATTTTCATATTCTTAAAACTAAGTTCAGGTGGTGGAAGAGACGGGCTATTCAATTAGCCTCACGTATTATGGAACCTTACTTATGGAAGAGATCTCTGAGACTACCTATGAAAATATATCTAATGACCTAACAAGTTCTATTGTTTCACTGCAGACTCTGAGCAAAATGATGCCAGTCAGCTGAGCCAAGTGTGTACATTCCTCACTCAACCCCAGACAGCTTAATAATAGTTCATTAAGCAGCTAATTAGACTTGCAGTACTTCCAGCCACAGGCTCACAGACCCCGCCCGGTCGGCACACCTTTGCCATGCTCCTTTCTCCTGACGTATCTCACTTTGTTTTGCTGCTCAGAAGTGGCCCAAGAGGGATTTTTATGTTCTAGGAAAAACAAGCAAACAACTTTTGTATTTTAAGCAACCTGTCAGTGCACTGATCTTGATTTGTTTTGTTGACTATGCTTCAAAAGAGGTGCACAAGGGAACTTAGCGATTCCATGGACTAAATCTGAAAGGAGAGACTGAATATAGTTGTTGGGCAGGTGCCAAGAAACAACACAGGCAGCGTGTGTGCAGGACCATAGCTAGTGTGGTTCTTTTGTGAAGAACATCTTGCTCTCGTGACCTGAAGGAACTCCCAAATACTTAGATTCAAAGTCCAGTTATTTGGTTCTTGAGATGATAGGGTACTGCTTGTAGAGAATCCTTGCACATAGAATTTTGTCCTGGTCCTGTTTTGGCAAAGTGCCAGTTGGTGAACATCCAGGGCTTACAAAACGGTCATTTAAAGTTAGATTTTTATTCTTGTTTTAAGAATTGTCACCATAATTGAGTTTATTATTTTCTAAATATATTATTTTATATATTTCAAGCAAACCTTTCATATGTTTTCCAATTATCTTTTCTCATAAATCATAACCTTAAAGAAAAAATGAAACTGACATCAGAACCATTGGTAGGATTTCAGTTCATAAGTGCTGACATCTAGTGGTTGTTGCTATTCTTTGATGAAGTATTATCCAGAGAGTCTTTTCTGCAGGTTCTATCAGAATAAGTGATTTTAAAAGTACTTACTTCAAAATGTAAGTAATTTTATTTATCCTTATAAAACTCTATGCATTTCAAATAGTTTGGTTAAGAAAAATCAGTCTGAAACCTTGAAATTAAACAAACTTTTTTCCCCCTGCAAGTATGCCCTTCACAGGTGTGGTGCTTTCCCATCATAACATCCTGCTCTATGCAATGATTTTCAGGAGGGGCATGGAGGAGAGGTGGAAAGTCCTAGGGTACAGGTAAGGAGTTTCCTACACCTCTTGAAACTTACTAGTTTTAAATTTGTTTTTAGTGTCTGCTTATAAATGTGGATAGCATTGATGGATGGTCATGATGCTTAAATTCATTGGAATTTCCTGGAAGCTTAGATCTGGTATTATTTTGGTGATCAAAAATACCACTTAGAATGAAAACACACTTATTAGGCATGTGCCCAGACTAGCCCTAGGAATGCAACATGAATTATTGTGAAACTTAACGTTGAGAAATCCTAAGATCAGGAAAACAAATGTGTCATGAAATAACTGCAATTTAGTATGAGAGGCAGAACTTTTGACTGTGGTAAAGATTGAAAAGCACAAAGGAGGAAATTGGAGAGGTGAAGAAAAAACTTCACATAGAAGTGATCTCTAAACCAGGTTTTGAAGATTATTTGTGAATTATCTAGGTGACAAAAAAGAGGAATTCTAAACAGCCACTTATTCATTAGCCATTCCATAAATATTTGTTGAGTACCTACCATATGGTAGGTGCCGCATGGGGTACAACATGTGCAAAGGCTGGAGATATAAATGGTATTTTAGATTATGTTATTGCCAAAGCAGAAAATAGCAGAAATTAGGGGAGCAGTAGGAAATGAAGGTGTGTAGTGGGGAAAAACAAATCTGAGTTCAAATCCCATATCCACCACACTTACTTAGTCTGTAGACTTAAGCAAGTAACATGAGCTCACTAAATATCAGTTCTCCCATCTGTACAGTGCAAGAAAGACTGTTTCATAGGTTATAGGGAAAGTTAAATGAGCTAATAGATGTGAAAGTTCCTGGCATTGAATAAGGACTAAAATGTTAGTTATTGTCTCTATCATCTTTTGCTATGTAATAAACAACCATGAACATATTTTTGGCCTGCAATAATTAACATTTATTTTCATGCTCATAGATCTGCAGTTCAACTGCTAATCAGCTGATCTAGGCAGGGGTTGGCTGGGAAGCTCTGCTTCAGGTTGTGGGTCCCCACATATCTCATTCTGGACTCAGGCTGCAGGGACCAAGGGTATCACAGTATGTTCTTTGAGTGATGGCAGAAGCACAAGCCCAACCATGCAAGCTCCTTTTAAGCCCCTGTTCATGGTCACATTCCTAACATACCATTGGTCAAAGCAATCACATGGGCAAGTTGAAAGTCAAAGGGTGGGAAATCACTCTGTGCCTCCATGGAGCCATGACAAGGATGTGGATGTATAATATTACCAACGGGAATAAGATTTGGCAGTGATTTATTTTGTTATATTTCTTTTATTGCAAAGGCCTTGTATATCATCCTAAGGAGTTTGGACTTCATCCTGCAGGCAATGGGAAAACACCTGATCAAACCTGTGACTTTAGAACAGGTTCTCCTGATGCCATGGAGAGTAGAGTTGAAGAGAAACATGACTAAAAGCAGAAATACCAGTTGCAATAATTTTTATTCTTTTTAAAAATTTTTTATTTTATTTATTTATTTTTATACAGCACGTTCTTATTAGTTACCCATTTTATACATATTAGTGTATACATGTCAATCCCAATCTCCCAATTCATCCCCCCCCCCCCCACTTTCCCCCCTTGGTGTCCATACGTTTGTTCTCTACATCTGTGTCTCAATTTCTGCCTTGCAAACCGGTTCATCTGTACCATTTTTCTAGTTTCCACATATATGTGTTAATAAATGATATTTGTTTTTCTCTTTCTGACTTATTTCACTCTGTATGACAGTCTCTAGGTCCATCCACGTCTCTACAAATGACCCAATTTCGTTCCTTTTTATGGCTGAGTAATATTTCATTGTATATATGTACCACATCTTCTTTATCCATTCGTCTGTCAATGGGCATTTAGGTTGCTTTCATGACCTGGCTATTGCAAATAGTGCTGCAATGAACATTGGAGTGCATGTGTCTTTTTGAATTATGGTTTTCTCTGGGTATATGCCCAAGAGTGGGATTGCTGGGTCATGTGGTAGCTCTGTTTTTAGTTTTTTAAGGAACCTCCATATAGTTCTCCATAGTGGCTGTATCAATTTACATTCCCACCAACAGTGCAAGAGGGTTCACTTTTCTCTGCACCCTCTCCAGCACTTGTTGTTTGTAGATTTTGTGATGATGGCCATTCTGACCGCTGTGAGGTGATACCTCACTGAAGTTTTGATTTGCATTTCTCTAATGATTAGTGATGTTGAGCATTTTTTCATGTGTTTGTTGGCCATCTGTATGTCTTCTTTGGAGAAATGTCTATTTAGGTCTACTGCCCATTTATTAATTGGGTTGTTTGTTTTTTTGATATTGAGCTACATGAGCTGTTTGTGTATTTTGGAGATTAGTCCTTTGCCCGTTGCTTCATTTGCAAGTATTTTCTCCCATTCTGAGGGTTGTCTTTTCATCCTGCTTATGGTTTCCTTTGCTGTGAAAAAGCTTTTAAGTTTCATTAGGTCCCATTTGTTTATTTTTGTTTTTATTCTCATTACTCTAGGAGATGGGTCAAAAAAGATCTTGATGTGATTTATGTCAAAGAGTGTTCTGCCTATGTTTTCCTCTAAGAGTCTTATAGTGTCTGGCCTTACATTTAGGTCTTTAATCCATTTTGAGTTTATTTTTGTGTATGGTCTTAGGGAATGTTCTAATTTCATTCTTTTACATGTAGCTGTCCAGTTTTCCCAGCACCACTTATTGAAGAGGCTGTCTTTGCTCCATTGTATATCCTTGCCTCCTTTGACATTGATTAGTTGACCATAGGTGCGTGGGTTTACCTCTGGGCTTTCTATCCTGTTCCATTGATCTATATTTCTGTTTTTGTGCCAGTACCATACAGTCTTGATTACTGTAGCCCTGTAGTATAATCTGAAGCCAGGGAGTCTGATTCCTCCAGCTCTGTTTTTTTTTTTCTCAAGATTGCTTTTGCTGTTCAAGGTCTTTTGTGTTTCCATACAAACTGTAAAATTCTTTGTTCTAGTTCTGTGAAAAATGCCGTTGGTATTTTGATAGGGACTGCACTGAATCTGTAGATTGCTTTGGGTAGTATAGTCATTTTCACAATATTGATTCTTCTAATCCAAGAACATAGTATATCTCTCCATCTGTTTGTGTCCTCTTTGATTTCTTTCATCAGTATCTTACAGTTTTCTGTGTACAGGTCTTTTGTCTCCCTAGGTAGGTTTATTCCTAGGTATTTTATTCTTTTTGTTGCAATGGTAAATGGGAGTGTTTCCTTAATTTCTCTTTCTGATCTTTCATTGTTAGTATATAGGAATGCAAGAGATTTCTGTGTATTAATTTTTTATCCTGCAACTTTACTAAATTCATTGATAAGCTCTAGTAGTTTTCTGGTGGCCTCTGTAGGAATTTCTATATATAGTATCATGACATCTGCAAACAGTGACAGTTTTACTTCTTCTTTTCCAATTTGTATTCCTTTTATTTCTTTTTCTTCTCTGATTCACATGGCTAAGACTTCCAAAACTATGTTGAATAATAGTGGCTAGAGTGGGCATCCTTCTCTTATTCCTGATTTTAGAGGAAATGGTTTCAGTTTTTCTCCATTGACAGTAATGTTTGCTGTGCGTTCGTCATATATGGCCTTTATTATGTTGAGGTAGGTTCCCTTTATGCCCACTTTCTGGAGAGTTTTTATCATAAATGGGTGTTGAATTTTGTCAAAAGCTTTTCCTGTATCTATTGAGATGATCATATGGTTTTTCTCCTTCTATTTGTTAATATGGTGTATCACATTGATTGATTTGCATATATTGAAGAATCCTTGCATCCCTGGGATAAATCCCACTTGATCATGGTGTATGATCCTTTTAATGTGTTGTTGGATTCTGTTTGCTAGTATTTTGTTGAGGATCAATATTGGTCTGTAATTTTCTTTTTTTGTAGTATCTGGTTTCTTTTTGTCTGGTTTTGGTATCAGGGTGATGGTAGCCTTGTAGAATGAGTTTGAGAGTGTTCCTTCCTCTGCAATTTTTTGGAAGAGTTTGAGAAAGATGGGTGTTAGCTCTTCTCTAAATGAAGCCACCTGGTCCTGGACTTTAGTTTGTTGGAAGATTTTTAATCACAGTTTCAATTTCAGTGCTTGTTGTTGGTCTGTTTATATTTTCTATTTCTTCCTGGTTCAGTCTTGGAAGGTTGTGCTTTTCTAAGAATTTGTCCATTTCTTCCAGGTTGTCCATTTTATTGGCATAGAGTTGCTTGTAGTAGTCTCTTATGATGCTTTATATTTCTGCGGTGTCCGTTGTAACTTCTCCTTTTTCATTTCTAATTTTATTGATTTGAGCACTCTCCTTCTTTTTCTTCATTGCGGTGCGTGGGCTTCTCATTGCGGTGGCTTCTCTTGTTGTGGAGCATGGGCTCTAGGTGCGTGAGCTTCAGTAGTTGTGGCACGCAGGCTCAGTAGTTGTGGCTCGTGGGCTCTAGAGTGCAGGCTCAGTAGTTGTGGCTCGCAGGTTTAGTTGCTCTGCGGCATGTGGGATCTTCCTGGACCAGGGATCGAACCCATGTCCCCTGCATTGGCAGGTGGATTCTTAACCACTTCACCACCAGGGAAGCCCTGCAATAATTTCTTAATCTAGAAATGACAAAGGCCTGAGCTAGAAATGTGCTTTGGCCTGCATAGAGGCTAGAGACTCCACTGAATAAAGAGAAGAAAGTAATACGGTAGGTTAAATCCTGAGGCTGAATCCTAAAGAATTTATTATCTTTATTTTATTTGCTTCATTTTTTAATTAGAATTTTTAAAATTATTGAATAAATCTGACCAGAACAGTTCTTTAGGCCATGGAATTTAGACTTGATAACTAGAAGTAATTTAAATTGAATAAGATAATCTCTTTGTCAGATGGATGTAGAAAGTGAGGCTCAGTGGTGTGCTAGAGGCAGCTTATACTGTTTTGTGAAAGCCAATTGCTAAATTTTCAGGAACTTTGTGAGCCAGTTGATTTACACAGTCCTTATTAAAAATTAAATTGTATAAACGTATAATGAAATAAATTATACTAAAAATAAAGGTAATTACGCTGCCTCCAGCCAAGATGGAGTAACAGGAAGTGACCTGACTTGTCCACCTGAAAAAGAAAATTTTTAACTTAGACAAAATATATGAAACAACAATTTTCTAGACACTGGACATCTGGTAACAAAAGACAGCGATCCCTGAGAGATGAGAAACAAACAAAAAGAAGCCTGCAAGTGGCCCCAGCTTACTGCCTTGAGAAAGGTTCCTGGCAATGGAGCAAAGAGGGAGCACATAGCCAGAGCCTGGACTCGCTGAGTTGAGATAGAGCTGAGGGTCTAGTGAGACCAAGGCAGCTACAGTTCTGAGGACGAAGTAGCAGAGGACAGAGCTGCAGGGAGAGAGCATCTTAGAGCTCTGGACAGGGTCCCTCTGGAATATTCTGCAGAGTACTAACCAGTACCTGCATATAACGAAATTACTTGATCCTGGCAAAACAACTATCTGAAAGGATTACCAAAAATAGTATTCTATGCTCACACATGATCTGAAATAGTACCTGTTCCCGCCAGCTGGAAAAACTCATAATTTGGATAAAATACTCAGAAAGGTCTTGCCTCAGTAGTGGGGAACATCTAACTCTAGACTAACTACTGCTCTATCCTCACCTTAAAAATCCTAAAAATTGAGGCTCAAAAGGAACAAACTGTTTTTAAGTAACTTAACTACATCTCAGAAAAACTCAAGAAAATTTAGAGGAGTACAAAAACATGCAGCACTCAACAAAGTAAAATTCACAATATCTAATGCAAGATTACCAGGATTGCAAAGAAGCAGGAAAACAGGAGTCATAAAAAGAAAAATTAATCAATTAAAACCAACTCAGAACAGACACAGAGGTCATAATAAGCAGAAAGACTGTAAAACAATTATTTATTTTAGCTATATTCCATGTGGTCAACATTTAAGTAGAAACACGGAAGATAGAAGAAAAGACCCACATATAATTTCTAGAGATGAAACTACAAGGTTGGAGATGAAAAGATATACTAGAGTGGATTAACAGCTGAGTAGACATTGCAGAAAATTGATGAACTTGAATACATAGCAATAGAAGCTGTTACAATGAAACTCAAAGAGTAAAAGGAATTTTTTTTTTTTTTTTGGCTGCGCCACATGGCATGCTGGTGTGGGATCTTAGTTCCCTGAACAAGGATTGAACCCGTGCCCCCTGCAGTGGAAGCACAGAGTCTTAACCACTGGACCACCAAGGAAATCCCAAGAATTTTTAAAAAAATGAGTGGCACTAAACTTTGAGATAGAAACAACCCAAACATCCATCAGTAGGTAGATGGATAAACAAATTATCGTATATTCATACAATGGAATATGCTCAGCAATTAAAAGGATACATTATTGATATATAGAACATGGGTGAATCTCAAAATAATTAGTCTGTGAGAGAAGCAAGATAACAGTAGGGTACACACTGTATGATTCTACTCTTATAAAGTCCTAGAAGATCCAAATTATAGTGACAGAAAGCAGATCAGTGGTTGCCTGGGGAATAGAGTGAGGATGGGAGGGGCAAAAGGGAGGGATTACAAAAGGGCACAAGGGAAATTTTGGGGGTGATGGATATTTTATTGATGGTTTCATGGGTGCATACATATACCAAAAATTATCAAATTGTACACTTTAAGTAAGTGCTATTTATTTTATGCCAATTAGACCTTAATTTTTAAAAAAAAGTCTGACCCACAGTGGTAATTCAGTAAAATTCAGCTATTTTGCACACACACACACAGGTAAGAAATACTTAGAACTCATCATTTCCTAATTATTTTTCTACATTCTATTGCCATCTATGTTCTTGCAGTTACTGTTTACATCTGTTATGTCTGTATGGTAGCAGTACTATGTGATGTGCCACTTTGCATCTCTTCACAACTCCACGTTCAGTGACATCACGCTGGTAGCTTGAAATAGGTCATGGTGGGAACATATACATCACAGAAATTGGCAAATACTGCAAATCATGGCCACTCATCTCCCACCACCCCCCATTTCAAGAACCTGTAGTTAGCTAGTTAGAGATACAGGTCTAAAACAAGGTGTCCTATTCCTAAGTCCAGTGATCCTTTCACCCAACCACACCACCCATCTTACCAGCATAACTAGAAACTGCTCAGAGACACACTGGGGAGGGGGGAGACTGAAGCAGAGACTGAAACGGCCCTTTCCTTCTGCCTTCCAGCCAGAAGAAGACTTCAAGGCACAAGACATTTTCTTCATTGTTTCCTCTCATTTTCACTTCTTTGCTACCCCCGTAACTCCTTTTCCACCTTTTTTTCGTCTGATAAAGGAACAGATCTGCTCTCAGAGAGCAGTGCTTTAAAAAAGGAATATATTATTTATGGTGGAATTTCAGCAGTCAATGGAAATGATTTTTTTTTCTAGCAAGGTTTCTTCCCAACACGTCTCTGATTATAACATATGAATATGGCAACTATATTTCTGCCCCCAAATGGGACATATAACTTGAAGATGAAATTTATGCATTTCCATGGCTTATTTGAAATCTGGATTTTTACCAGAAAATCCACAAATGCTGAATTCCTCAGTCTTTACCAGCCTGTGGGTACAAATGGCGTTAAATAAGTGATCAATCAAATTTCACATTACTGCCCCCACCTACTATCACTGGACTTCCAGGATCCCTCTGAATCCTTAAGAAATGATTCACATCAGCTTAGGAAGCCCTCTCATATGCTCTGGGATTCTGGTCACCTGGTTAATGTGTGGCCTGGGAAGGGAAGCCCCTGAAAGTGGTATCTGGCATTGTTGCCCACTTCCAATATAATATTGAATCTATTGAAGGTGCCATCTTTCATTGCTTTCAGAGCTGCCAAATCTGGAGGTGCTGAAGCCGCCCTGCATTTTCTGAAGCTATTGTTGGTGATGCCAAGTCATGCTGTGCTGTGAGAAGACAGGTGGATAATACCCTTGTTCCTCACTTATGTCCAGCTGTGTTCCCTTAGCTCCTAGAGTGCCATATAATGTGTTCCTTGGAATTTTTTTTTTGTAACTTCTCTTTCTGGAGGGCTCCAATAGGAATAAATGGAACAGAGCCAGGGGACAAGTATCCAAGACACAGAACATACTGTTTTCTCCATCTGTGGCCTCAGGTATATGGTTGGCGGGAGTGTGCAGGTGTGGGAGACAGCAGGGGAGAAAGGTAGAAAAACAAAACTAAAGTCTGGTCCAGACATGGCTAAATGCTGATTTTGACTCAGTACAGCCCCGTTACCTCCAATAATGTGAATAACCTTCAGTTTTTCCTATGGTGGTAAAAACTGGTCTCTTTTAAACTCTCTGACCCAATTCTCGCCATAGAGGTGAGATGTCTGGGCAGCACATACAGAGATGGTCTTTGGTTGACTAAGGAAATTGATGTGTTACATCAGATCATATTGCCCAGTAGCTTAGCTTTTGTTTTTTTAACCAATGATCCTTCTCATCCTATCACTGAATCTGGTATGTTTATTTTTGTGGGATAAAAATTGAGAAGGGTACATTTGAAAGGCAGGGAGAAATGCACAATAAAGAACCCTCTCCTTTTCCTTCTTTCAGATAATGTTAACATTAACTAAGGTATAGATCCTGGCATGTGAAATCAATTTTATAGAGAAAAATGAGGCACTGAGGGGTTAAATGTCTTAAATTTACAAAGCCCCTTAAGGCAGAAATGAACTGAGAGCCTGTGTCCCTCGACTCCTAGATCAGCAGCCAACCCTCTGTGTTGGCTGCTTATCACCATATATTATCTACTCAAATCATAAAGTCCAATCTGCTGATAAATGTTATGGAGGAACATCTTTTTGTTATATTTTGATATTTGTTCATGACTGCAGCCCATGCAGTTGCTGAGGATTTTCATGTACAGAGCCTTTATATGATGGGTATTTGGGAAATCATGAAAGCCTTACAGAATGGTAGAGAATCTTTTGACAAATCATAAACCCCTAGGAATGCAGTTTGTTAGATAGTGTGTTTTTACATCTCCTGTAATTCTCCAGAGGCAGATGACCTGCAAATACATGAAAATCAAAAACTCTGAAGGTTTAAAATCATGCTTTAAGTTCTAAAGCTGCAGAAGCAATTGAATGATTTAGATCAGGCAGGGGGTTTGTAGGGCTTGGTTCTAATATTAGACAAATCAGTTCCCTCATCTCTAGCTGACCTATTTGTTCATCCATCCAAGTCATTACCCTAATCTCTATAGCTCCTGTGTTCTGTACCATAATTAGCACATATGGGATCCATTTGTAGCAGACAGTGTCACCTCCTTGACAGTAAGTTTAATCTAAATTCATACATTTCTGAAAAACTTCCTCCCCTAAGAGGAGTGGCAGATTGATTAATTGAAACAGGTAAGGTGTACCTTGGCAATAGCTGTCAGGCAAATGCAGAACTCTCTTCACTCCAGACATGAGTACTGCTCTATAATGTGACACTGGAGACCTCTTCGCTACATGAGTGGGTATGTCCAGTACCTTATGGAGGAGGTAGGCAATGATTGCACAAAACTAGTTAACTAAATGGCTGTGCAATGACCACTCCTACTCATCTGATCATATTCTATTAGCTCCTTTATATATCTTTTGAAATTATATATGAAAGCTGTGTTCTGCAAAAGTAGGAACTGTGAACTAGAGAAAATATGTAAATATGTTTATATAATTATATATACACATACTTTATATATTCAATATCATGTATGTATATATATATATAAAACACATATATTTCATCTATTTCCTATATCTAAATACACACACCTATCCACATACAGATTTTTTCCATATAATATAGAAGGAAAGTTTTCTTCTCTTGAGTTATTGCTTAAACAGTTCTGTTATGAAGAAGAAAATCACGGAGGTTAGTGATATTCCACTTGAGCTTGTCAGCAGTCTTTCTTATTAATTTACTCCTATAAACATTGCTGCTCATAGGGAATGGACACATCATATCCTTTTCCAAAGGACAAATTAATTTTAGCTGTCAAAAAAACCAAAATATAAATAGCATGGCTGTATCATTCCTTTGAAAAAAAGAATGGCACATCTTCTTTAGAAAATTATTTATATTTCTCTGGTTTTCATTGATAGACCCTCATCCCACTACTTTCTTTAGACCAATTAACTCTAATCTTCTAACTTTTTTCCTGGCAGGAGTTGGCAAATTATGTCTTATGGATCAAATCTGGCTTGTGGTCTGTTTAAGAATTTTTTTTAACATTTTTGAATTGTTGCTTAAAAAATTTTTAAATGAAGGAGAATATGTGATGGAGAAGAATATGGGGTCCACAAAAGCCTAAAAATATTTACTATCTGGCCCTTTATAGAAACAGTTAGTTGACACCTATTCTAGGAGTTGGCTTCAAGGCCCTAATAATAGCATGTGCAGAATAAAAATCATTATGGTCCAGGCTTGGCCCTTGATATTCCCAGTTATTAGACAAGACCTGAATGTCTTAGGCAGTGGTATAGTTTCCTGTATATCTCTGACAAGAAAATGCGTCTCTTATCTAGAAATTTATCCTGTAACCAACAAAGCACGAATTTGGAAAAAGTACACATGGAGCATTGAAGAATTTTGAGGGCATCCAAGTAGTCAGTCACATTATACCAAATCCATCGAGGAGGTCAATGAACTTATGTTAATACCACATTACATTTGCATCCATGATAATTATGCTGGTGATGTAGCAAAATAAAGTGGGTGTATGGTCTTCTACTACTTCTGCTTGCTTATTTGCCAAACGAACTTCTAGCTAGAATTTCTTCCCACTTAGTTGGCCAACATTGTCAGTCTCTGAGAAAAGAGCCTCTGATGTTAAGCATCTTACCTCCTGTACTCTTGGTTTGTTTCTTTTAATAAGACTGTCCTTTATTTAAAATATGTAAAAAGAGATTATAAGGATTCTGTTCTTACCCTTAAGTAAGAGATGATTTTCTTCTTGAATGGAAAAACTTTTCTCTCTATACTCTGCTTACTTGTCTATTTTTCCCAATTGTGTTGGCACCCCTTTATCTATTTTGGATAAAATCAAGACAAAATGTCTTCTCAACTAATATGCACATACACACACACACACACATTTGTGGTTTTCTTCCTAAAGCAGGTTCATATAAAGTCATTTTTTGTCTTGACAGAAAAAAAAAGTTAAAATGAAATTCCTAAAATAAAGATGAGAATAATCATATCAGTACTCATCATTTTTCCCCCTTCCCCAATTACCTCATTCTTATTTTCATTATGTTTTTTTTTTTAATCTTCTCTGGGTTAGAGCAAAATAATCGGTAGTGAATTAAGGTATTTGCTTCTAAAATGTCAAGACCATGAGGGCTCCAGAGGACCTACGTCACAGTTATAATCAATGGCCTTCATTTAATGCTGGTCACGCCTGTGAGCAGCGCAAATCTGTTAGCTCTTATCTGTCCACACAGGATTATTGCTTAAAACCATTGTCTCACTATTATTGGCATGCATTGTGGACTTGAATCAACTTGAATTGAATTGAATCAGATCAAAGGGCAGGAAGACCTTATTCTCTGTGCACTGTTGTTGGCAGCTGCTTGCCTGCTTCTTCACTTGAAAGTGCTGTTTCTAGTTCTCAAGTCTGAATTCCTTCCCTTTCTGTTTTATACAGCCTTAGCTTGTACCCCAATCCTTACTTTTGTGCTCAGATTTGACTTTTCCTTTCCCTGAGTGTGACTCCTGGATATCTGATTTTAAGACCTTTACCATGCCTCTGCCTGGGCTCTGTGGATGCCAGACTGGCCGCTGCAGTTGGCCTCTGAACTGTGCCTGTGCTTTCACTCCAGCCACTACTGCATGATACACAATAAAATATGCTTTTCTATAAAAGCAAACTATCCAAAGTAGAGGTGGTGCAGCACTATTTACAATAGCCAGGACGTGGAAGCAACCTAAGTGACCATCAACAGATGAATGGATAAAGATGTGGCATATATATAGAATGGAATATTACTCAGCGATAAAAAGAAACGAAATTGAGTTATTTGTACTGAGGTGGATGGACCTAGAGTCTGTCATACAGAGTGAAGTAAGTCAGAAAGAGAAAAACAAATACTATGTGCTAACACATATACGTGGAATCTAAAAAAAAAATGGTTCTGATGAACCTAGGGGCAGGACAGGAATAAAGACGCAGACATAAAGAATGGACTTGAGGACACGGGGAGGGGGAAGGGTAAGCTGGGATGAAGTGAGAGAGTGGCATGGACATATATACACTACCAAATGTAAAATAGATAGCTAGGGGGAAGCAGCTGCATAGCACAGGGAGATCAGCTCAGTTCTTTTTGACCACCTAGAGGGGTGGGATAGGAAGGGTGGGAGGGAGACGCAAGAGGGAGGGGATATGGTGATATATGTATACATATAGCTGATTCACTTTGTTATACAGCAGAAACTAACACAACATTGTAAAGCAATTATACTCCAATAAAGATGTTAAAAAAAATACTTTTATGATACAGAAAACACAAAACAAAACAAAACAGAGGTGGTAAGGGCATGCACATCACTGTCCATGGTCCTGAATTACCACTGTGCTAAAACACCCCGGTGTTGTCTTCTCTGATCTGCCTACACTCCATCTATCTTGCTCTCCAGTCTGGTTCATGGTCTCAGCCTCTGAATTCTGTTCTGCCAAGCATTGGACGTGAACACTATTTTAAGTTGCAAAGCACCTCCAGGAAGATGCTATGTGGAGGCCCTGAAATATTGAACTTGGCCTGCATCTGCCACCTGAGTTTATGTTCATTTGATCAAAAGGTGTTTAAAACCAAAGACCATAGCTTGAAAGAAAGTGTTAAGTGTGGGTACAAATCTTAGAACTTTTTTTCCAAGTTATTTTCTTTTCTATTCCCTCTATTTTACTCAGCTCTTTAACTATCTGTCAGTGCACACTGATAGGTTTATATACATAATTATCATCATAGTTCTTTGCACAGGATTTTTATATTTTTTGAAATTTCATTTTTGTCACAGGGATAGAGAAAAATCTTAGAGGATCTAGATTTTAAATAAGCTTGCCCAGATAGTTGTGAAACTCTGATAAATGACCTTGTCATTAATGAAAGATGATTTCAAAGCCTAATTAAAACTGTTGAGAATGGTGAGTGGATCAGAATCGAGATATTTATAAAAATCCCTTCTTGGGCATCCCTGGTGGCACAGTGGTTAAGGATCCACCTGCCAATGCAGGGGACACGGGTTCAAGCCCTGGCCCAGGAAGATCCCACGTGCCACGGAGCAACTAAGCCCATGCACCACAACTACTGAGCCTGCGCTCTAGAGCTCGCGTGCCACAACTACTGAAGCCTGTGCACCTAGAACCTGTGCTCCACAACAAGAGAAGCCACTGCAGTGAGAAGCCCGCGCACCGCAGGGAAGAGTAGCCCCCGCTCACCGCAACCAGAGAAAGCCCGTGCACAGCAACGAAGACCCAACGCAGCCAAAAATTTAAAAATAAAATAAAAAATAAATAAATTTATTTTAAAAAAATCTCTTCTTTAGAGAAAGATGATTAAAAAGAGGAAGAAGTTATATGAGTAGAGAAAGTAAAGTTTTCATTTTAAGCAAACAGATTTGGCCATAAATTGATAATCACTGAAGCTGGGTTATGGATACTTGGGGGTTACTTATGAATATTCTCTCTACTTTTGTTTGTGTTTGGCAAACGTAACAAAAAGTTTTAAAAGTTGTTTTAGATAGTTGGGAACAAAATAAGAGACCTATGAATAAAATTATACTACATCTATATAATAAAACACCAGATACATATTAAAATTATTTCTGAATGTTTTATGTAAGTATGCTTATAATATAACTGTGTCATAGTAACAGAGCTATTAGGAGCATGGGAAATTCTATCAAGTCTGTGTCAAATCCTGCTCTACCAGTTCATGTGGTTTTTTTTGTTTTGTTTTTCAATTGGCAAGATTAATACTTAATACAACCTGGGATTTTTTTGATAAAAACTTAAAAAATACAGAGACATTAAAATAAATGTATAAATTTCTGCATGTGGCCTTAGCTTTACTTCTCTCAATATAATGTCCCTCCTCAGAAGTGACACCTTTATCAGGTTCATGGGTATTACCCTTGAAGATTTTTTTAAAAAATGAATTAATATCAATATGTAAATTTATAAATATATAGTTCTACTATACATATATGTATTAACAAATTGTGTAATGTTTTTCTGTCAATTGAATTTTAAACTTAAGTGCATTTGAGAGATAATAATAGTCATTAAGAATGAATTTAGGGACTTCCCTGGTGGTCCAGTGGTAAAGAATCCACCTTACAATGCAGGGGATGCGTGTTCGATCCCTGGTCAGGGAACTAAGATCCCATATGCCGTGGGTTAACTAAGCCCACGTGCCTCAACTAGAGAGCCCATGCACCATGGAGCCCACGTGCCACAGCTAGAGAGAGAAAATACGCATGCCACAACTAGAGAGAAGCCCGTGTGCCACAACGAAGAGCCCGCACCACAATGAAAGATCCCACATGCCACAACTAAGACCCGACGTAGCCAAAAAAAAATTTTTTTTAATAAATTAAAAAAATAATAATAATAAAATAAAAAGGAATTTACTCATCTATTTAAAATATCTATTTCATCTTAGAACTGAGTCTGTTGTCTCATTATTCTAATGACAAGCTTCTGAGCCTTCCTGGTATAGAAGAAAAAAAAAAAAAGGATGCAGTATTTTGTGTTTTTTTTTAAAATAAATTTATTTATTTATTTTTGGCTTTGTTGGGTCTTCGTTTCTGTGCGAGGGCTTTCCTAGTTGTGGCAAGTGGGGGCCACTCTTCATCGCGGTGCGCGGGCCTCTCACTATCGCGGCCTCTCTTGTTGCGGAGCACAGGCTCCAGACGCGCAGGCTCAGTAGTTGTGGCTCACGGGCCCAGTTGCTCCGCGGCATGTGGGATCCTCCCAGACCAGGGCTCGAACCCGTGTCCCCTGCATTGGCAGGCAGATTCTCAACCACTGCGCCACCAGGGAAGCCCAAGGATGCAGTTTTAAAGGTAAAAGAAAATATTTATCACCTATTATTACCACAGTCCGTGTAAGTATGGCTAATTGTTAGCCTGAGCTTATAAAATACCTGGCAGTAATGATTTGGAAATACTTCTCTGGTTTTTCCCAGAATCATGGTACTGAGCCAAAATTAGACTTCCAATCATGGTGGATTCTGGTCTGGTCCATAATTACAGCCTGACATGCAGAGTCTGACAGCTTTGTTCTGGGTCGTCCCTGTGCTCATGACTGCCTGTCAGTTGTTCTCCATTACTTTTATTGAGCATACAATTACTGCAGTTACAGCGTCAAAGCACTGGCAGGGACGTAAACAATTATCTGATTTGCTTAACGAGGGTGATAGCACAAAGCCACCCCGTATTATTGACATGTTAATGTCTTAAAACATTACCTGCTTCCTTAAATCCCAGATTTTTTTCCCTCTTGCATTAGCTGTTTTCTTTGTGTGTGTGTGTGTGTGTGTGTGTGTGTGTGTGTGTGTGTGTTTTCCCAGCTCTATTGAGATGTGATTTTGTAAGTTTAAGGTGCACAGTGTATTGATTTGATACATTTATAAATTGCAAAATGATTACCATCTCCATCCTATCACATTGTTACCATTTCTTTTTTGTGGTGAGAATATTTAAGATCTACTCTCTTAGCAACATTCAAGTATATGATACAATATTATTACCTATAATCACCATGCTGTATATTACATCTCCAAACTTGTTAATCTTATAACTGGAAGTTTGTACCCTTTAACCAATAGCTCCCCTTTTCCCCCACCCCCATCCCCTGATAACCACCACTCTACTCTCTGTTTCTCTGAAGTTTGTCTTTTCTAGATTCCACATGTAAGTGATATTATACATTATTTGTCTTTCTCAAAATCCAGATTTTTGCTTTCATGTAAGTAACATTACCTCAAACATCAATGAGGCATATCAGCCAATGGTGTTATAAGACATTGACTTTTCAATACTTTATGATAGAATTTCTGTGTATATGAAATTGATAAAACCTGGGTAACTTTCCTGAGGCTATATAGCCTCTTACCAATGAGACTTGCTGCTGGGGTGATATCTTTTAATATTTTCTACTGAAAATCACGTGTGCCTTCCATATGCAGGAGCATATTTCCAGAATCAAATCTGTAGTGAGATTTTCATAAGAGGCAATATGTCTTGTAGAAGAGTAGCTATTGTAGGGAGGAGCAAGGAGAATATAGAGATAGAAAGACTACCTCAATGAAATCACTTAGTGAGGGAGACAGACAGTAAAACAACCTAACACATGGTGATTAAAGTGTAATATATGTGTGTAGAATAAACAATGGGATCCTAGAGGGCAGACCCCTAACTCACCAGGGAGTGTCATGAGCTGAGTCTGGAAGAAAAAGTAGGAATTAAGCAAGTAAATGAGGCTGGAGGAACATTCCAAGGAAAGGTAACAGCACATCATAGATGTGATATGTGAGAAAGCACTATATATTTGGAGAACAAATATTTTGTCATGGTTGGAGTGAGGGGTTCATATAGCAGAATATCAAAAGAAGATGAAGCTGAAAATGGAGATTTAGAAGGGCCTTGCATGCCATTCCACTAGTCTGAACTGTGTTCTGAACGTGATAAAGACCACTTGACAGGGAATTCCAGGGCGGTCCAGTGGTTAAGACACCCCACTTTCACTGCTGGGAGCCCGGGTTCAATCCCTGGTCGGGGAACTAAGATCCCACAAGCCGTGCAGCACGGCCAAAAGAAAAAAGGAAAAAAAACAAAACACCACTTTATAGACTTTAAGTAGGGGAATGATATGATCAAATATTTGAAAGACATATGTATAATAGAAGTATGGAAGATTGATTGCAGAGGGTGAGGCCTGACTCAAGTGAACTAAGTAGGATACTATAGCAAAAAATGGTCTGCTGTGCATCAGACTCTTTTTTGCAGAGTGATCCTGATTGCAACCTGGCTGCTGTCCAGATTCCCTTGGATTTGCCTGGTTCCCAAGCCTGGCTGTATTTTTCCTAGTAAGTCCTCTTCAGCTTAAATCAGTCATAAGTTTCTGATGCTTGCGATTAAGTTATTTGATGGATACTAGCAAATTTGGAGGTAGAATGGTATAGGGCTGTAGAGATAATGTTTTTATGTGTCTACCTAGCTAGGGCTTTCTGAACAAATGTTAACTGGAACTTGGTTCTACCAACCCCTTAAAGGTGACTTACGACTAGTTAGATAATGAGAGTTCTGTAGAGATTTACCTCAGAGAGGCATGTGTTTAGAGTTGCGGAGGGAGGGGTGAAAGTCAGGACCTTGAAGGCATCCCTGGGTTGTAAAGCTGAAGACAATGGTCTTTTCCAGGAGAGGTTTATTTACATGAGAATCCAGGATCCTTTTCATCCTACCTCCAAGGAGACTTTCTGTGGGGAAGGGGACAGCTGCTTGATTCTTTTATATAAATGTCCTGATTCCTTTTTGGTGGTGGTGGGGAACCCTTTCCTGCAATACAACCCCTGTATTTGTAGAGTAATATCTGGCTTTTGTTGTATCACCCCAGGGGAAAGAATAGGGACTTGGGGAACCACAGGGTGCTTACTTGGTTTAAAGTGAATAATAACGATCTGTCTCTACTCCAGAAACCTCGTGTGTGTGTGTGTGTGTGTGTGTGTGTGTGTGTGTGTGTTCAGGATAATATTAACAAACAAGGAAAGAGAAAGGAAGAAATAGTAATATGTTCATGTATCTTGGAGACATCAATGGACTGAAGGTAGCAGTTTTCAGGAGGTCACAGAGGAAGGACAAGGGGACTAAATTTGAAACGGTGGCAAAAGATAATGGATCAAAGTTGCATTAAGAAAACAGTTGTGATTGTAGAGAACTGCTGGAGAGAAACAGGAGGAAAGAACTAAGGGCTAAACACCTGGAGAACTCACATCCTCAGGGACAGGGTCTAATCCATTAACCAGGAAGTTAGAATAGGAATGCTTACCCTCCAGAACCTCATTCATGTCAACAAGTATTTGTGCTCCTACACTTGCCAAGTACTGTGCTAGGTTCTGAGGATATAGCAATGAACAAAAATAAACAAAGGCCCTGCTCTCCAGGAGCATAAAGTCCAGTGCAGGGAGACAAATAAGCAACTCTATGTCTCGGGCAGAAATAAATATACTGTAATGAGAAAAAATAAAACAAGATGAAGGAGCTAGAAAATGACAGGAGGGGTCAGATGGATATGTTTAAAGATAAGCTGAGGTATATTAAAATTTTTAAGAGTTTATATGAGCAAAAATCCATTCAGGTTGGGCAGCATCCAACCGGAAGTGGTTAGAAGTGCTCCACTAACAGGAGCTGGGGCAAGACTTTTATAGAGAAGACATGGAAGCGAAGCAAGGAAATTAGATGATTGGCTATAGCTTAAGTGGTTGCCTTATTTGGGAAAGCCTAGTTGGCTCTTTGTGATTGGCTGTCCTTAGGTTTTGAGTTCTTAGAACTGAGGCACTTACAGGCTTAGTATCTGGTTAGCTTACATAGACTGCCTCAGTCTAATGGCTTCCTTGTTTAATTAATTTAACAGTATTAATTTATATAAGACAGTGGTCAAAAATACCTCTCTGTCACAGAGACAGAAAGTAGAATAGTGGTTGCCAGGTGTAGAGAAAGAGGGGAAGGGGGAATTATTGTTTCGTGGGTACAGAGTTTCAGTTTTGTAAGATGAAAAATGTTCTGGAGATGAATGGATGGTGGTGATGGTTGCAAAACAATGTGAATGTACTTAATTCCACTGAACCATTTAAAAGTGGTTGTAATGGCAAATTTTATGTACATTTTACTACAATTTTTAAAAATTACCTTGGCATATGTTATTTTGCACATATTCCAGTATATCTACAAGATAAACTCCAAGTTGAATTGCTAGGTCAAAGATAACGTGCAAAGGTTTGTATTTTGATAGATATTGCCAAACTGTCCTCCAGATGAGTTATACTAATTAACATTACCTCAACGATACAGGAAAGCTGTTCAATTTCCCATCAAACCCATTCCAAGCAGGTTATTCCACTGAAACCACACTTGTCAAGGACACAAATGACCTCAGACTGCCCAATTCAATAGTCAGTTTTCAGTCTTATTACTCTAACTCTCAAGAGTGCTTTAAACACTTTTTTCACTTGGTTTCTGGTCTACCAAATGCCACTGGTTGCTCCTTCTTAGCCTGCTGTGCCAGATCTATCTACACTTCCCCATCTGTAAACGTTGGATGGCTTATTACCTCAAATTTCCCTATCTACAGTCATCCCCTAAGGGGTCTCATTCAGTTCTGTTGTTTCATTTTCTACTTATTTATTTTTTAAATTTATTTATTTGGCTGCGCCAGGTCTTAGTTGCGGCATGCGGGATCTTCGCTGCTGCGTGCGGGATCTTCACTGAGGCATGCGGGATCTTTTTTAGTTGCAGCATGCAGGCTCGAGTTCCCTGACCAGGGATCAAACCCAGGCCCCCTGCACTGGGAGCGCAGAGTCTTAACCACTGGACCACCAGGTAAGTCCCAGTTCTGTTGTTTTACTACAATCTAATGCTGATGAGATATGTAATATGAGAAATGTATTATATCTAATCCTGACCTCTTTCCTCAATGCCAGACTCATAATCCAACCTTCAACTTGACATTTCCTCTTAGATGTCTAGTAAGCATAAAAGGACTCTTGATTTCTCCCTTCTCCAACCATCTCCTCCTCCAGTGTCCTCCATATCAATACATGGCCCAATAAGGACCTACAGTATAGCACAGAGAACTATACTCAATATTTTGTAGTAACCTATAAGGGAAAAGAATCTGAAAAAAAATATATGTATATATATATGTATGTATAACTGAATCACTTTGCTGTATACCTGAGACTAACACAACATTGTAAATCAACTATACTTCAATTTAAAAAATTGAGAATGAAAAAAAAAATACATGGCAACTCCAGTCACCCAGGAGCTCAGGACAAAATCCTTAGGCTCTAAATCTTAGACTTTTGTCTTCCCTCTTTCTCTCAAACTCCTCATTCCATCTACCAGCAAATTCTTGAAAACTATCATATCTCACCACCTTCAGTGAAGTAGTAATCTTAGTTCAAGCCACCACCATCCCTGTACTGAATTGTTCCAATAGCTTCCTAACTGACCCCCTAGTTTGCAATTTTATACTCCTACAGTTTGCTTTCTACTCAGTAGCTAGGGAAATATTTTAAAAATATACATTAGATTACATCACTCCATAGGTTCAGACCATTTGGTGATTCTTCAAACTATGGTCTCTTACCTCATTTCCTTGCACTGTCTCCCAAGCTCCCTGTATTTTAATTACCCTGGGCTTTGTGCTATTCCTCAAACACCCCAAGCTCTTTCCCATTTCATGACCTTTGTACTTCTGGTTCCTTCTGCTTTTTTCCCCTAGCACTTTTAGATAGCTAATATTATATTATTTATTTTTATTTTCATATATTAAGTTTTCTCTACTTGAATGTTAACCCATGAGGACAGGGATATTGTCTGTTTTACTTACAGCTATGTCCCCAGTACCTAGAACAGTGCCTGGAATGGAATAGATACACAATAAATATGTGTTCAGTGAATTAAAACGTGCGTGTCTTGGACTTCCCTGGTGGTCCAGTGGATAAGACTCCGTGCTTCCACTGTGGGGGACACGGGTTTGATCCCTGGTCGGGGAATTAAGATCCCACATGCCACGCGATGCAGCACGGCCAAAACAAAACAAAAAACCCGTGTGTCTTAATCTGTTTTCTGCCAAGTATTCCACCTCTCCCCCATCTCCACCACCAGCTCTCGCTTGCTATTTTCTTAAAGACAACGACAACAACTTATATTTAATCAGTGTCTCCTTCAGCATGAAGCACAAGGCTCTGCCCTCTTTCCACCTGTTGAACACATGATGAAATAGCGATTTGGAGAAATAAAGAGGTGTCAGAAGGATGAAAGGCTTTCTTTTAGCCTTACAGTCTGATGCTATCTTCCAAAAATGTTTAAAGTTATAATCAACTCAATTATAAAAAGCTGTTCAGAAAAGAATAGCTAGTATAGTAGCTATTCTATAACTGTAATAGAATAGCTATAATAGAATAGTGCCAGCCTAGTGGCACTTCTGTGAGCATCATTGTAAGCGGTTCATAGCCATGTGGGTCCCTCAGTGAGAATCAGACTCCTTCCCACCCTCAGTGCTCCTGAGAACAGCCCCTTCCAGAAATGAGGTGGTCAGAGCCATCTAATTCTCTAACAGAAAGCTGTATCTGAGCACAGGAGTGCAGATGATCCCCCCCAACCCCTCGACAATTTCTCAGACATCAAGTCTAGAGCACCCACTTCCCCTTTCATCTGCCTTCTGCCCCAATCTCCACCAAACCTCTCTCCACATGACCCAGGAAGTATAACTGGATCCACTGTGTTGAAATTCAGAGAAAGAAAGAGAAACTAAAGATTCTGTAGAGACTAATCAGGAAGATGAAAAGAAATCACTCCTCACCAACTTAGTGCTCAGCTAAGAAAGTACCATTAAGCATCAAAGATTTGCTACACTCTACTTCTACATCTACATACCTCCATTCTCAGGTATGCACATTTTAGGTAATTGTGAAGAAAAGATAGAGCCATCATTTTTATTGTTTTTTGGCATGAATTTCCATATGAAGTGAAGCCCTGCCTTTGTGAATGCTATAGGCATACTAAGTCATAAATGTAATTTGAAGAACTAGTGCCTAAAATGTTGAAATGTAGTGGTTAAACTGGAGCTGTGGGATTAGGTAGGAAGCAGGTTGGGGCACAGAAATCAATGGTTAATAAGGGAGATTTAAGGTTAAATAAGGACTTTGGAGCTGTGGTATGTGTCCAGGTGAAATAAAGCTGTAAGAAAACTGCTCTCTCTCGACAGCATGAAATCCACCACCTCCAAGGCTCAGAGTAAGGAGGCTGACCAAATATTATTGACCCTGTCCCGAAAGGCCAATTTGGGTCAAGAGAGTGGTGAGGAGGCACAGTCTTCCACAATGGCTATTACAGAGGGTAGAGGGGACAGCAAATTCTGCTAGATCAGCTCAGCTTACTTTTTTTTTAAAAAAACAAAAACAAAAAACAAGTGATAAGATATTCAATTAATCAAGAATTCCTGGCGTGTGGTAGTGCTAAAAATGAAGAGGGATTCAGGAGATAAATGCAAGGCTGGAAGTACGAACAAAAGAAGCAAAAAATTTACAAGAACATTTTGGAAGAATAGATGTCAAGGATGTGCCAAATAAGGATGCTATTTCCCAGACACAGACTTGTAGGATTGAATAAATAAGTCCACATCCTCTGTATTGGCCAAATTATTTTGCATCTCTCAGCTTCTACCTTTTGGGGAACTACATCTCCCATGTACATGGTTTTTAAGAGAGCAGCCTATTTAAATAGCCTGGCCCTGCACCTTGATCCAAGAATAAGCCATCAAGAAAAGCTGTAAGATATGAGATCATGTTTCCCTCCATGAAATGAAGAATGAAATAAGTGAAATAAGACGAATACTGTAATTACCCCCATTTTGCAAATGATGAAAATGGAGGTTTCCAGAGGCTAAGGAAGTTTTTTCAAGGCACATGGTTAGTACGGATAGAGCCGGGAATTCTAATCGTAGCCTGTTTCCCTCTAAGACAAATCCTGGTTGCAGTAAGCATTCAATAAGTGCAGACAATTATTAAAACAGGACTGGAAAGGTTGTTTGAGAACAGGTTGTGTCAGGCTTTGAATAGCATGCTTAGGAGGTTAGACTTTAAATTATGGAGAATGGGGACAGCTGCATAGATTCTGAGGCAGGAAGTGAAATTTTTCCAGTTGTTCTTTAAGAAGATAACTCTGACAAAGAACAGAGGGAGTTACAATGGTGCCTCCACCCCTTAGGGTCCTTAAGCCATCCTCTTGTATTAATAAATTTTTTATTTGACATATGCTAGCTGAAGTCACATTTCTGTCACTTGCAACTGGAAAAGTCCTGATTAATAAATTTCATTTTGCTGATGAGGAAACTTGAAACCAGACAGTTGAAATGAATCACAGTTTTCTGGTTTCAATGTCAGTACTATGTCTCCAATCTGTAGCCCTAAACCACTGTACCCTGAGAAATTAGACCTTTTACTTTTTTTACTACACTATTTGTCTTGAAGAAAAGGTGAACAAAATAATTCTTCTTCAGGGGCAATTGAAAGTGATTTTTAAATATAATTGAAACCCACACCAATACAGATGTGGAAAACCAGCACTCAGAAAACAGAGGCATTTATTAAATGTATCTAGCATAGGATTATCCCATACTCCAGACTCAGCCTTGATAAGGCTCTTCAGATTCTGCAATCTAATGATTTGGAGTTATGCAACAGAATATGCAACTCTTGAACAAGCTTTTTTCCTTTCAGAAGAACTTACTCCTGACAACCACTAACTTTGGAGTCATCTTTAACTCTTTCGCATCTAGTCCACTGTTCATCTAGAGTCAAAATTCTGCATCCTGTCAATCCACAGTACCCCTAGCTGTCTTTTTCCTTCATTCCCACCTTAACACAGTGTTTTGTTTCCACTCACCTGTACAAGTGGCCTCTTAACTCATTCAGCTGTTACCATTCTCTTCTGCTACCATCTAATTGTGTTGCCCCTTGCTGTTTGCAGAACTGCCTTCAAGCTCCTAAGCATGACATTCAAGGCTAACTGAAATCTGACTAACACGTGTTAACCTTAATTCTCCAATTACCCACAAGCCTTAGCTAAATAAGCTATTGATGGTCAACAAGTATCAACTGTTAATATTTGTTGTTAATCAGATTGTCCTGCTTGTTTCTATTTCCCATGTGTTAACGTGATCTCCTTTCAAGCATGGTAGTTTCCTTGATTCTGCTCCCTCGCTACAATGAAGGGATGATTCTCTCCCCCACATCCCCAGGGTTTTGAGTAGAGCATGAAGGACTCTCCACAGTTTGCTATGTATTACTGTCAGATTTGTGCATGTCTGATTTCCTTTCCAGAAGTTGAACTCCTTGAGAGTGAAAAAAGTCTTATTCTTTATTGTACTTCCACCTTGCACCTTGCATATAAATATTGGTTTGCTTTGAATTTGGGACCAAGTTACTGATGATGGAGTAAACTCACCAACATTTTTTATTTAATCCAAATTGAATGCTTTAAAAAGGCAGTTATTGAAATGGGGAAAAAATACAAATAAAAATGATTTCAAATATACACAAGTTCAGTGATACTGGTTTTCTTAGCACTATTACGTTTTTGGTAGGGGACATTATCTTTCATGTTCTCTCCAGTGATCACTAAGATTGTTAAACTTACTACAAAATTAGGAAAATCCTTTCATAGTAATTTCATGAAATTACTGATTTCATTTCATTTATTACAAAAGTCAGATTTCTACAAATGCATTATTAATGGTTTAAAATTTTTAAATTCTCAGTATCAGTCTCATTTTGGATGTTGTCTATCTCTATGTATATCCTAATACCTCACTTTGGAAGACATAGCACTGCTCTTAATAGTAGCATGAACCATGTACTTTTTGCAACAGGTATATGAAAATTTGAAACATCAAAATTATTTTAGTCATAGCCAAAAGCCCCTCCTTTACACAATCCCAATTTAAATGATTTATGGAAATCCCATACTTTACATCTCTCCCAAGAGCTAATACATTTTTAATCCTAAACTTCATGTAGGCTTGCAATAATCTACTCCCGATAAAGTTCTGGTGGCTTGCAATTCATATCCACGAGGAACAGCGGCTGTTGGCATATACTTCCTTCCCATGGTTGATATGCAGGAAGGAGAACTGGTTTCTATAGTGCTTTGAAATCATAGAGTTAGATATGGATTTTTAATATATATCCTCAATATTTGTAGTGTGTTATCTCAGGACACAAGAAAATAGAAAAAAAATATTTTACTGCAGTTAGATTTTTCCAGGACTAATTCTTTCTCATATATTAAGCATATATGTTGTCTGGAAAGGAGAACATTTTCCACCCTATCCACAGTTGATTCTGTTTATATTTTCTGTGATTATGGCCATGAATATATTTGAATTTATTTCTACCATCTTATTTTTGTGTTTTGTTTTTACAATGGTTGTTCTTTGTTCTTTTCTTTTGTCCCCGCCCCCCCCCCCCCACTCTCTTCGTGCCTTTTATTGAATTGATTGTTTTCTTCTTTTAAATGGAGAAACTTAAGCTTGGGTATCTCCAATAAAACCAATCTTCAGGGAGAAGAAAATCCAGAAATAGAAAAAAAGAGTTAAAACTGGGTCACAGAGAAATCTGGATTCTTATAAGTGAAAAGCTCTATATTTCTGATAATGGAATTTATGATACAAAATGCCCTTTTAAAGCTTTCATTTGATATTCTTGGTGTTGACTTCCACAGAGCAAGTGAGAATTTTCAGTTCTTCAACTATAACCTATGAGGAGCTATTTTGCTTTTTTGTTGTTCTCATGGGCAGCTTCCTTCTTGGTGTGATAAACTGCCCTGTCCAATACGGTGGCCACTAGGCACATGTGGCTACTTAATTTAATTAATTAGACTAATTACATTTAAATAAATATTTAAAATCTAGTTACACTAGCCACATTTCAAGCACTCAGTAACCCCATTTGCTTAGTGGCTACTATTCTGGACAGTGCAGACTATAGAACATTTCTGTCATTGTAGAAAGTTCTATTGGACAGGCAGTGATAAGCCTATAGTGGTACCACAGCTTCATACACCTTGGAGCAGAGCTATCTGAGAGAGTGCATCACATTGCAGGATTTAGAACTGACAACCCACAGCAGCATTCTGTAACATTCTTCCAGCATCTTTTACTCCTGTGGTGAACCGTGACCAGCATGGGGAGAGACGCCCACCACAGAGGTTACTGGGGACTCCTGCTCTGCACGTAAACTCCAGGCTTGGTGCCCAGAGGACATCGGAAATGATTTATATGGAGCAAGAGCTTAAGGGGTGGCAGTCATAGCAGAGGCTGAGATGCTAACTTCTGTATAGCAGTGGGGATCTTGACTTTCTGAACGGTATGGGGAAGCCAAGAAAGGCAGGAGCATTTCCAGCTGAAGCTAGGTTGCAAAGGGTTGGACATGGCCTGGCCCATAGTGTTTGGCATTCCTTCGAAGCTGTGATGTCTCCACCTTGTTGTTGGACTGGTTTAGGTCTCATCTGAACCAGCTGGTTAGAAGGTCTACCCTGAGCCTGTTGCATCACTGGCACAAATAACCGATAGCAGCAGGCTGGAACTGATTCAGGATGGCATTGGCAGGGAACACCCATGCCAGCCACCATCTGCCCCTGCATATCCTGGAAAGGCAGGTGAGATTCTCTTTCTCCTTCTGGGCCAGCTAATATATATCACCAACATACATGTGCCCATTCATTGCAGGAACAGCTTTGCCTCTTTGAGGAAGGAGAAGCTGAGAAAGACCAAGCTCTTTGTTTCTCTCTTAACTCCAGCATCATCTTGGCACTGGTTATGTCCAAGAAGACAAAATTCCTCTTTTCATTCTCAGTGGTGTTAGGTAGGCTCATATTCACCTGGATTGGATTAATTCTTTAATGTTTCAGCTGCTTCAAATGTGTTTTTATCCTGGCTTGTGCTCTACTTCTGTGTAGAGCTGACAAATATGATTTTTCCCCACTGATTTCCTTATAATTCATTTCTTCCACACTTGTTGGTATTGTCAAGTTTTTTTGCAACTCACGAAATCAGTCTTTGGATTTCCCACTGGGATCTGTCATCATCTTGACACTTAAGCATTGTTCCCAAATAAACTAAAATTTTCTTTTAGGATGTCATCATCCATATCTTCCCGAAAGTTTCAACTTTGTGTCAGGTGCCGTGGTGAGTACGGGAATACAAGGCACAAGATAAAGGGACGGCTTTGCCCTCACGAAATTGCCCAGCAGGGGAGACAAATAATTAAGCTACGGTTACGTTACTTGCAACGAAGGAAAAAGTGTATTCTGCGTTTGCATTTGTTTGACTTTATCATTCTTTAACGTATGAAAATGTAATATTTCAACAGTTCATGTATCTGGAAAACAAATATACCAAAACTGGGATGATTGACGATGGATTTAAGAACAACCGTGCAAATCCCCAATCGGCTATATAGGGGGGAGTGATAGAATTGAAGGGAGCTGCTCTCGTACAGCTTTGCGGTGCAGGAGAAGGGGCTCGTGGGGACACCCAAGAAGTCCCTCCGCGAGCTTGCGCACAGCTTCCCGCACACACCGCCGTACCCTGGCGTCTGCGTGGCAGGGGCGGGGAGCCACGGGCGCACCCAGCGTGGCTCCGCCCCGGGCGCGCGGCTCGGAACTACCGCTCCCAGAAGGCTGTGCGAGTCCGGGAGGGACGAGGCGGCGGCGGCGGCAGGAAGGGCCCGAGCGGCGTCTCCGGCGGTGGGTGTCCACTCGGTGGTCTGTCCGACAGCTCCCGGCCCCCGGTCGGAGGACGCGGTCCTAGACGGCCCCCGTAGCCCCGGGTGCTGGCCCGGGTGAACCGCCGCCTCCACCTGCGGGACGGGCGCGGGGCGGGATGTAGGGCGCTGGGCGCGGAGGCCGCGGGCGCGGCAGGGGTAGCGCCTAGGGCGCGCCGAGGATGGAGAGAGCGATGGAGCAGCTTAATCGCCTGACGCGCTCGCTGCGCCGCGCGCGCACCGTAGAGCTGCCGGACGGTGAGCTGGCTGCGGGCTAGGGGCGCCGGGGGCGGGGCTCGGGGCGCGGGGAGGCCCGGCGGGTAAAACTAACCAAAAGCTGAACAAACGCCCACATTACTTTCCTTGGCAGGGAGGGGCCGGGCTGGGACCCCCTGCCACCCCTCGCCTGCCGCTCCCGCCCAGGGCAGGTGGGAGTTTGGGGGAGGGGCCCGGGCTGTGAGGGTCCTGCTGCTAGAAGAAGCAGGACAGACCCAAGTCTCTTCAGACTATCGATTAGGGGTTTTGGCGAAGGAGCAGAAATATCACCCGGAGGGCGGAGATCGGATTCAGAAAACATCACAGTTGTGGGCCATTTTACAGTCGCTGCCTGCTGGGGCTAGAGAGATGCTCCCCAAGTAGTATTGTTTACTTTAAGCTGCTGAGGGGAATTAAGCAGTCTTTTCTTTTTCTAAATGTAGAGCACTGTTGTACTTTGACAATAAATAAAAGGGTGTCAGATATGAAACATGTACTTGAAGTACTGTGTGTGTTTACATATATACACTTTCCTTTAATATGCGTGTCTGCCTTCATTTATTCATCAGACGGAGGGGGCTGGGGCGCTTCTACAGAGAGGAGTAAGGCATGAGCCCTGTCGTTTAGGAATTTTAGTTCAGTGTGCTAGGATTTCTTCAGAATAGGTAAAACGCTAGTAATAAAAGAGATGAGAAAGAAAGCCGTTTTGTTTGCAGCCTCATGAATTCAGATGGTTTAGTGGTAGTGGGAGAGGGCACTGCTGTCTCTAAGAGGCTTGATTCTGTATGCCCAACTGAGAGAAAGGGTAGGAGTTAAGTCTGGTGATTTTTTTATTTTAATGCATTGCATTAGTTTATCTTATATCATTTTGTTTTTAATTTCTTTGAATTGCTGCTGGAGAGGTGATCTGTAAGGTTAGGGAAGGAGAACTTGGGTGAGAGCCATAAAAGAAATGTGGGACTGGAGACCTGGGGATAGTTTTTCTGAAAAAAATTTTCCCTTGTCTCTCTCATGATTCAGAACAGGATGATTTGTGGCGACTGTTTCTCAAAAGATAATTTTGTACTTGGTACCTTGCTAGTGTAAAGTAATAGACTGAAAATGATCCTGATTTTAGGAACAAGACTTCTGGCTTCAACGTTTTCTTTCTCTGTTTTCTTTCCACCTTCCACCTTTGAGTCCATTTCTTAAGTGCTGATCTCACTCATTTTCCGCAGTCAAATTATTGATATACGTTGCTGCGTGTGTAGTTTCATTTACACGGTATTTGTATTGCTCAGTTTAAATCACGTTGTTGTTTTTTTTTTTTTACGTAAATATGACTTAGAAGACTTTGATAATGTTTCCTGTTTTAAAAGTAGTGTGTTTTCATTGTGGAAAATTTTGAAAAGAAAGAAAAATAAAATAATCTGTTATTTCACACCCAGTGATAAACAATGTTAGTAGTTTCTTTATTTCCTTATATTATTATTTTTTCTTTCTCTACTGAAACTAAGATCATACTACATATAGTCTTTTATTTTGCTTTTAGAAAACAACATTTTTTGTCTTTAAATATGCTTAATTATTTTGTAGGATTTAATAGTTTGTAACAAATTGTAACAAATATTGAATCTAATTTTTGTTTTTATAATAGATTTTATGAGGAACAGCTTTGTACATTTTTAAATCTCAGTCTGCCTTTATAAATATTTCCTTAGGATTATTACATAGAAGAATATAGATCTAATTATATCAACATTTTTAAGACTGAGTATCAACCTCTCAACTAACTCTTTGGAAAAGAAAGTTCCACCGACAGTCTGAGAGTCCCTGGAAACTAGAGTAATTAAAAATAAAACTTTTTCCTATGTTGCTTACATTTGTTTTTCTTTTGATTATAGTGCGTTTGCTCATCCTGTCCTTTTAATTTATCTTTGTCCCTAAGTTCTGATGAATCTTTTTGAATTCTCTGAGATTGGCTCTTTCAAATGTGTGTGTGTGTGTGTGTGTGTGTGTGTGTGTGTGTGTGTGTGTTACATTCTAATTATAAAAATCTAGATTGTGCTTTCATTTTAAGGGCTGAACAGAAGTTCTGAGATCTGTCTAAATTTAGGAAATAATCAGATGTTTATCTTGCCTTGTTAGACTTCAGTGATTAATGAGCACTAGATTGGAACTAATTATTAAGGTTGGAAAGTTTTTAATCAGCTCTCACTCTAAAATTAACTTTGTTGCATAGGATTAACCTGCAGATATTTTATTTATTGAATTCTGGGAAGACGTATTTATGTTTCCTTGGGATGATGAAAACCTGAGTATTCCCACTAAGTAATGGAGTGCAGGTTGTTGAGTCATCTTAGGCAGGGCTAACCAGGAGTATTCTTGTGAGAGAGGAAGTGAAGGAAAAACAATTATTTTAGGGATATAGATTCTCTGTGGACTTTAAAAAGTTGGCTTATATTATTCACTTTTGTGGAAAAAATAATCTTAAACTACTGCATTTACAGTGAATGTAATTTGTTTAATAAAATAATATAACTTGAGCCCATTTGAGCATATATTTGAATGATGATTAGGGTAATTATCAAGTGTTTAAAAAATCTCTCCCATTTTATGGTTTGAGGAGACATTGAATATAGCATAGTGAATCTGAGCTTCCTGTTCTTTGAGGTTTTCCTTTTAGTTGCTGAGTTCTGAAATGTTATTAATAAAAATGGCCAACATATCTGATAAAATGAGAGATTGATTAAACTTTTCTTATCACTCTGAAAACTTCTGTTATATACCTAGTTCTCAAGGTTTCTTCATGAGTGTGGAGAAGGAAGCACCTGACAACAAATTTTATTCAGTACTTTCTTAGTATAGTATTTCCTGGATAGTCTCCTTCTAGCATCATAGTTGTGGTTATATTTGTGTCTTCGTACCTTTTAGTGTATGTGAGCTATTTTTTAAATAAGGTTAGATATTACTTAAAAAACAAGATCTACCTCTAAATTTTATATAATAAACACCCTGTAAGTAAAACCCATGCGAACCTTATGGTGCTCAGTTAAAAGTAGGTACTATCTTGATTTATAAGTTTAAATTCACAAATAAGGGTATTTCCTGTTTATGACTGTTTATTATGGAGTTACTTAATTGAAATTGTCATGGTTTAGAAGTTCAGATTTTTATTGGGGCGTGTATTATATGAGAGAGAAAGAATGTTGCCATGCTGAGGGAGGCTTAGTGCAGTGCTTTTCAACTCCTTTTGGTGACTCACCGTTAGATAATGAGAATAATTTAGTGGTTGCAGTCAGCATTTTGAAAAAATTGAGATGGAAGAGAATAAAACAAGTTAGACTGTATTGTACATGTTAAGAATAGTATTGTAGACCTTTTGGCTATTTATATAGTGTATACTGGGGGCAGTGGAAGATTTTTCTTGTGGGGGCTTTGGAATCAGCCAGCTTTGAATTCCAGTTTAGCCACTTAATGCCACCATCACACGGCTTATTACTTTACTTAGTGCTTCAGCTTTCTCATTTGTAAAATAGGGATAATACTAGTACCTACTTCGTAAGGTGGCTGTGAGGATAAAAGAGGTGATGCATATGCATGTGAAGTGTTTAGAACAGTGCCTTTAAGGTAATGGTTTAAAACATGTTGGCTGTTATTAGTAGGATTCTTTGGTTATTAAATTATTATTACAGTGAAAGAGTTGTTGCGTCTGCATACTGTACTTGTGAATGTTGACTAGGACTAAATTGCTCTTCATGTATACATTCAAAAATAGTAAAATAATGAACAAAAATGGGAAGAAATGGTAACTTTTTTTCTCTTCCTCTAAATACTTTAGGATATATTTCTAAATATATAATGTTTTTTCAAACATAATCACAATACCATTATTAGAGCCAACACAAGTAACAGTAATTTTAATTCTCATCAAATACCCAGTCCATGTTCAGTTTTCTCCTCAGAAATATTCACTTACAGTTGGTTTATTTGAATCAATATCCAGTCAGGTCCACACATTACATTTGGTTGACTCATCTCTTAAGAATCTTTTAATGATAACAGTTCCCCCTCTTTTTTCTTTTTCTTTTTAACTTTCCATTTTTAAGTAATTTTAGACTTACAGAAAAGTTGCATAATTATTACACAGTTCCTGTATACCCTTCACCCAGCTTCCCCTCATGTTCACATCTTATACAACCAAAGAACAGTGATCAAAACTAAGGAATTAATATTGGTGTAATACTGTTAGCCACATTCCAGACTTTTATTAGAACTTCATGAGTTTTCCCACTAATGTCTTTTTTCTGTTTTAGGATCCAGTTGAGGATACCACATTGCATTTAGTTGTCATGTTTCCTTAACCTCCCCTGCACTGTGATATTTCTTCAATTTTTCCTTGTTTTTAATGGTCTTGATTAAGAGGACTGATGAGGTATTTTGTGGAATTCCTCTTAATTTGGGTTTGTCTGATGTTTTCCCATGAGTAGATTAAAGTTACAGATTTTTGGCAAGAATACTACAAAAGTGATGTGCCCTTCTCAATGGAAACTCAAGGGCTACAAGATATTGATATGTATTATTTCTGGCGATGTTACCCTTTATCAGATGATTAAGGTGATAATCTGCTGGGTTCTCCACTGTAAATTCACTATGGGGGAAATACTTTGATACTATGCTGATATCCTCTTTCTCAAACTTTAACTCATAAATTTTAGTACTGCTATTAACTTTTTAAGGGCTAAATGGGACTTGTCAGGGTTACTTCTCTGTAAATAACTTATTAAAAAACATAAAGCTCTAATATGCATTGAATTGAGGAATGACCATTAGTAATACATAAAAGTAAATTCAGGGACTTTCCTGGCGGTCCGGTGGTTAAGACCTCGCCTTCCAAAGCAGTGGGTGCGGGTTTGATCCCTGGTCAGGGAGCTAGGATCCCACATGCCTCGTAGCCAGAAAAACCAAAACATAAAACAGAAGCAATATTGTAACAAATTCAATAAAGACTTTAAAAATGGTCGACATTGGGGGCTTCCCTGGTGGCGCAGTGGTTGAGAATCTGCCTGCCAATGCAGGGGACACGGGTTCGAGCCCTGGTCTGGGAAGATCCCACATGCCGCGGAGCAGCTAGGCCCGTGAGCCACAACTACTGAGCCTGCGCGTCTGGAGCCTGTGCTCCGCAACAAGAGAGGCCACGATAGTGAGAGGCCCGCGCGCCGCGATGAAGAGTGGCCCCCGCTTGCCGCAACTGGAGAAAGCCCTCGCACAGAAACGAAGACCCAACACAGCCATAAATAAATAGATAGATAGATAGATAGATAGATAGATATGATATGAACAACATATGTACATATCAAACTTTAAAAAAACAAATGGTCCACATCAAAAAAAAAAAAAAATTCAAAGACTATCTGAAATTTATATAAGTATCGCATGAGATTATAGATGTTACTGACTTTTAACTTCTTTTGGATCATATTTCTGTGAATTTATTCTATAAAAGATAATAAATGAAAATGTGAGGTAAATAATAAGTAAAAATAAGACTTTAATGCTGTTTCGTAAAAGCTTCTAAAAATTTCTTGTGTTATTGACAAGGAGCAAATACTATGTATATGTAATGTTTTAAAATAATTTTAGCATATATATCTTTGATATTCATATATACTTAACATTCCTCCAAAGTACTTGTAAGTACGATGAAACATTGTGCATTATTGCAAATCTTGCAATACCTCTGGTGTTTTTCACTATCCGTAATCTTCTTCCACCTCTTCTCCTAGCTTTTTATTTAGAGTTAAGAAAACTGTGAAGTAGTCATAAGTATCTCCCTTTGGAAAAAGTAGGAGATAAATTAATTCCTTTTCTTTTTTTTTTTAACACTTAGATAATGAAACTGCTGTTTATACATTAATGCCAATGGTTATGGCTGATCAACACAGGTGAGTGCCTATTTACAAATTTATATATATTTTTTCCACAAATTTATATTTTTTAAGAATATAAATTTACCTAAATGTTGTGTACACACACACACAAACACACCATAGAGTTTGGACATAGGTTTTGTCCTGCGGCAAGTTATTTAACCTCTATTATAATTTTCTGTCTGTGAAATAAGAAACAAGATTTTCTAAGATCCATATCAACTGTAAAATTCTGTGATAAGAGATTTTCTAAATGCATAGTCAGAACTTAAAACAAGTATTTGCTTGGTCACTGACAGTGAAAAACACATTATGATGGTTTCTGTTAGAGGTCACTACTGATCTTTATAGCAAAAAGTTAGGGCTGATGGACAAGTTATTCCCTAATATTCTACTACTTTGATGTTCTTTCTATTGATGTAGTGTTGACACTTTTTTTTACAGGGCGCACGTGTGGTGTGGTTTTCTGGCTGTGTTGAGATGTTTATACTTGTAACAGACAGCTCTGCTGTGGTTAGCCATTGGGTAGTTTGGTATGACGAGGAGAAAGTAAAGAGACACTGTATTTTGAAACACGTTTAAAATATAAATGATTTTTTTTGCTTTGAACTCCTGTCTGATACAATTAAAACATGTTTTTGTCTGACTTTTCTTATTTGACCAAAATTAATATAGATAGGCTCAACTTTCTGCAGGGAGAGCAGCCAGTCCTGCTCTCTTTGCTTCTCAAGAGTCTAGTGGGAGCTGAAGCCAACCTAGGTGTCCTCAGAGCAGGTGACATAGTCAGAGCGGCAGACGAGGAACCCTTCAGCACCCGTTTATAGGTGAGGGCAGTTGGTTTCTGGATGACGCTGCACTGGCTGCTGTGCTACGCTTAGAGAGTAGTGCCTTGTGTTTTGGCTGATGCGGGACAAAACCTTTTGAAAAATTGGTAAGAGTAACGCTAAACAGCTATTAACTTGAGTTATTATGTTTTTAAAAACTTTTTTTTTTTAACCTTGACTCAATTTTCTTTTGGCATAGGTCTGTTTCTGAGCTACTATCAAATTCAAAGTTTGATGTCAATTATGCATTTGGACGTGTGAAAAGAAGCTTGCTTCACATTGCAGCAAAGTAAGACGAAGACATTTTGGATTAAATTTTGGTCTAGAGTAATGATCAGTAAGCTTTGAATCAGTGTGTTCCATAGTAGTTATGGAGAGATGAGAACAGACAGCTGAGTGGTTCTTTGTTTTGTCGAGGGCATAGTGTGCTATGCTTAATTACATGCTTTCACTAAATAGATTGTTAATCTTGGGGTTGGACTCAAGTCTTAATATCTGATGTTTTAGCTTGCTCTAGATCAGATTAGAGAAGGTTAGGCACGGGGATTATCTTTCCTGGATATACTTAAGAGGGTACATTCACCAAAATTTTACTTTTATCCCACCAGTGTAAGATTTTATATGCTAATTGCATGTGAAGTTGTTGCCTTTATATTTTTTACTTAGCTGTGGGAATGATTTTTATTCATAATTTTCCAGTGTGTAACTAATCAATTTGTTGATATCTCATCACCCTTTAGGATTTAGGTAGAGATTACTCTACCTAAATAAAATTGATTTTTCAATATAAATTTGGATTCTGGAAAGCCAAAAGTTGAGAGTACTATATGGTTTCTTTTATGTGCTAATACTTTATTTTGCTTTATATGAACTTCTCAAATACTTCATAGCTTTTGTAGTAGAATGTACCATCTTGAAAGTAGAGGATGTTTACTGTTTGTGACAGGAGTTAAATTGTACGTCAATATGGACCCCCAAAATAATGTGTTTAATAGGGCTTTTTGTTTTTTAAGTAAGCTATGTCAACTATGGCTGTTTGTTAAATGTGTCTGAACTGTTTTTAATATTGTTTTAGTTGTGGATCGGTGGAATGCTTGGTTCTGCTTTTAAAGAAAGGAGCAAATCCTAACTATCAAGATATTTCAGGCTGTACACCCCTTCATTTGGCAGCTAGAAATGGGTAAATATTTTTTCTTAAGTAGCTTAAGTTGTATTATCAGTTATGACTAAGAGTAGTCAAGGCACTCTACCTTCATTTGGGAATTTTTTTTTTCTTTTGCCCAATATTTGCCTTGGGAAGAGGGTCTTGGATTATTATGTTACACTTTTAAATAACTATAATTTTAATAATTTATTAAGTTTACTAATATTTTTCTTCTTGAAGATATATTTGTCAAAGTTTATTTTTACTAGTATGATAATGACATTTTCTGAAAAGCATAATTTTCACCTCTTTGTTTTAGTGTCCTTTTTCCTGGTAGTCTTTTGCCATGTCGAACTCCATGGCTTATTTTCCACATTGTTTAGTTAATTCTATTAATGCAATTAAAGACAGAGTAAATACATTATACTTAGTTTGTTTTCTTTTTTTAATAAATTTATTTATTTTTGGCTGCGTTGGGTCTTCGTTGCTGCACGCGGGCTTTCTCTAGTTGCGGCGAGCGGGGGCTACTCTTCGTTGCGGTGCACGGGCTTCTCATTGCGGTGGCTTCTCTTGTTGCAGATCACGGGCTCTAGGCGTATGGGCTTCAGTAGTTGTGGCTCCCGGGCTCTAGAGCGCAGGCTCAGTAGTTGTGGCGCACGGGCTTAGCTGCTCCGCGGCATGTGGGATCTTCTCGGACCCGGGCTCAAACCTGTGCCCTCTGCATTGGCAGGCGGATTCTTAACCACCGCGCCACCAGGGAAGTCCCTATACCTAGTTTTTTTGTCAAGTATTTCAGATAGTCACGTCTCTGTGTCTGCCTCCACAATATTTTTCACTTCTTAAAATTCTGTTGGACTGAGAAACCAGACTAAAATAGTTGGAATTATGTTTAAAATGAAAATAAGTAGTTTTTGATTCAGGGCTTGAGGAACTTTACATTTATAAACATTTTTTGAATGCTGGAAAACTTCTCTATGAAAGGCTATGCCTATGTGTCTCTTTTTTTGATTACTCTTGGAAGTATTTTTGTTGACTGTTTTGAACAGGAATTCTAGGTAGTTGAGGTGGCTGCCTAAGTGAGATGGATATGTGACTAAAATTGTCCACTGCCTCAGTCTGAGGCCAAATTTTTGTAGACAAGGATTAAAGTGGAACCAGAAAGACAAGAACCATAGTGATGTCTCAGTTGGACAGAGGAGAAGCATAGCCCTTTGACCCTGTCTGGTCTGTCCCATTTCCTGACTTAGCACGTGAACCAGTTTAGTTGTCCACTGTTGCAAGAGGTAACGTGCTGATTAAACAATTGTTTTTCTAATAATTGGCCACATTAGGTATGTTGTAGGGTGTGACGCCCAAGGTCATAGACTAAATCATTCATTCCCTTGTTGAAGTGATCTCAGGTCTAGATACATTATCCCAAATGTTGGTAGGATAGTGACAAAGCTCTCTGAAAAAGTTACGTATAGAAAAATATCTTAGTACAGTGTCTCAACAACTGTAAATGAAAGGACAGATTGGTGCACAGCAGGGATAAAATGTCTACTGCTGTTGTAGTAGGAGATTTAGTCATTTAGGAGACCATTGCTTTTTTTTTTTTTTTTTCCAACTTTGTTGAGGTATAATTGGTAAATAAAATTATAATATATTTAAAGTGTACATCATGATGATTTGATCTATACATTGTGAAAGGGTTTCTGTCATCTAGTTAATTAACATATCCATCACCTCACATATTTATCTTCTTTTTTTTTTTTTTGGTGAGACATTGAATTTGGAGACCATTACATTTTAAAGATGAAGAAATATAACAGATATTACTACATAATTCACATGGTAAATCAGTGAAGAGAAAAGGAGTAAGAAGAGTCCATAGCCCTAACATAACATCTAACTTGGATGCCTTTCTATTTCTATAAAGATTACTTTTGATATTCCATACTTAACTATTTTGGTTTTTATATATTGAATGAATGCCTTGTACAACTTAGAGGTGCTCAGTAAATGTTTATTAAGTGACTTGATTGCTTGTTGCTTCCTGTAGCTTTTGATGGTTTCAGAAATAGTCTTTGGCTCTAATTTCTCTATAAGTTCAAATTTGTCTAGACTGAAGCAGAAGTCATAGGTGAATTCTACCCCTTTTGCTGGTCTATCTGGTTTATGGGGGTTTTTGTTTTGTCCCCTCATCTATCGTTGTCAGAGGGGTAGAGTATTTCTCTTGGCCTGCTTTAGTGTTTCTGTCTTCAGCCATCAGTGCATTAATACTAAATTGCCCTCCTTTCCAGTGGAAAACCCAGTAAGCTGCCTCTGAGCACGTGGATGACTGGTCCCTGTGTCATTTGGGTTACCATAAACTTCTTATAATTGTTGCAGTGTCTGGGCAGGAAAATAGTTGTTTCCTGTACAGTAGGATCCAGCATTGCTTATGATTGTATGAGAATATAAAAAAGGAAGACTTAAAAATTATTGTGTATCCTTACGTTGCATATTGGTCAGATTTGAAACATTTTTTCTTTTTTCTTTTTTAAAAATTTTTTTGCCGCACCGGGATGTGGGATCTTAGTTCTTCAACCAGGGATTGAACCCGCGCCCCCTGCAGTGGAAGTGTGGAGTCTTAACCACTGGACTGCCGGGGAAGTCCCAGAAACATTTTTTCTTTATTTTTTGGGCTAGATTGTGAGCTCATAAAGGGCAGAACTCATGTGTTAGTTAACATTTTAGCTCCATTCTAAGCAAAATTGGTGTGTACTTAGTTGGTCTTTTTGATTTACTCAGGGTTCTGGAAAATAGCAATAATGATTATTAAGTAAGAGAAAGGATATAGTTCTCTCATATTGCCCCGTACCTTTTGCAGTTCATTTTTGGGAGGGGGATTATGGATTGCTGCTTTTCTTCAACAACCTCCACCCTAAACACTTCTTTGGAGCTTTTTCCCTGGTACAGTCCCACCTAAGTGTTTATTTTGACAATATGCCAGTGGTCCACGACAGGCTTCTGAATAGATTTTAGAAATCCAGCAATATGGGTGCAGACACACACACACACACACACACACACACAGACACATAATTTAAACAATGCAATATTAATTTTAATAAGACTTTCTGGTCTGTTGCCTCACGTTATTGAACATTTATTTTCTAAGGTTTTCATAACAATGTGTTAGATGAAGGAACTTTGTAAACTTTTGAACTTAAAAGTTTACGCAGAGCTTTATTTTCTTCCATTTCTTTGATTATAAAGCTGATTTTAAATGACATTTAACCTCATTTTATATATAAAAAAATCAAAGCAAGGAAAGTAATTTGTTTTCTTTTAAAAGGTTTATTCAGTTAATAAAAATTTTAGCTATTGATTATAAGATTTAATAATTAGTAATCAGCTGTGCTTAGTACTGAGTTGATTAAAGAAATATGATATAATCCATGGCACGAAGATATTTATTATCTGAGTAAATAGTTATATATAGTACATGTATTATGTACATTCTCTGTATGTCATATATATATATATAGCATACTTGCAAAGGGTTCCTGGACCCAGTTCCACTGTGTGTGTGTGTGTGTGTGTGTGTGTGTGTGTGTGTGTGTGTGTGTGTAGGCTTCCCCATACCAACAAGCAATTCTCGGATGCCAGCAAAGTGTCCTAGAAGTCAGCTCAATTCTGACACTATGTACCTTCAGGTAGAAGCAGATTCTGTAGGTAAAGGGCTCAGTCCTATAAGACCACTCTCTACTTCAGATGCCATTTGCAAGCTCAGTCACAAGTGGTGCTTCTGACTGACTGGCTACAAATTGGAGGTTCCGACAACCCCCTCCAACTCAGGATTCCAGTCAAAAGTCCAGGTTGTTACCAGTACTTTTGACTAACTGGCTATAAATCAGAGGTTCCCACGATCCCTTTCTTGGGTTCAATTAATTTGCTAGAATGGCTCACAGAACTCAGGAAAATCTGTTTGTTTACTCACTGGATTACTGATTTATTATAAAAGGGTATTAAAGGATACAAATCAATAGCCAAATGAAGAGACAGATACACAGGGTGAGGTCCTGAACAAAGAAGGTCCCGGCATGGTCACACGGAGAAACATTTTGATTCCCATCCGGGAAGCTCTCCCTGAAAGGGACAAAAAGCTCTCCTTCTGGGTCTTTATGCAGGCTTCATTACATAGTCATGATTGACTTAAATCATTGGCCACTAGCAGTTGGTTCAACCTCCAGGTGCTCTCCCCTCCCTGGAAATCGGGGTGGGACTGAAAGTACCCTGTAGTCATGTGGTTGGTTCTCCTGGCAACCAACCCCCACCCTTGGGTGGGACCCAAAATTCACCTTCCCTGAAACGTTTTCAGGTAATGAGGTCCATTGCCCTTAATTGCTTAGGAAATTCCAAGGGTTTGGGAGCTGTGACCCAAAAAGTGTGGATTAAGACCAAATATATGTTTTTCCTATAAATCACAGTATCTCAATACTCATATTAATACTATATATACTATATTGTGTAACATTATACATAATATGCTATTATACATACCCTATTTTATATATATATATATATATATATATCGTTTACTCAACTAGATCATAAACTTTTTCATGCCATGGATTAAATCATATTTCCTTAATTTAATACTGAGCATAGTTAAGCATATACATAAAAAGCATATTTTATTTATTTATATATATATATATATATATATATATATATATATATATATATATATATATATGGTGTGTGTATCACTTTGTTTCCAAAGCATGAATTTTCATTTAATTATTTAATGAAGGGGAAATTGAGATAAATACTGAAGAGTGACTAGGAATGGCTCAGGCTAGGAGGAAACATTGTGAGCAAAATGAAGTGGTAGGCAGTTCAAAAGGCAGCAAAGGACTTCTGTAGACGTGTCTCAAATTAAGATACGTAGATGGCCAGTAAGAACATGAAAAGAGGCTCAATACCCCTAATCAGGGAAATGCAAATTAAAACTACAGTGAGATACCAACTCACACTCATTAGTATGGCTATCAGAAAAACAGTGTTGACAGAATGACAAGTATTGATGAGGATGTGGAGAAATTGGAACCCTTGTGCTCTGTTGGTGGGAAAGGAAAATGGTACAGATGCTCTGAAAACTAGTTTGGTGCTTCCTCAAAAAATAAAAAATAGGATTATCATATGGGAAATTCCTTGGCTGTACAGTGGTTGGGATTCCTCGCTTTCACTGCTGAAACCCAGGTTCAATCCCTTGGTCAGGGAGCTAGAATCACACAAGCTGCATGGCGTGGCCAAAAAAAAAAAAAAAAAAAAAAAAAGAATTACCATATGATCCAACAGTCCCACTTCTGGGTATATAACCCCCCAAAATTTGTCACAGGGTCTTGCAGAAATATTTGTATACTTGAGCTCATAGCAGTATGATTCATAATAGCTAAAACAAAAAGAATCTATGTGTCCATTGACAGATGCATGGATAAGCAAAATGTGGTATATACATACAATGGAATATTATTCAGCCTTAAAAAGGAAAGAAATTCTGACATATGCTACAACATGGATGAACCTTGAGGACGTTATACTAAGTGAAATAAGCCAATCACAGAAAGACAAACTGTATGATTCCACTTTTATGAGGTACTTAGATAAGCCCAAATCATATATATAGAAAGTAGAATAGTGGTTGCCAGGGGCTAGCAGGAGAGGGAATGGGGAGTTACTGTTTAATGGATATAGAATTTCAGCTTTGCAAGCTGAAAAGAGTTCTTGAGATGGATGGTGGTGATGGTTGCACAACAATATGAATATACTTAATATCACTGAACTGTACACTTAAAAATGGTTAAGATGATAAATTTATGTTATGTGTATTTTACCACAGTAAAATAAATTGAAAAAAAAGTGAAGTAGGGGAATGAATAGATAGGCATTTTATTAATTTTGTGGTTTTTATAACTCATCTTAGTATTTTAAATATTTTGCAATCAAGAATGTAGGGTACGGGCTTCCCTGGTGGTGCAGTGGTTGAGAATCTGCCTGCCAGTGCAGGGGACACGGGTTCGAGCCTTGCTCTGGGAAGATCCTACATGCCGCGGAGCAGCTGGGCCCGTGAGCCACAATTACTGAGCCTGCGCATCTGGAGCCTGTGCTCCGCAACAAGAGAGGCCGCGATAGTGAGAGGCCCGCGCACCGCGATGAAGAGTGGCCCCCGCTTGCCGCAACTAGAGAAAAGCCCTCGCACAGAAATGAAGACCCAACACAGCCAAAAATAAATAAATAAATTAATTAATTAAAAAAAAAAGATATTCAGTCTTTAAAAAAAAAAAAAAAAAAGAATGTAGGGTACAACATTGAGACATCATTTTACTCTGTCCATTCCCCTTCCATTAGACTTATATTGTCTGACATTTCTAATGAAGATTACTATTCCAAATATTCTGTCAACTCTAGAAATTTCTCAGCATTTTGAATGATGAATTTGTCCCAATGGCATGAAAACCTCATTGTGCCTTTTCTTTATCCTATTATCTTTGAGTCATAGAAAAAATTTTGTGTTTTGTTTCAGATGTTATAGTACTTATTTAAATATTGCAGATGGAAGTTGATATTTGCCATTAATTAATGTTGAGTATAGTTACTATTTCAGTAAAATAATTGTCATTTGTTTATTTTTCTAGTACCAGTTATCTGTGACTGTCTCTTTCTTTTCAGGCAGAAGAAATGCATGAGTAAATTATTAGAATACAGTGCTGATGTCAACATTTGTAATAATGAAGGCCTTACAGCAGTAAGTGCTAAGAATTTTTATCTGTGATTTTAAAAATACTTTTTAGAAAATAATATTGAAGGTGATAGTAATGCAAAGTGTAGTACAAGTATTTGTGCAGTTACTTCTTTGTGGTAATTGAGAAGATACAGAATGATTTGAGACACAGTTCTCAGCTATATTTATTAAGAGAAGTTATGGTTCACCATGTTTCTCCTTTCCCCTTATTTTTTAACTTTATGACCTTTCATTTATTTTGAAGTCTTGATCCCCTAGCTTTTGTCACTGACTTTCAAGGGAGTTTGTAGGAGCATCTCCGCTAAGGTGTGTTATGAGTTCATTATAGGACAGCTGTTTTTCATTATGTCCTTTTAAATTCTTTTACTATGTACATGGTAGGAAAATTTGGATGGCTGTGTTTTTATAACTCATCTTAGTTTTAAAAAGGAAAGGAATGAAAAAAAAAAAGGTAATAAAAGGTAACTAAGGGAATGATCACTCACCTGTACTCCTTGCACTCAGAGATAATCACTGTTAATATTTTAGCCTGTATCCTTTCAGACTTGTTATATCTTACTTAAACTAGTATTTTTATCCTTTTTGCCATGTCACTTTCTTTTCAAAAATATGATTATATTTTTTTGATCCACATAGATATTATAGGGAGGGTGGTGTGGGATATTTCTGAAGAGATTGTTGAAATCCAAAAATTTTAATCATATTGTCATTTAATGGAGCATATTTGATTTAGAAGTAGAGATAAAATAGAATTATGTGATTACTGAGAAATTGTTTTGACATTGTGACAGAAATAAATTTTGTTAAATTTTACCTTCCTGTATGTGAGGTGATGGAGATTTTAATTAACTGGATAGTGGAAATCCTTTCACAATGTATATCAAATCATTGTGATGTATACTTTAAATGTCTTACAGTTTTGTCAATTATACCTCAATAAAGCTGAACTTTTTTTTTTTTTAACCTTCCTTTGGTAGTTTTTGTAGATTTTGAATCTTTTAATTTGTGAATAAAGAAGAATATTGAGTATTTACATACCATGCTAGTTTTCAAGGCCTTTCTGATTAAAATTTTTTTTTCAGTGGGCAGGGAGGGAGCTGAGGCATAAAAAACCAGCTTTCCTAAGATGTGAGTTATTCTGAGAATGACTTGTTAAAGATTAAGTTCAATCATGATTATTATATGGAATTCACAATTCCTATGATAATCTACATTTTTGTTACATAGTAACAGTGTAACACCATTTACTCTGTAAAGAAAAACTGTATTCCAGATATCTACAGGATGCTATAGTGATATGGTAGGTACCACAGAGGGTTATAAAACTATGGAATTGACATAGCTCTATCCTTAGGACACTCTCTAGTATAGGCAAGATAAGATGCTCAGTACTAACATAGTCTGTTTAATCGCATAAGTTTTTATCTGCTAATTTTCCCCCTTCACTCCTGAACTTTAAGGGAAGTGGGATATAAAATTTTTTTAAAATAAAATTTTTATTAAAAAATTACTCATGCATGTATTTAAAGAGTCAAATGATTCTACAAGGCTTATTATATAAAAACAGTCTCAGCTCTTTTTCTGCCTGAGACCAATCTCAGTGTTCTGTCCTGTGGCCCTGATTGGTGTGGTGTGCCTCCTTCTCTTAGAAACAATTCTGGCCACCAAGCATGTTCCTGCCTAGTCCCAGATCACATGATGGAATTAATTCAACAGCCAGGCACATTGACCCCATCAGCTGAAGGAAGCTAGCTAGGATGGTGGAAATGTGTTGCTGCAGAATTGAATAGTGGCCGCCAAGCATGTGGGGCAGTAAAGTCAAGCACTCCTGAGATGGAAGAACCTTCAGTGGGGAGTCAAGATCCCCAGGATTTTTCATATAAAAGGAGAGAACTGTTGACTGCATACTTTGTAGGCTGATCACCCTCACAAAGGACTCCTCATGTTTCTTCATTCATTTGTTCTTTGAACAGGATTTTCTTGGATTGTGGTGGCCCCCAAGCTGTAAGCTTATTCAGCTTTCTGCTTTGCAGAGAACTGCTTGTCTCTTTCTTGGTATGCACTCCTGACGCTGCGGTATTGAGCGTATTGAGCGTAAAAAAGGAAAATGGCTTGCGGCCAGTTTCGTTCCAGGTGCCTGCTCTGGATCTAAGAGCCCCTGGTTGTTCCCCAGAAGAAGGACGTGCTGCCCTGAGGGGGAAGTCTGTATCTCCAAAGAACGGCCCATAAGGCATGCTGACGCATAGATAGTGGTGCATAGATAGTGGCGCATAGATAGTGGCGCATAGATAGTGGCGACAGAATTATGTGGAAATACAAGGTTTACTGATTTGTTGCCTAGTGTTCGTTCCGTGCTGAACCTATATATACATTCATGCTCTTTGAATAAACTTGCTTTGCAACCATCAGTTGTCTTGGCCCTTCTGACCCCATACTGGTGCTTTTCAGTTCCTTACCCCTCACCGCCAGGAACTTCTAGCTTTCTGCAGCCGGTCTGCGGCATTGGATACCTATTATGTGCTAGGCACTTCACTGGTATGGGGTTAGAGCAGTAATTTGACTGACCAAGTCCTTGTCTTCCCCAAACTTCCAAGGAAGTCAGGATAGTCGACAGGCAACGGTGACACACTGTAATGAATGTTAACATAGGTGATGGAGATGCTGTAGAAGTCAGAGCAGGGGACCCATCCTCACCAGTGGCGTTGGAGGAGGCATCCCAGGGAAGTATCACAAGAGCTGAGGCCAAAGGGACAAACAGAAGTTAGACTAGTGTAAGTGGTGATTGTGAGGTTGGGAGTGGTAGTGGGGTTCTAGCTCTGTGGAATAGGTTGGCAAGGGCTTGGAGATGCAAGAGAGCATGCTATGTTGGAGCAGTGAGCTTAACTGGTGTTCAGGTACCCCTGGGGGTTCATGAAGACTTCCAAAGGTCTGTAGCATGGATAGTTAAGGGGGTCACTTTCCAGGTCTTCAGCCTTTATATGTGTGCTCCTTCCTCAAGCTGATCTACTCAAGAACACCTTGCCCTTCCCACCTTCACCTTCAAAATCACTCTTCTATCACTTTTATGTTTTTA